>NC_138049.1:65831900-66559313 GCF_964194185.1 Rhinolophus hipposideros
AACTTTAGTTCTGAAATAATGTCTTTCACATTTATGTGTGTGTGTGTGTGGGGGGAGGGTTGTGTTTTAAAGGAACAAATATTTATATAATGCTTTTTATGTGCCAAGTAAATTTTGAATGCATTATATATATGAACACATTTGCTCCTAACAACAAAGCTCTGCAATAGGTTATTACCTATACTATTAGTATCATCCCCATCTTATAGATGTGGACACTGAGTCTCAAAGAGAGATTAAATAATGTGCCCAAGATCACAATCTGTAAGTGGCAAAGTCAGGATTGGCACCCAAGGGTTCTGGCTCCAGAAACCAGGCTCTTCATCACCCCTGTTGTCCCACCCCCTGCGCTGTGTTAGTGAACTTCAGGGCTTCTAAAGCACCTTGTCAGTGCTTTCCAAAGCATCTTAGCAGCAAGTGAAGCTCATGGAACTGGGAGGCTGCAAGGCTACAAGTCAGTCCCACATCTTTTCTTTGTTCAGGACTCTCTACTCTATGTCACACACATGGTAGTTTCATAATAATACAGAGGGTGCCAAAAAATGTATACATATACACATTTTAAGACAGAAAAAAAGTATTAAAATTTTAATATCAATATATATCGATAACAAAAGATGAATACAATTGCAATTACAAGAGGTGCTCAAAGTGGTTACCATCAGTGTAATTTTAATACAGTTTTTCCCTTTCTTAAAATGTGTATACATTTTTTTTTGGCACCCTGTGTATTTGTTGAATAAATGAATATTCTAGAAAGGGGATAGGGAAAAAGATTGTTTGAACATTGTGATACTGGGAATAGGTACTGGGACACTGTAATACTTGAAATGGATATTCTTAATTTTCAGTTGTAGGACACAATCTCCTCACTCCGTCACTACACACACACACACACACACACACACACACACACACACACACACACACTACACTATTTAGTTTCCAACTCACATACTGTCCAAAAACAACTGCTAGGTGTCAAGTTCTTGCACAAATGCACCCCTTGAGAGTTTCTTGCTGAGAAAGAATAAGTGTAATTTTCATGGATTGGCAAGAGGTATTTCTTATTTCATACCCTTTTCAGGGATTACCTGCCCAGACCCCAACACAAACCCACTGAGCTAGCAGAGTGGATGGAGAATGACTGTCCAAGAGTGTCCCTCAGATTCCCCAGCTGAGTGGGGCCCTCCTCAGTGACCGAGGACCAAATGTGTGAGCCAAAACACATGAGCTCTTGAATGCAGTCTGTTTCTTTCCCCCACAGCTCTGTAAAATCAAAGTTTGAGGCACCGCAGGAGCTCTTTTAAAATGTCCTGGCCGGTTCGCTGCAGCCCAGATGTTGTTCCAGTCATGAGCTGCAAGCTCCAATAATCGCATGACTTGTGCCGCTAGGCTGCAGACCCACTCGCCTCCACTGGCACTGCTCCGTAGATGTTACAGATGCCACAACTCATTTCTTTGAAGTCAGTGTGTTTTTTTTAAAAACAGCCCTTTCGACAGATTTGGCCCAACTTCTCATTATATAAGCTGATCTGTTGGAACATCTGTCACCATTGCGGCTTCAGCCCCCATCCACTGCTGAAGTATAATAACTTGACATTAATAAATAATGAGGCAGTGGTGAGTTTAACACACATATTATGAGGCATTGAGGCTAAAATGGTAGCCTTTCATCTTTCAGGAAGACCGAAAGCCTAGATTAAGCAAACAAGGAAAACGCAGCTAGGGCCCAGATGAGAACTTCCAACTATTGCTTGCTTAAAAAAATTTATAATGTATCTCACATAATTGACTGTCTCTTAATAATACAGATTGGCACAAGCTTAATGGGAAGGGCTGGAGCTTCATAGCTGGAGACATATTAATTCAGTAACTTCCATTCTATGCCCTCATGGTTACCACTTCTCTAAATGCCCTCTTCTGCCCAGAGAAAGTGTTTTCTTAGCAGAAAAAAACATCATACTTCAATCTCACATTAACCTCTACCATACGCATAATGCCCTAGTGGTATTATGCACTTAGCTAACACCAACACATGAGAATCTCATTGGTGCTGTGAATGTTTGATTGGTCCTTATTTTTCTATGGGGTATCCACTATGTGAATACCTCTAGGCACATGCTAGTGAATGCCCCTTTGTGTAAATAGAAAAGATGGCAGAATCTAGTTATGCTGTAGTAGTGTGAAATCCAATGTTTTTGCAATTCAAATGTATTTCCACTTATTATCGGTCAAAGATAACCTAAAATCAAGGCAAGCGCATGTAGTTAGAAATATGGCAAATGGGATGTGGTTCCAGATTTTGTTCTTCAGCACACACACATACACACTCATGCACACACACACGCACACATATACACACACCTGCACACTCTTATTACCCTGTACTTATGTGCCCAGATTATGCCTGTCTTTTGCATCATGAAAACTCTAAAGCCAGGAACAGTGTCTGTCTGGCTTAGCCACCCAGCTCCAACTTTGTGTCATGCATGTGGATACTTAATAAACATTTAGTGATAAAGGAAATCGTACAGTAAGTGAGGATGGCTGCTATTATTCCCACTTCAGAGATAATGGAAGGCTAGAGATGAATTGCTTGAAGCCCACATGGTGAGTCAGTTGTAAACTGCAGCTTAGAAGGCTGAGTCCCTGGACTATGCCTAGGTTTTGTCACATTTGGGCATAGAAGACTTATCTTTGGTGTTGGATTAGAAGCCTGCTAAAATTAAAACAAACAAACAAACAAACAAACAAAACCCCACAGATCTCTGGGAGCTTACATTTTAAAGAGAAGGTAGTACAGAAGCTAAAAATAAGAATACCAAAAAGCAAGACCTGCCCAAATCAGTAGGTCCTGGTGACAGAGTGGAAAAGCACTGGAAGTTTCTCTGCTGGTAACAAGCCCAGGAGAGGCTTCTCCTTAGTTCTTTTAAGGAACACGTCCACATAGTTCATTGTGATTATGGGAAAACTCCATTTCTTTCTCCTGGCAACAATTCAGCATTGTTTGCCAGAGTTCCTAGAGAATGTGACTCACTAGAGGCCGCAGGCTGGGTCACAAAGACAATTGCCCCTACCCAGCCTCTCCCCTAGAGTTGACCTATTTGAAAATGATTGTGGATAATTTTTTTTTAAATACCATGCTTGTATTCATTTTCCATTTTAATGCAAATTTTCATGTAGAAACTGGTTTATTTTAGTCCCTTCAGACTGATGCTGTTATGTTATTTTTGTTGACTCAACACAAAAATATCAGTCCCCTTAATGTGATTAGACTCAAGCCACTTGCTAAAATGCTGGGTAATTCTGATACTCATTTTTATCCAAACTAAGTTTCTCTCAATTAGAATAGTTGAATTGTTAATGTTCTGGTAACTTAACCCATTTGGTATATCACCTTCTGTTTCTTAGCAATTTATAATATGGCCTCAGGACTCAGAAAGGAGAGCAAAAAGATTATAAAAGATATTTATGTCTGGATGTAATAATTTGGGATATTTTATATCCCACTGGTATAGAGTTGACTTGTTATAATAAAATCCTTCACAGGTTACTAGGCAGAGCTTAGCCCTGCACCATTGACAGATTTGTCTAGTTTCTGTTATCAAAATATACTGTAACTTGTTTACACTATTGGTTTTGGTCATATTGGGGAACACTGCAAGCTGTCTACCCAATAACCATTCCTTGTTTCTTCCTTCTTGTCAGACCTCAATTTTCTTTTTTTTTTTTTTTTTTTTTTTTTTTTTATTAATTAATTTATTTATTAGTTTCAGGTGTACAAAACAAGGTAATACTTAGACGTTCATCATTTATATCCCTCATACTGTGAACCCCCCTCCCCCCATCCACTATCCCTCCGACCTCACACTGAACCATCACATTATATATATAAAATTATAGTTGGCATTCATTAATGTTTAGCTTCTGATGTACAATGCCCTGATCAGGTATCCACAGTATCCCTGAGGTGGTCTCCCAAATAGGACGCATGTCCATCGGATACCCAACAAAATCTTTACAACATTATAGAATACCTTCCCCAAATTAATTTTCAAAAGAAAAACCCTGAGGCCATCTTGTGGTTACCAGCTGCTTCCAAATCCCTTCACCTTTCCCCTTATCCCCAACCCCCTCCCACACACCCATCTAACCACTCTCGGTTTTTTCTCTGCGTCCCCAAAACTGACTCTGATTAGTTCATTCACATAGTCTTTTCTTTAGATTCCATATATAAGTGAGATCATATGGTACTTGTCTTTCTCTTTCTGACTTATTTCACTTAACATAATGTTCTCTAGATCCATCCATGTTGCTGCAAATGATAAGATTTCTTTCTTCTTTATGGCTGCGTAATACTCCATTGTATAAATGTACCACAGCTTCTTAATCCAGTCATCTACCGATGGGCATTTTGGTTGTTTCCATATCTTGGCTATTGTGTAAAGTGCTGCAATAAACATAGGAGTGCATACAGATTTTTGAATTGGAGTTTTGGATTTCTCCGGGTAGATGCCTAGGAGTGGAATTACTGGATCATAGGGTAGTTCCATTTTCAGATTCCTGAGATACCTCCATACTGTTTTCCATAGTGGCTGCACTAATCTGCAGTCCCACCAACAGTGCACTAGCGTTCCCTTTTCTCCACATCCGCGCCAGCATTTGTTGTTTGTTGATTTATTGATAATAGCCATTTTGACTGGAGTGAGGTGGTATCTCATTGTGGTTTTTATTTGCATTTCTCTGATGGTTAGTGAGGTTGAGCATTTCTTCATATGTCTTCTTGCCTTCTGTATGTCCTTTTTAGAAAAATGTCTCTTCAAGTCCTCTGCCCATTTTTTAATTGGGTTGTTTGTTTTTTTGGAGTTGAGTTGAGTAAGTTTTTTATAGATTTGTGATATTAATCCCTTATCAGATATATCATTGGCAAATATCTTTTCCCATACATTAGGATCCCTTTTTGTTTTATTGATGGTTTCCTTTGCTGTGAAAAAACTTTTTAGTTTGATGTAATCCCACATGTTTATTTTTTCTCTTACTTCGCTCGCGCGAGGGGATATATCAGTGAAAATCTTACTCCGGGTAATGTCCATGAAGTTTCTTCCTATATTTTCTTCTAGATATTTTATGGTTTCAGATCTTACATTTAAGTCTTTAAGCCATTTTGAATTTGTTTTTGTATATGGTGTAAGGAGGTGGTCCAGCTTCATTTTCTTGCATGTGTCCGTCCAGGTTTCCCAACACCACTTATTGAACAGACTATCTTTACCCCATCGTACATTCTTGCTTCCATTGTCGTAGATTAGATGGGCATATAGGCATGGATTTATGTCTGGACTCTCTATTCTGTTCCATTGATCTATGTATCTATTTTTATGCCAGTACCATGTTGTTTTGATTACTGTAGCCTTGTAGTATAGTTTGAAATCAGGTATCGTTATACCTCCCACTTTGTTCTTATTTCTCAAGATTGCTGAGGCTATCCGGGGTCTTTTATGGTCCCATATAAATTTTAGGATTATATGTTCTATTTCTGTGAAAAACGTCGTTGGTAGTTTGATAGGAATTGCGTTGAATATGTATATTGCCTTAGGCAGTATGGACATTTTAATTATATTAATTCTTCCTATCCATGAACATGGAATGTGTTTCCATCTATTTATGTCTTCTTTCATTTCTTTCTTCAGTGTTGTATAATTTTCTGAGTACAGATCCTTTACATCTTTGGTTAGATTTATTCCCAGATATTTTATAGTCTTTGGAGCAATTGTAAATGGAATTGTTTTTTTAATTTCTCCTTCTGCTATTTTATCATTGGTATATACAAATGCAACTGATTTCCGAATATTAATTTTATATCCTGCTACTTTACTAAATTCATCTATCAGTTCTAATAGTTTCTTGGTGGAGTCTTTAGGGTTCTCTATATATAGTATCATATCATCTGCATATAATGATAATTTTACTTCCTCCTTACCAATTTGGATGCCTTTTATTTCTTTCTCTTGTCTGATTGCTGTGGCTAGAACTTCCAGCACTATGTTGAATAGAAGTGGAGAAAGTGGGCAACCTTGTCTTGTTCCTGATCTTAGGGGGAATGGTTTTAGCTTTTCCCCATTGAGTATGATGTTAGCTGTGGGTTTGTCATATATGGCCTTTATTATGTTAAGATATGATCCCTCTATTCCCACTTTCTTAAGGGTTTTTATCATAAAAGGTTGCTGTATTTTATCAAATGCTTTTTCTGCATCTATTGATATGATCATGTGATTTTTATTTTTCATTTTGTTAATGTGGTGTATCACATTAATTGATTTGCGGATGTTGAACCACCCCTGCATACCAGGGATGAATCCCACTTGATCATGGTGTATGATCTTTTTAATGTATTGCTGAATTCTGTTTGCTAATAATTTGTTGAGAATTTTTGCATCTATGTTCATTAGAGATATCGGCCTGTAGTTTTCTTTCTTTGTGGTGTCTTTGTCTGCTTTTGGGATCAGGGTGATAGTGGCTTCGTAAAAAGTGTTTGGGAGTCTTCCTTCCTTCTGGATTTTTTGGAAGAGCTTGAGGAGAATAGGTGATAATTCTTTTTTGAACGTTTTGAAAAATTCACCTGTAAAGCCATCTGGTCCAGGGCTTTTGTTTGTTGGGAGATTATTGATTACTGATTCAATTTCCCTGGTGGTAATCAGACTGTTCAGGCTTTCTGTTTCTTCTTGAGTTAGCTTTGGAAGGTTGTGCGCCTCTAGAAAATTGTCCATTTCTTCAAGGTTGTCAAATTTGTTGGCATATAGTTGCTCATAGTAATTTCTTACAATTTTTTGTATTTCTGTGGTGTCTGTTGTCACTTCTCCTCTTTCATTTCTGATTTTATTAATTTGGGTCCTCTCTCTCCTTTTTTTAATGAGTCTGGCTAAAGGTTTGTCAATTTTGTTTATCTTCTCTAAGAACCAACTCTTGGATTCATTGATCTTTTGTATTGTTTTTCTGGTTTCTATTTCATTTATTTCTGCTCTGATCCTTATTATCTCCTTCCTTGTGCTCCCTTTGGGTTTATTTTGCTGTTCTTTTTCCAGATCCCTTAAGTGTGAAGATAAACTGTCAATTAGTGATGTTTCTTGTTTCTTTAGGTAGGCCTGCAGTGCTATGAACTTCCCTCTTAGGACTGCTTTCGCAGCATCCCATAGATTTTGGGTCGTCGTGTTCTCATTCTCATTTGTCTCAAGATATCTTTTGATTTCTTCTTTGATCTGCTGCTTGACCCATTCATTATTTAGCAACATGTTATTCAGCCTCCATGAATTGGTGTATCTTCCTGGTTTTTTTCCCCTGTAGTTCATTTCTAATTTCATAGCACTGTGGTCAGAGAAGACAATTGGTATGATTTCAATTTTCTTAAATTTATCGAGGCTTGTCTTGTGTCCTAACATATGATCTATTTTAGAAAATGTTCCATGAGCACTTGAGAAGAACGTGTATTCTGCAGCATTGGGGTGAAATGCTCTGAAAATATCAATTAAGTCCAACTGCTCCAAAGTATCATTTAAGGCTGTTGTTTCCATATTGATTTTCTGTCTGGAGGACCTGTCCCTTGTTGTCAGAGGTGTGTTGAAGTCCCCTACTATGATAGTGTTGCTGTTGATCTCTGTCTTTATGTCCATCAGTACCTGTTTTATATATTTAGGTGCTCCTATGTTAGGTGCATAGATGTTTACTAGGGTTATGTCCTCTTGTCGGATTGATCCCTTTATTATTATATAGTGCCCATCTTTGTCTTTTAATATTTTTTTCATTTTAAAGTCTATTTTGTCAGATATAAGTATTGCAACTCCAGCTTTTTTTTTGCTTCCATTTGCATGAAATATGTTACTCCAACCCTTCACTTTCAGCCTGTGTGTGTCTTTTGATCTGAAATGAGTCTCTTGTATACAGCATATACAAGGGTCTTGTTTCCTTATCCACTCAGCCACCCTATGTCTCTTGATTGGAGCATTTAATCCATTTACATTTAAAGTGATTATTGATAGGTACATAGTTATTGCCATTTTTAGATTTGTAGTAAATTGTTTTCATCTTTCTTCTATTTACAGAAGTCCTTTTAGTATTTCTTGCAATGCTGGCTTGGTTGTCATAAATTCTTTCAGTTTGTTCTTTTCTGGGAAGCTCTTTATCTCTCCATCAACTTTAAATGATAGCCTTGCTGGATAAAGCAATCTAGGTTGTAGGCCTTTGTGTTCCATCACTTTGAGTATCTCCTGCCACTCCCTCCTTGCCTTCAATGTTTCTGTAGAAAAGTCATTTGATAGTCTTATGGGAGTTCCCTTGTATATAACCTTCTGCCTTTCTCTTGCTGCTTTCAAGATTCTCTCTTTGTCTTTAAGCTTTGCCATTTTAACTATAATGTGTCTTGGTGTGGGCCTGTTTGGGTTTATCCTGGTTGGAACTCTCTGCACTTCCTGGGCTTGTATGTTGGTTTCCTTCATCAGGTTAGGGAAGTTTTCTGACATTATTACCTCAAATATGTTCTCAATCCCTTGCTTCTTCTCTTCGCCTTCTGGTATTCCTATGATGCGCATGTTGTTGCGCTTGATGTTATCCCAGAGGTCTCTTAACCCATCTTCATTGTTTTTTATTCTTTTTTCTTTCTGTTGTTCAGTTTGAGTGATCTCTGCTAACTTGTCTTCTAAGTCGCTGATTCGATCCTCTGCTTCATCTAACCTGCTGGTCATTCCTTCAAGTGAGTTCTTAATTTCGGTAATTGTGTTTTTTAGTTCTAGCTGGTTGTTCGTTAAGATTTCTACATCCTTTTTTAGCTCTAACTGGTTGTTCTTTATGATTTCTATATCCTTCTTTATGTCTTCTCTAAGCTCCTTAAACATTCTTATCACCAGTGTTCTGAACTCTGTCTCTGACATGTTGGTTACCTCTGCTTCATTTGGTTCCAGTTGTGGAGGTTTCTTCTGTTCTTTTATTTGGGACATGTTTCTTTGTCTCCCCATTCTGACTGACTCTCTGTGTTTGCTTTGATGTATTAGGAAGATCCCCTAGAGCTCTTAGTTCTTGCTGGGTTATCTTATGTAGTATGTGTCTTTTATATTTGACTTGGACTACTTCGTTCTTCTCTGCATGTGCTCCACAGGAGGCTCGTGTGTTTAGTATATCGTCCTGTTCAAGAAGAACTTTGATTGCTTTTTGCTTGTGAGTAGGTGGGCTTAACTCCTAGGCCGTCTAGTTGTGAAACTTGGCTCTGCTCACCACAGGGTGTTCTGCTGGGTGAGGGTTGGCCACTTAAATGAGGTTTGGCCTCTATGGGCTCTTGTGCCTTCAGAGAATTCCCTCTGGGTGTGTGACTTGTAGGTCAAACTCGGTAGTACTCTGGTTTGGTCCAGAGTTGGCTTCTGGAAAATGTTGAATCTTGTGCCTCTTAAGCTGGGCCCTGGTAGGGCAGTTTCAGCACAAATCAAGTTACCAAGTACAACAACAACAACAACAAAGAAAACAAATCAAGTACATTCACAAATAAAATACAACCGACAATCCCCCCTCAACATAGGCAAAGATATCAAAGCAATAATGACAGAACAAAGCAAATCACTACAAGCAGAAAAAAAAAAAAAAAAAAAAAAGGAAGTACCAAGCAAAGCAAAACAGAAAGCAGAACCAGTCTTGGCTTAAGCCCACCAGGTAATCTCCAGGTTGTCCTCTGCTGTGCCAAAGAGTTCCCTGCCTATTGCGCAGGCAGCGCTGGTCACCTGGTGCCCAGAGTGAATTTGGGAGTGTAGATTTAAATGCGAGGGGCTGAGGGGTCTGGATGACAGTTTTCAGAGAGACCATGCAGTTTCTGTCCTTTCCTGCACAAATGCACGCTGAGAGTAGCTCCACCAGCCCTGTAGACCTCAATTTTCTTTGGGGGAGTTATTTGCCTTCCCAGATTCCCTTTCAGTTTGGTGACAATGTGAACACTTCAGGCCAATAAGATATAAATTGATGTGCGCTTTAGGGATTTTTTGAAAAGCTTTTGCTTTACTGGTTCAGGTACCACCCTTTACTTCTTATCCCATCCCACTTTATTCTTCTTCTCACTTAAAATATAGAATAATCCTAGAGGTGGAGGAATCATTTTGTGAGCATCAAAATCAAGGTAGAGTGAAGATAGGTTGAAAATTGAAGATTTGAGCCAGATACAGAGGACCTTGTATATCAGACCATGAACTCTGGACATTTTCTAGGGGGCCAGGTGGAAGCATTGACAGGTTTCAGCACGAGAGTGGTAAGAGTAAAGTGACTTGTGGGGTCAGTTGTAAGGAAGGAAGATTCTTTATATCATTGGGGATTGGAGGCAGGAATGTGAGGCACTGGACTTCAATCAAAAACCTCTAAAATAAGATTCTGAACCATATTACAGTGAACTACTGAATCAGTAACTAAAACTGGATTGTGGTCCACTTGCTGTGAAATTGAATATTAATGGATCTGGAATCTGACATTTAGTAGAGATTAACAATTTAGCTGAACATTCAGTATATATGAATGTCCCATTTTTCTTTCCTGCTTTCCCTTTTTCTCCCTCTTCCCTCCCCAACCCTTCCTCCTCCTTCCTTTTACCCTTCTTATTTCTAGTTTTATTCCAATTCATGTGTGTGTGCATGTGTGTGTGCATGTGTGTGCGTGTGTGCATGCATGTGTGGGGGTGTGCATGTGAGTGTACATGTGTGTACACGCATGTGTGTAGGTGTGCATGTGTGTGTGCGTGTGTGTGTGTGCATGCACACGTTTAGCCATTGAACTAGAGGAAAATCAGTGGAGAGGACACATTGAAGAGCTACTCTCCAGGGCAATAGTGGCTTATGTTATGGTGTTCATTAACTTCAATTGCAGTCCCCCAATTCCACTTTTTTGGCTGTATGGCATTAGGAACCTCCTTGTTAGAGGGAACCATAATCCCACAGTGGTGAAAGCTTGGCAAGCTAACTGGTAGATCTTGTATTCTACTTTATAATGCTGTTCTTTGGTCTGGAGTAAGTTTTTGATGGGAAATAGCCTGAATGTGCATAAACTAAGCAGAATACTACTTCCTGCTCTCCCTCCATATTAAAGAAAATCGCTGCTTTTTGTTTTGTTTTGTTTTTGCCCTGCTGCATATTAGGAAGGCATTTAGCTCCTTCGTACTGAGCATTCAGTTGACTGCTATTTGGGGGGTGGGCTTGGAAAGTGAGAACAGTGCTTTTGCCATTTCTGTGGACAGTCAGAAACAAACAAACCGAGGAAATCTATAGGCTCCTAACAGATGGGTTTTAAAAAGTAGGTCATGTTTTGAGCCCACCAACTTTGATGACATCCCTGTAACAGAAACTGGATTCTTAAGTGTCAGGACAATACAAATGAGGTTCTAAAATGGTCTCTGGATCTGTTACAGCTTCCAAGTACAGCTGGGAAAAAAGTTGTGGAGGGAGGTCACTAAGGAATCTGGAAAGTAAAAACCATGCTGGAAAGCCCTGAATTTGTTGCTCTGTCTTTTTATTCCCCTATAGAAGAGATTGGGATTGACTTAGTCCTGAGGGAATTAAGACGATATAGAAATTTCGGGGAAAAATGAATGTGTGTGTGTGTGTGTGTGTGTGTGTGGCGGGGGGGGGAAGTGAGGACCATTTTTCACTTTTTTAGTGAGAAACATCCGCGAACAAAGCATACAGAGGCTAAATAACTAGGCAGAGATTTTTATTCCTCTGCTTTAAGACAGTCTGTTTCTGGCAACTGAAAACTAGAAGGTAAGGTGTGTGGCCTGTGAGGAGGGAAGAAATCCACCCATCTTTCTTCTGGCCTGGAGTATGTGTGCCAGAGAGCCATTTTTGATAATAGAATTATGTACAGATTAAGTTAATGAGCTTGAAACTCAGAGGAAGAGGGTTATAGGTCTATGAGAACTCAAAAGGCGAAGATAAAGTGCCCTTGTGTATTTTCCACTCTCCAGCTCTGGAAAGGGGAAATAAAATACTTTCTTAGATCCAAATATCTGTGGTTTCCCAGGCTTCACGCCTCATTGCAGTGTGAGAACAACAATTGGAAACCAGGAGGCACATTTATACATCAACACGGTTTTGCCTCCAACAGAATGAAGGACGAAATGGCCTCCCCAGATTACCTCTTGTTGATTGTTTGGCTAACCCAAATGCTAGTCCATCAGAAATCTGTTTCCTAAGTTCAACTCTCCCAAAACATTGTTGAGTTAGAAATACTTTTCCATTACTTTTGTCTCATCTAAAGAGTACTTGCCCTCCCTCCCTCCCTCATGATCCAACATTGGCTGAGATCCACAAATATTTTTTCTTTATAGCTTTTTCATCTTGACTATAAGTTTTGACTGATACAGAAATTCAGCATTACAGGCTGTTTACCAGGCACTGTTTATACTTGTTGCCTATTATGTTAATTTTTGTACTATTATCTTCCAAAATTGATTCTTCAATAGAATAGGTCCACACTTATGAAATGATTTTAAGAGTGATTTTGTATCATCAATCCTATTCTTTCCTTTTCAGTCAACCTGATGGGTGTCAAGCATTTCATGTTTACACTGGATGAGGAAAGAAGGAAGCAAGACCATATAACAATAGCAATAATAGTGATTATAGTTAGTTAAAAATGTATGTATCTATCTACCCATATATATCTAAATATGTATATCTATATCTATGTGTATAGATACAGATATTATATATACATATATATATATATATATAATATCTTGATGGTGTTTGAATATACTGCAATTGTTCTTAATCAGCTCTACCCTGCCTCTTTCTGCTCACATAAAACTGTTGTGAGACAGAGGTTTATCTGGTGTGTGGAAGCTATTATCCAATTGAATGGAAATAGAGTGGTTCATCTCTGATAATCCTAATGTATATCTGCAATTATGTTACTAGCTCTTGGACTATGGACAACAATAAAAAATGCTAACAAGAGGTTAGCAAGAAAATCACATGCCTAACATATAGACAGCTTCTGGGCAAACTCAAACTGTCCACCATAGCACATAAATTATCCTGAGCTTTGATTTCTTTACCTGTCTTTAAAATGACTTGAAATGCTACCTTTTCCATCTGACATTCTCAGATAGTTCTTTTAGTTCTATAGGTACAGGAGGGAAAAAATAACTTGGTTTTTGTATCACATTTTTATGAAAGGAACTTTGTGCTAAATTTGTTAAGTGCACGTTCAGGTCCTTATACTTTCTATTTTTGAGACCTTGGGCAAGTTCCATAACTCCTCTGAGCCTCACTTTCTTTATCTGTAAAAAGAGGGTAATAATAGTACTTACTTCATAGAGATGTTGTGAGGTTAAATCATCTCATAAATGTAAAGCAGTTAGAACAGTGCCTGGTACATAATTAGCACCATGTGAGCAGAGCATACACTGGCCAATGTGATTTCTATAAAAGAAGTTTGGATGCCATTAGACACACAAAAAAAATGATTATCAAATTTTATAGACTATTTGGTAGAGTGAATCAGGGGAAAAAACTTCCATTATACTACGTATACTGTATATAGTACGAAACTATTATATCTGAGAACATTGTCTCTTCATTATAAAGGGGTATTCATTTGCCTATCAATTTTCCTTTGAGTCTTTAAAATATGGAATGTATTTAAAATATTACATAGGATAACTTAGATTCTAAACACTGGTAGTTCTCAAACATGGAGGTGGAGATACACACACCATTAGGCATTTCCCTTACGTGTTCTATGGTAATATTTTCTTGGGGTCCAGCAGGTATATCATGGGAAAAACAAACAAACTGCACAGATCAATCTGATAAGACACTCCCTCATCAACTCCCACCCCTGCCCCTGACTTCAGCTGAGAATCCCCAGGAAAGGTGCCATACTCATTAGATCTCACCAAATCTGTCCACTACTCTACTTATCACTCTGCTCTCTGCTACATAACATCAAAATGGAGCCTGGGCCTTCAAAGTAGAAAACCAATGAATTAAAAAATGTTTGGCTGCTGCTTCCAAAATGGATTTGTATCTGAATGTCCTGTCATCTTTGCTAACATTAGTACACAACCTAAGATTGCTTCAGCTTTGACTTCAAAATTTATTGGACCACCTTAGTTATTTTTAAAAATAAGATCAATGTTAATAAAATTAAGTTTCTTCTGCTCAATGATTTGGACATCTCAGTATGGAAATGTTACACATCTTTTAAAGAAATACACCCAAACATGGTCATTAACAATGCTTATGAAAATAGTGACATCAAATATAGAAGTTTTGTGGAATCAGAAATCCAAATTCCTTACTATTGGATGTGATAGACAATATTTGGAGAGTTATTTATTGGGTTCAACTTTTAATGGCTTTTAATAGAGTGAACAGATTAAATTGTTCCATGCAGAATCAGCATGAATGAAGGTTGATACTCAATTCAGTAAATATTTGTTGAGGTACATTCTGGGAAAGAAAACAGTCTCCTCTATTCCCTCTACCCACAAAAACATTCATTTAAGACAAATGACTGGCAACAAATGAATTAAGGAGGGGTTGGAAAAGCAGGTGAAAAATAATTCTGAGCCTTAGAATTAATTTTGATCATTTTTTGTAGTTTAACTAGTCACCCTTAGGTTCATCTTATCAGGGTCCAATAGTTGATGGGGTCTAGATATTTTTGTAACAAATAATTAGATGGATTGTGATCCCTGGGAGGGCAAATCTGAGTGAAGTGAAAACCAACTTTCTCTCCATTGGGTTCTTTCTTATGTAAAAGTTGAATTTTGCAGATGATCATGGTCTCAACTTTCACAACCACAATTTTCACAACATTCCAAAGACCTTTAATACACAAGCAATTATCTAACATGAATACATACATTTAACTTTATAAATCATAAACAATTGTGTACAAAATGTATATTATTTGCTTACAGAGTTAGCATACTTGATTTAGACAGAAAGGGGTCACTCTGGATGTTATTCAAGCATTACTTTAATCATATTAAGTGAATAATAAAAGCTAGGCATTCTACTATGTGCTAGGAAATAGAAGTAAATGGACACTGCCTCCAACAAATTTATAATTCAGTAGTCTAGGAAACAAATACAGAAATAAAATCTTAGAGATGCCATAATAAAAATACATGTGGGATCTAGTAGAGTCTAAAAGGAATAGGTGGTAATTTCGTCAAAAACTATTTACTTGAAAATGAATTAAGTGCATAGTTATTAAAATAATGAATTGGTCAGAAATTAATATGCCCAATTATTGCTTTTTAAATATATTGGTAATTTTGTCACACATGGGAACAATTTTTCAAATTTGTTATTAGTCTTAGGCATAGTTGCCCATATTTTTGTGAGCATTTCCTCTTTTAAAACACATTAAAAATTAAAGAAAAGAAAGAAATTAGCTAGGAGCATGGAGGGAGTCAGTCCCAGATCCTATTGGATTAGGCAGGGGCACAAATAGAATATGACCATCAAAGCCTTCCTAGAAGTGACGTTTAAGCTGAGTTTTTGAAAGTTACCTGGGTACTTTCCAGGTAGACAAGAATCAGGGATAGAGTGGGGACAAAAGACCATTTCAGGCAGAGGGAGTTGCTCTTTGTCAATTGAGTTCATTTTCTATCGTATTCTCTTTGCTTTCCCTGAAACACATGGCATGAGCACCCCTGACCTTGCTTCAGGGCAGCCAGAAGCCTTGGTGAGGCTGGGCCAAACATGGGTGACTGACATCAAGACTGCAGAGGTGGGGACTAGGGACAGAGCAATAGGGAAGTTGTAGCAACAGGGTGTCAGAACAGTAGAGAGTGTAGCAGATCCTTCAGATAGTGTGGGAGATGGATTTCTATACCTTTGAGATTGTGTTACTACAGCAACACGGTGTGAGGGTACTAAGCATTGGAATAGTAGTGAGGAAAAGTTGAATCTGGGTCTTTGGCTCTGAGGTAAAACTCTTTAGAAAGATTGGAATAGTTGCAGATCATAGGTGCCCATTGATGATCAGCTGAGGCTGATCAAACTCTCTGGAGAAATGTTTTCCCAAGATAGAGCTGTAGGAGTTCCACAGAGCAGTATCGAGCCATACGAGTTCACGTGAAAAAATTACCAAACACAGCCAAAGAAAGCTCACTATAAAGAAGAGTAGGCAGAAAAAACAAATAACAGATTTGGACTTCCATGGACTGCTAAATTTGAAATGTTTAAAGAAAAGAAGGATGCAGTTACAAAGATGAGCATATAATAAAAAACAACTGAAAAAGTACAAATTAAAAAAACCCAACAACATAACTTCTAGAAAAAGAATATAAATGTCATAATTTTGAAAAAAATCCCAATGGATTGGTAAAACAACAGATTAAACACAATTAAAAAACGAATTAGTGAACTGGAATTATGTGAAAAATCTATCTAGAATGCAGCAGAGATACAGTGATATAAAATGTGTTAAAACTGAGAAATTCAGACGACAGAAATGGAAGGTCTTACCAATATTCAATAGCAGTTTAAAATACGAGACATTAAAATACACATTTCCAAGGAGCACAACATAGCCTGAAGAATATAAAGAAAAAGAAATCCACCCTAAATACATCATAATAAAACTCAGAACACCAAGATAAGGATGAGATACAGAAAGTAGCCAGAGAGTAAAAGTAGATCACCTATACAACAATTAGAACAACAATTAGAGTGACATCAGTCTTCTCAACAGCAGCAATGGAAGCCAGAGGACTGAGGAATGTTGTATTTACAATGCTGATAGACAACAACTATCGATCTATAATTCTGCTAGTTTCCCCAAGGTATTCAGGATGCTCCTCTGGAAACTGATTCCACCAATTTTGAAGGCCATCGTTTGTACTGTTTTGTATTACCATAGGCAGTCACATTGTACTTCAATGTTGGCTATGTGGATAGGTCCTGTGTTAAGTGAAAAAAAGAAATAAGCACACATGCACATCAATACACAAACACACATATTTCACCACACATAAAAATAGGTTCGTATTGAATAGTGAAATGTAACAACATCTGGATTGACCCAGAATGTACACTGATCAAAATGGCACCTGTATGTTTCACCAAACTCCAGAAGACTAAAGTAAGAGAAAACCTAATCCAGCATTAATCAAAACTTTTTTAAACATAATATACAGTGAGAACTATATTTAACAGCACACACACACACACACACACACACACACACACACACACACAAACCAAGCAACTGAAACAAAGGTCTCATGAAATAATATGTGATGTAGTGTATGTTTTATCCCATCCCATCCCACCCTATCTTTCTAAAAAGTGCCTGTTGCAACCCACTAAACTGATTTTGTGTCCTACTAATGGCTACAATTCTCAGTTTGATAAACACTGTTTTTGACCAACCCCCTTGTTTTCAGTTTTCTAGAAGAGAAAACTGAAACTTAGAGACACCAAAAGAGTTATCCAAAGTCACAAGAATGATTGCAGAGCTCGGGCCAGCACTCAGGTCTCCTGGTCTAGAGGGTTATGTTGTTTTCTTAGGATGGTGTGCACCTCTCTTTTAATCCCTTTGAATAAGGATAAGAAGGACACATACACACATAGTGCTCTAACCTGCCTTCTCCTTTCTGCTTACTCCTGGCAACAGTTGCCAGAGAATGAGGCTCTTCAGAGCCACTGAATGCTAAGTGGATCATCATTAGATCCCCTGCTTTAGGAATGCAGGGACTTGAAGACAGCCTGCATTTTTCCTAAGTTAGAGAACTTGGTCTCAAGGCAAACCAAATATCTGTAGCACAGATATTGTGAGGTGAGTTTGCCCCAGCCCCTTCATTTATCTTCCTTTAATCAAACAGACGGAACATTTTCATTGGAAAGAGGAGATTGTTATCCTTGGCTTTCTTGTGTCTCCAGCAGTATTTTTCTTAGGAATGTGTTAATAGCTGCAAAAATTTTAACACGTCTTCAAGTGCCTCTCATGTTAGGAGATTCTTCTCAGTTGTGGAAAAGTGGTTGTCAGTTTGCCTGGTATTTAAGCAAAATCAAAATGTTTCTGACAGGTAGATTATGCTCTTACTTCAAATGTCCTGTCTTTACTGAATGTGCAGCTGGAAGTTTCAGAGGGAGAGAAATTTTTCTTGCCAACTCTGATTCCTTCAGTTCTCATTCACTCTCCAGGCAGTTGGGCCCTAAAAATGGTTAATTCAGGACCAGTGTAGTAAAAGATTTGGGAGTTTCCGATTTCAAGATCGTGTGTTACTTGGCCCTTTGTAGAGAGCAAATTTGCCCTGCTGATCAAGCTTCTTAACTTTTATGTTTTGTTTGAAGAAAGAAGAACATTTAAGTAACAAATAGGAAGTATGTTATGTATGAGACAATTTCAGAAGATGCTGAGAGCCAAATGTGCAAAAAAGAGGAGATTCCTTAAAATAGCTATTAGAGTTTTTGTTACCCTTCCAAAATATATTTATTTAATGGAATTAAAAGATAGAGTGGGTGGACCCAAAATTCATCCAAGGTTGCAAATTCCTGCTTATTCCATTGAAAGAGAGCTTTTCCTCTTTGGAAGTAACAGAATAATTGGTCTTCTGTGTCCGTATAGCACTTTCCTACTCATATTGACTCAGAAATGAATGCTTTAGGGAAAATGCATAAATACTTCCAAATGGATTTTTAAAAGTTTTTGTGGATCAACTGGGCAGTTTGTCTGGTCTTGGTCGCGTAACTAATCTCCGCTGAACTCACTTCTGTCTCTGCAGTCTACTGGCAGGCTGACTGGTGACTGCATGGTCTGGTATGGCCTCATGCACATGTGTGACAGTTGGGCTGTTGGTTGAGGAGACAGTGGTGACTGGACCATGTTTTCCTAATCATCCAGCAGGCTAGCTCAGACTTCTTCTTTTGGACGCTGCAGGGTTCCTAGAGCAGGAAGAGAAGGCAAGCTCCAATTCTCAAGTGCTTTTTTAAATTGCTCTTGTCCCATTGGCCAAATTACATCCCATGGTCAACCCAGAATCAATGTGGGAGGGGTCTTCCTGGAGGTGGATACAAAGAGGTGTGAACAAATTGGAGGCCATTACTGAAACATTAGACATTTGAAGTCTGCCATACCTGATAATACAGTGGTAATACAGTGGAAAGGTAATACAGTGGTATCATTAAATTAATGTGTGCTTTTAGTCCCAACGACTTTAACAGACTTTCTCAAGGGAGGCTAATAGGAGAAATTGTTGAATTACAGAATGTGAAAAAAATTCATAGATAACCTAGTCTCACCTTGTCATAAAATGGAATTTAAAATTTAGTTTTGATTTGATAGGTATTGAATACCTATGAAGTACAAGCCACTGGGCTTTATGGTAGGGATGTAAAGATGACTAAAAAACGGTTCTTGCCCTCAAGGAATTTAGACTGTAGTAGGGCCGTTAGGCATGGCCAAGTCAAATTTGATAAGTCCTGTCATTGAAGTAAGAGACCAGTTTATTGAGGACTCTCAACTGGTTGTAAATAAAAAACATAAAATTATTTCTTTTAATAATGCATCACTTAACTGTACTCTGTCCAACCTACCTTTCATGCTGTGTCTACTTCCTGGAAGACAGCTTGGCCTGATTCTTTCTCGGCATCCTTTGTAAGTTATCAGAACAGTCTTGTGTGATATTTAATACTCAGCCCTGTTCATTTTAGAATAGTCACCTACTATCTGAGTTAAAGCTCTTTTCTTCCCATTCCCACAGTGCAGGCTTGAGATCAGTTTCCAGCAATGTAAAGTGGAGGCAAGGTCATTCCGGTTGTGACACCTGTGTCTCCCCCTTCAGGACACTCACTTCCCTGGTATGGGCTGTGGAAGAGGGAGAGGAGAAAATCTCTCCTCAGTTCACAGGGCAAGTCTCCAGTTCTCTCCTTGGTTGGTGGTGAACTGCTGTTCTAGTTGGTAGTTTCTGAACTTGATGGGGATAGGAGAGGTGTTGATGTGCCCCACTTTATCTCATGCAACTCTGTATAGGAGCCAGGCGGTCCCTTTTGAGTTTGGGGTACAACTTCCAGCCAACATTCAGGTGGTGAAATCCCACTCCATTACTTTATTATGTGCGCTTATTTGTCCCCCAACACTCTCCTCATCCTGTGGCAATCCCAGGAAGCTTATTTCAAACCTCATTTTCCCAAAAATGCTAACTGCTAGGTCTTTAAGCCCACATGAGACCTTTTGTCTATAATTTTGAGTATGCCAAAAATGCCCCTTGTGCCCCCTCCACCTAGCAATCCTTTACCATGCCATCTTTCCTTTCTCTTCCTTTTTTCCCATTTCAGTGGCACAGAGTCGGGGTATTATGTTCAACCAGGAAACAAAATGCTAGTCTGATTTTTCTATACGCGCCACTAAACTTTAAGAGTGGTTCATTGAGACCTCCATCCTCCTCTCCCTTGGGGAGGGGAGCTTTTCTCTCTTCATGAATACTTAACTCCTTGTGAGGCCCCTCCCCTTGTCTCCCGGACCTGCCTTAGATTCACTGAGTGATGCTGCCTGGCACGAGTGGCAGTGTCTGTGTTTGGTCAGTTCTGAAGTCTCTTGTTGTGAGAGGTGAATGGTGACTGTGTCCAATTCCAATGATTCTCTAGGAATTCTGGTATTTAGACCTCCCCTCCCCACCTCCCCCGCCGCCGCCCAGAGATGGACTCTAGATACAATAGGGACAATAGGAACAATGGAAGAATAGGAAAAACTACCTAATAACAGATCGGAGCCTAGTGCTGTTGGAGCATAGGGGAGTCAAGCTTTTTCCTTGGAGGCTGGGGAAGATGTCACAGATGAGGTGATATTTCTGTGGTGCTTTTTTTCCAAAGCCCAAAGATAGTTCATTTGTGTTTAGACTGTATCTCAGCAACAGCAGTCCAATGCCACGAAAAGAAGAAATCACAGGGTAGTGATCTGAATGTGGGTGTCGCTGTAGTGCATCTAAGGCAGTCGATTCTGGTAGTTTATTTTTCTTTCACATGTGTGCTCTTTCTTTCCTTTTGTCCAAAATGCTATTCTCTCAGTTGTCTCTGTCTTGAGCTCTTTTTTTGTTTTATTTCCCCCTTCCTTTCCACTTCATTTTCTCTTTAACTTCATTACATTCTAATTCCTTTCTCTTGATTTTTCTCCTTCTTTCTCATTCATTAGCTGGGTCCCATCATTTTTCACCTGGGGACCTAGTTCAGCTCCAGGGAAATGGTTTGCAGGGTTAAAGTGTTTGCTGAGTGCTGAAGTAAACTAGAGCATGTGTCTCCCAAAGATTTGTCTTTTAAAGTGGGATCACTTTACCCTGAGAGGAGAACAATTCAGAAAAACCCTTCTTTCCCTTTATGCCTCATTATGCCATTCCCTGTTCTGGTGTCAACACGCTTCCCTCTAACACCTCCCCTCTATTTTCGTTCTGTAAAGATGGGAAGGAAATAGGATGAAATGAATGAACTTCTTCCCCTGAGCAAGCTTCTACCACTGGTGGAAGGGCTTAATTTTTATATACCCTTTGGAAGCAAGCAAAGTATTGCCCAGAAAGTATGCTTCAGAGGGCAATTCTGGGCTCTGGAGGAATCTGAGGAAGTTTTCACAAGCTCAGCAAGAATAAAATTTAGGCTTGTGGCCTCTAGACAGTAAATAAGCTCTTTGAGCACAATTTTCATTTTTATTGTATCCTGAAAACTGACCAAGTCTGGTACCTGGTATATGCTCAATAAATGTTTGAATAAAAAAGAAAATATCTGAAATGGGTTGATAAAGATCTAAATCTTATTTACATTCGTAGCTATGTTTTTGCCTGAGTCTGTTCAAATAGCTTGGAAAGTGGATTTCCAGTGTGGCCATTTCATCGCCTGACTCAGAGCAGGTTACACAGGGTCATGCAGACCAGTGCCTCCTATTTCAAGACCAGAGTTGGGTCCAAAGAGAGAAAAGCATCTCTAAATCAAGTGTTTGCATCCTAATTAAGAGATGCGGTTTTGTGTATGGGCTTTTAGTTCATTCCGTATCTCTGAGTGATACAGAAACAAAGAAAAGAAAACGTGTATTTTAAAGTCATCATGCATCCACTAGTTCCCCTGCAAACTGGCTCCAGAACCTATTACAGCGACTTCTGTGGCCTTGGGCAGACCAGGAAACAGTTTTAATTTGCTCAGGCCCTAAATTATAGACTATGCATTTGCAATTGTTTTGAAGTAGTCGGCAAAGTCATAGTTTTCAACAAGTTTCAAAAGAGGCATTTCAATTCACAGGTTAGAGTGTTTTAGATAATGTTGTTGCAAAATAAAACAAATTTAGGTTTTTCTTCCCCTGAGGAGTGGTAAAATTGAGAAATATCCAAGTAAAACGAATACTGCTCATCCTATATTAAGTTGCTCATCAGAACACATAATTTTATCTTTTTCTTTTACTTTTACTTTTTTTTTTTTTGCAACTATCAGTTGCAAAAAGTACTCACAGTGGACTGACACAATCAGGAGTTGACAAGTAATCATTCTGAGATGTATATTGGACAAAATTCATCTCATAGGAACTGGAGTCCTGTTGTAAGACATATGGCTTTAATTAAAGTGCTGAAATATGTGTAACTAGAGCAAACGATTAGATTGTAGTACTTTGAATTGAATAATTGAGTGCTCTATGCTAGGTACCTCACATTGCATTTAAACCCTTTGCTACCACAGTGTATAATGTACTTTCAAACCTTTTAAAACTTTGCTGCCACTGAAATTCATCTTTATATTCTGACATCTCACCCTTTTTAGTATCTAGTAAGTGTTGAACACATGAGGGACGCCTGGGTTTTCCTTAGCTACGTTTTAGAAAGGTTTGTGCCTCTGAAAACTATTCCTGCAATTCCAGGCATTTCCACTAGGTGGACAAATGTGCTGCTTTTAGAGTTTACTTAACTCTAGGTGAGGTAACTGAGAACAGGAGAACATAAAAATGTGAATGAGCCCATTTATTATTTTTTGGAAAAATTAGACTACTCATTAATATGTTCCTATAAATTAGATATTTTGGCAAGAGATTAAATAAACACAGAGGAGGCATATAGCAAGATTTTTAAGAAACATAGTATTTAGGCATAATATATTAACTCTTACACAACTTCTACAATTACCACTGACTTTATTATGATTTTCCCCTTTTCCTCTCAAAATAATTTACAAAAAAAATAGTAGCTTTGGCTTATCTATAATCAGGTTACTCTTAGATTATTCACAAGCTGCTTTTAGCTTTAAAATTAAAACTCCTCCAGCAATTTTCCCTACTCGTTATGAGATCATTTTCTTCCCAATTACTTATTTAAGAACATTTCTGCTCAGCCCCTACTTTCAGATTTTTCTACTTTCTCTCTACCTTAACATTATTCTGTACTATAATATATCAAGTAAAAAGAAAAAAAGGTCTTCTCATGGTCCCAGATAGAGCAAGTCACAATATTTCAGTCTTAATTTTTTGTTTAATCTAAGTGCTCACAATGCTTCAGGTAGTTCGTTAGGTTCTGGGGACACAGTGATACATATGACAAGGTTTAGGCTCCCTTGGAACTTACAATGTAGTGGAAAATGAGTAATAGAAAAATACATATAATAACATTAACCTCACCGTGAAGTTTTCAGGATTAAAATGAGATAGTTGATATGCAACTGCTTTGTAAATTCTATAATGTTGACTAAATACTAGATATTAAATTAAAATTGCATGGTACTTTTAAGACTCCAGTGAGAGGGAGTATGGGTATAAATATTAAATGCTTATTTTAAAGATGAAACAGCCTTAGAGCAATGATGTGACCTACCCCAGATCAGATCATAAGCACTATAATTTTTTTTATTAGTTTCAGGTGTACAAAACAATGTAATAGACATTTCACCCCTCTATAGTATAAGCACTATAATTTAATTACACTTGATCTTAGCCAAAAGGCCGAGAAGCGATAATTTAATTAAACATTATACACTGTATTAAATTGCTTGATATTTTACAAAACTCCAGTGAGTGAGGAGTGTAACTGTGTGTATTATATGCCTATTTTAAAGACAAAACTGAACTTTTGAGAGTGCTTGAATTGGTACCATTGCATTTGAGCAGAGTTTTTCCAACTCCTAGATTCATGCTTTCTCACATTCTCTAAACATTTAAAACTCTCTAGCCCATCCTATTAATCTTTGCTCATTCATTAAAACATGCATATATTTCATTCTTATTTATGTCTATGTACCCATATACTTTAAGTTGACAAAGCAGTCTTTCCAGAGGCCCTTTCTTTCAGAAACAGCCTGGTCACTGTCCATGCTCATTGGGTCTTCAGTTTGCACTTTGTCAAGTGGTACAATAACTTTGTAGTCCGAATCAGTAAAACTCAGTTGTTCTCATTTTCCAAAATAGTAAGAGCATTTCTGGAGGCTTTGCTGTGTACAGAACTCTGGGTTAGGTGTTTTGAGAGGTTACAAAAGAAATTATAAGGCTGGGCCTCTGTTTCAAGGAGCACAAATGCAGGGTGTTGCCTCAGCTCCATGCAGTGATGTCCCACACCAGAAATACCCAGGGAATAAATTCTTACCATTTAATCAGGATAGATCTTGGCACCAGATTCAGTGGAACTTGCATAGCCCCATTTACATTAAGATCTGGATTAAGCTCCTTTAGAGGAAACAAACAAATTCCAAAGCAACAATAACAAACAAATAAAAATAGGGCAGTGGGTCACAGGGTGTGTGTGTGTGTGTGTGTGTGTGTGTGTGTGTGTGTGTGTGTGTGTGTGTGTGTGTGTGTGTTTAATCCCACCTTGTCCAGTGAGGAGAGATCTCAAGGAGAATTTAGCCCAAGCTGTCTCCTATTTCCTAAATCTCCTAAGAGACAAGAGAAGGGATTCAAATTTCCCAGGTTCCAATGTTCAGCAAACTGAGTTCTTTCCAAAGTCTGTAACTACATTTCACATAAATCACTTCAAGCATGCTTCTTTTTCATTCTGTTTACTCATTCCCAAATATTTAAACATCACCTGTTTATGTGCCAGTCACTCTGTTAGCAGCAGGTAAAAAGGGTATAGAAAGTAGTCGTTGGCTCTGCCCTCATGGGATTTAAGAATGTCATTCTGTGTCACCAATGTTTTTTTAAAGACTGTTTCCTAGATATTGCTTTCCCAAATTGACACCTTAATTTGAAAGAAAGATAGTGAGGATTATTATTTTTAATTGCTCTACTCATTCATATGATGGCCACCAATGCAGAATATAAATTATTTTCTTTATTTATTTGGACCTCAGATGCAGGGAAAACTGAACTAATATTCTTGTCCCCATCGTGTAATGATTAGCACTCTGGACTCTGAACTAATATTCTTTAGTTCATGACACACTGTTCATAGCCATTGGTCTGCATGACGCTTTTCTCTTATTTAATTTTATTATGTCACTTGTCTCTCTTCATTTATGAGATCCACTCTTCTTCCCACCTTTCTACCATTGACAGCTGCTTTAGCATATATATCTTTGGATAGGCAAGTATCCTTAATATATAATGTTCTTTTCTAGAAATATATGTTTTTAAATACATTATCTTATATATTTCTCTCTCCTTTTCATAAACAGGCCTATGTTTAATATCTACCCATGTTGTCGTATATCTTTTCTTTTAGGTTTCTTTTATATCTTTCAATAGAGTTCAAAGTTGTGTTTACTATAAATAAGGCATTTTAAATTTCCTAAATATTTTATACATTTTGTTACATACTACATTTCCAGTTGCTTATCGCTGATATAAAGTTATGTTTTTGCAAATTGATCTTATATCTGGCAATATTATTGAACTCTAATGTTAATTATAATGCCTGTTGATTTTATTCAGAGTCCTATATAGAGTTAATATCTACACATCTGGAAATATCTATTATTTCTTTTTCTTGTGTTATTGTATTTTTGAGGACTACTTTTGTTTCTATGATTTATAGTAAATAATAACAAGCATCCTTTTCTTATTCTTGTCTTTAATGACAATATTGCTAAAATTTTCCTGTTACTTATGTTGTTTGATCTACCTTTTTGGGTAGATGCCTTTGTTGTGTTAAGAACATTCCATTCTATTACTATTTTTCAGAATTTTCTATTAAAAAAACTATAAATATATGCTGAGATTTACTAAATGTTTTCTGTATCTATTAAAATAATCATGTCATTTCCTCTTTTTTGGTACATTTCCAGTAATGTACCAAATATATTGATAGATTTCCTCATTTAAACCTTGAGTTCTTAGAGTTATTTTTACCATAGTATTGGGCTTAGTTACCTAATATTTTATTTAGAATTCTTACACCTAAGTTCACAAGTAAAATTGGCTTATGTTTTCTCTTCTTGATTTGTTTTTATCTTGTTTTGGAATGAATATTTTGTTTTGGAATACATTTTACCCTAGTTTTATAAGACAAATCAGGCAGATTATTTTTTTCCACAATAACTTGAATGAAATAGGAATTTTCTGTTTCTTAAAAGTTTAATGGAAATCACATTTTAAACTAATTGGACTTGTCTCTGGTGGAGGTGGGAAAGGAAATTTTTTTATCATTTTATTTCTGTAGAGATTATTGTCTTCAATTTTTACAATGTCTTCTTGTGCCAATTATGATATCTTATATTTTTTTCAGAAATGTATCCAATTTTGTCTGGCTTTCATATTTATTAGCATATAGTCATTTATAACATTCTTTTGTGATTTAAAAAAAACAAACCTCTGTTTATACTTCCCTTCATTTTATTATGCATTTGTTTATTTACAGCTGTTTTGGTCTCCCTTTTTAAAAAGATTTTTGTGAAAAATATAGCTCATATACAATGTTATATTAGTTACAGGGGTACATCATAATTATTCAACATTTATGTAACTAAAGAAGTGATCACCATGATAAGTCCGGCAACCATCTGACACTGTACCATGCTATCACAATATTGTTGCCTACATTCCCCACGCTGTACATTACATCCCATGACTTATTTGTTTTATACCTGGACATTTGGACCTCTTATTCCCTTTCCCCTTTTCCCCCTTTACTGGTTTTTCAATTACCGTTGAAATTCAATATTATTTTATATTAATTTCAGGTGTACAGCATAGTGCTTAGACACTTGTATAATTTAAGAAGTGGTCCCCCTGACTAGGCTAGTGCCCCCCGGCACTATGCATAGTTATTACCATCTCACTGACTATATTCCCTGTGCTTTACTTTGCATCCCATGACTATTTTGTAACTACCAGTTTATAAGCCCTTCACCCTTTTCACGCTGCCCCCAACCCCCTCCCGTCTCCCCAACAAATCTAGTACCCATCTGAAATTATACATAGTTATTACAATATTATTGACTATATTCCTTATGCTATACCCTACATCCCCATAACTACTTTGTGACAACCAATTTGTACTTCTTAGTTCCTTCCCCTTTTTCACCCACACTCCCAACTTCCCTCCCATCTGGCAACCATCAAAATTTTTTCTGTATCTATGAGTTTGTTTCTGGTTTTTTTTTTGTTAGTTAGTTTGTTTTGTTCTTTAGATTCCATATATAATCGAAATCACATTGCATCTGTCTTTGTCCGATACTCCACCTAGCACAATAAACTTCAGGTCCATCCATGCTGCCACAGATGGGAAGAAACTATTCCCTTCCATGGTGAGCAATATTCATATATATATATATATATATATATATATATATATATATATATATATATATATATATCACCTTCTCTTTATCTATTTTTCCATTGATGGACACCCAGGCTGCCTCCATATCTTGGCCACTGTAAACAATGCTGCAATTAACATATGGTTGCATATGTCCCCTCGAAGTAGATTTTCTTCAGATAAATATCCAGAAGTGGGATTACTGAGTCCTTCTTTGTCTCTTGTTATAGACTTCATTTTAAAGTTAATTTTAAAACTTATATGGTATAAGTATTGCTACCCCATTTTTTTGTTTCCATTTTTATGAAATATCTTTTTCCATCCCTTTACTTTCCATCTGTGTGTGTCTTTCAATCTGAAGTGAGTTTCTTGTAGAGAGCATATTATAAGGGTTTTGTTTTCTTATCCATTCAACCTTCCTATGTCTTTTGAGTGGAGCAGTTAATCCATTTACATTGAAGTTATTGTTGATAGATATATGGTTAGTGCCATTTTATTATTTATATTTTTGATATTTTTTTTTCCATCTTAAAAAAGTCCCTTTAACATTTCTTGAAATATTGGTTTGGTGATTACGAACTCCTTTAGTGTTTTCTTGTCAGGGATGCTTCTTTATCTATCCTTCAGTTTTAAATGATAGCCTTACTGGGTACAGTACCCTTGGTTGTAGGTCCTTGCTTTTCATCATGTTGAATATTATGTACCAGTCCCTTCTGGCCTGTAGTTTTTGTTGAGAAATCAGCCAACGATCTTATGGGGATTCCCTTATAAGTTACTAGTTGTCTTTCTCTTGATGCTTCTAGAATTCTATCTTTGTCTTTAACCTTTGCTATTCTAATTATAATATATCTTGGTGTGTGCCTGTTGGTGTTCACAATATTACTGAACTCTAATGTTAATTATAATGCGTGTTGATTTTATTCCGTCCTATATAAAGTTAATATCTACACATCTGCAAATACCTATTATTCCTTTTCCTTGTGTTTCTTGTGTTTTGTTGTTACTTATTTTATTAATTACTACACTACTATTCCCTTTTTATGTTCCTCCTTACTGTTTTTTTTGGAGGATTGGTTCTTTTCCTAGCTTCTATGTTGAAGCTTGAACTTATTATTTTCAGTCTTATTTTGTGATAAAAGCATTTGGACCTTTAAATTTCCCATCTGTTTCTCGCAAGTTTTGGTATGTAGTACTTTCTTTTTTGTGTGTTTTTTTTTTACATCTTTTTCAAAGATTTATTGGGGTGACAATTTTTAGTGAAATTACATAATTTCAGGTGTACAATTCTGTATTACATCATCTATAAATCCCATTGTGTGTTCACCACCCAAAGTCAGTACTATCTTGTCTTTTAGTTCTCCATATTTCATGTTTTTTGAAATGTCCTTTATAACCTAAAACTTATGTGGTAGTATTTTTTTTCCAATTTTCTGGATTATATTAGTGATCCTTTGTTATTGATTTCTAATATTGTTGCATTAGTGTCAAAGAATATAGTCTGTGTGAACTGTATGAACTCAATTCTACATTACTTATTCAGGCTTTACATATTTTCTAGTACAATTTTGTGAGTGTTTCATTCTCAAAAAGAATATGTTTCTCGGTTTATTAGTTGTTTAACTTACTGATAATGCTACACATATCATATTTTCTTCATTTCCTTGATCTATCACATTCTGAGAGGGATGTGTTAAATCTCCAAATCTCTAGATTATTAACTAATTAATTTAATTTCATAGTTCTGTCTCTTAAATATATATAGGTATATGTATATATATGCTCTCCTTTATATATCATAGGTATATTTTATATTACTGATTTATTTTTCTTTACCTAGTACAGAATATCTTCTTTTATGTTTATTGTTTGCGACTCTACTTTTTCATATTAAAATAGCACAGCTTTATTTTTTTGGTTAATACTGACCATTAACATTGATTATATTTGCTATATTAGGAATTGCTCTATCTTGTTTTTATATAGCAAGCCTTTTTCCCTCTGTTTTATTTACAAATTTTCCTATATTCTAGTGTACTATTTGATGAGTTTTGAAAAATGTATATGCCTATGTAATGACAACCCAAATTAAGATATAAAACATTTCTCTCACCGCAGAAAGTTCTCTCATACCTTGTTTTGCAACCATCTACTTCCCATCCTACCCTTCACCCCCACTGCTCTCAGCAAACTTTGATCTGATTTACGCATATATTGCTATAGATTGGTTTTGCCTGTCCTAAAATCTCATATAAATGGAATCATCTATTTCATTCTCTGTGCTGGCTTCTGTCTGCACAATATAATACTTGTTGTTCATTCTTTGAATATATTCTACAGAGGAAAATTGTTGCCGTGTGAGGATACAGCCAGGATTCAGAGTCAAATATACAAAATAAAGTGGGTGATGAAATAGTTAAATACATATTTGAAGGACAGCACATTTTTGAGTCATGTATTTCCTAAATGGAACACAATATAAAAACAGAACGTGGATTTTAGAATAGACAGGGCTGGGTTCTGATCTTAGGTCAACTGCCTGATCTGGGATGCCCAAGGCAAATTGCTTAACCTCTATCAACCCTGGGATTATAATACATACTGGCAAGAATATTGTTAGGTAAAATAAAACATTTGGAAAGAACTTGACACATAGTTGGTGTTAAAATGGTATTATTAAATTAATGTAATTAATTAATATGATTACTTTAAAATGATATCTAGTGTTTATGCATTTAATTTTTTTAAATTACAATTTATTACTTTCAAGATGCATTATCACCAAAACTAGATTGTAAACATATTTCCAAATAATATACCTTGAGAAATTGGTAGTTTGGAATTAGTATATTAACTTCCTATAAATAAATGGGTATTTCTAAAGTACTGAAACTCAATTTGTTCTAAAAAGTAATTAGATACTTCATTGTCCGTGCTATTAATTTGCTTAGCAAAACGTCGCCCCATGTATTTGCAGTGATAATTCTCAGCCTTGTCTTTGTCCACATGATTACTGGTCTAGTAAATCATCTAGCTTTTACCACGTTGCTGAATTGAACACGTAGGGCCAGTTTTCCGTTTATTGTAGAAACCGGTGGTTCTTCCTTGGCAAAGAACTTATTTAAAAAAATATATGAGAACATTGTTGGAGACCATTTCTACCTTATGCCAGAAATCTTGATTGGTTTTTCTCCATCTTAGCACACTTACTCCCATCTCCTGAGACCCTGACTCCTGCCAATTGACTGTTTGCTTTGGTATAAATAAAATAATGACAGTGATAATGACAATGGCTGACATTTGTTAAGTTCCTCCTATGTGCCAGGCATTATTCAAAGAGTCCTTTACAAACATCATTTCATTTCATTACTGGAAAACCTGAGGAAGAGGTACTACTAGTGTCCCTATTTTCCAGAAGAAACAACTGAGGCCCAGGGAGATGCAATAATTTATCCAAGGTCAGACAATTTGAATTAGAGCCTAGGTTTATAATAACAATACTAACATTTATTGAGAGTTAACTACATGCCAAGTACTAAGTGCATTTTGTATGTTAACTTATTTTTACCACCCCAACAGCCCAATGACACAGGTACTATCATTTAAGAAATGATAAGATTGCTACAGAGGGGTTAAATAACTTGCCTATATTAAACAACTAGTAAGTAAAGGAACTGGGATCAGGCAGGCTCCAGAATCTGTGCTATATTGCCACTTAATCTTATCTCTTAGTCAGACAAAAGTATTTACCAAACACTTAGTGTGTGCACAGTATTCTGTGCATAGCTTTGTTTTCTTTATTTAATGAACTTACTAATTTAGAAAAGTAAAATGAAAACAAATGAAACCATTAGGGGAAAGGGAGAATACTGAACTCTTAGTTACAGAAACTAGAGGAAAGGGTTTAGCAAAGAGGTGGATATAGACTGGGTGATTCTGTGACATCTCAATGAACTAGGTGTGGCTGGGGCTGGACCTTTATGCACTATGAGTGATGAGGAGGAAGGAGGAGAGAGAGAACATTCTGGAATGTGGAATAACCTATGAACTCTCTATAAACAATCTGTTTCTAATTTCAGGGTTAAAACTCATTTATCTTGGCATTTTTCCTCATTAGGAGAAAAAAATCAGCCTTTCAATATCTTGCTCTATAGTCCTTTCTGGTAAGATTAAATTAACTCTGTAGAGTTTTTCAAAAATCTTCCAATTCTTCAATCCATGAGAGTAAAAATATTTCATGTCCTATGACATTAACTAGAAAAGCTAATTTCCTTTGCCTTTAATTTTGGCAATACTTTCCTTTCCATAAATAATGACAGGAAGAATAAAAATTCCTTGTGACACTTCAAATATAAATTTGATTAAAATGACATCTCTTTATGCACAGAGTACATTTATATGTTTTGGATCAAAGACTTTTTTTTTTGCAGAATAAAAGAGAATTAGCAGGTTGGTTTAATGGAGAGTCATCTGTTTTTAAAAGCTTATAATAGAAGATTTTTTCCTTTAATAATACTTAACTGGAAGATAGATTAATTTAATAATAGATTCACTTCAGCATGTCCAAAACTGAACTAATGATTGTACCCCTCAAACCTGTTTCTTCTTCAGTGCTCTCCATCTCAGGTAGTTGCATCTCCAGTGGCCAGCTCCTGAAGCTGAATCTGCCCTTCCTCCCTCACCATCCACACCCATCAACCACTGGGGCCTGTTGGTTTTCTCGGGCTATCTTAAATATCTCTCAAATGCCCATAGGGGCCCAGTTGGTCGAGTAAAATAGGCCAGAGGGGACATGGCCAGGTGGAGAGGGCATAGCTGTCTAAAGAAGAGAGCATGCGTGTCTTACTGCCAGGCACAGTGTTAAGATAGGGGAATGTGGCTCAGTACTGCAGGTCTTGGATTTCCAAAGAGAAGATGGAAATCTAGATTTTATATGAAGTCTCTGGATTTTAAAATGTTGGCATCATGTTCAGGCAAAACAAACTTGCATTGCATAGTTCAAATAAAACATTTATGACAAGGTTGGATTTGTAAGCTGTCAGTTTGTGAAGTTTTTTTCTAATACTATCCTTGTTCTCCTTTTTCACCACTCCTATTCCGATTTAGGTCTGTACCATCTTTTGTCTAAAATATTATAGCAGCTTCCCAACTGTTCTCCTTGACGTCTGTCTTGTTTCTACTAAAGCATTTTTCATCCTGGCTCCTGAGTGAAAATTTTAAAACACAAAATTCATCATATTACTTCACTGTTAAAAAGATAAAACAAAACAGCTTTAATGATTGTTGTTGCCCTCAGGTTAATTCCAGACTCTCTGGCCTGGCTGGACCTTCCAGGCCTGATATAACATAGATCCTCCCCACCTTCCTGTGCTCTGTCCCTGTGGTTTCCCTGCCATGGCCTTGGTTCCCTCACCACTCAAGATTCTCAGAAGAACATGCCAGTTGCTTTTATGTATTATATATGTTGGTCCCTCAGCAGAGAATATCCCTCTCAACTCCTGTTGATTCTGCTCAACTCAAATATAATTTTCCCTGTGAAGCTCAGTTCAGGGTATAGTGTGTGTTCAAAAAATGATTGTTGAATGAATGACCAGCCAGTAATATCGCCAAGACTGCTCATGTCAACCATTACCATTCTAGTCAAAATTAGTCTCTTCGTGTTTGTTCAGACTGTTAGTTTAGCACCTGTCACTCTGATTTTGGTTAGGGGTACAGCGTGCATGTCTATTTCCTGTTTTGAACTATGACCTTTATCTATTCACAGATCATAGCTCAGTGCTTGACATATGATAATCATCAAAGAAATACTGGGGAGTATCAAGATCTAGCTTATGTTCCAAGAGTTCTAGCTTATGGCCTCTATGTGAAGGATGGACGGTAGAGGGCAAGACGGGTCCAAGTGTATTGTGGTGAGAAATGGGAATAACTTGGGCAAAGGAGGTAGCAGTGAAGAGGGCAAGAAGTGGTCAGAATCAAATTGTCCATTAGAGGTAGAGCTAATGGAACTGGTTGATGGTTTGGAGCTGGGAAGTGACTTACAAAGGGGGATCAAGGAGGACACCTGGTTTTCTGGTCTGAGCAACTAGATGGATGGTGGTGCCATTTATCAAAGGGGAAACAATTTGGGGACAGTGAATTAGGGGAGAAGAATGAGAATTGATAGTTCTGTTTGGTCCATATTAAGTATGCAGTGAATATTAGTCAATCACAATTGTCAAGTAGCAGTTGGATGTATGAATCTAGAGCTTAAGAAATTGATCAAGCTGAAAATATGGTTTAGAAATATTATTGAAAGTCATGGACTGGGTGAGCACACTCAGGCAAAGAATGACAGAGAGGAAAAGTTGGAGAGTAGATCTCTGGGGGCATTCCCAGATTAAGAGTGATAAGGACAGAGGAAAAGCCAGCGACTGCAGTGTCGTGGAAGGCTGTAGAACAAAATGTTTCAAGTAGGATGGAATGATGAACTACATCCAATACTGTCTGGAGACTAAGGAAAGATAAACTGATGTTTACTCTGGCAAGATGTGGTTATTTGTGACCTTGATAAATGCCGTTTTGGGGAAAAGTTAGGAATAAAAGCCCAAATGGAGTAGGGTAAGGGAAAAATAGGCAATGAGGAAGCTGTGCTGTGCTGAGAAAAAGAAAAAATATTTGATTTTTTGAAAAATATTTAAGTATAAAACATTCATAATCTCTGCCTCACCTACTGTCAAATCATCTCACTATTCACACAAATCTGTATGTAGGAGTTTCTCATTATTTGTTCCAAACATGATTTATTCGTATTTTACTTATACAAAACTTGGATGTTGGTAGACCCAGCCTTGTAGATCACATATCTTAGATCATTTCCAAAAGAACTGACAACACAAGCTTAAACACAAACATAATTTTCACGCATTCTTAAATTTTGTTCAGAACAATACATGAGAAAATATTAGTATGTAATCTTTAGAAGAACAGTTTTGTTAAATGTCTTGCATGCTTAAACTAAAGAAACAATCTTTTTTTTTGTCATTCTGGTATTTTTTCCAATTTATCTTTATTCTGGTTTCTCTGTTCTTTTCTTGGCAGTATGTTTATATCATAAGATACAGACACAGCATGCCCTTTGCCCCTCTAACCAGATAGTTGCCGTTTTGATCTGCCAATCAAACTCAAGGGTCTGCCCCGAAAGTTGAGACAATTGATCATAGTTTGGACACTTGGGCAGTGTCAACTAATTTTAGTCTTCAAGGATGGGATGATGGGAGCAATGACTGGCAAGGCACTTGTCCAAGGCCCAGCAAGGGTTACAACTGTCCTTATGGTTAACAACTGCACAAATAGAAGCAGGCTGAGTTTGTGAACGGAGTTTCAACAAATTATTTGAAGTATGAGGCTACCTCCTATCTGTATTTATTATTCCAGCTCTTGCCATAACGAGGATGAAAAACTCTGTTTACTTTAAGCTTTTCCCATTAAAGGATCAGTGATGTTTTTACTTCCCCACTCTGTGTGTACATAACCAACCATATGCCTAGTCTAAGACACTACCTAAACAACCACCCCACCCCAACAAACCTTCATTCCCACCTCAACATGGGGTCTGTATGAAGAGCAAGTCGCATTGGCTTTACCATTTCTCCTTCATTAATTTTGGGGGACAGGGAAGGAATGAGTGAAATCCTACATTAAAATTGGAATACATATATTAAAAAACAAATATAGGAAGTGAAAGTTTTAGAGCTTTGGCAAGTCTTTCCCCACCCCTGTGAAATGCTTCTTTAGACAATACAATGTGAGTGAGTGTGTGTCTAGGAATCTTTGCAAAATGTTCTAGATGGGAATGAAATAGCGTGATTGCTACCTTTCAGTTACCTTACATGTTGGACACTGGCAGCACAGGATGACAAACAAAGAGATCCATTCAGGTCTTATGGCCCTTTTTGCTTGGCACGTTCCCACCTGACTGCTATTGGTTTGGAAGCTGGGGAAATGTCGACATGTGAAGATTTTATTGGGTCTGTTGCTGCCAATATTAAGCAGCTTCCCAGTTTTCCAGTTTTAGTGCTCAAAATTTCAGTAGTTCACCCTCAACCCACAATTTTCAGGGTCTCTAAGTGTGTCCCTAATGGCAGTGATGCCCCTTACTCAATCTTTCTCAGCTGGAGATTGACCTACTTTGATACTTGACTAGAGAAATATTTAAATAAACGCAAGGGTTATTTACCTTACACAAAATGTAAGAATTTTGACCCTTAAAAATAATCACAATGTGATTGTTGAAAATTGAAATACATTTTAAATCCTTATTTTTTAATAACAAAAATAACAAATACTCATTGCAAAGTTTTAGAAAATACAGTAGCATATCAAATAAAAAAATCCCTTTTTTCCCAGTCCCACTCTCTACTGATAACACCTAGAGTTTGTCGTTGCAGAGAGTTTATTCTACGTATATAATCCTATATATTTGTCATGAGACACACACACACACACACACACACACACACACACTCATATTTAAGGATAGAATTGCAATATCATGCTGTTCTGCAAATTTACTGTTTACTTAAATTTGTTATAAACATTTCTCCATAACACTCATACCATGTCAGAGATGATAACAGCTATTTGTCCAGTTTTTCTATTACAGTGCTATATAAAGGTACAAATGAATGTGAGATAGAGACCTGGAATATTCATTTATTCATTCACAAACATTTATTGAGTCCCTTCTATGTGTTAGACAGAGAGGAATCAGCTTGATTTTTCAGTTTGAGATATTATTTATTTACTTTGTACTGTGAAAGATGAGAATTTGACTTTCTAGTTAGTCCCACACTCACACACACACACACACACACACACACACACTTCTGCACACATCTCAAAATAGTTATATAACTTTTGTGAAATCAGTATTCAGGTTTTCCATTATTATGGTCATGTGACTCATACTCACAGCTGAGCCACATAGGTATGCTTTGGTCACCTTAATTTCTCTCCTTAGGATTTTGGAGGGGAAGCATAGCAGGGCAGTAAGAGCAGCAACTCAGAAACAAGGCTGACAAATTTATAGCCCATCTCCCCCATTTACTCCCTGGGGTGACCATGGGCAGGAATTTCAACCTTTCTGTGCCTCAACTTCTTTATAATACCTCCTACTTTACAGGAATTCTGTAAGGATCAAGTGGGTCACTATAGATAAAATGTTTAGAACAGTGCCTGCCAAATCGTGAATATTATGTAAGCGTTTGTTAGTCTCATCATTATAATTTCCCAAGACAATGCATACAGGAGGTAACGTTTTTAAAAATCATGTCTTTATTCTGTACCCTCACTTGATTAATAATTTGCCTCTGTATAGAAATCTGGGTTGAAAATAAGCTTTTACCCTTGGAATTTGAAAACATTTCTCTATTATCTTCCAGTGAATAGTTTCTTTTCATGAACTCTGATGCTATGCCATATCCTCTGTTTTGTATGAGACCGTTTTCATTTGTGATTGGTTATTTCTTCTCTGTTTACTTTTGCTTTGTTTTTTCTCTCTGGAATATTTTAGTATCTTCTTCCAATACCTAGTTGATCTACTATTTCATAATGATATGCCTGAATATGGATTTTTCTCATAATTGTACAGGACACTTGGTGAATCCTTTTATATCTGGAGATCACATCTTTTAGTTTGGAGTTTTTTACATTATTTTTTTAAATTATTTGCTTTCTTCTAGTTTTTCTGTTTGTTCTTCCTGGAACATCTATTAGGTACATATTGGTTCCCGTGAATACAACCTCTTATTTTCTTATCTTTTGCTTCCCATTTTTCATTTCTTTGTCTTTTTGTTTCAGTTTTGGGGCATTTCCTCCTCAACTTTACTTTCTAACCCTTCTATTGAAACCTCTATTTTAATATATTTTAAATTTCAGCGAGTTTATTTTTGAATGGTCCTCATTATTTTTCAATAACCTTGCATTGTTTCATGACAATAATATTTTATTTTATCTACAAACATTACTGCTTTACTGGTCTCAGCTCTGTCCATTACTCTGTTTCCTCTATTCCTATGTTTAGTTTTGTGTGTTTGGATCTCTGTCTTCCATGTGAGAGGCTTCTCCAGAGGGTAAAAGCCCACTTTTTCTGGGGAGGGAGGACTTGGAAGGGCCTCATACACAACTGCAACCCATCATCCTGTTTTTACTTCTGCCCCTGACCTTGGCTTCCATAGATATTTTGAACCTCCAATTCCTGGGCCTGTTCCAGTGCAGTGGCATGAATTGCTTATGTCTTGATTGCTTCCTCCCCTATAGGCACACAGGTTTCTGAGTTCTCCACTCTCTTAAATCAGTTTTCGCTCTTCCTTCTGATTTTGTTGATTTTTGTTGATGTCTGTGTTTGCTTTCATCTTTTCTAATATTTTCTTTGTCCCTATGGGGTATACCTTATTTTATTTTTATGCTTTACTCTCATTTTAGTGGATTTTCAGGAGGGAATAGAAGGAAACGTATGTATCAGTCTGTCATACGTAACCTGAAGTCTACAAATATTTCTCAATAGACATTTAAGAAAATTGAGGACATTTATTAGATGCCTACTATATGTCATGCCCTTGGTTAAGGAGCTGCTTCTTGAATTTTTAGCACTTACAACTGTTATTCAAAATATGTCTCAGTTCTCATTAAAACAAACCCCCAAGTATTTCTGCCAAGCAGTAATTATATTAAATAAATGACTTCTTTTTGCCTGTTGAAGTCACTGAATGTGTTTAAAAAGAATGTGTTTAAAAGAAAAATTTGAACAGTTTTATGTTATAAAATTCTCATAACTCAGATTATTTTCTTACGATTAGTGTAATACAGAAAGGCTTTTTCTTTTAGGTCTTCATGCTTGTGAATGCATGTGTATGCGTGTGAGTGTGTATGTGAGTGACTATGGGTATTTCTATGTGAGAATGTATGTGTGTGAAAGTATACATGTGTGTGTGTGAATGTGTGTACGTGTTGTATGTGTGTGTATGTGCACGTGTGTTTATGGCACAGATAGAAAACAACTCTACTGGTGTCTCTAACACCAAGGTCCTCATAATTTCTCCAGGCTCCTGTTTCTCACTTATAAAACAGAATTACCATTCATCTTGTAGATACTGAAATGCATCATAATATAAAACACTTGGAAATAGCTCTATTAGACATAAAATAAACTGCTGCCTATAAAACTGGGATTAATGAAACATTAGAAGCAAAGGTGTTTTCACTCGTGAGGCTCATGTTCCATGCAGGCAGGATTATTGAGTCTGGATTTGTTCTTGCTTCCTGGAATTATACCACTTTTCCATCTGAGAACCTCATTGCCCGTTAAAGAATTACGCTGATGAGGGTCACCTTTGTTCTTCGCCCAGAGGGCTAGTGGCAAAAAGGAAAGAGGAAGAAGTTGGAAAGCAGCTCATCTTCAGTACTGAAGGCCCTCCAGGGAGATCATTATAAAAATTAAATAAAAGTGAATAAATGAAAATTTCTTTAAAACCTTGCAGCATCAGGAATGTTCACATAACTAACCAGCTATCTAGTCTGCATTCAGAGATATAAATAAAAGACTTCTTTCAACCTCATATCATAAGGTTTTAGATAGCAAATGTGCCATCCTTCAGTCTGAACTGAAGAAACACTTACTTCATTCAACAGTTAAGGGAGCTGCTATCTGGCCCTCATTATATCTGTGATTTACAAGGACTGTGCAGGCCTGTGTTGCCTGCGTCAGAGACCACCAATATAAAATGCAGCAAATGGGATTTTTATCTTTCAGCACGCCTCAGAGTTGTTGCACAAGATACACTTCTCAGTCTGCATATAATCAATCTAATGTAAACCATTATCTCTGCACAAAAGACTAAGCTGAAAGCTCCTATGCTCAGGATCATTCTTAAACATGCCTGACATTCACAGCTCCCGGGATTCTTCACAAAACCCTGGGCTGTGCAAGATGTTCCACGCGGAGACAAAGCTGGGCTGGATGTGAGAGTTAAAAGGACACTATCTTGGAGTTTGTTGACAGACTGGGGAGTGAACATTTCACCAAAAATCAAAGGGTGATTTGTTCCCAAGCTTCCACATTAACTGGTAAATGCTGGCATATCAGGAGTGGGATTATCCCTAAAGTTCAAGTTCAAGGTCAATACTTTTGGTTTCTTGTAATTAAAAGATATAAAGGGAGGCCTCACACTATCTTTATGTAGAGATTCGGAAAGATTGAATTTAATCCTCTTTTAAAAATAACAAGAGTGGTATTTTTTGGCAAAGGCCAACATAATGGGCAACTTACTACTACCATTTTGGCTTTGTTTATTTTTATGTATTATTTTGCTTTTTAAAGTCCTTATTTAAAAAACCATCTTCAGGGTGAATGTTCAACACATATTTTCACCTCTCATTTTTAGTATTTTCTTGTTCCTTGAATCACAGAGCTCATTTTCTCCTAAGGTAAGGAGCTTGATAATGACATCAGCATGCCCACATGGTCTAAAAGCTCCTAACCATCACCAGCAGTCACTTTGTAATGAATGAGTAAACATCTGAATTTCAACAGTAAATGGTAAGTGAGACCTGTGTTTCCAGCAAGGTGTCTGGGAAGCCACGCCACATATTAGATGTTCCCTCAGGCAATTAGCTTGTCCATAAACTGCTGCGACAGGACCTCTGGTCTCACAAAGGCAAACTCATGGACACAAGAGAATTCAAAAAGGTGTCTGTGTGTGGATAAAACTATATAAATTAAGTTACTAAATTCTTTGTGTACTCAATACATGCCTTGTTTTGAGAGAAGGTGACGGCACATTACTTTTTAAATCAATTTAGTTAGCTTGAAGATTGAAAATGTAAAGGAAGAGATTCATCACTACCATAGTTTCTCTGTTTTCTATATAGCATCTGGATTAATGTCAATACCATCAGCATTAAGAAAAGGATTGTTTTAAAAAAGGAAAAGAGAGTAGATAAAATATATCAAGTTCCTGCAGGTGTCTGGAATGTTAACGCAAAAAATTCAACATAATTGAGATAATCAAATTGTTCAAGTACAATATTTAACACCTGTGAAGACATAATTTTCATTTTTCCAATAATGTGAAAAAAATAAATTATTCAAATAACCTGTGTCAATTCCATTGTCTCCTGGGTATCATAAGAATAGACTCCACAGCCTGTACAAAACCTCTTTGGCATTTGTTTTCCACAACCTTGAAGAGTTTTCACTGACCACCGTGGGTAAGTAAAAATGCCACAGTATTTATTCCCAAATAGTTAAACTGGTTCTGGCTAGCTTCTATTTTGGGAAATTGTATGTTGCCAACATAAAGAATTTCCCACATCATTTCTGTTATAAAGCTATTCTTCATTTCCTGCCCTGTAGTAGAACTGTGCCTTTTTTTTCAACCCATGGAACTAGCTGTCTTGTAGTGAGGAGGAGGAGTCAGTGATTTCTTTATTTTGAAGCCATTTTTCTCAGACAGTAAGCTGCCAAATCCACTTGATTATTTTCCAAGAACCAACATTCTTATACTTCACCTTGTAGCTGTCTAAGAGATATCCCAGAAACTTCATTTATTGGGTACAATAAAACTCCTGGCTTCAGTATAATTCTTTTCCTATAAAAGTAAAGGTATGTAGTAAGGCAAGACATACTGGGAACAGCAAATATGTGGATAAAAGGCTCCCAGAAACTTCTCCTTCCTTTTCCACCTCTATAGGCATCATTTGCTAGAAAACCATCACTGCTGTGATGTTCACAGTCAGATTGTGAAAATTACAACTCACTTTGGGTTATTGAACTCCCCATGTATATTGTGCTGATACAGTTAAGAACAAACAATAATTTCTGTTCCAACCCAAAGTGACCAACCACTGGGAAGCTGTGTTTTCTTTTGATTGCTGAACCCCCATGGCAAACCTGATGGGAAGCAAGCAGGGAACATCGGAGTCAGAAGGAAGGCAGCCTTTATTTCAGGATCAATACTTTCAAAGCTGTTTGCAGTGCTAAGACTGCCCCTAACATTTCTGAGGCCCTAACTAGACTACAAATAAAAGTCTATATACCATGTGTCTAAATATTTAAAACCTATAAAGCTAATAAACCAATACATAATATATTCTGTTCTTCTAACTTGACAAGTAAACCTTCATAGTGACATGGAAGTCTTAGACTTTATAAAAACGATTTTTATTAAAAATATAGTGAACATACAATCTTATATTAGTTTCAGGGGTACACCATAGTTATTCAACATTCATATACCTACAAAAGTGATCAGCATGATAAGTGCAGCAACCATCTGACACTGTAACACGCAATCATAATACCACCATATTGACTATATTCCCCATGCTGTACATTACATCCCCATGGCTTACTTGTTTTATAACTGGAAATTTGAACCTCTCATACAAAAAGGCAAAGAAACAATGGAGACATGGCCTTACCTGAAAACTAAAGATAGAATGAAATAAAATCCTCACATATCAATAATCACCCTAAATGTAAATGGGCTGAACTCACCAATAAAAAGGCACAGAGTAGCAGATTGGATCAAAAAACTAAACGCAACCATATGCTGTCTCCAAGAGACACATCTCAGCTACAAGGACAAGTGTAAACTGAAAATGAAAGGTTGGAAATTGACACTCTAAGTGAATGGTACCCAGAGAAAATCAGGTGTAGCCATAATGATATCAGATGAAACAGACTTCAGGATGAAAAAGATACCAAGAGACAAAGATGGACATTTTATAACGGTAAAGGGGACTATACAACAAGAAGACATAACAGTCATCAATATTTATGCCCCCAATCAGGGAGCACCAAAATATACCAAGCAACTACTAACAGAACTAAAGGGAGAAGTTGAGCAAAACCCAATTATACTAGGGGACTTAAATACATCATTGACAGCTATGGATAGATCATCCAAACAGAAAATAAATAACGAAATAGCAGCCCTAAATGACACATTAGATGAAATGGACATAATGGACATATATAGAGCACTTCATCCTAAAACATCAGACTATACATTCTTTTCGAGTGTACATGGAACATTCTCAAGGATAGACCATATATTGGGACATAAAATCAGCCTAAGCAAATTTAAGAAGATTGAAATCATACCAAGTATATTCTCTGATCATAAGGCTTTGAAATTGGACATCAACTGCAAAAAGAAAGCAGGAAAAAACACAAATACATGGAGATTAAACAACATACTTTTAAAGAAGGACTGGGTCAAAGAAGAAATTAGAGGAGAGATCAAAAGATACATAGAAACAAATGACAATGAAAATACATCCTACCAAAATTTTTGGGATGCAGTGAAAGCAGTTTTAAGAGGGAAATTTATATCATTACAGGCCTATCTCAAGAAATAAGAAAAATCCCAAATAAATAACCTCATGTTACACCTTAAAGAACTAGAAAAAGATGAACAAGTGAAACCCAAGGTCAGCAGAAGGAAAAAACAAAAATCAGAGCAGAACTAAATGAAACAGAGAACAAAAAGACAATAGAAAAAATTAATGTGACAAAGAGCTAGTTCTTTGAAAAGATTTAACAAAATTGACAAACCCTTGGTTAGACTTATTAAGATAAAAAGAGAAGACACTAATTAACAAAATCAGAAATGAAAAAGGGGAAGTTATCACGGACACCACAGAAATACAAAGGATCATCCAAGAATACTATGAAGGACTACATGCCACCAAATTCAATAACCTAGAAGAAATGGACAAGTTCTTAGAAACATATAGCCTTCTAAGGCTGAACCATGAAGAACTGGAAAATCTAAACAGACCGATCACCAGTAATGAAATTGAATCAGTCATCTAAAACCCTCCCAAAAGCAAAAGTCTAGGACCAGATGGCTTCACTAGTGAATTCTACCAAACCTTCAAAGAGGATCTAATACCAATCCTGCTCAAACTCTTCTAAAAAATTGAAGAAGAGACAATACTCTCTAACTCATTTCATGAGGCCAACATTACCCTGATACCAAAACCTGGTAAGGACAACACAAAAGAAGAAAACTACAGACCAATATCTCTGATGAATACAGATGCAAAAATCCTAAACAAAATTCTAGCAAATCAAATACAACAATGTATTAAAAAGATTATTCATCACGACCAAGTGAGGTTCATCCCTGGGGCACAAGGATGGTTCAACATTCGCAAATCCATCAATGTGATACATCACATAAACAAAATAAAGGACAAAAATCATACGATTATATCAATTGATGCAGAAAAAGCATTTGACAAGAAAGAACATCCATTTATGATTAAAACACTTAATAAAATAGGTATAGAAAGAAAATACCTTAACATAATAAAGGTCATATATTACAAGCCTTCAGCTAATCTCATAATTAATCGTGAAAAACTGAAGCCCTTTGCTCTACATTCAGTAACATGACAGGGCTGTCTCCTATCACCTCTGCTTTTCAGCATAGTGTTGGAAGTCCTTGCCAGAGCAATCAGGCAAGAGAAAGAAATAAAAGGCATTTAAATTGGGAATGAAGAAGTTAAATTATCATTCTTTGCAGATGACATGATGCTATATATATATAGAAAACTCTAAAGATTCCACCAAAAAGCTGTTAGAAACAATCAACGAATACAGTAAAGTTGCTAGCTACAAAATCAAAATACAAAAGTCCATTGCATTCCTATATACTAACAATGAAATCTCAGAAAAAGAAATACAAAAAACAATTCCTTTTGCAATTGCAGCAAAAAGAATAAAATACCTAGGAACAAACTTAATCAAGGATGTGAAGGACCTATATGCTGAAAACTATAAGACATTTTTGAAAGAAATTGAAGAAGACACAAAGAAATGGAACGACATTTCATGCTCATGGATTAGAAGAATCAACATCGTTAAAATGGCCATATTACCCAAAGCAATATACAGATTTAATGCAATCCCCATCAAAATCCCAATGGCATTTTTAAAAGAAATAGAACAAAAAAATCATCAGATTTGTTTGGAACCACAAAAGACCCCAAATAGCCAAAGCAATCTTAAGAAAAAAGAACAATACTGGAGCTATCACACTCCCTGACTTTAGCTTGTACTACAGGGCTACAATAATCAAAACAGCATAGCATTGGCAGAAAAACAGAGACATAAACCAATGGAATAGAATTGAGAACCCAGAAATAAAACCACATAAATATGGACAGATAATTTTTGACAAAGAAGCTAAAAACATACAATGGAGGAAAGACAGCCTGTTCAATAAATGGTACTGGAAGAACTGGATAGCCACGTGCAAAAGAATGAAATTGGACTGCTATCTGTCACCATGTACCAAAATTAATTCAAAATGGATCAAAGACTTAAGCATAAGACCTGACACAATAAACTGCATTGAAGAAAACATAGGTACTAAACTTATGGACCTTGGGTTCAAAGAGCATTTTATGAATTTGACTCCAAAGGCAATGGAAGTAAAAGCTAAAATAAATGAATGGGACTATATGAAACTTAAAAGCTTCTGCACAGCAAAAGAAACCATCGACAAAATAAAGAGGCAACCGACTGAATGGGAGAAGATTTTTGCAAACAGTGCCTCTGATAAGGGGCTAATATCCAAAATATACAAGGAACTCATGCAACTCAACAAAAAACAAACAAACAACCCAATTGAAAAATGGGCAGAGGACCTGAAGAGACATTTCTCCAAAGAGGACATATAAATGGCAAATAGACATATGAAAAAATGCTCAACATCACTCATCATTGGAGAAATGCAAGTAAAAACCACAATGAGATATCACCTAACCCCAGTTAGAATGGCTATCATCAACAAGACAAACAGTAACAAGTGTTGGAGAGGCTGTGGAGAAAAAGGAACACTGATGCACTCTTGGTGGGAATGCAGACTGGTGCAGCCATTATGGAAGGCAGTGTGGAGGTTCCTCAAAAAATTACGAATAGAATTACCATATGACCCAGCAATCCCTCTCCTGGGTATCTACCCCAAAAATCTGAAAACATTTATCCATAAAGATACGTGTGCTCCAATGTTCATTGCAGCTTTGTTTACGGTGGTCAAGACATGGAAACAACCAAAATATCCTTCGATAGATGAATGGATAAAGAAGTTGTGGTATATATACACAATGGAATACTATTCGGCAGTAAGTAAAGATGATATAGGAACATTTGTGACAACATAGATGGATCTTGAGAGTATAATGCTAAGTGAAATAAGACAGAAAAAGCAGAGAACCATATGATTTCAGTGATATGTGGTATATAAACCAAAAACAACAAAAAACAAGACAAACAAATGAGAAACAAAAACTCACAGACACAGACAATAGTTTAGTGGTTACCAGAGGGTAAGCGGGGTAGGGTGGAAAATGAGGGTAAGGGGGATCAAATATATGGTGATGGAAGGAGAACTGACTCTGGGTGGTGAACACACAATGGGATTTATAGATGATGTAATACAGAATTGTACACCTGAAATCTATGTAATTTTACTAACAATTGTCACCCCAATAAAATAAAAAAAAGGGTATCTGTATTTCCTGCATTTTTCTGACCTACCCGAACGGTAGGAATCCCCATTGTTTTTCACAGCCAGATGTTGTGGGTGCTGTTCTTCTTGGCACCAGTACTCCAGGCTGGGGAGCCTGGTGTGTGGGGCTGGGGTCCCTTGCTCCTCCAGGGGAATGAAAGCAGCTGAGATATCCCTCCTGGTTCTCAACTGCTGCAGGCAGGTGTTGGGCCTGTTGCTTGTCTCTGCTCCTCCTACCAGTCTCGTTGTGGCTTCTTTATATTTGTAGCTACAGGATTTTTGTTTGTCTAGACTTCGGATGTTTCTCCAGTTTGATTGTTCTGTAATTTAGCTGTAATTTTAACGTGTTCATGGAAGAATGCAGGCACAATGTTTATCTACTCTGCTGTCTTGGATCTTTCCTCTGGAAGACCTAGACTTTGTGGAATTAATTTATACTATAATGTGAAAGTCAGATTTGAGGAAGTGGCTTTTAATGGGAAGGGGTTAGGCTGTATCAGAAACTCTTGGTAAAAGATACAGAAAGGAGATACAGAAATGCTGGGGCAAATATAATACTTTGCAATTTTGTCAACTGCTAATTTTGCTGTACTACTTAGAATAAAAATGTCAGACATAGAGAGACCTCTGTAGATCATTTTCCAGAGGTATGCTTTGGACCGTGGTTTAAATTAGGCCCCCAGGTATGTTTTATTTTCGGCCAGCTCAAATCCTAGTCTTTTTTTCCATTCACCTCTCTACTGCTTGCCTTTGTGTTGCTGGCTCCAGGAAAATTAGACAGTTCCCTCTTCACCAAGACTACATTGTTCCTTTGACTGCCTGGATTTATTTCCTGCCCCCTATTTCTTATGTCAAATCTTCCAACTTTCCCCCTAACCGTCCTCCCATCTTCAATTTAAATAGAAAGAAGAAGAGCTGCCTTTTCCTTCAGGCTTTACTTGATCAGCCCCAAATTGACTTTTTTCTCTTTGGCTGCCTAAGCACTTTTTGTTTCTCTATATTGCCTTATCCTTTTGATACTCTTGTACTTGTCTTAAATTCTTACTAGACTCAGTGCTCCCAATGGTGCGCTCTAGGTACACCCCTAGATCACCCTCTGTAGTTCCAGGAACATATTTATGTGCAGAGAACATGTTTTAAAATTAAAGATGAATAAATAGTGGAAGTTGGTGTTTGACCTCCAAAACCTTATCGTCTAGTTAAGAAGAAACAGCTAAATCACAAAGGCAGTATAGAATTAAATCTTTGTTTCATCATCATTACTGTTATCATGTGTGGTTATAACTGGAGGTAATGCCTATGCTTGGAATTTGGGAAGGAGAAGATCTATGGAGGCTGCCATGATGGGAAAAGCTTCATGGAAGAATTGGTACATGAAGTTGATCTTGAAGGATAGAATGTGGTGCATAGTAAAAATGACTAGCAGCTAACATTTATTGAAAACATACTTTGTGCCAACCACTGTATCAAGCCCTTAATATGCCTGATTTTATTTAATTCTCATTATACCTTTATGTTACTACTTTAACCCCTTTTAATTTTTGAGAAAACAGAAGCTTTAGCAGCAGAGTTATTAACTGTCCCAACGTCGGGGCTGAAATGGAATTTGAACTGTTATTCCATGTTGCCTTCAGGAATGAGTGCTGATAAGTAGGAGGATGAGAACGGTTTGATGAAAGAATAAGTAATCAAATAATAGCTAAAAGGAAGGCAAGGCCGAGATGTGCAGGGCATTGCAGTCAAAAACACTACGCTATGAGGAGACTGGCTTTCATGTCACAAAGGATCAATGGAAAGATTAGGGAGAAAAGCTTTATTCCCGACACAAAAAGAAAATGTGGATTTTTATTCCACCTCAACCACTGGGGACTCTCAACTGTTGCTCTTATCCCAAGCCTCAGTTATATCTTCCTGTGGATTCAGGGATTTTAGGTGTTCATTTCATTATAGTTAAATTCCAAAATGCAGGGCCTCACAAGTTCTAAAAGGACCTTAGTGGAGTATTGTATGGATGGCGGGTAATACAACTTCTACTACTAACCTTTGACCATCACTATCACCTCACTTTTACAGAGAACTTTACAAGCATTCTCTAATTTAACAAATATTAATGATAGTGGTAATCACTATTAAGTTTCAAAAAGTACATTATAGTTGTAGCAAGTTTGTCATTTTCAAAAGAAAAGTTTTTTCATTTTGATTATTGTTCAGTTTTATAATCTCCCTTGTCTGTTACATTTCACCATGCTGGGTTCCACTAGTCACTCTCGTCATTGCCCAACAGTATGTGTTAATATAATGTTACTTAACTGAAAAAATAACTGTCACCACAAATCCATTACTATGGCAACTAAGAACTACTCTTCTTTCAAATATGTATTTTTGGACTTACAAAATCATCCTTTTTTATTTCTTTTGTAAATGCCAACACACACACACACACACACACACACACACACACACACACACATCCCAAAAAACAAAACCAAAAACAAACTAGAATAGTGCTTAGGTCTTGTGTGAACATTGAGGATGTTATGGAATTTTTTTCCTAGGATTCTTGAAGAGTCTTTCACAAAGTGATACATTGTATACAAATGCAACTAGAACTTCAGGTTACAAGCAGTATTTATTGCAGAAGAGAGAAAAGTGTAGTCATTTCATTTTTCCAAGTTTGCCCTGTGGCATCTAATTAAAGGGCATCTGGTTATTTCTGTCACTGCATTCCACATCTCTGATGGATGACTTAACATATGTCTACTTTGAACATTTCAAACTTGGAAAAGTAAACTGCTGTGAGTTACCCACCACCTACTCATCCATCACTAGGGTAAATCAATTGTGTTTCACTGCATCTCCTTCAGAGTACTGCCAGACTCTGGAATACGGTGCGGAGCTGGTGGAAAAAACAGATAACAAAGGTTTTCTATAAAGTGCAAGCTGATACTACACCTTAAATAATGTTGTTAGTTTAATATGTCAAACTCTTTAAAAAATGTCCAAATTTAGAGGAGGAATGTGATGTGATTATTAAAAAAGGAAAGAAAGAAATGTTGGCTCTGACTTGAATTTTTAAAATTGGTGATACTCTACATGATTCATTTTGGTGTAGATTAATATTTATTTGTTCTTAATTTGGGAACCGAGGTTAAATAGAGAAAAATCATCACAATCACATATATCTATCCAGGATATGAAGGTGCATAGGGAATTAGAGGGTGGTGATTAAAGAGTAAAAAGAAAAAAACAACTTTGGGGAAATAAAAAGGAAAATATTGGAAAGAAAAAATAGATATGCCTTGAATTCTTTATCAATTTTAATGATAGGCAACATTTATTGAGGGTCAAGTACTAGTTTTAATGCTTTGCAGGCAATATTTTATTTAATCCTCACAACAGTTCTATGATTATTATCTCTCTTTTATAAATAAGAACACCCAGGCATAGGGAAATTGAATAACTCATCTTGATACGTACAGTTAGCAAGTGATGGAGACAGGGGATGAACTCACATGGCTTTATGCTGGCGGCGCCACTCTCAGTCACTACATAACATGACCTTCTTAATGCTCCTTAGAAGAAAGTCAGTTTCCTTAAAAGAAGTGGCCTACTGTTGTCCTTGGCTGCTCAAATAGGATCATATGGGGTAAATCCAAAACTCATTCTTCTGGGGCTAGACCTAATGTCTCAGGTCAGGAAAGACAAAGTGTAACTTCTGCATGGATCGCCAGTCTCTCTGCTCCTGAAAGTGCCAACAGGGGGGTGTGCTGGTTGTTGCTTGTAATCTCCAGAGCTCTCAGAAAAAATGTGTGTCATCCCCAAAGAGCAGAGGCCACTTGGCATGGAAAAAAGACACGAGATAAGATCTTTTCTGATGCAAAATCTTTTTTTTTAAGTAAAAAACAGTACGTTAGCAATCTTGAAATCATAGATTTAAATTTTCTCATGTAAATAGAAGAAGCAAATACAACCTTCTCTTTCCTTCATAGCAGCTCCTTTCCTCAACCGTTGAATGGATCATAATATAGCTATGTACCTACCATAAAGTAGACAAAAACTTAAAAAAACTATGAAAGATTATTCCCGCTAGATGCATTTTCCCCTTATCCTGAGGGGGTTCTGCAGCTTCTAAGCGTGGAAACTATATACACACACTCACAGACCCACATTTGAGCTTCTTGCTATTTTATGAAATTCTTGCTCAGGAAAATTCATGTCAAGAAAATTACATATTATCCCCCCTCTTCCCCAAGTCTCATTTTCCACTGCTTCCTCTTATTCATTTCCACACATATTTTAAGGTAAGGGAGTGAAGCAAAGTGATATAATAAAACTCCTGAGAATTTCCTATTGGTTTTGAAGTGAGACCCACATAAGTTTGAAATTTAGCTTTGTGCCGGAGACCAGGGGAAATATCAGTTTGCTTATCAGCTAAATGGGGCTGTTGTGAGGGATATTTAAGAAAATGTACAGAAAGCCTGCACATGTATGTGTCCCAGACAAAGAAGATACTTAATGAATCACTGTCCATTAGTAAGGAAGTTAGGGGCCAAATTGCATGTAGGTCTCAACACCTCCACATAAGCAGGCTCCAGCTAAACCCCATGAGGCTTGTTTTCCTAAACAAAGCAATGTCTTGCAGGAGATGGGTTAATGACAAGTTTTCTAACAATGCTGCAGCGTTAACATTTTTTTCTTCCTACATCTTTTTCCGTCTTGTCCTTGACAATCGCCACCTCCCAGGTGATGAGTAGGTAACACATGATCTATGAAAGAGCAGACTCTCCGTTTCTCTCACCACTACATTTCTCTGGAGAAGCTGAGAAAAAGTTGGTGTGTTCAGGAAGGGTAATTAATATTGAGACACAGCCACTGCTTCAATCACCTGCATATCAATCAACTTCTGCAAGGCCATAGTTCAATTAATTGATGACACCCTGGAGACACCCAAAGCAGTTAACAAGTCTCTAGAACTTACTGAAAAAAAGAAAAAAAAAAAAAAAAAACAAGCTGCAAGATCCAATCTCCCATAAATTCCCATTGCAGGGTTCCATCTCCTGATTTATCCTTCTACACCAAATACCCCTCTGTTAAGAAATACTCTGTTAAAAAATACTCTGCCAGAAGAAAGTACAGAAGCCTAATACTGAAAGGTCACAGCATATCAAAATGAAGTTTGGAGCAGAATACTTTTTAACTATGATCATCAATGAATACCACTTGGTTTTAAACCCTACAACATAATCCATTTTTAAGAGAAAGCATGTCTTCTTTTCTGGGACGTTTCATAAAGTGACACCCTTCGTACCAGCATGCGTTTTAATGTGTCAGCCAGTCAGTGTTCATGTCCTTAAATATGATTTATTGAAAAGCGAGAGCACCACGAGTCATGACTCTGTATGATGGCCTCAGGTGTGATGGAGAGAAAGTAGCTCAGAGAAAATGTAGCATGACAGTAATGACGCTGGGATGAGGTTTGTTAAACCTCCTTGTTTAAAGTAATTAAAGAAGGAGGCTATTAGACGGGGATGCCTCTTATACCTTAGTAGTCTATGAAGCAAATCAAAATCTAAGCCAGAGTCACTGCACTCAAATCCAAGAAAATAAAACTTAAGAACAACCAATCACAAACAACCAACAAGGCTTCCCCAAACAGGGCAACTGATTAAGCTATAGCCAATTAAATAGTTTCTTTGCTTTGTCAATTAAATAGTTTCTTTGCTTTGCCAATTAAATAGTTTTTTTTGCTTTGCTGTAAAAACCTTGCCCCTAGTTCCTGTCAGTGGAGCACTCGTAACCACTTCTGGTTTGGCGTTGTCTAGTTGGAGTTGATGTTTAATCAATGTCTTCAAAATTTTAATGTGCCTCAGTTTATCTTTTAATAGTTCTTTTATGCCACTTGGTGGGGGGAGGGAAATTGGGTACCAATGCTGTTCTCTGCCACTAACTCAGAATCTGAATCCAAAGTACCTTGACTGAGACTTCCTTTATGAAAATCTTTCTGGAAACCTCCAAAGGATCTAGAGGTCATGTTTCTTTTGCAGGTAGAAATGATAAAGAAAGAGGACTTATGGTCCAAGGACAAGTTCAGATTGCTTCTTTCTTTTCCATTAGGCTGACCAGCATCTCCAGGTAATAGCTTTCACAAGACCCAATATAGTACTCACACACACTTGATAGGATCATCTCCATATCTGTACATGGGGGAAAATGAGGGAGGTTTCTGGTCTACCCTCCTCATCTTTGAACCTGTACCATAGCCTTCAACCTTATGCTTTTCTGGTCTCATAAATGTTTTGTTTATTGACGCATGTGCTGTTTGCATGTCTGGTCCTACTTAAAATGTAAGCCTCTTAAGGTTAGTGTTAATGTTTGCTATTCCGTATTTAATCAAGTGCTCAGAGTCATGAATAGTGGCTTATTATCGGTTTATCTGGAAGCTCTTTCAAGGTTTCCATATAGGCAGCAGATTTTATTCTCTAACTTATGTTTTAATTTTATGTCTAGTTTAAGAGAGAATACTCTTCATAGAATCATTTGGTCTGTCACCAATTTTGGAGCCACACTGTTGTGTAAACAAAACCAATTTTTCTAATCCCCAATAAAAAAGCCCAATGTGCTTCTGCATCTCATAAAAAATACAACACTAGGCATGTTGTAAGCCATTTGTATTTGGCATCATCCATTTTAGTGTTAGTATGTCATTTAGAGACAGATTCCTGAAAAATAGAACTATGACAATCTACCTTTTATAAATCAAAGCCATGATATCACAAAACTATGGAATTGTGAAATCCAAAAAGAGGTCAATGGCAGGGGTGAGCCATATGCTGACTTTTATAACATAATGAGGGTTTCTCAGGGTTCCATTCCATGTTCCTATCCTGGGCCCCACCAGAAAAGCCCTTCAGAACCAAGGTGGAACCCATTAATTCCATGTGTCATCTTAGAGCATGCGTTTTGTGAGTTTAACTAAAATAAAACTTACTTCTTCCATTTTTTTCTTTATTAGAAATCATGAAAATATTTAATATATCCAGACCCATCTCACATAACTGTTAGTTAACCTTTTGCTAAAACAATTTTTGAAAGTTAACCACTTGTCCACTTTTCAATTTTTTTCCCTCAGTATTACAACTCTTTTACCCCAAAGCCCACTAAATAAACATGCTAGAAGAAATCGTGTATTGACATTATGATTCCAGGCAAAGACCCATTCACCAATTTACTTGACAACAGCAGTTTTTAATCGGAGATGTCATGTGGATCAAATTTGAATTGTGTGCCCCGACTTGATGAACCCAAAATGTTTTGCTTTGCAAACATAGATCAAATGAAAGGGACAAAACGAGAGTATTGTCTATGATTCTCCCATCCATTGTGCATGTGAGCTATTTCCCTGTGTTTCCCAGTCCTGAGCAGAGATGAATCTTCCTAGCTGATATGCTCTAGAACAATGGTTCCCAAAAGGTAGCCCCCAGACCAGCAGCAACAGCATCACCTGTGAACTTGTTACACATGCAGATTCTCCAACTTGACCGTAGTCCTACTGAATTGGAAATTCTTGAGGTGAGGCTCCGCAATCTGTGTTTTAAGGCTCTCTAGGTTACCCCAAGACATGTGAGAACCACCACTTCTACGCGGTGGTAAGGCCAACCTAGACCAGGGTTAGGCAAGGAACACAGCCACGTCCATGTGTTTACCTATTGTGCTGGCTGCTTTCACACTACAACAGCAGAGGTGAGTAGTTGCAACAGAGACCACATGGCCTGCAAAGCCTGAAAGTATTTACTATGTGGTCCTTTACAGAAAAAGTCTAGCCACCACATTCTTAGACCAACAAATTCCAACTGAGCCACTGGCTAACAGGGATCAGCCAAGCTGGCCTGGATGGATCGATCAAACAAATAAACAAACAAACAAACAAACAAAACAAACAAACAAACAGCTTAGTCCGCTTACAGAATCATGAGAAATAATCAATATTTGACATTTTAAGCCATTAAAATCTGTAATGTTTTTGCCTGCATCAGAATGTGCAAGATACCATTGAATGAAAAAACCTGCCTTGTGTGAAAGTCGATTGCTGACTCTCACCACCTTCCAGAAAATGACCCCTTTGAACTTAGCCTCAGCCTCCCGACCTACAATTAAGACTGCTCATTTTCCTTTGGCAAGTCCGAAAACTTCATTACATAACATTTTATGTTCAGACTGTATTTATTTAATTTTAAATTATTTTTATTTATAGAAACACTTCATTGTTCATTTGATCTATTTTGCTATCTGCAAAAAATCCCTTGGTATCTTGAATTGGGAGGGAACATATCATTTTTCCAATTAAAATTAATGAAAATATTTCTTTTCATTTAGCAGCAGGGTTTGCAGAAAAGAACAAAGTTGTTAAAAATATAAAATCTGAAAAAAAAGACATAAAATGTTATAGGCTATGTCTGTGTAGTGGGATTATGGATGCTTTTATTTTTTGTATTTTTTTTTCTTTATTTTCCCATTTAAAAAATATTGGTGACATTATTTTAAAATCAGGATCACTCCCTGCCTCTCCCAATCAGACATTACATGATTGTTTTATTTTTTTACTTAGACTAAATTGTGTCCTGGGCTCCAAAATATTGCATATACAATTTTAAATGTCTAATACCTGCAGGTTTTATCTTTGCTACTTTATTATTTATTGAGCTTTGGATGTTCGTGGTGGGGGGAGATCTAATTTGAGATGTAAACTGAATAATTTCATTTTTCATTTAATTTCACCAGAGTAGACAACAGAAAGCAGTGATCTTTGGTTTGACCATTATACATGGAAGTGAATGAGACTCCACCCTAGGGAAAAAGTGAAAAGAAAATATATTCCATGGTTGATTATGTTATCCACCTGCTATAGAAGTGGACAAGGAAGAAATGGGCTTTAATGGGGATAGGAGGGTCATAGCAAAGTACACTTGGCTGGGGAGGGAAGGGCAGGTTCAATAGCATTGCCAAGATAGGGATGAAAAAATTTTCTGCATCTTTTTAAACCTAGATTAGACAACTATCCACCTGATACTGTTAGATGAACAGCCTGCCAGAGGCAGAGGAATGGACAAAATGACCCATTGAACCTTTCGACCTTGTGATTTTGTGACAACAAACCAGGAGTATGAGAAAATTTTCTCCATTTGTTTCAAGTTAAATATAGTGACTCCTGATTATTCAAGGAAGTGTGTGAGGATCTGAGGCTAGTGTGGATTCCCACTCGTGGACAGCTTTCTACAGGGTATTTAACAAGGCAGAGTCTGTGCAAGTATTACTGGATTGCTGATTGCATCAGCCAGCCTGGTTGAAACAAGTCATGAATCTAATCAGACAGCACCCGCCTATTTCAAAAAGTCCAGTTAGGCCTCTTATATTCTGGCAACAGGAGATGTGTGTGAGGGTTAAGGCTAGTGGTTATACGAAAACACATTCTCCACCATTCTTGATGTATATGGAAGGGGAAAAGAAACTTTAAAGTTTCAACTAAATTAGAAAAAAATATACATATGAGTAACTTGTTCAGAGACCTTGAAGATAATAAGGCCAGCCTCCTTCTGCTTTGGTAAGGTTATAGGATTTTTATGAGGCAGAAGATCTCATCAGTTTGCAAGTACCCCAGATGGGGATCCTTGGGCTTGAATTCAGAGAAAAATGCTTGGAATGGGTCCAAATTCCAAGCTGGGGAAATAGCAGGGATTGCTTTCTCCTGACTATGTTCAGTGTTTTTAGTATAAATCACTTATCAGCCAGAGGTCCTTGTAACTTATGTAGTAAGGTATTTTTTGTATGTGGAAAAAAAGTATCAGGGGAATAATGAACTAATCTCTTTCATAAAGCTCTGGTATTCAAAGCTCTTTTGGATACAATTGCCAATGATTTTCACCACCCAAGATGAGGCGATCAGGCAAGTCTATTAGGCCTTACATCTTCAGAGCTGAGATGACAGCCGTCACTCACATACAAAAGCTCATATTGCTACAATATGCCCCGAGTTATCACTGTGTATGAAAATAAACAAATCCAGGCTGAAAGGGTTGTGCTTGATTAACAATAATATTTGGGGGCTTAATATTAGTGTGGAATTACTTGGGACTATTCCAAAAACACCCTCGATATTCTTCTTCTCTTCCTGGAAATGATTTTTCCCAAAGTTTCTCTTAGGCTAAGATTGCATGGGGCTCTTGGGCCAGGGGGGGTCCATCCATTGGTTGTTATTATCTACAAAAAAAGCTTCTTGTTTCTGAAACTGTCTGAACTCTTCCTAAGAATTTAGGCCCAATAGTAGAGTGTCTTATGATAAACTTTGCAAATCTAATCAAATATACTAGATGGGTGAGTAAATAAGTGCTAGCAGGTGCCTGGTAGACCAAGACAAAAGCCAATTGCTGTGGTTATGTGTTTCTAACTGAAGGCAGACTCACACCTGCTGATTTGCTGAGAACAAAGGTAGCCAGCCAAAGAGTATCGGACCTCTGGCTTGGTGTCCAGAAAGTGCCTCCATGGTGATGCTGCACTGCTCTGAAAGTCTCAGTTGATCATTTGCAGCAGGTGTTAATCCACTCAGGCAAAACAAACCCCGGTGCCAACTCTCTTTTACGTTGCATGGTGAAAAGTCTACTGTGGTAGACTCCTCTGTGAGAGCACTATGTCTGTGAGCTGTAAAGAATATCTGGCATTATCTATGTAGGAAGGAAAAACAGAGACCCCGAGAAAGTGAAAATTCACGCAAATAAAAGGGGCTACTTCTACAAGGAACTCCAATTCCAGTGCTCTTTGTCCAATATCCATACTACCTTCATCATGGGTGGAGAGTAGAACTATGGCCCAGGAAGACATGAGATCCTCATCATCATAGAAATTGTTTATTACACACCTACCATGTGTGAGCCATGTTTTAACAGAAAGTTATAAGAACCAGTCTCAGGTCTCAAGGAAAGGGACTAGAGGGGGATGGATAATAATAGTGGAAGTTTGAAGGGAAGATGGAATTGGACAAGGCAGCAGAATTGGTGACCTCTTAATATGTGAGGACATGTTTCTGTCAAGTAAAGAGAGGGCGCTTTGAACTGGAGTTTCAAAGGTGCCCATAAAATCCTTATGGTTTGGCTCTTTGTTTTAGGTTTGACTTTAATTTCCAGAAAAAGTCCCTCTATAGACTATGACAGAGAGGGTGATAATTGATCCATTTACTGGGTAACTCTTTGGGTTTTCCAATTCACATCTGAGTGGCTTTAGAACAGGAAAATAGAACAAAGTTCTTATCACCTGACTTAATTTCCAGCAAATCTGTTATTAGAATATTCCAGTTTATTCAATTAATTTTTGCAATTCATGCAATTAATTTTTCTACTTTTAATGACTTAAAAATTCTTCAATGTACTGTGTTTTCTATTTGTGTTCCAGTGACGTGCTATACTACAGTATACTACAGTAGATTACTCTAAATCCCATCTGGACTAAGTTAAAAACAGTTCCAATGAATGGATCAGTTATTCATTAAAATTTAAAATGGCTATTTTATGTAAAATATTTTATACTATTCCTCTCTGCCACAGCTGCCATCTACAGCTGAGCAAGCTACAAACTGGACATCTCCACAGACTTTGCAGTAGGTGTACAATACTACAGCCCTATAAGCAATTCATAAAGTTGAAATGGCGCTACTGACTTCTAATTAGCAAACACACCATGATAAATCATACAGTGGTCTTCCCAGTCTGTCTGTCTCCTGATTCTCCTCTGCTTAGCCTATATGTATTATACAGAATGATCGAGACAGGTATATCAGTTAAGATTTGACCAGGGAAATGTAATAGAACAACTCTGAGTGATATAGAATAGGGGATCTATTATCGAGATTAGATCTCATACAACGATGGGAGTGGGTGAAGAATTTTGCGGAAGACAGTTTCCTCCTCTGTATCTGGTGTGGACCTGAAGTCACTGCAGGTCAGCAGGACGAGCTGTTAGGATAAAAACAAACAAACAAACGGATATGAAGTAGAGGAAAACCAGGACAAACCGGAACCTATGAGGACAAACTAGAACCTACCCAGACAAACTGGAACCTGCATCTGTCTCTCAACACCTCCAACCTCAATATCTGGGCGACCTGAAAAGGAAGACAGTGCCATCATCATAAAGCTCCATATGCAGTAGGCCCAGGACTTGGAGAAATTAGAGGCGATCCAGCAGGAGGAGCTGCGGGCCTTGACTGCTGCCCCACGAGCATGCTCATGCATGACAAGTGCAAGCTGCAACGGCACCTAGGGCTCTGCACAATTTCTAGGTGTAACACCTCCCTCAATTTTGTCTTCTAAATCTTGTACAAAATTTTCTTGTGACCCTTTCTTAACTAGGAGCCATGTACAAGTAGGATAGGAATTTTGGGAAATGTAGTTCCAATTTAGAACTAAGTTGACCCAGTAAAAAACCACCACAGTAGATTTGAAAATTCTTGTGGAGAGACAGTGACTAACTTTATATTTTTTGCTAGAAAGGTACAAGCTAGGTGGCACACATATAAATATGTAAACTTGCTATTTTCACTAAAGGAGTCAGTCACAGTGAAAGAATAACTGATTTGAGTAGACATGTGCTAATGGTATACTTTTATTTTAAAAAGTGCCATTCTATTCACCTCTAAAATAGAGCCAGAGCTTATGTTCTTAGATTTACAATTCTATCTTAAAATCAAAATATTAAAGAGACCCCCAAAATTCATTTTGACCACTCCTTTGTCACCTGCACTGAACTAGATAATGCACCATTCATTTATTTGGCAAACACATATTGATATCCCATCGTTCCATATTTAAGGCAGCAATAATGATTGAAACACAGTCCTATCCTTCCCTGACAGGTTAGCCAGTCGTGACAATACTGCTTGAGATATGGTCAATCTGAAATACAGCACCAAGTGATGTAAGTATGTCTGGGAGAGCTGCTCTGGAGAGATGAATCTGAATTTAAATCAAGCATCAGCAGAAAAACAGAATTTTTATTTTGAGAGTACCCTGAATGACAAGTCAGTGAGGCTATAATGTGTGTGAACTTGAAACTTCTACTAATTTCAACCTCCTCTTACTGACTTCAGAATGACACTCAGGATGCGAAGACATTCATCACCTCCACTGGAATCTTCAAAGAAAATAAAAGAAATAACAATGTGCTGTAATCATTACAAAGAAAGAAGGTTAATGTATTACATCCTTTAGAAAGAGACAGTTGATGTTCTGAGTCAGACCATTCCTAAAAGTGATATGAAAAGAAATTGCCTAATAGTTATAATAAAACTAGGTAAGACCTGTTGACTATTTGGGTCCAAGCCTCACAGGGTATTGCATAATTTGGGAGCCATCTCAGATATAGAATCTAGTCCTCAGCTTTGCAATATGAAGGTCTTGGCTTTGTTATTTCTGTGGTAGTGATCAGGCTCTAAGGAGTTGATTTATATCCCAACGACATAGAAAATTGATTCATAAACCCAACCTTAAATTATAAATCTAAAGGTCTCTTAATGACCTTTAAATGAGTAAATAGAGTTGGATATTCTTTAGAGATATTTGTATCAAGATTGATGGATTCTTCTTCTTTACTATAAAAGCATTTGTTTTTAATCTAAAAAGATTTTTGATGAGCCATTTAGAAACAGAGTTTCCCCTCCTCTCATGCCTGATCTCCCTCCTCAGGTAGGAATCACAGAAGAGAATTGTGTTGTGTGTTGTCATATTGATTCTGTCTAGGGATGGTGCTTGCATGGTGCTTATCCTGCTTGCATGCTCAAGTAAATATATGACAATAAATTGGACACGAAGGAATTTCTGCCAGATGGTTGAGAATGAGGAGAAAGTGGTAGAAATCTGAAGACAGTGGTGAAGTTTTGAAATAGTAATTATAAGGAAGGGAGAATGAGCTGACCCAAGAGTGATGGGAAGACAGCTGAGAAGGGCCATTGGTCACGAACTTGTCCATCTTCCCTAAGAAAGACTCCATGTCTGCCCACAGGTGCCCACAGCTGGCAGGTGGTTAGACTCACTCAGGGTTGGCATGCAGGTACAAGGGAATGAAGGATGGCTAGGTGCCCTGCTCCACATCCCAGATAAACTTTATCTGCCCAACTCTGAGGAGTTCATTATCAACATCTCAACCAACACTGAATTCCAAAATGAAACACTTTTTTTTTCTCGAACCATGGACAAATATTAAAACCCAAAAGAATGGACAACTAGATGCAAAGATTTCCTACTGAGCTTTAAGACTACTTGTTTCCAAGACACTTAGATTTTGGATAAAAACGTTCTCATATGCAATGCTTTCTAGTAGTTCTACCCATTTTGTGACTTGGAAAGTCTTTAGAATTTGAAGAAAACTGTATCCATGTAAATAAACATTTACAAAAATTTCCAAGTGATGTTAGTGATGAGTCCAGGTTAAGAATATATTAGACCCTTAAATGATCTTAATTGGCATTTTTGCTCCTAACACTTGTTGCCCTTCCAACTGCATGATGATTTCATTTTGAGGAATAGGCTCTTTCCCATTTCAGGTCTTCTTGGTGGTGAAGTAAAGCAAATACTCTGTCCTCCCCTAACCAAGATGTAGTCATATGGCCCAAGCTACAGCAATCAGATTCTTTTCTCCCTGGATGCTCAATCGTTAGACAACTAACAGAGATGGTAGTGGAGGAAAGTGATCAGTAAAATGGCTAGAAAGCATTCATTTCTCACAAAGAAAATGTATTTAATTAGCATAAGATATAAGAATTATGAGTTTAAAATAATCATTCATTTCCTCATTTGACAAACAATTATTGAACGTCTACCCTGTACCAAGCAGTCCCTCCAGGGAGGAACGCAACCAATAAGAAGTAAAAGGACAATTAAAAGACAATATTGTAAGTTGCACTAGGGAAAAATAGGTGCTGTGGGAGCTCAGAGAAGGGGCACGACTTAGGTGCTCATAGCACAGATATAAAAGATCCAATCAAGTAGCAGCCTTCGGAGTCCAATTTATGGGAAAATGCATGGAGCTGGCATTACAAAGCTAAAAGATGAAGCTCAAGGACCCAGCCTCAATGGGACTGCCCAGGAAGAGAACAATGAATGGATGTTGAAAGTGAATAAACAGGTGAAGGCAAAGAAGATAAACAGCAGTTCACAAGCTTTATTATGCAGGAGAATGTGAGAAGCTCATTTAAAATGCAGCTTCCTGGATTTTCCTCCCAGAAAGCATAGGTTTGGGGCAATGTCAGAGAAGCTGCAGTTTTAAGAAGCATCGCAAGTGATTCTGATCAAGGCAATGCCGTTGGCCTCACTTTGAAAAACACTTTGCGTTGTCAAAGTCCCTGTCACAGTATCGTCTTCTCTGCTTGCCCACATCCTCGGATCTTCCCAGTGATCATATTTACACATCTTTCCGAGCGCTGAAGTGAACAGATATTTCATAACTCTTTTTAAAAGATGCTTTCTTTTGAATAATCTTCAGACATCCTGAAGACATGGTATGTTGGTGACTGAGGCTGCTATTAGCACCCCCTCTGTGATTTCCTGCCTCCCCTGTCCTTGGAGAGCAGGCTCCAGATCCCAGGCTCCCTGGAGCCCAGATGTGGGCTGTTCCCTGGGAAACGTGGATGCTATTGGCAGGACAGCTACTAGTCTGACCTTTGTCCCAGAGAGTCCATTTCTCAGCTTTATCTCCTTGTCCCCAAGAACCTTCTGTGACCCCTCCGAGCATCTAGAGAGTGAAAATCTCTCTAGGCAAAGTTAGCTAGTGTCCTGGCTTTGACTGGAAAGTGGACCTACGCAAGGCATACTGTGAAGCAGTAGCTCCCACAGCAAGTACAGATGTTAAAGTATGATTTATAGTAACACCACTCTCTTCTGTAGTTACAGACCTCTTTCCCTGAGCAGTGAGTTCAACATGTCTTATTCACACTGGCGATTTTAGCACTTCCTTCCACATGTCATAATAGTAACTTTTCTAAGGTTTCTTGTTAAGGAACAAGCAGAGAATATTGACAGACTGCGGGATCTTGCTGCATGCTTTCCCAGGGCTGTGTGCTAATTACTCTGGCTGAGTAAACTTGGTGAAGCCTAAGATTCAAATACATTTTAAAACGTCTTGCTTTTTAAATGCATCATATCTGTATTTCAAGAGACTGTTGACCTTAAAAATAAGACGGTCATTTTAGGAGCAAAAATGGATTTATTCAGGAATAGCAGAGAATTGCAAGTCAGGACATGTGAGCATTGGCAAAACCATAGGCAAGTCCAGAGAACAAAGGAGAGGAATGTTCTTTTATAGAGGAAAGGGAAAGTTGGGAGGAGCTGTTATAAATAAAAAGTCCATTGGAAGAAACTGAGAATTCAAAGTGTAGTGGCTTTTCTTTCTTTCTTTTTCTTTCTTCCTTCCTTCCTTCCTTCCTTCCTTCCTTCCTTCCTTCCTTCCTTCCTTCCTTCCTTCCTTCCTTCCTTCCTTTCTTTCTTTCTTTCTTTCTTTCTTTCTTTTTTTCTTTCTTTAATTAAAGTTTATTGGGGTGTCAAGTGTTAGTAAAGTTACATAGGTTTCAGGTGTACAATTCTGTAGTACATGACTATGTCACATTTTGTGTTCACCATCCAGAGTCAGTTCTCCTTCCATCACCATATATTTGATCCCTGGATAAAGAAGTTGTGGTATGTATACACAATAGAATAGTACTCTGTCATAAGAAAAGATGAAATAGTGCCATGTAATTGCAACAACATGGATGGATCTTGAGATTATAATGCTAAGTGAAATAAGTCAGACAGAAAAAGTCGAGAACTGTATGATTGCACTGATATGTGAGCCATAAAACTGAAAGCGTAGAGGCTTTTCATTAGCTGGGTTGTGACACTCTCTCATTGGCTGGGCCATTGCCAGTGGAGAAGAAAATCTTCCTTCCTCTGGCTGGAGTAGTAGAGTAGAAAACATCTTCCTGTTGGACAGGTAAAGAACTGTTTCTTCCTGTTTGGGGCAACTATGATGAAGGATAGGGCATGAGAGCAATCCCTACAGGCCTTCCTGACCCCAACCTTAGTTGAGGGTTCCTTTACTAACTTTCACAAGAATTTTTTTAAATTTATGAGCCATTATAAACACACACATACTGTGTTTCCCCAAAAATAAGACCTAGCCAAACAATCAGCTCTAATGCGTCTTTTGGAGCAAAAATTAATATAAAATTATATTATAGTAAAGTAAGACCGGGTATAATATAATATAATTAATATAATGTAATATAATATAATATAATATAATATAATATAATATAATTAATATAATATATAATATAATATAATGTAATATAATACTGGGTCTTACATTAATTTTTGCTCCAAAAGATGCATTAGAGCTGATTGTCCGACTGGGTCTTATTTTCTGGGAAATAGGGTATATGTAATGAGAATTATATAATAAACCCCATAGACCATTACTTAAATTCAAGAATTATCAAGATCTTTATATTTTACTTGTTTCTTTTGATTGTTTTGTTTTGTTTTATTGAAGCATTTGAAAATAAATCCCATCTACATATGTTGTTTCATCCTTACAAATGTTGAACACATTCTTTAAAAATAGGCATTTTCTTACCTAACCACAGTATCATTATCACTTTTAACAACAATAATTCATTGATATTATCTAGTCCACCTGGTCAATAATTAACATTCTTGAAATGTCTCAAAACGTCTTTTTGCAATTGGTTGTGTAAATCAGATTCATAACACGATCCACATATCAATGACTTCATTTTAGTGAGTGATTTTAGAGTTGGCTTTATGCAAGTGACCAATCTAATCATAAGGTTTTATATTTCTGAAGCCAGCACAGATTACTGCATTGGTTCTTTCTGCCACCTCCAATTCCATTTCCTCCACAAACCTTGGGATCAAGGAAGGTTTTTTCATGCCATCTTGCATGTCATGTCTGTGAGGCTTAATTTTAAAGACACAATTGATATGAAGTCGAATTAAATCACATTCACAGGGTACCCAGACCTCATTTGAAGCTTTTATGATGAAAATGGAGGGAGTTGGGTGGGAGGTTTGTTGTTGGCTCTGTATCCTGTGAGAGACCTTGACAGGGATTCCCCAATGCTTCTCCCCCTGAACCACATTTCTGCAAAATGTTGTGATTGGAAAACACAAACCTGAATTTCCCTTTGTTATGCTACACTCTTCAAAAAAACCCTAGGTCCTGCCATCCTATTCAGACATTTCTAGTTAAGGCCAGTGGCAGAATGACACAGTACAAAGATTTTGGAGTCAGTTATCCCTGATTCAAATACTAACCCTGTCCTAACTGTACTAGCAAATTACTTACTGTGTTTGAACTTTAATGTCTATATCTGTAAAATGGGTATATTAGAGGTTAACTTGTGAGGATGAATTAGGATAACATAGGACCCACCCTGATGCATACTGCATTGTGGGCATTTTAACACTACTTTCTTCCTCTGCCTCCCCTTTCCTCTTAAACTGCTAAAGAAATAGGAAGCCTTTGACAGCTTCTTACAAAATGTGTTTTGTGGTTCTTAACCTAACTGGGAGTACTTTGTTGGAGGCATTTCTCTTCACTAGTTCTTTACCCTGGTAAAGTTACCTTAACTTGGCAAAATTGACATGCAAATGGGATGGCTGTTACTGGTTTGGGGAGGTAATAAATATAGACGTGTGGATGGTTTAGAGACAATTTACATGCTGGTTTAGCAGACAAGCCTCCCGAGGCCTCTTTATATCCACACCGGCCAACTGCAGCTTAATCTGACAAGGATAATGTGCAGAATGTAAATATTACCATTTGTTCCATGTCATCTCAGATCAGACACTAATTTGCAAATGTAATTTATCATGTCTAAAGAAAACCAAAATGACAGCTCTTACCAGTATTTGGTATTTTTGTGTTAACAATAGTTCATTTATGATTGTTATTGTTTCAGGCAGAAAATATGTCTCAGTATGTTCTGCTGACAATGTGGGCTTTTATAGCACAAACTTCTTCTAGGCTTTTCCATCCTCTTCCTTGTTGCATGCCATTACCTAGCCTGGTCTTTTGATTGTTTGCTCCTCTTCACTACACTTTTCACAAAGCTGAAGGAATTGTTCTGATAATATTCCAAGTTCTGGGATCTGTTTTGGAAGTAGAGTGGATAGCTAATGTGAAGACTGAGGGTCCCATTTGATCTAATATGCATTTTGTCTGTTTTCACTAAGGATCTCTGTCATGCAGGGTGTCATGCGGGGTCTCTTCTGGGGTCTCTAGTCCTGCTCCCCACATAAGAACGCAGGACATGGTGAGGACAAAAAGGAACACCCTCGGAGCCTTAGATATGAGAGTCATACAACTATAGTCTCGCTGGTGGCTGGGTTGGAGACGCAGGAAGCAGGACCCACACGATCTGCAACTTGCCTCCCGCTTCTCTGCCAACCAACCTCACTTGCTAACTGCAATCCGCTCTTGCTAGCTCGGCCACCACCTTCTTGCTTGCCCCCATTTGCTGCTAGCGTAGCCACGGCAGTTGTATTAGTGGCCAATGGCTCACTGGTTACAGCTGACGGCCAACTAGCCACAGCTGATGGCCATCCAATCACAGTTGATGACCATTTACTACCCAAGTGAGCACCTTTCCATGTGAGGCCGAGAGCCTGGAAACTGCACTCCTGGCTCTGTCCCCATAATCTCCATCAGAAAAGAAATACCTAGAACAGCAAAATTATTGTAAAACTTGCTAAAACAAAATTATAGATGAATTCTGTTTGGCCAGTTTGTGACACTCAGCTTCAAGGATTTTCCAACCAGTAGGCTGACCAAGAAGCCACAATATCCAACTTGTCAGGTTCTTATGGACCAAAGAATACTAAACTTGTCCCCAAAGTGAAACTATCTGCACAAAAGAAGAGGGTTCACTGCATTTTTTATATTAAGTTGGTTTCTATCAGTTCATAATTTGTTATTCTTTCTTTTCGCTCTTCAAAACTCTTCTTAGGTGAGCAGAAGACTCTGTTTTGACAAGTTGATAATCCCTTTTATCTTTGCAAGATCACTGCAGTCCATTGCCCAGCAAGCTGTAGAAAGATCAATATGTCCTTTTATGACTGCTGGTGAGTTAGATGGATGCCAGGAAAGAGGGAGGGCAGCGAATCTCCACTGGTCCTGGCAGTCTGCTTTTCAGAGAGGAGACCTACCAATCCTAGTAAAACACTCATGACATTTCAGAAGAACTGCAGGATCTTTCTGCCTCATTTCTCACATGGAAAAATAGGGAGATTCAAGTATCTCCAGCTGGAAGGAATAGTTTTTTGTTTATCTTTCAATGAAAACAATGTTCCACCACAGAACTTAGCCCAGGTCTTGTGCTTCTCCCCGTGGTGAATGGCACAGCAGATAAGAATAGAAAGTGTCTGGGAGGGGCCCAGGCCTGCAGATAACACTTTTGTCATCCTGATTGGAAAAACTTGCACAGCTGCTTTGATTCAGTAAAACTAAATTTCCAAGATTCCCTTGACCTTTACTTAAACTGCTTTTGAGACAGACTATTTTTGTTATCGCCTGATGAGCTAGGAGGAGCTTATAAATTAATCACAGTGTGAATAAATCATTAAAAAGTGAAAGATAACTGATGAAGAGTACTGAGCTGAGAATTATCACCTGGTTGATGGCAACAATGTAAACATTGCTCAAAGAGCCAGAAGTTGGAGTTTGTATATTTTGTGCTGGTTCCTTAATGGCTGTGGGCTCTGGTCGTTGCAGACATGCATTTGGAAGACTCACTAGTATTAACCCAATTTATGTGAAGCTCTTCTGAGTCCTTGTGTGAAATGGCTTAGTTGAGTTTTCTCAATTTTAGTCGTGAACATCAGTGTCCATAGGAGCTTTCCTTACAGTCTTGCAGCGGTTTTTAAAATGAAACTGACACCACCACCACCAACGAACACAATCAAAAAACTTCCACGTAACTCCACAGGGCAAAGGATTCAGGAACTGTGGTAAAATGCAGATTAAAGTGAAATAGAGATTACAATTTAACATGTCTGCCAAACATAACTGAAATTCAGTCTCTTTATTAGCCTTAGAGGGATAACTTATTGTAATGAGTATAATCCGAAATCCACTCAAGAGTATTTGGTATTTGTGCCATTGATTATACATTCAACCTCATTTTATTGTTAAAAGATGTATAGTACATAGTCTTCTTGATCTAGTTATTTGTTAGACATATATTACCCTCCATTATGTAAAAATAAAACTCAAACCTCCCAAGTATGATTTTTTTCTTAAAATAAACTATATTACATTCCAATCATCAATTATTTTACAGATTCTAATCATTTTACATTTTACATACTTCTTCCATAGTTTTTTTAATTTCCACAACAAATAAATATTGGGTATCTGTGCCTCAGTTGCCTCATCTGTAAAGTGGAGATTAAAAATAGTATCTTCCTTATAGCATTTTTTTGAGTTTTAATGAGCTAAAATTTGTAGAGCACTTAGAATAATATCTACAATGTAGTAAGCACTATATATGTTAGTAATTATTATTATTATTTATTCTTTACTTAGTGCTATTGCCAGGGTGGGCTACAGATGTTAAAAATCATAAATTGTGAATACTTTTCTCTGTGATGTAGCTCAGAGGAATACCAACAAATGTGAAATAAGTAAGGCTGAAGACCTGGAACCAGGTGATTATTATAACAAGCTGAAAGGCAGCACCTAGGAGTGGGGAATTACCCTGAGTTGCTATGTTTATGAAAGGCCTCTTAGAAGGAAGATATCAGACTTTTTTTCTGAGGGATGGGCTGGGTTGAAAGGAAAAGGACAGGAACACTGCAGACCTGGTACCAGAGAATCAAAGGCTTTTTATCAAGGCTGAAGGTGGCATTTTTAGGATCAGAGAGAAGCCTTAGATGAGTGGAGTGTGCACTGGAGGTGGGAGTACAGGTTAGACCAGGAAGTAACAGGGGAGAAGATGCTTTGGATAGGCATGTTGAGAGACTTTACATGCCAAATTGAAGAATTTGGACTTGAGCCTAAAGGCAGTAGAGAGCTATTCAGAGAATTTTGAGCAAGAAAGTAATCAGATAATAGTAGTCCTTTAAGAAAGTTAATTTGTGAAATGAGAGACCCTAGAGGAAAGTGCAAAACAAATACATAAGTGAAGGCACGAAGGGATCAGGGTGTAGATTTTAAAAATGACATTTTGGCATTAATAATGACCTATTTTCTAAAACTTTCTTAGGCATATGTCTTTGAGACCACCCTGTAAGTTTGATAAATTATCATCCACATCTTACAGATGAAGAAATTTAGGTAAAGAGAGTTTCAATGACAAAGTCATGCTTAAACTTATTCATTAAATATTTATTGAGTGCCTGCCATGTTTCTGGTTATGTGTTATGGCCAGTGATGAAAGAGAATCAAGAATATTTACAAACTCCAAGAAAAATGATGTGAGTATAGACAATGGGTATTTGGGAAACACTTTAGACAGAGTAGTTGAATATAAGAATGAATGAATAGACCCCCTTATTTATAACACTTTGGAGTGATTCCATGTCAGAAATAACAAAGCATACCTTTAGGTTTCTAATTCATCAAGTATGAAAACTCTATTCTTAGTTCTAGCCAATTCAAACCACCATAGGTCAAGTGTATCTGAATAGCTACTTGGAGAGTATATTAGTTTTCTACTGCTGTTGTAACAAATCACTACAAACTTTGTGACTTAAAACAACAAACATGTAATATTACCTCACAGGTTTTTAGGTCAGAAGTCTGATATGGAACTCATGGGGCTAAAAACTAGGTGTTACCAGGATTCCATTCCTTTCTGGAGGCTCCAGGCAAGAATCTATTTCCTTATTCAAGTTGTTGGCAGAATTCTTTGTGTGTGTGTGTGTGTGTGTGTGTGTGTGTGTGTGTGATTGTAGGACTGAGTGTTTTGAGTGTTTACAATCTGGCTGTCAGATGAGAACTGTTCCCAGCTTCTAGTAACTATGCATTCCTTGGCTCCTGGCCCCTTTCATTCTCTTCAAAGCCAGCATTGGCAGGTTGAGTCCTTCTCACACTTTGAATTTCTCCTACCTCTTCTTTCACCACATCTCTATGGCTGATGGATTTTTCCACATTTTAGGGATCATATGATTACATTGGGCCCACCCAGATAATCCAGTATAATCTCCCTATTTTAAGGACATCTGATTAGTAAACTTAATCACATCTGCCAAATTCCTTTTGACTATCACCTGTCATTTCAAAGATTCTGGGAATTAGGGTGGGGACATCTTTGGGGGGCCATTATTCTGCCTTTTACAGAGAGGAATGGAGCACAACAATTAATAGTTAAGATTAGGAGTTAGACACATCTTTCATTTAAGATTGCTGAAGTCATGTTTCTTAACTTCATCTCCTTTTCCCATCCATGTAGTATACTTGAGGGAGAAAAAAGGACAGAAGCACATATTGCAAGAATGCTACCTTATTTAAATGTTGACATTTTATGGACAAGGCAGAATGCCCTTTGTGTGTGAGGAGATTTGCATGTTCAGGTGATACCTTTGTTCATCTCAAATATTTTCTGCTAAACTCATGGCTTTGTACTGGCCATTGTGGAGACATGCCAAAAAAAGAGGCCTTCTCTCAAGTTGACAATTCGCTAGATATGATTAATGGGGCAAATAAATTACTACAGTATAAAGAAGCTCTTCCTATACTATGTGTTACCATAATGGAAGTACAAAGTATGGAGGAGAACAGAGGATGGCGAGATTATCTTTTATCTGAGAAATCAGGGATTAATTCATGGCATTTGGGTACTGAAGAATAGGTAGGATTTCAACAAGCAGAGAAGGAAGGATGTATTTTATTGCCGTAAGATTGGCCAAGTAAAGTTCAGAGCTGGAAGAGTATTGTGTATCTTTAAGTAGGTGGAATTCGTTCAGGCTGAAGAAAAAAAGATAGATAAAAAAGGTTACTGGGATAAAGAATGAAGTATTACACAGATTGGGAAAAATATCTCAGAGGGTCACATTTTTCACAAATAAGACCTTGGACTTTTTTTTCCATAGAAAATTGGAAGATACCAAATGCATTTGAGCTGAGGAAGGACAAGGTCTGTGCCAGGCATCAGGAAGTTAACCGTGACCTTAACAAGTAAAATGGAGAGTAGTAAGAGCCCAGAATTGGGGAAAACCACCAGATAGTGCTTATTGTTGGACAGGAGAGAGATAATGAATGACTTTCTAAGTAGAGTGGAGATGTTATGAATTTATAAAGAGAAAATAAAAAAGATACCGAGAACAGAATAAAAAGGAATGTGGCAGTAATGAGAGGTGAAACACAGTGAGAGAAATATTAAATTCAAGATAGCTCTAAGGTTTAGAGCCTGGACAGGAAGCTTCAGAGAATAGAGGAGTCATGAATAGAAAGAGTGAAATCAGGAGGAGGAGAAGCAAAGATGGAGGGCTTGGTTTTGACCTGTTAAGTTTGAGAAGCTGGTAGAAAATTCAGGTGGAGATGTTCAATGTAAAGGGAAGTCCCAACAGAGATGAGATGAGGGCCAAAGAGAAGAATATCCACAGTTATGGGGTGAAAACAAATTGATGATCAAAGAAGATGGAGGAGATTTATGGTGGGCACAATGCTATGGAGGATTTCAGCAAAGAATCTTACCTAAGATGCTGGGAAGGCACTGAAGAGAAAAGCAGATGTTGTAGGTTAATATCTACCTCCATTCTATATTTTTAATTCCTCTTGTCATTGGCAGAAATCTTTGTGGAGGACAGAGTCAAGGCCAATTCAAAGATTTTTTTGTTTCTTTGTTGTTGCTATCAGGTAAGCATTCTAAGTGTAGAATTTAAATTAATGGAAGGGGGAAGCCCATATGGATTACTGACAGTGTTATGGCACGTAGTTTAAAATCAGAGTGAGTGAGACAGAAGATTTCAACTCCTTAGTTTTATTTACCTTTTAAAACATTATTTTAAACTTCCCAAAAGGATAAATACGTGGGTTTTTTTTGTTTCAGACTAGAAACTTTAGCAGTAGGAATCATATGTATGTAAATCTCCAAAGTACATTCTAGTTTTATTTTTATTTATTTATTTTTATTTATTTATATATTTTTTACATTCTATTTTTAAATCATTTGAATTGCACCCAAGGTTTTTCATAAGTGTAAGATGCCCAGCCCTGAATATTAACTGACAAGGCTATAGATTTGCTCACAGCATCACAGCTGAGAGGACAGAAGAAAGATTCTCCTAATTACTACCAGGAGGCCAGAGGCAGCACCTGAGCGACAAGACTGCAGGAGATTCACTGGGGGTGCGCCACTGCAGACTGCTCTTCTGAAATGAGTGAGTGTGGAAGGAATGTGCTGTGAACTCGCATCTACTGTTTATCTGGGACGGCTCAGCAGATAGTGAGTTGAACAGTGAAATTCTAACCCCAAACACTGATGAGATGCCAATGTTTCCCTGCCTCACGGAGACTGCCGGGGTAGCTCTTCTTACTTCATAGGGGAGTGACTGGTATTTGAGCACTGATAACAGCAATCTCAGTGGTGGGGCTGAGTCAGGGAGGACATTCCAGAAAAACAAATGGCTGAGAAAAGAGCGGGACCTGCATGAGGAAAGAGGTCCAGCAGGCCTTGTCTCTAGCTGCTGGCATGCGGGCAGGAGGGCAAGGCACCCAGTGGGGACAGCAGGCACACTTTCTGGAGGAAGACCAAGCACTCATAAACTTATGTTTTAAATAGGAGTGGTGAGGAGGAGAAGGAAATACGTTTGGTCTCTGGCCTAGAATCACACTAAATTTTACTGAGGAATTCTTCATATCACTGATGGGCAGCTGGAGCAGAGAGCCTGGGCTATGGAAGTGCTGCCTGAAAACTGTTGCCTCTTGAAAATGAGATCCACATACAATAATCCCAATAGGATTGCCAAAAGGAGAAATTATATATTACCCTAAGTTGTTTCAGAACACTAGCTGGATGCTATGTTGACTTGTCACATGCGGTTGTGTTTCTGTCCCTAGTAACGAAAAACCATACAACAAACCACAGTGACCAACCCTTCATTAATGCCCCCTAACCACCTCCCCCCCAAAGAGTTAAAAAACTGCTAACATTTTCCTCTTGGGTTAGGTTGAACCCAAATGTGTATGGGAGGGAACTCCAAGAGAAAAGACAGTGCATGGCGTTATCCTTTAACAAACAGCAAGTACAGTATTTGTTTCTGAATTCTAGCTTGCTTTGTCACCTTTAGAAGAATTTTAAAGGAGAAGTTGTAAAGCTGTTAGGCCAGCAGCAAGGGGTGCAATAGCGCTGTGGACACAACAGTGACAAGTAGGAGAAGCGGAGACTGATGGTTAAGTCCTGGCACACGGGCTTAGAGGATTTTAAACCGGCTCGGTGGGACCACAGCACAGACTTTGAGAAACACCTCAGAGACTGAACGAATTTTAGTCTTGTGTCATTGTAAATGCCTAATGATAGAAAATTAGCTTTAACAATGTTACATGCTCCAGGGTTGTACATTTATTGTCTTTCTGAGTAAAACTAAAGCGTATCCGCTGATGACACCATAATGTTCTTTGCCAAAATGTGCAACTGGTTGGAGATTCCCCAGTGGCTGCACATCTCCCCGCCCTCCTTCAAATGTCCCCCCAGCCTGCTACATGCTAGTGACTTGACTTGTGGATTTAGTCATAATTTCTTTTCCTAATCACTTTCCAAGTTTCTCGTCTTGTTTTACTAGTAACTTTTTGACTGAAAGTGTCTGAATCTCCCTGACAGAGGGCTTGGCACATGTCAAACACCCATGGATTACATAAGCATTGCATGGGTTCATGGTGCTTCATTCTCCAAATTTTCTCCCAGAGGCAGAAAGCATTTGCTTTTCATGTGCTAGCCACGTAAATTTAGAGGCAATGTTGTTTTCCTGCAAGATTTGTACTAAAGACAGGAAAAGTGGAGTAAAATTCCTTATTTATAGCATACCGATCACATTTTTATTTTACTTATTAATTTTCTCATGTTCGACTCCACAGTTTGTGGTGCACTTCCTGCAGTCTGCACCCATTTTTCAGACGCTTGGTAAGCATTATTTTGTGTGCTGTGGAGCTAAAATCCAAGGCCAAATATGGTTTATCCACCAATCAGGCTTAGTAGCCCGTTAGTTCTTTATATTTCCCCGTGTCAGTATAACGCACCAGGAGAGATGTTTCTTGTCTGTTTCTAGGACTAGATTAGATTAAAAGTGCTTATACTCAAGGAAACATTGAGGGTGGAGCTTTAGTTCAGTCAATTGCCCAGGTAAAAGAATGTTAGAGATGCCATGGTCCATACTTCTGATATCCCTATATCAAAAATAATTGTAATATTTTCTTCTCAAAAAATGTGCAAAACAGATGTAATATGTATTTGCCTGCTTTACCAAAGAAAGTGAGAATTTAAGTAAGAAGAAGAATTAGGAAATTTAAGTTATTCTTAAGAGAGGAAAGCATGTTTCGATTGTGGATTGGTGTGAATTGCTGCATTCATCTTAAAATAACTACAATAATTTATATTCTATATTAAGCATTTATCCTCTGTCAAGTAGTATGCTTAAGGACTTTGCATATCACATAAGGATTGTATGTATTTTATGTTATTTAATTCTTATGATGATGATGGACTAGGTAGCGTTATTTTCATTCTACATGTGAGGACACTGAAGTTTGAGAGAAGGCCTGACTAGTAAATGGCAGAGCTGGCCTTTGAACAGGACCCGTCTAAGTCCAGGGCCTGCCTTCTTACACCCTCGTTTGGCTGCTTTAGAAGCAAATAACTTAGAAGATATAAAGCTATGTATATGAATAATTAAGTGTATATTCTTTTTAGCCAAAATGAGTTTACAACCTTACTAGTGGGTGGGATACCTTATTACTTAAAAAATTGTCAGACTGTTTCTTTCCTTTGCAACTGGGGAGGTGTTTGAGGAATAAACATTTCATTTGGATTCTTTCCCTCCAGTTCCAAAAAGTGTAATTTCTTGTTTCTCTGCACTAGCGAGGGGAATGGTGATTGGCAGTCTGACAGCGAGGTGCCTGGTGGAATAACCAGTGGGATATAGTGGCTGCTATGCTTCAGCTGACCCTGGCGTGATAGTAGCAGAGAATCCCCTGGTTAACTTCCTGCTCCAAATGCTGTGTTGGTGATCTCTCTGTCTCCTTCCCCAACTGGGTCCACTACCTTGCTTGGGAGCATAAGTGAAACTCTCTTTGGAGAGTGCAGAGCCAGAGTGTCATCACATTCTCTTTGATTCTAGTTTCCATAGGAGGGCCTTACTTTGTTTGAAATGGATATATTTCTGAAAAGTTGAGTGTAATCACATTTGGCCTTTATTGATTCAAATTTGAAATGTAGTGTAGTGATGCACTGTTTCTATTTGTCTTCTTGGCATTTTAAATAATAAAATTAATGTCTATGAATATTAGGATATTTAAATTAATGCAAGACAAAGTCAAGGAATGCGATAATAATTGCTTTATGTAAACCTTTTACAAGGTGAATAACCTCTAATCTTTTTTAAAGCTTATTTTTCACTAAGTAAGATTTTTTTAAAACAGAATGTGTCTGTATTAGACTTCCATAAAACATACTGTTTCCTCGAAAATAAGACCTAGCCAGACAATCAACTCTAATGCATCTTTTGGAGCAAAAATTAATATAAGACCCAGTCTTATTTTACTTATAGTAAATATAGTAAATATACTATAAGTAAAATAAGACCTTATAGTAAAATAAGACTGGGTCTTATATATTATAATATATGATATGACATGATATATGATATATTATATGATATGATATAATACAATACTGGGTCTTATATTAATTTTTGCTCCAAAAGACGCATTAGAGCTCATTCTCCCGCTAGGTCTTATTTTTGAGTAAGTAGGGTACTGACTACCATGTATTTGCATACCAACTGTAAAGTTGGACATTTATTCATTCTCCTTGGTTCTTAGTTTCCTCATCTGTAAAGAAGTAGGCTACATAAGTCACAAGATTGTTGAGAGGATTCAATGTACTACAATGTAGTCAGTAATGGCCCATGGTGGGGGCCCGATAAGTCATAGTTCTTAATAGCAATCAATTTAAAATCAAGAAAGCTTTGACTGAGAGTACAGAGTTCTTCAATTTTGGTCTCAATTCCAGCTCCTATTAACTATCTGTGTGAGCTCTGTTACTTTATCTCTAAAATGAGAATGATAATTTACTTCTCTAAAATTTAAAGGACTGGAGAAAAATATCTTTAGAGGTTTGTTCTAGGTCTAAAATTAGCATTTAGACCTAAATGCTATGCCCTGCCCTCCTAAAGGCTTAATTCAATTAAATAGTTTAATTCAAAAAGTAGTAATAACCACTTGCTTGATTAAATCTAGTACGTGTTTCTTATATGGTTTATATTCTGTTGTAGTTATCACAAGCATTATGGAGAAATTGGATGGGCTGATTTCATGCATACTCATATACATGAATAATCCTCTTCTGTTTTTTGTCAGTGGCAGTTTTCAAAGATCTTCATTTCTTTCTAATTCATCACGTTCCTTTCTTCTTACATTTTTCCCCACCAAGAAGGCTGACTTAAAAATGAGTTCATTATCTCAGCAAATTTCAGAGTTGTGATTAATCCTGTGCCCTCGCTCATTGACTAGAAGCCCTGATTTCCTTCTCATCATCCTTTTCCTCCTGATAGATTTGCCCCCCTAATACTCTTTAACCCTTTGGGCTTACCTTATCTCCCTTGGCTTCTTTTCTTCTCTTATCTCTATCCTGTTAGCCTTAACTGATGTCATTTGTTTTCCTTGGGTTTCCTCCTCCTCTGTAGAGACATGAACACTCACTAATATTTCTTACCTCTTGCGTTAGTCTTTGTCAGATGAATCCTAATCTAACACACTTTTCATGAATGTTCATAACCAAATCCAAGCTTTCCTCATAGTTCTGGATTTTTACTTCTCTTTACAGAGTATCATATTATACTCAACAAACCTAACTCCTGAAATTTGTTTTAGATTGTGCTTCTCATTTTTTGATATGGAATTGGTCCTGGTACCAGGTTTTGGCTGAGTGATTTGTCTTAGCTTTGAGCAACTATTCTCCCCAGTGACTTGGCCTGTACGTTATTGAGCTGGCTAGAACCAATATCCATCATATTTCTACTTTCTGGTCTACCTTGCAGTCTGATCTTGGGCAGGTCACTATGTCTCTATGACCTTCAGTAAAATACAAATTGGATATATCATTATTTTCCTCATCTAGACACTTGAACATCCTTGAAGACAATAGACAGGTTCTAAGAGCAATTCTGATTTTATTTATAAGGTTGCATAGATAATCTCAAGTGTCCTTGTTCTGGGTTAAAAAATATTTCAAGTTATTGTAGGGTTGGGACCTTGGATTAGAAGCTCAGACTACACACATTTATATATGTATCTTAGATGGACAACATTAACAAGTACAGTTAATTATATTTAACATATTAAGTTCAGTTGAATAATTTTTTCCAAACCCATTGTCCATGGCTGAGATGAGGGGGAGGAGATGATTGGAATCTTGGCAGTAGGAGCATTTGGGAACTGCTGGGCTAGATGGTCCCAGAGATCTCTTCTGGTTCTTTGGTTTCGTGAGTGCCTGGCTCATTTAGGGCAGACTGGAATTTATCTACAGAGGAAGCTGTCAGCTTTCAGGATCTTGACTCTATAGTTGAGTGGTGGGATGGAACGCAAAAGGTTCTGCTCTAAGAGAGGGTGAATTGTCATCCTTTCCTTTCACAACTGGCTTGAACTCACACATGCTAGTATAATCCTTGGGAATTTATTTAATACTCTGGAGTTAAATGTGAAGCAAATATTTCTTCAAGCACATTTTGACCTTGTCTTTTCTTTCAGTTTTCAAGCTACCAGGAAAACAACTCAGGGAGAAAGTTTTCTTTCTGTAGGTTCTGTTGATTGGGGTGACAAGACTTTAATAAGTTACAAGGTAACCACAAAGTTTGACATGAGGTACAGCCTGGAATTTAATACTATGCAGTTTCTCAGGAAATCTCAAAATTTTTGGGCAAAAATCTTTGACTCATTTGGAGAGCAAGGTGTCATAGGTCTTACTGGTGGCCTGTATGAATCTTTTTGTCTCGGAGTCAAAAAGAAGGCAGAGCAAAGATGATCATATTTCCCATTTTTAATTGTTAGGAAACTGCAATAAATGATCAGATAAAAATAACTGTTGAGCTACTTATAGCATATATATATTTGCAATATAAAGCCAAAATTCTAAATGATAATTATATAACATAGAAAGTCATTGTATTAACATGAAAATGATAGAATGTTCTATGATATAATTTCCAAACATATCCCTAAAAATTAAAAGAAGTATATGGCAATGTTATATTGAATAGCAACAAAAGTTAAATGTAGCAAGGATGGTATTCATTTAAATGCCCTTGCCATAACACAGACGTTAAGAGGAAGGTGCTGTAAAGAAAGTGCCTGGGTACGAATCCCAATTTCGTAACTTACTAGTTGTGTGACTTTGGACAAGTTACCTGTCATGCTGTGCCTCAGTTTTCTCATGAAATGGGGCATATATTAGCAATAGTGCCAACTTCATAGATTTGTTAAATGATAAACACATATAAAGCACTTATAACTGTCCCTAGCACAGAGTATGCACTTTATAAATATAGCTGTGCTAAGAAAAAGTTATGTACATCTTTGAACAATCAGAGAAACTATAGATGCTCCACTGATAAAATAAGAATCTTCTAGGACTAATTGAAGAAAAATGATCTGTTTCTGTGGGCAACACCAAGCTCCTCCAAGCAATCATATTTAAAAATTATTTGAAGATATTGAACAGCCAGTATTTTGTTACATTAGCCAGCACGTTTGACTAAATATATGGAGAGGTTTTAATATTGAACCAAATTTTGTCATCATTTAGCTTTTTCCTGCAACAAGCAACATAAGAAATACTAACATATGACCAACATGTAAGAAATGCCAATAGTCAGAGTAAAACTAAAACCTGATATACTGAGCCCAAAATAAACAAGCGAAGAAAATATATAGATATCAAGGTTTTAATGTGCACATATAATTTCCCTACAATGATTTTGTAGGCTGTGAAAGTCCTGTTTTAATTAGAAGGGCACTATGTAATTAAAATCATCTTGCTAGTTAATTATGCAAATAGATATTGGTAACTATTGTTTAGTGCCTGGAATTACTATTTGTCTTGTATGTTTTTATTGCTGTTTTGGACCCCTAAAACAATATGCCTCGAATCATGGTGATCTTCTCCACTTAAGGCTTATATCTGACAGACGGACAGGTAACATTCATTCATTCATCTGTTTGTAGACAGGACAGACATTCCCTACCTTTATGACTCTTATGGGTCTTTCAGTTAAAAGGGAAGACAGATATATCAAAATTTTATAAGTATTCAGGTCATTATAATGCAGATAGTTTTGTGATGTAAAAGTCCAGGAATTATGAAGTTTATATTCATTGGGATTGAGAAAGGCTTCACTGAAGAAGTGACGGTAAATTAAGTCCTAAACAAGAATGAGGAGTTAGTGAGGTTAAAGGTGCAGAGCACAGAGGAGGAGAAAAGCATTTCAGGAAAGGGAATAGCACGTGTGAAGGTGCTGAAGTGAGAAGGAATCACAAAGCCATTATGGCTGGCATGTAGTGAGTTGTGGGAAAGTGGCTCAAGGTGAGGCTTTGAGAGCCATGTTAAGAATTTTAAATGGTTCTAAAAGCAATGGAAGCTACGATGAGTTCTAAGTGGAGCTGGTCATTATCAGGCTAGTAGTTTATAGTGGTCACCTTGGCTGTTGAAAGACAGTTTAGAGGCCATGACAAGAGATAAAGAAGGGAGAGAAGTGAAGAGGCTATTTTTGCAAACCAACAAGACTTGAGGAATTGACTGGATGTGGAGAGCAGGAGAAAAGGAGACATTAGGTTGGCCCAGCTTTCTTCATGAGAGTCTGAAGGATGGTGCTGTCATTTACCAAGATGGGGAATGTTTGTGCAGAAGAAGGATTTGAGGGATCGTGAAAAGTTTCATATAAACATGCTGGCGAGATGCCCAAGTAGAGGTGTACAGTGGACAGATGGATATGGGTCTAGAGCTTTGTAGAGATTGATGAATGGCCAGATAGGATAAGGTCTGAAATGTCCACTGGAATTAGTTACTTAGAAAGTACTAAAGGCCCTGACAAGAGAACGTTTACTGGAAATAGTGGTTTGACAAAATCAACAAGGTATGATCAGTGAATTTAATTATGACTTGATTATTCATGAAAAGATTCATGAGACACAGTTTTTAAAGAATAAGAAAGGAAAAGTAAATTCCCCTTTCTATACTTCATTGTTCATTTTCAAAGTCTGGGGCAAATACTCATAATTCTTAACTCTTTTGTAACACATTTTCTTTTTTTTTAAATTGAATTTATTGAGGTGCCATTGGTTACTAATATTACATATTTTAAGAGTATATTTCTATAATACATTGTCTGTGTATTGCATTGTCTGCTCACTATCCATAGTCTAGTCTCTGTCACCATATATTTGACTCCCTTTACTCTCTTCATCCTCCTCCCAGGCCCTCTTCCCCTTTGGTAATCTTCATACTGTTGCCTGTCTCTGTGAGTTTGTTTGCATAACAGTTTCATTCCAACCACTTCAGTTTGCAGGTAATTCTGAACTTTGAGAGTGAGAGCCTTGAATGATTTAAACTGTACTCTTTCCTGTTACATTGCTGTTTAATTGGGGCTTTGCTGTTTCTCATGCTGAAGTTATACCTTCCAGATTTGAGGGCAAGGTTATTGGCTTCCATTTATTTACTGCAGTTTCAAACTCAAATACAGGGCCGGGCATGTACATCAATGTTTTAAGAAAGCATGTTTAGGAAAGTCGTGGGAACTGTGATGCTAGCCTCACTAACACTTGCATGCCCATCTAAACGGTCAACGGATTCTCAGTGTCAGCTGTGTCCTGACATCATGCTGAAATGTGGGCCTCCCTCATTTTGCCAGATCTCTCCATTTTAAGAGGAGCCAGTTATCTGTATTTTCACATGAGGTCTCCTGATTTAAAAAAATTTTGCAACCAAATTTTTTTTTTAAAAGCCCTCACAGCCAAAAAGAAAAAAACAAAAATCATGTCTGCTGGAGTGATTTGGCTTATGGGCTGTCTGTCAGTTTGCTTACTTTCGTTTAGTATTTCCATACAGCATCTCATTTACAACTCTAAAGAGAGCTTACTCATCAGTACAATCACCCTACACTATGCTGGTAGGTAATATTCAGCGCTCAGTCTCCAAATATTCAAAGTTTTTGATAACCACATAAAACAAACCATGTCACATTCCTCTGTAATCAGGAATTTTACTCTGTTGAAAATGCCTTGGTGATGATGAAACCTAAATGCTCTTACAGTCTATCTCTCTTGGGACTGACTATCAAAATGAGTCCCCCCAACTGCCCCAGCTCAGTGGCACTCAGCTGCCATCTCAGCAGGAGTCACCCAGGACCAGGGGACACTTTCCTGCTCCTGGGACGCAGAGTGGTTGAGGAAGTTTCTTCTGAAAGCCCATAAAACAAATGATGGGTTTTCTTTTTTCCACAATGTTTTCAGACTAAAAAAGAAATTGTATAGCTCAAGTCTTGCCTTAGGCCAATTTGGAAAAATTGTTTTCACCTTTTCCCCTTCTGTCCTTCTCTCTCCCCCACACGTATTCTGGTTATGGTTCTCTTCATGTTAGGAAAGTAGTGATAAAACTGTGTATCTTGCAACCCACCAGCACTTGACTGGTCCTCCAGAAGGGTCACGGAGGGAATAGGTGTTTGATTAAATGTGTGTCTGAAAACACTGGAAGCCTTTGAAAGATAGTGTCAGACGGTTGGACTGGTGCTTCTAGGGAAGCTTGTTGTAACAGGCCATGTACTTTCTCCTTTCATCAACTTACTTTAATGGCTTCATAGAATTTCTAGAAGTTCATTTAGGGGAACCATATTAGTCAGGTTTTGAACAAAATCAAGGCAATTTTTCTTCCCTTTCTGAAAGTGATGCCTTTAGAACTTGCTAATTAGAGAGCAGAGCAACAAAGAGATGCGTGAGTCATTGTCTCCAAAGCTAGTAAAACTAAACTCTGAAGAAAAAATGTTTTTTGGGGGGGAGGAGAATGCTCACAACTTAGTCACTCTGTTAAAACACAATAGACATAACCTTTTTTCTTTCGGTCCTCTCCTTAAACAACAGTTAAGTACATGAGTCAAGCTGAAAGCTCGTTCCCCACCATTTGTTGGGCATAATAGGGTGATTGCTTAGATATCTAGTCATCAAACTATTTCCATTCTGATGATTGGTTCTAAAGGTCTCCAGGTGGATTTAGAACTTCTTCGGAAAAGTCTTTGAATTATTTGTCCACCCAAGCACAATTTTGCCAACCAGAATGATTTCTTTTTAAAAAGAGAAGCAATGATTTTCCTATTGAACAAAAAGCTCAGCATGGAATCAAAAGATCTGAGTTGGAAATCTGAAATGAAATCCTTATTAGCTGTGTGTCCTTGGGTTCCTTACCTAACTTTTATAAATCTATTTTTTTCTACTCATATAATTGGGATAATAATTCCTAACTGACAGGATTGTTGCGAGAATTAAATGAGGTAATAATTGTGAAAGTACCTACTATAGGGCTTTAAAAAAAGCAGGTGTTCAATAAATGCATATTCGTCAATTCATATATTTATATGCCAAGCAAACAATATTTTACAGTGTAAAGTAGCAGTATTTGTTTTTTTCTGAAAGATTTTTATTAAAATAGAGCTAACATGTAATATTATATTAGTTTTAGTTGTATACAATTGTTATTCAACATTTATATACCTAAAGAAGTGATCTCCATGATAAGTCCCGCAACCATCTGACACTGTACCACACTATCACAATATTATTGACTATATTTCCTATACTGTACATTATATCCCCATAATTCATTTATTTTATACCTGGCAATTTGAACCTCTTATTCCCCTTCACCTTTTCCCTCCTTTTTAAATTTTTAAATTGCAGCTGACGTTCAATATTGTTGTATATTAATTTCAGGGGTACAGCATAGTTGTTAGACATTTATGTAATTTAAGAAGTGATCCCCCTGACTAGTCTAGTACCCACCTGGCACTATACATAGTTATTACCATATTATTGACTATATTCCCTGTGCTTTACTTTCCATCCCCATGACTATTTTGTAACTAACAATTGGTACTTTGGAATTCCTTCACCTTTTTTACCCTGTTCCCCAAACCCCTCCCATCTGTCACCCAACAAGTCTAGTAGCCATCTGACACCATACATAGTTATTACAATATTATTTACTATATTATTTATGGTATACCCAACATGGTTTCTATGTCCTTTTTTATGCTTGCTATTTCTGTTGAAGTTCTCACTAAGCTCCTTGAGCATCCTTATAACCAGTGTTTTGAACTCTTGTTTCTTGTAGGTTCTTGCCTCCATGATGTTTACATCCTTTTCTGGAGTTTTCCCCTGTTCTTTCATTTAAGAGGTATGTCTCTGTTTCTTCATTTTGGCTTGTTTACTGTTTGTTTCTGTGTATTAGGTAGATATTCTGTGTTTCCTAGTCTTGGTTGGGTGACTTTATGTAGTAGGTGCCCTGTGGGGCCCTGGCACAGTCTCCCTGGTCACCTGCTCTGGGTGCTCTAGGAGTGTCCCTTGTGTAGGTAATGTGTACCCTTCCTCTTGTTGTAGTTGAGCCTTGATTGCTATTGGTATGTCAGTGGGTGGGATGGACCCTCAGGCTGATTGGCTGTGGGGTTTGTCCATGTTCACAGCTTACAGACTGTTATGCAGTGGGCTTACCCCACTGAGTGGGATATGCCTCAGCAGATTCTGGTGCCTGTTAATACTGTCCTTTGTGTGTGCCACTTCTGGGGCAAATTGGGTGGTGCTCTGCTGTGGTCTGAAGTCAGCCTCCAAGTATGTTACTCTTGGGGCTCTGGGGAAGGGCTCCAGTGTAGGACCAGTTCAGCCACTGCCTGTGACCAGTCAGAGACTACTTAGCAGGAGCTACAGAGCCATCTGTGGTTGTTTGCTGCCCGTGCTAAGCCTGGAGGTGCAGGGGCGAGGTCACACTGCAAAGTGAGGATGGCTGCCATCAGTACTGGGTCTGGGCTTCCCCATAGCACCAGTACTGGGGTAGCTCCTCAAAAAGCCAGGACACCCTGAGGCCTGCTGCCACCTCCCATCTCCTTTAAGGTTCAGCCCTTGATAAAGCCTCATGCGGTATATGAGTTGGGTGAGGCAGGTTCTCAGGGAGTCACTAGAGTTGGAAGAGTTGTGGTCATCAGGTTAATATAGACTCTGGTTTGGTGCCAGTGCTGAGCCTGGAGCTACTCAGCAAAAGTCTCAGAGCATATCAAGGCCAGTTGCTGCCCACCTGGGGTCTGTGGACTCTGATAGTTTTTCAAAAAAGAGTGCGATGCAGAAAGGACTGGCTGCTTGTGGAGAAATTTCCTCCGGCATTTGGGGAGTTGGTTGGGGCAGGTTTCCAGTGGAGCTCGTCAGGCCAATCAGATTGAGATATGGCTTTTGGGGGTGGGCTCAACACAGGAAAGATGGCACCTGCCTGCCAACTGCACAGGAGAAGGACCCCCCCACTTGGAAAATGGTGACTGTCCTCCAGGCCTTGCTCCAAGCTACACACCTCAGTTTACCCCCCATATACCTCTGACACCTCCTGAGTTACTGTTTCTCTGCCGGAGTCCACAGTGAGTGCCTGTGAGTGAGAGTCTGTGGATGGGCCGTTTAAGAGGACATCTGGGTTTCCTGAAGCTTTCTGTCCCACCCAGATGGTTGGAATCCCCACTGTTTTTCACAGCCAGATGTTGTGGGGGCACCTTTTCCTGGCACCAGTACTCTGAGCTGGGGAGGCCTGTGTGGGACTGGGGTCTTTTGCTCTTCCAGGGGGGACCTCTGTGGTTGAGATGTACCCCCCAGTGCTCAATTGCCACACAGAGGTTTGGGGCCAGCTTGTTTCGTGTCTCCACCTCTCCTACAGGCTTGACATAGCTTTTTCTTTATATTCTTAGTTATAAAACTTCTGTTCAGCTAAATTTCAGATAGTTCTCCAGGTTGATTGTTCCATAATTTATTTTTAATTTTAATGTGTTCACGGAAGAAAGCAGGCACAGTGTTTATCTACTCTGCCATCTGGGATCTCCTATCTTATTGTAGCAGCAATATTTTATCTTACTGAGTAACATAAGTTACAAAAAGAAAAAAGATGATTATTTACTGTACTTCAGTTCCTTCCCATTTGGATAGATTTCCACCACTATTATAAAGAGGGTCCTACCTTAAGAGTTCTCCTCACTTTCTTGATGTTCTATGCTCTTGTATTCCATTTGCTCTAAGTGTTTATTTTATTTTATTTTTATTTTAAAACTATTGATAAATGTCAAATTAGTTTTTATACCCTCTGGAAATGTATTTTCTTGAAGGATATACATACTTTCTTTCATTTTCAGGGAAGTCATTTCATCAGTGCACCTTTTGGAAGGTCTTCCAAGTCCTCTGACCAGGCCTATTTTGGGAATGAGTTGTACCATCATTTGTGGACCTGGGAGGCTGGGCCACTGACTAAGTCATACTCACAGAGACTGGATTATTCTCTGAAAGATTTTCAGGGATGCTGGTGCCATACTCTTCTTTAAGACTGTATTCCAGTGTTTCATTTTCCTGATAGACTCAAATTGTTTCCTTTGTATTTTATATGGTTGTCCTAAGCCTATCTCAGTTGCTGAGTGTTCAATTTAACCCCTGTTAATTGTTTTAATTACATTTAGTTGAATTTTAGATACACAGGATTCCAAGACTCATCTTTCTACAGATATTTTCTGTCTCAATCTAATTCTTATTTTCTACTTCATGTTTTACATTCTAATTGATTGAAAGTGGCCCTGTTTTCTTTTTTTTTTTTTAATTTATTGGGGTGATATTGGTTAGTGAAATTACAATGGTTCCAAGTGTACATTTATATAAATCATCATCTATTAATACATATTGCATTGTGTATTCACCACCCAGAGTCAGTTCCCCTTCTATCACCATATATTTGATCCCCTTTTCCCTCTTCTACCACCCTCTCCCCGTTACCCTCTGGAAACCACTAAACTGTTGTCTGTATCTATGAGTTTTTGTTTTCTTCTCTGTTCCCATGCCTCCATCTGAGTGGAGACATAGGAGAGGATGCCCTTTATTACCCATCTCAAGTGGTGACAGTACAGGGTACACTTTGCTGCTTCCTGTCATCACTCTTCAAGAGTCATTTTGCTGGTGTTGAGCTCAGATCAGATTTCAAGGTGACAATTGTGAGCTTTAGAGTTGCTTATGTGTTGTTTTTTTTTATTATTGTTTTTTAACCTTCAGAATCTCCACTCAATATCTTCTACTTTTTAAAATTTATGTTATTTTAAAAATTCTCAATGCCATTCACCCATGGATCCCACTTCTATATAACCTTTTGGCTATGCAAACAGTTCTGAAAAATTAATATAAAACAATGACTGTTTTAAAAGTTAGGGATTTTTTTTAAAACTAGAGAAAAAGAAGAAATATTCTCTCTTTCTCTATTTCATGACACATTTCCATCCAAGATTTCTCTGATATATGGTGACATGTTAAGGACATATCACAGATGAGTTCAAACACCATTCATGGCAAAAGAAGAGGAAGAGTTGGACTACATGTTTTCACCTCTGCTCTCCCTCCTCTGTAGGAACCTACTTACAATTTTTACATTTCAGAGGATTGTATTTTCTTTATCTTTACTTTCAGAACAGAAATGATACAGTGAAATAAACCACTTTGCTGACTATAACTACCTAACTTTTTGGTAACTGCAGCAGCACATGAATATTTATTGAGAACCAATTATGTACAAGGTATTGTGCTATGGACAATACAAAGATAATGGGGTCCAGTATTCAAGCAACTTATGATCTTCTCGGACAGATGTAAAACACAATATATAAACTCCTATCCATGGCAGTGGGTGATGCACAACATCTGAATTCTATGAAGATTGATGTGGGGTGGGGGATATACTGCGCCTTGCAGGAGAGATTTTTATAGACTTCTGAGAGAAGAGAGAGCTGTGGATGGGTAAGAGTTGGGTGGGCTGAGATAAATAGATATCCCTGGCAAAATAATAGAATTATCTGGGTAGAAATTATTGATTGAATAAATAGCAAAACAAATGACTTTTGAATAGCTAAAAAAAAAAAATGAATTGTAATGTAAATGTTAGGAGAGAATTTAGTGTTGCTGCTATAATTTGAATTTTAAAATTTCAATGGAATTCATACCCAACCATGATGAAAAGACTGCATACTCCAAAACACACAAATACAAACAAATGTCAGATGATGCAATCCAGATGATCAATCCAAACCTCCACCACTTGTGGTCTTTGGACAAGAAGAAGAGTTTAAAAATCAATGCAAAAAAAAAACCTCTGAAATTCAGCCAAATTCCCTTTAAAATGCTTTCTATCTCTAGGTCATTCTGGGGTTGAAGGAATTTTTGATTCTGGACATTTTATCACAGATAATTTAGCTCATATCCATGGTTCTTACTGGGTAAGAGATCACAAATCCTGAGGGAGATCTATCTGGTTGAGAAGATTTGTATCTTCCCTGAAAATGTTCTTTAGAAAAGAGAATGCTCCTCTATCAAGGCCCCCAGGCACCAGTTCCATGGAGCAGTGCCTTGTGCATAAGGATGAATTAGCATCACAAGGATTAGCATATATCAGAATCATCACCACCATTCAATGGAAGCTGCCCAAGTGCCAGGCACTGTGCTAGCCCATCACATGCACCATCATGTTGGCTCCTACTGGCAATGCTGGGAAGCTACTGCCATTCCCATCTTACCTATTAAACAACAAGGGATAAGGATGAATGGTTAGGAAAACTGTCCAGGGTTTTAACAGATTTCAAACTCAGATTCAAACCCACAAGCCTGTGTTCTTTCCATTTGGAATTGTGACAGTTCTAAACAGTACATTCTGGGAGAGAGTTATTCACACTTGCTAAAGGAAAGTCTCATTGTTAAAGAAATAAACAAATCAACCAATAAATAAATTGACCCTATGAACAAAAGCATGCTTAGGAAATGTTGTCATGAGGCAAAACCTGAAACAATGCCTTAGGGGAGGAGGTAGTTTTCCTTCTCTGCTGGTGTTTGCAGTAACACAAGAGAAAAGTGCTCATACCTATCCCAGAGCTTTGTCAAATTTCTCAGGCAGGTTGGCAGGTAGTCTAGGTTTTATTTGTAAATATTTTAGGTTGAGGAGATATGTTTTTTAAACTCTTTCTATTAACTGTCCTAAAATTCCTAGGAGAAGAAAGAGAAAGAGAAAGAGGGAGAGGAAGTTGAAGAGAAGGAGGAGGAGAACAAAATCACATTGGTTAGTGTTATCTGAGGATTTTTGAAATTCCTTGGTTTCATCAATAACTATTTTCTGTTCAATTCTTTTTTCTCTTATGTCTCAATTGTTTAGAAATAAATTTGAAATAAATACTAGGTTGGTGCAAAAGTAATTGCTGTTTAAGAGGTTAAAAATAATTACAAAAACCGCAATTACTTTTGCACCAACCTAATATAAATTTTCCCCCTGACATTTCTATTATTTGAATGTCCACTCAATTCTTGTCTCCAGGGGAGTGAAGCACAATATCTTACTTATATCATCATCAGTCATCTCACATACTGTTTATTATTAAATGATCTTGGGTCGTTTACTAAATTTAATCATCAGATATAAATGTAATTCATCAGACTGATGAATAATCCTATTTTTAGTTCAATACATTGACAATAGTGTATAGGAGACAAAGACCAGGCTGAATTCCAAGACTTTTACTTGGTTTTAAGCCTTAAAGCTGTTCTACAATTATACAGTTTTTTTTCTTCCCTTCAGAATATGCATAGACATCTATAGCTGTTGATGTTTCCTTCCATCTTAAATACTAAAGTCATCTTTATGCCATTGATATACAAATATCATTTCTTAAGTATTGGCTACAGATACAACGCACTTGATGTATTTAAGGGGAAAAGTAAGCACTACAGGTACTTTTCTCCATTTCTTAAGAAGACAGCATGAAATGTTGAACAGGAGCTGATGCCCAGCAAATGCCTTGTATTCATTTTGCCTTTGCCTTTGTCATTACGGATGTCACTCTGCCACATGAAGACATTGGTAAGATAGCGCTCAAATAGTTCCTATTTAAACAAAATATTCAAATAAACCGTATCTGCATTCAGAGTTCTCTTAATAACAATAGTCATGTTTAAACAAGAGAAGTAAAGTCTGGTAAGTCGTTGCTAAATCTAATAAAAAGCTAGTCAACTAGCTGTGAGAAGTAGAGAAAAAGTGCTACTTCTTTTAAGCCCTATAGAAATAGCCCTTGAAAAAAACAACAAAGCAAAAGAAAAAAAAATTAAAGAAAAAAAAAAAGTACTCGAATATCCAAAGGCAGAAATGAGGTATTTCATGCTAAATATAATTTTCTAAAAAAAATCAAATCAGAACAACAAGATGCACTTTCATGTCCATAATAAATTGTTTCTTGCTAAAATGTGCATTTAACAGGTACCTTAGTTCTTTGGCCAAGATCAGGAAACTGTGGGTCATAAGCAAAGTATGTGTTGGATGAGCAAACTAAAACCACCGAAAGGTATTTCCATGGACTTACAAAACATTTTTGAGGGGAACATTCAGAAATATAGCTCATTTGGACCAGCTCGTTTTGATTTCCAGTTTCCTTTTTTCCAAGTCATGGAATAAATTCTTTGATGGAACATACCAGGTTTGCACAGGCTAATGAAAAAGCCACATATACCTTTCTCTTTTTTTTTAATTTTGAGGCAAAACTCCTGGTTATGTTGTTCAAAGTAGACAAGAGCCTTGCAATTAGGTTTATTAGTATAGGTTAGGGTCTGGTTTCCTTTATTTCATGGCTTCTTGAGGAAGATCGATCTCTATCCTCCTCTAGCAAAAATATCAGTTTATAATGAAAACATAACTCTTTGATGTATGTCTTTGTAGAATTTGCTTTCAGAAACTTTTGATGCTTTGCTCTATCTCCTTCGATTAGTGCTTTTATCTAACCCCAAAAAGTCACCCACCAAAGCAGACACTCTGAAGTCCCACTGGGTTCCCATCAGTCCAGTCGAGAGGGCTGACATGACATATTAGTCTTAAATCTAAAACATATGTTTGGAAAATGCCTAGTTTCCTGGCAATAATTAAGAATGCTACTTGGCAGATTGGCAGCCACATAAAACAATCGTTAGTAAACCCTATATTTATTATCTCCCCATTTTATGGAAATGAAATCCATATTACAAATATGTATAGGAAACTGGACCCCAAATGATGCACAGGTAGAATCAATTATGATGAAGATGAAAAGAACATCGATAATTTTTTTCTAATTCACTTTTCTTATCCCCAAAAATTCTTTTCCTAAAGGAGCCACATCAAAACGTTTTAAAATTTCTCTTTATTCACTTTTAAAATCATCTTGGATAAACTCGCTCATCAGTACTCATTTGTCCGTGGGGTTCACTGAAGAGTTCTAGTGTACAACTAATTAGGACAATATCTTGTATTCATAGGAGACTTTTCCTTTATAAATGTTGAAAAAAAAAATCCTGATACTTGAAACAGCACTTCCAACTCACGTGTGTGTGTGTCTGTGTTTAGTATGTATTAAAAGTGATGATATGCTCTAAGAATACATATTTGCAGCTACATTTCTTGTTAAAATACTGAAATAATTTTCAACTGGACGGAAAATATCCACTGCACCAAGCCTCTCATCTGTAGCTCTATCTTTTCCCTTGGGACCCGTTGGACCTCTGTATAATCCAGCAAACAAAGAGTTAATGGATCAGGCCTCTGATCTGCTGTCCTTTCGGTTCAGTGAGTGCCTGTGTTTTACTGGTTGTTATATAGTGATGACCACTTCTGCACAACAGTGCTGCCTCATGTGCATGACCTATTCACACACAGTGAAGAGACCCTCTCATCTGAACAGCAACAACAGTCTTAGTGTTGTGGAAACCACACGGGTGGAGAAGGCTACAAACACCAGCCAACCAACAGCAAGCGGCCAAATACACACCCACCCTGAGTTATTAGTGAATATACAACAAAGTGTCAGGATATTTTCCTCCTGAAGAAATAGACAAGCTATCGTTGACTGTATTAAAGAAAGGCAGGTAGATTTCAGTTCAGAAACTGTTGGAAAAGTGTGTGTGGAACCAAACATACAGCTGGCAAACATTCCCATGGTGTATCTTTCATGGATAAAAGTGAAGAAACTAGTTTTCATTCTCCATTTGCCTGGTTCCATGTGAAATAAGCCAGGCCATCTAAGCAATAACATTTACTTTGTTTTCTAAATTGCTGACTCTGTGAAAAAAAAACTCTCTTTGTTACAAAGTTCAAATTCCAAATAAAACCCTGGGATGGAGAATTCAAAAGAGTCTCTAGAGAAAATGTTTTAAAATTAGAATCATCTTAGAACTATGTTAGACTAAATATGACACTAATTGTTTTCCCTTTTTCTTTAACTTTTGTATTTTTATATTCTCATTTGTCCATATTACAATGTAAGTTTCAGAGCACCTTTGGCCATTTAAGTAGTAGTTTGTACATTATTAAGCAGCACTTGTTTCACTTTTTCATTCACTCTTTTATTCAACTTATATTTATTGATTTTGCTTGGGAGTTTTATTTGACTTGGTAAACTATCCTTCCAACTCTAGATACAAGTGCATTTAATAAGAGATCAATAATTAAATGTAACAACCACATATTGTGCCCAGTATTTTGTCACATTTTAAGCATTAATTCAATTGCATTAAAGTGGTTTGCCATTTACTGGGCAAACCAGTACTGGTTTGGGTGCAACCCTTTGTGAGTTCTAATCGTGATTTGGAGCCTCTAAGAAACTTCACTGACAATTTTAATGATTAGAGCAAATAATAGTGATTGTATAATCTTGTGTTAAGGACAGAGGCTTTGAAAACAAACAAACAAACAAACAAAAAACACAATGCATTAGGTTTATTCCTGATTCTGTCACTTATTAAGACTATGATCATATACAAATCATTTTAACGTGTTTCTATTTCAATTTCCATAGCTGCAGAGTGGGGGTCAAGATTAACTAAAATGATGCATGTGTCTGACATATAAAAAATGAATGGCATTATTATTAGTAGTAGTAATTATTATAAACTATGAAGGCACATCTTCAGAGAGCTATGAAAACAAGTTTCTTATCAGATCAGATAAAAACAGTCACATATCCAGAATATAATCTCGACATTGCAACGTTTTCATCAGTTTGGAAGAACTATTAACCTTGACTCTCTTGTTTCAGTCACCTCCCGTTCAGTCTGTTGGTGACGGGGGTTCCTGTCCTAGGGTTCAGGGATGATCAAACACACAACACCTGACACTGGGCAGCTGAGACCAACAGCAGGTTGTTAGGCACATATACGCACAGCACAGAGGAGGAGAACACCACATGCCGCGTTGGGCCACATGAGGGTTGCACTCGGGAACAGAGTAATAAACCATGGGCCAGAGGAGCATCAAAAGTGTGGGGTGCCCTCTGATTTCCACAGGAGGATATGATTATCTTGTTTGAATAATTCCTTAGACTGGCAGAGAACTGAAGCCTCCTACTCGGGAATAAGCCGGCACTGTGCCTGGTCCCTTTGATAAGGAGAGTTGTTTGGCAAGGAGACCTCATCCACAGGAACAGAGCACAGAGGAGAGCTTACAGTTAGGCCAGTGGAGGCCCTCCTGGTTGCAGCAGATGCCAAGGCAGCGCATAATATTAGGCTTTAATATAGGCCTTACATTACATCTCTTCTTCATGACGTCTTTATTCTAAAAGAATTTTAAAAAATACACAATGATTTTCAATTAAGTTGATTGACTGCTAGATACAGGAGTTTTAAGATCTGCTGATGTCATTCCTTGAGGCACTACTAAGTCTTACTTGTGGGAGTGGCCACAGCAACATGTTTAAGAGTGAGGTGGACACCTGGCCACTCTCCAGGCATATTGGTACAAGTTCAGGTAGCCTGGGTCGTAGAATCCGGGTCCACGGATGTGCACATGCTCTACTTGTGCTCTGATTAATTCAGATCACTCATCTACTAGGGTAATTATAGGATTATGTGACCAATATTTACATCACTTTGTGGTTTAGAGACCAGGCTACAAAATAACATTGTTCTCCTATTAGTCCTCTTCTTTATCTTTATCTGCCCAAGATTCTAATTCATGGGGCTCCTCAACCGGCTATTTCTAGATGGCAGAAGAACAAAGAGCAAATTTCTCCATTTTGGTGTCTCATTGCTCTAAAATGTGCTTTCCCATAGGGAAAATTGTCTGCTTCAGTGAGTCAAAGGTTAGGTGTCTTCTTTATACCATTATTTAGGGAGATGTCCAAGAATAACCATACTTTTCCTTGTGACCAACACATCATTATTATTGCTTCTTTTATCAAATGTTTCCATTTTTAAAGGATGAAATGTTTTGAATGGCCAAGAGATCATTGGATATTCATTTGTCAGTATTATTTTTCTTGGGTGTATGAATGTGGGGACATTGAAATTTTTGTCCCAGAAGTCTTGACAACATAGTGTTTAAATCTTAAGTAGAGAAATTAAATTCTTCAACTCTTAACAACTGATCTTGAAGCTTCTGTAAAGAGTAGAACCTAGAGCAGCTTACTGGGCCTGAGTGTATGTTTACAGTCAGCACCTCATAATTCAAAAGCTCAGGGGTTATTTTCCCTTTCTGCCTTTTTTTTTTCTTTCACTCCTCTGGAAATAGGACTTTAGGATTTTACATTTGCATTGGTATCTCCATCACAGATTTTGTAGGAGAAGAGAAAGAAGAAAGAATTTAAAACCATTAATTTTACTATGTTAGCAACTCTGATAAAAGAATTTAAAGAAAGAAAATTTAAAACAAAAAAAAATGACATTAGATTATTACAGAACTCATTTATACATTCTCACACCCTATATCATACACATTTGATAGAGCTGGCTCTATGAAATGGTGTCATTTATAAAGTGACATGGCATTTAAAAAGGGGTAAGAATGCATATAGCAATTTATTCTTCAGATTGGCTTATATCAATTGATATAATATTTAGTGTCAAAATCACAAATTAGTAGTCAGCTCTGTAGTTAAAGATGTATCATTTTACTTAACTTCAAAAACTTTGGAGTTATCTAAGTAGCTATGCAACCTAATTAATTTCTTTGACTCTCAGTTATAATCTAACTGATGTTCTGTAATAGTCTATGAATTTATTTAAAACTTAAATCTCAAATAGTATATTTTAAGTGCTAAAATATTAAGAGCTAAATTAACTATTGTTTTCCAGCCCATAAAAGCAATAAGATTTTAAATATTCAAGAGAGGCTTCCACAAGAAATATTTTAAAATTCTAGAATTTGAACACTGTAACTTAATCCTATATCAATCACAGATTAACCAGGAAAACAAAGAATTTGGAGTATTTACAACACAGAGGATTTAATGTAATTACAAAGGTGATGGAGAATCTGAGAATTTAAACAGGAGATTGCAAGGTGATCAAAGTTTGGCAATAGCAGGAAGCCTTCCCACTCACAGCCTAAAGACTTAAAGAAAGGGTGTTAATGTTGCCATGGCAAGGGTCAGGAGCTGAATTATAGACATGCTGAGTCACCACCAGAGGCTGGAGAGAGGAGAAATACTCTGAATTCTCCCTTCCTCCTGCCCTCCAGTCCTGGCTATGCTTCCCATTGGCCAAACTCTTTTGGAAGCCAACTTATATGGAAACAGGGAACGGAGTCTGAAAGAGCCAGCACTCCTTCCTCTGCTCCTTCTCCTCTCACCTCCTGATCCTACAGGGCAGAATGGAGCCAGAGAAGCACAATAGACCCACAGACATATGGACCTAGGACTGGCACTAGCATAATTCCTATATTTTTCATTCTAAATAATCTATAGTGCTCTCATCAACACAAAAAAGTGCTTAATTATGAACTTTTTGTCATGAAAATTATATGGATATATATGTGCAAATTTCTCTGGAGATACCAGGGAAATATTTTGCAAACTGCATTGTCTTCAAGAAAATATTGTGAAGGAGGTATGTCATATGTTGGGTGCTTGATGCAGGTCTATACATTGTAGTAATGTTATGTCATGCTAGTATTTAGGAAAAGAGCATGTTATGTATATGCTATAAAGTCTTTGATTTTCTAGAATTCAACGATTTTAATAAAAATAATAAATATGATTTTTCTTTATTAATTGTATGGTTGAGCATGACCTATTGTTTTTGAAATGTAGGAAATTCATTGTTTTTTTGTATATACTTTTGCACTTTACAGATTATCTATCATCTATCTATCTATCATCTATTTATCATCTTTATATCTATTGAAAAAGTAGTTTATTGAGATCCTTAAAAATCCTTTTTCATTGGACTTAAATTACTGGAAGCATTTGTTTAGGTCTAGTTTGCAGCATTCTCAAGAATGGGAGGTAATATAAAAAAATTTAAAAAGTAAAAAGGATTCTTCTTATTTGACATAATTGCATTTAAAAGTTGTTTGTTTAATTTTAAAAGTTAAATAAAATCAGGGAGTATATATATATATAAAGTTTTATTCAACTTTAAATATACACTTATTTGCCAGTCTTTTCATGAAGGGTTGAAGCCTATGGGTTAAGCTGATTGGCGTTCCTTGTGTTTTCTTTTTCTTTTTGTGGCTACTTTACCAATAATGCCTCACCTACACTCCCAGTCTTCATTTATTTAGAGCTGAGTGAAATTTTAAAACAATTACAAAATATTTGAGGGCAGAGCATCCTAGATTTTTATATATTTTCCACATCTTTGTTATTTGCATATATCTAACTCAACAAGATTATTTTTGCAATTTGCTTTTATCAAATCTTTCACAGATTTAAATAGTTTTCAGAGAATAAATAATTACCTTCTCACATCCATGTTTCATTAATTTATTGATATTTAATTTACCTACACATATGATAAAATATTACAGACATACTCAGTTTTAGGGATGAACCCAATGGACTCTCACTAAGTGTACAACTTAACTGGTGAGAAGGAACATGCATAGACAAACTAGAGATTAGGCAGTATTGGTCATAAATATTCAGTGAGCTCCAAGGCTTGAAGAAAAAGGAAGAGTGACAGTTAAATAAGAGAATCCTTTACACAGAGAGGGTTAATGAAATTTAAGAGGTAAATAAACCTTCTATATAGAGGTAAAAGAAGGCATAGAAACCATAAGGTAGAAACAAATGCTATGATAAAAGTATTTCTAAAATATAAAATTTAAAACTCACTAAAATTACAGGCATTAGGAATTAGGGTATTAGCAGTATTAGCTATTAGACACAACTAAAGAGAATCAGTGAGTTGAAAATAGATAAGAAAAATTACTCAGAATGTAGGCAGTAAAAGATATGGAAAAGGAGAGAGTAAAAGAGTTGGAAAAGAGATGGAAATAGAAGATAAAAGCCAAGGATAGAAAAGTAAGGTCCAACATAAATCTATTAAGGTTTATGAAGAGAGAAATTATAAAAATAGGGAGAGACAATATTTGAAGTAAAGAAAGCAGGGAAGTTTGCAAAATTGAGGAAAAATGTGAATCTTCAACTTGATGGAATATATTGAGTCTTGGTCAGGGTAAATGCAAATAAATTCATATCTACACTTATGAGAATAAATTTGTGGAATATCAAGCACAAAGATAAAAATCTTAAAAGCTGACAGGTATAAAATTTAATTACATACAAAAGAATACAACTGTATTGACAGCTGACTTCTCCTGAGCAACAATAAATGCTAGAACCCAATGGAATAATACCTTAATAACATGGAGGAAAAATAAGAGTCCATCTAGAATTCTGTACCCTGGTAAACCATTATTTATATGACAAAAATAGATTTAGACAGATTGAAAAATATTTACAGATCTTTGCTAAGAGAATCAATAAGGTATATTTCTTTAAGAAATATTTAAGAAGATAAATTTTAAGCCCTCCCCGCAAGAAATGTAGAAAGGGAGAAGAAACAATGAGCAAAGAACTTGGAAACTATGTTGGTAAATCTAAATAAGCTTTGATAATAATAATAAATATTTACTGGGCATTGAGTAGGCAGAATAATGTCACTCTCCCTTCTCCAAAATGTCCTAATCCTGGAAGCACTTGGATATGTTACCTTACATGGCAAAAGGGACTTTGCAGATATGATTAAGGTTAAAGTCCTTGAGGTGGGGAGATTATCCTGAATTATTCAGGGGGCGCTGATCTAATTATATGAATCATTAAAAGTTGAGATCCTTTTCTAGGTGCTATGAGAGAAAGAGATGCAACAATAGTAGAAAAGTCAGAGAGATGCAATGTGAAAAGGATGTGACCTGCCATAGCTAGTTTTGAAGACTAAAGAAGGGAGACATGAGCCAAAGAGTAAGAGTGGCCTCTAGAAACTGGAAAACGTAAGGAAACAGGTTCTCTCCTAGAGTCTCCAAAAAAAAAAAAATGTAGCTCTGCCAACGGCTTTTTTTTAACCTGGTGATATCGGAGTGGAGTTTCAGATTGACAGAACTATAAACAATAAATTTTATTGTTTGAAGCCACTAAGTTTGTGGTAATTTGGTACAGCAACAATAGAACACGCATCCAGGGGTAAATAGGTAGAAGTAAAGGCAACAACAGAAGAAACCTAAGGGGAATAGAAGAATCCAAAACATCCTGATTTTGGGGAAGATTATCAAGATACTGTGTAATGTTAGATTTCATTTAGTGAAGTAGGCAAGTTAACAAATGAAATGTACATTTTTATAGCTTATAACATACCTGATTAGATACTCAGATTGGTCCTCTTATTGGTGGAAAACCTGAAAATTTTATAAAGTATTTAAATTTTGTTTCTTAAAAACATCAAAAAGCTGAAAATATAATCAAACTTATGAGCCCAAAATCTAACTCTAGAGATAAGTGGAGAATTGAAGCAGTTTTTCTTTGAGGCTACCTCTCAAACCTGGATGACTTTTATTTTCATTAATTCTTTGGATGGGGTTCAGATGACATAGCCCAGGCCTTCTCAAGGTGGGAGGCTGGTAGGAGATCCTCTGCTTTTAAAGCTTAGATTTTACAAGGCTACCTTCATGGTGAAATGGTAAACAAGAAATAAATCTCTTCACCTTACCACACTCAGGGTAAGTTGCTTTATTCCTGTAGAAAGCAAGGTGTGGAAATAAAACTCATTAAAGAGTTGTATTAATTTTTTCTCACATGGATTTTCAGCCCATATTCACATTACTTTGGCAATCCTCAAAACGTCAAACTGTAATTTTTTTAATTTAATATTTTTTTTAATTAAAGTATCCTCTGTTTACTGTTTAAAATGACAATAATGAAACAATATTTCATTGTCCTACTCTCTCCGATTAGATTGCTGCTTCTTTTTTTTTAAATTAGTTTCAGGTGTACAAAACAATGTAATAGACACTTATACCCCTCACAAAGTGATAACCCCTCTCCCCCAATCTATTACCCCTCTGACATCGCATATAGCTCTTACATTTCCATTGACTCTATTCCCTATGCTGTACTTCACATCTTGTAACCATATATATATTAAATTATAGTTGACATTCATTATTATTCAGCTTCGGCTTCAAGTATACACTGCAGTGTTCAGGCATCTACACCGTCCATGAAGTGGTCTCCCTAATAAGACAAATGCTCATCTGACAGCCTGCAAAATCTTTACATTATTGATTATATTCCTCAAACTGTCTTTCGTATCCCCATGGCCATCTTGTGGTTACCAATTTGTGCTTTCTAATCCCCTCACCTTCCCCCTCAACTTCACCCTCCTCCCATATAACAACCCTCAGTTTTCTCTATGTCTCTGAGACTGTTTCTGATTACTTCATTTCTTCTGTTCTTTAGATTCCACATATAAGTTAGATAATATGGTATTTGTCTTTCTCTGTCTGACTTATTTCACTTAGCATAATGTTCTCTAAATCCAAAACGCTAATTCGAAAAAATATATGCTCCCCTATGTTTATTGCAGCTCTATTCACAATAGCCAAGACTTAGAAACAACTGAAATGCCCATCAGTAGATGACTGGATTAAGAAATTGTGGTACGTTTATACAATGGAGTATTACTCGGCCATAAAGAAGAATGAAATCTTACTATTTGTAACGATATGGATGGACCTAGAGAACATTATGCTAAGCTGTAAATTTAAAGTGGTCCCACACTTAAGTACCAGTGACTGCTAGAGCCACCTAGACACAAAACTAAATCTTGCCTGGAAGACCAAACTTTAATGCTAGTTTTCAAAGATTGCCACAAAGAATTCTCTAAAGAATAAGTAGCTCGTGATCAAAACTAACTAAACAATTAGACAAGGCACCTTGGGCACAAACTAACGAAAAAGAGACAATAGAAGCAGAGTTGCAAAAACTTGAAATATTGGTAAATTCAGCCACAGATGACAAAATTAGAAACCTTGAAATGAGGGAATAGGAAACTACTAAAAATGACCTAGCAGCTTTGATAAACTGTAGCTCCGTGAGGCCTGAAGGGCAACCAGAGAGCTCTAACTCAGAGAGTTCTGTAGCAAAGACATGGAGAAGAATACACACTCACTGGCTTGCCCCAGAGCTTTAACTGCTATTAGTCACAGTATAGTCCACAGGGACCTTGATCATCTTGACATTCCAGAGAAGCTTGCACTGGTCACCAGTATTGATTACATCAGAGTAATTGGATAGTCTAAGCAACAGAAACTATAAAGTATCTCATAACGAATCTAACAAAGAATGTGCAAGACCTTTCTTTATCGAGAAATAATAAAACATTATTATAAGACATAAAAGACTTGATTAAATAGAGTAGTATACCAAGAAGAATCTATATTACAAATACATCAAACTTTCCACATTTCATCTATAAATTAATGTAATTCCTATCAAAATTCCAAAAGAGATTTTTGTAAAACTTGAAAAGTTCATTTAAAAATTTATATGAAAGAATAAAAGGCATAGAATGACCAATAAAAATTGAGGGAAAAAAAGAAAAAGGAGTCAAGAATTACAGTACAAGATAATAATTGAAACAGTGTGGTACTGGTGCACAGGAAAACCAAAGGACTGAGAGAGAACTGAGAAATAGACCCAAGCATTTATGGAACTCATTTTGTGACAAATCTGGCATTCCAAAGAGATAGGGAAAAAAGGGACTATTTAATAAATTGTACCGGGACAAATGACCATTTATGTAAGAAAATGTAAATTAGATCTTCATTCCACTGCATCCACAAAAAATAATTTAGATACGTTAAAGACCTAAATATGAAAAGCAAAACTTAAACATCTCTAGAGAAAAGATAAGAACATCTTTATGACACTGAAAATATGTTTGTAATACCATAAAAGCAAAAACAATAATGTCAAAAATATATGAAAATTTTTCCTAAAATCAATATTTAAAAAATACCCAAACAACCCAGTGGAAAAATGGGCAAATGTATATTTATGGACAATTAACAAAAGAAGAAATGCAAAAAGCCAATAATACAAAAATAGATGGTCAAGTTCAGAAGCAATCAGAAAATGAAACATAAAAGGAGACACTACTTCATACTTAACAGATTGTCAAAAATATTAAAAATCTGAGAAGAAATGATGAGGAGACAAAGAAATACGAACTCTTTGGGTGATATGTACATTGACACAATAACTATGGAGAATCATTTGTTGATGCCAATAAAAAACAGATAAATACACCCTATACAACCCAGTCATTTTGCTGCCAGCTGTATCCTATTCAACTGCCTCCCTGCGCAAGGAGACAGGTCCAAGCCATTTAAACTGTATGTCTCTACTACTGTGACTCTTCTTTTGGACTCCTGAGGAATATTAACATAGAAGGTTACCATCTTCATTGTCACAATTGCCATCCTAAAGCTGGATTTCATTTGCAGAAGTTCCCAAAGCACTGAATACAGTAAGAGACAAACACAGCCTTCATCTAGAAGGGCATGAAAATTGTCAAACGTACTCACACAAAACCTATAAAAGCATTTGACAAACTCATAAACTGTTTATGTAGTGAACTCCTAATTATCAATGGTAATGGAATACAGACCTGATACCATCCTGGAGAAGGTGATTATTATGAAATCCAGGCCTGATTTTAGGCAATAATCTCGACCTTCTAGTCTGTCAGATTTGGTGAACCTTTTATGTATTGGAAACCCTATTGAGGATATAACCCTGGCCAGTCTGAGATGTAAGACTAGAAAAAACAACAAATAGCTGAAGAATTCAAGGTCATCAGTTTTCTTTGCCTAACTGCTTAGCCACTCTAGGGTGAGGTTCCCAATTCTCTAGTCAAAAAAAGCTATTCCAACTCTATCATTTTCTTTATAGTGTCTATTGAGTTCCTCTCCCTTGCAGATCTTCTAAGTGAATAATTGGGCTCTTTATTAATAATATTACAAAATTGAACTGGCATAAAAATAGACACATAGATCAATGGAACAGAATAGAAAGTCCAGACGTAAATCCATGCCTATATGCCCATCTAATCTACGACAATGGAAGCAAGAATGTACGATGGGGTAAAGACAGTCTGTTCAATAAGTGGTGTTGGGAAACCTGGACAGACACATGCAAGAAAATGAAGCTGGACCACCTCCTTACACCATATACAAAAACAAATTCAAAATGGCTTAAAGACTTAAATGTAAGATCTGAAACCATAAAATATCTAGAAGAAAATATAGGAAGAAACTTCATGGACATTACCCGGAGTAAGATTTTCACTGATATATCCCCTCGCGCGAGGGAAGTAAGAGAAAAAATAAACATGTGGGATTACATCAAACTAAAAAGTTTTTTCACAGCAAAGGAAACCATCAATAAAACAAAAAGGGATCCTACTGTATGGGAAAAGATATTCGCCAATGATATATCTGATAAGGGATTAATATCACAAATCTATAAAAAACTTACTCAACTCAACTCCAAAAAAACAAACAACCCAATTAAAAAATGGGCAGAGGACTTGAGGAGACATTTTTCTCAAAAGGACATACAGAAGGCAAGAAGACATATGAAGAAATGCTCAACCTCACTAACCATCAGAGAAATGCAAATAAAAACCACAATGAGATACCACCTCACTCCAGTCAAAATGGCTATCATCAATAAATCGACAAACAACAAATGCTGGCGTGGATGTGGAGAAAAGGGAACGCTAGTGCACTGTTGGTGGGATTGGAGATTAGTGCAGCCACTATGGAAAATAGTATGGAGGTATCTCAGGAATCTGAAAATGGAACTACCCTATGATCCAGTAATTCCACTCCTAGGCATCTACCCGGAGAAATCCAAAACTCCAATTCAAAAATCTGTATGCACTCCTATGTTTATTGCAGCACTTTACACAATAGCCAAGATATGGAAACAACCGAAATGCCCATCGGTAGATGACTGGATTAAGAAGCTGTGGTACATTTATACAATGGAGTATTACGCAGCCATAAAGAAGAAAGAAATCTTATCATTTGCAGCAACATGGATGGATCTAGAGAACATTATGTTAAGTGAAATAAGTCAGAAAGAGAAAGACAAGTACCATATGATCTCACTTATATATGGAATCTAAAGAAAAGACTATGTGAATGAACTAATCAGAAACAGTTTTGGGGACACAAAGAAAAAACCGAGAGTTGTTAGATGGGTGTGTGGGGGGGTTAGGGATAAGGGGAAAGGTGAAGGGATTTGGAAGCAGCTGGTAACCACAAGATGGCCTCAGGGTTTTTTTGAAAATTAATTTGGGGAAGGTATTCAATAATGTTGTAAAGATTTTGTTGGGTATCCGATGGACATGCGTCCTATTTGGGAGACCTCCTCAGGGATACTGTGGATACCTGATCATGGCATTGTACACCAGAAGCTAAACATTAATGAATGCCAACTATAATTTTATATATATAATGTGATGGTTCAGTGTGAGGTCGGAGGGATAGTGGATGGGGGGAGAGGGGTTCACAGTGTGAGGGATATAAATGATGAACGTCTAAGTATTACCTTGTCTTGTACACCTGAAACTAATAAATAAATAAAAATAAAAATAAAATTAAAAATAATAATAATAATAATAATAATAATAATATTACAAAATTGAGATGGAAGGTGGACATGCAGAAAGATGATTATAAGGTCATGTCTATCAGTTACTAACCTATAAAACAAATATTCCTTTCCAAATGCTGTGCAGATGAGTTTATAGACTTGGTAATGTTGGATAAGAATAGTTTTCCAAAAGCTCCAAAATTCCTTCCTTTCCTTCCTTCCTTCCTTCCTTCCTTCCTTCCTTCCTTCCTTCCTTCCTTCCTTCCTTCCTTCCTTCCTTTTTTCCTTTTCTTTTCATGGAGAGGAGGGGTGGTAGATCCCCCTTTTTCTTATTAAGCTTGAATGAAGTCTACCAGATGCATGACCTGGTCAACACATTAAAGAAATATCTTGCCACGAAATGAATAAATCAAAGCTGAAGCAACCTCCTTCTAGGTTTTACTTTTTACCCTGTAGAAACTAAAATTTCCTTTCTTCATTATTGCTATCACTGCTTTGAGTTGTGATACCATTAAACATATAATCTATATTTACTAAGTAACTATGAGATTGCTTCTGTTTACTAGCAAAAAGCTGGTGGTGAGAGGTGCAGAATGGTCTTTTATGTTCTTCGCAAGCCAATCATCATGCTTATTGTTTGTTTTCTTATGAGTAATTAACTGATCAATCAGTATATCTCAACTTTGGCTCCTCTCTGCTGTCACTCTTTACTTATGGAAAATTTAGGACTGTTTCTCAAGAGGTATTTGTTCATTTTTCTGTCTATTTCTGGCCTGAAATTGTTATAGAAACCTGAAAGTCCTGGGAATCAGGACACTAGGAAGCTGGGGTTTTCTGTGTTAAACCTCTACGTGTTTTTTTCAGGATGAATTGACCAAAAGGTTCAATGTAGTACACCACTTTTATTCTGTGGGCACTTAGCAAATCCTTTTTGACTAATTGGCAACCATTCCTGGGCTACTTGTGGGAAAATGGAGAGGTGAAATAAATTAGCCAGGCCACCATGCCTCCTCAGTCACCCGAGGGGAGAGTTATGAGTGGCTACACACAGTAACTGAAAATAGACATCTGGTCAGGAAAACCTGAAGAAAGAGGGAATACTGGGGCCACTTTCAGTAAACACTTACACGAGATATTTCAGTAATATGTGAAGGGAGTGTTTGAGGTAAGTGTTTTTTTGGAAATCATCAGAAAAGGCCCTTATTACCAACAAAGTAGTCATTGAAATTTGAATTACTAGTTTAAAATATGACGTCAGAGAACTCTCTCTTTTCTAACTCAGAACTCTTCCTGCTCTAAGAAATGGGAGGCAGCTCCATGAAGTAGCCAAACTTGTTTTAGGGAATCTGAAGCAATATTCACGGTCAATAGTCAATGCATATTTGTTGGTTTGACAATGTTAATGAAGTTATACTCTAGTAACAAAATACAACTAAATATAAGCTCACTTTTAATTTCTCTTGGAGTCTAGACTTTCCATTATTTTTGAAGAATAGGTGAACATCTGTTCTACTACATGCACACATATTTATGATCTCTGGATAGAAAGACTTTTTCTAAGATGAGAATCTTGCCCTGATGCCTTCAGCCAACATTTGGGGTTCTAGCCAAAAGTCTCAGGAAAGTTGACAGCCTGGTTTATCCCTGTAGGGTATTAGTCACCCTATAAAACTTTAGAAGTATTTATATCGGCTATACAGAAACACCTATTCTATCTGAGAGGGCAAGGCAACCTTTTTCACTTAACTTTAAAAAAATAATCAAAAGTCAAACTGGGACGATGTAAACCTCTATGTATGAACGATCACCTTTAAAATGATCTGTAAATCCTGGGCCTTCTGATTCCCACATGCATGTGTAGCTCATGAATCACATGCATTTTATTTCAGTTCATTTTAGCTTTTACAACAACCAGAAGAGCTGTTCTGGGGTCACCAACTGCATTCTGCTAACTACAGCTGATCAATATTACTAAACAAATGAGGAGGGACAGGAAGAATGGTGGGGGCGTCACATGGAGGAGGAGAGAGCAGAGCCACTAAAATCTCCACATTTCTACAGTTTGAGGAAATGTTTTATGCCAATGCATGTTTTATGTCAATCAAACATATAAAAGTTACTGTGGCTGCATAAGACCATAAAGATGCACTTTTAAACTCTTAAAAATAAGGTACCATAATTACATCTTATAGAACTGTGCGTCCCATGAGTCTCTTTGCTGTTTTTAAGATACCCATGGTGAATGAGGTAAAGGAAGGGGGAGGGAGTGAGGAGAGAAACCCTTTGAGTTCTGTGTGCAGAAAAATGCAAAAGCTGCGCAGATTTGCATGTAGGATCTCTCTCTTCTTCTCTCTGATTTATTAACTTTAATAACAGTGGGATCTCTCTCAACGTTGGGTTTGAGGACTGAAGTCATTACAGTTTAAGAATATTTTTTTCTCCAAAGTAATCTCTGGTGGTATCAGTCGTCTGGGGAAGTGAAACAGCTTTGTTTCTTTTTCTTTCTTTCTTTTAACCCTTAGTTAACATCCTAGAAATGTCTGCTTTGACATTGAACTTTTGTGCATTCAGTGCAATAGTATCTGTTTGAGCAGTAATAAGCTTAAACATCAGAAATTTTTGGAGTTGAAGTTACTAATGTTATTGAACAGCTCTAAGAGTCATTTCAGAGAAAGAAGTTCACTAGCAGTAAAGCTTAGCAGAGATGTCATGGGTGAGGGAGGAGCCTCTGAGTTTGGGAGCTGGCTGATTTCACAGTGGTGGGACAGTGTCCACTTTCTGAGGCAGAGAAAGTATATGCCTGCCTCTCTCTGTCTTGTGGTTCTTGGCTCTCTGCACATCTTAGTTTGGCCAAAGCTTTGATAGGTAAGAACAATGACATAGACTTAGGAGTTTATGAAGAAAGCATTGGCTTTGCCTTTAACTGTATACCAGACACTTTCTCCTGTTAGTTTCACATTTTCTGCTGTAGAACAACTGAATTAGACTAGCTGATTACAAAGCAACTTTGAACAAGTCTTTGGGTTACAGTTTAAGAAAAATGTGCATATGTTGGGTGGGGGGGCGGTGGGAGTGGTGTGGACCCTGTCAGCAGGTCATTATACTGCTGGAGATGCAATGCTCCATGTGATACCAAGTATATGTATCTAGTGAGGCAGGCTCAGCACTAGTGTGTAGTGAATAGGCTTGATCAACATTTAATTATCCCATCAGAGAGGGCCTGCATATAGGACAACACTGGTTTATGCTATACTCTCATAGAAAGGCCTTGCAAGTTATGAGTTGTCTAAGCTATGAGAGATTTCGACAATTCAATTGGATCTCACTTGTATAGTCCTATAGACAGGAAGAAAATGAGATAATAAAAGCTTAAAAGTTCGTATAAATTCAAGAATCAAATAAGCAGCCTTCTCTGAAATCATTAGAGATGAAAACTACAAAGAAGGCTACAACACCAACTTAAGGAGTCAAGTTATGAAGCAGTTCCTGCTATAGACCCATCAGAGTCATCATTAAAAATCAAGTAGTATTTCTGGTCATCATACAAACCCAACTGGATAATAAGGGATCCCTCAAAATTTGCTTGGTAAACAATTGTTTTCTTAGTCAGTCATAATATTTCAAGTTCAGAATGCTTTGTAACCAAGTATAAACATGTTTTAAAAGAATCAAATACATATCATTAACATTTTTAAAAACTAAGAATATGTGCACATTTGATAATTTATATACCTGTGATATATGAGAATATTACCTATTAAACAGGTCAGTTTAAAATTTTTCAATTTAGAATGAATAATTGAGCAACTGCTTTAGACCTGTGATTTTTAAGTTGAAATATTACTAAGTTTAAATATAGGGTTATAAGATTTAAGAGAAATTCTCATCATATTTATAAGTTAAAATCATTAGATATGTGAATTATGTCAGTTCTCGGGAAAGTTTTGTTTGTTAAGTCAGATAATTGAGTAACCCCACAAAAAAAGAAGTCAAATATATTAAATGTATATATGTTGTTTAATATATTTAAAGGAATTTTTAAAACAAGTTTGTAAATTATTCAAAGTCTCTTAAAAGTGACTGCTGAACATTTATTGGACTTATAAATTAAATAATAATATTGCAAGCTAAATTTAAAAACTTAAGGATAAACTAGGTTTTAGATTTGTAACTTCAGTAACTCAGATAATAATTTTAAAGCTAAAGAAAGCCTCACAAAAATTGGTTTTTTTTGGGGGGGTTGTTTTTTGTGTGTGCATAAACACATTCTTGAGAAGACTTCATATTTAACGGTTAATAGTTATTTAAAATCGAATGTTTAGAATTTAATCTTGCCTCAAAGAAAAATGCATTCAGTCGTCCCCCTTTTTTTATGGTTTCACTTTCGAAGATTTAAGTTACCTGGGGTCAACCATGGTCTGAAAACATTAAATGGAAAATTCCAGAAATAAACAATTCATAACTTTTAAATTGCATGCCATTCAGTAGCATGATGAAATCTCGTGCGACCTGCTCTGCCCCACCCAGGATGTGAATCATTCAGCATATCTACATTGTACACGCTCCTGCCTACCCACTGGTCACTTAGTAGCCATTTTAGTTATCAGATTGACTGTCACAGTATCTCAGTGCTTGTGTTCATGTAACCCTTATAGTATAGCTTACTCTACATCATAATAATAGTCATTCACCTCACTTCCTCTTGTCACTCTGGCATCATCTCACATCACCACAAGAAGAAGGGTGAATACTGTTCAAAAAAATATGTTGAGAAAGAGACCACATTCATGCAACTTGTATTATAGTATGTTGTTATAATTGTTATATTTTATTATTAGTTATTGTTCATCTCTTACTGTGCCTACTTTATAAATTAAACTTTATCATAGGTATGTATGTATAGAAAAAATCATAGTATATATAGTATTTGGTTCTATATGTGGTTTCAGACATCTGCTGGGAGTATTGAAACATATCTTACTTTAAAGTATACTCCCCTTCTTCCCTAAAGGTAAAAGTTGCATTACTGTGATCCATATATTAGCCAGGTAGCTGCTATTTAAAAACATTATCCTTCCATATCTCTGTGGCTTAAATGAAAAATGTCTGTGTCACTGGTAGTGTAGTGAGCAATTACCTGGCACTGGAGGGGTGGGCGTTTCCAAGACATAAGTCAGGAACCCAGTATTTCACCTTGTGGCTAAGTCCTTTGAATCATGCATATCCAAGATCACGGTGGAGAAGATAGCCTAAGAGATTGTGCATTGGAGAGGTTTTGAAAACTGAGCCTGGAAGGGCACACTCCACACCCACTCTCTCTCCACTGGCTAGAGGTAGTCACATGGTTAGGAAATGGGCCACCCTCTACATCCAAGAGGAAAAAGGAATGGTTTGGTGTACATGTAGCCATATTTCATAAATTAATTTGCTCCCCCCCAAAAAAAATTTCATAAAGTACATTTTATGAAAATGTATCATTTTCACAAAAAATGCTGATTGTGACTTGGGTGGAAGGAGATAGTTCCACAACATTGTATGCAAATGAACAAAAGAGTGGCGAATTTTACCCGCTTACCCTAAGATTGTCAGCCTTTAAATGTATTGGTCCTGTTAATGTGGCAACAAGGGCAAGGGAGACTTGGCAGTTATGTGATTAATGCAAGCATTCTGAAAGGTTCTGCAGCCCAAACTAGTTTGGGTTGTGGGTCCCCTAAAAATGTCTTGTTTTCTCTATACCCTAAATTAAACAAATAATTGGTATGTTATCTCTTCATTTTGTGTCCAGTAAGTCCAGACTTAATCACAAAGTAGAGAAAATAAAGACTTTCCTCAAAAGTCACTGTGGGGACAAAGCCCCAAAAAACAGTTTCCAGGCTCTCGGCCTCACATAGAAAGGTGCTGGCTCGGGTAGTAAATGTCCATCAACTGTGATCAGATGGCCAGCAGCTGTGGCTAGTTGGCCGTCAGCTGTAACCCGTAAGCCATTGGCCACTAATATAACGGCTGTGGCTGTGCTAGCAAAAAGAATCGGGGCTAGCAAGAGCAGATTGCAGAGAGGCGGATGCCGCCGGTAAGAATATAGTGATATGACTCCCCTACTTATGGCTCCGTGGGTGTTTCTTTTTGGCCTTATCATGTCCTGCGTTCTTATATGGGGAGCGGGAGCAGAGACCCTGCCGGACGCCCCGCATGACAGTCCCTATATGTTTTGTAACTGTTTTTCTAGTAAATCATTTAGGATTGATCCAACCATTTCACTCCAATAGAAACTATTCCTTTGGAAAGAGAAACTTAAAACAACAAAAAAAGAGGAAACAATTTCATTACATGTACAAACTTATTCATTTATTATTTCTTTTAATAATAGTATCTATAACATGAATGATATATTCATTGATTGGTTATTTTAAGCCCCCAAAAGATCTGCCTGACTTTCCCATATTTTTAATAATAAGCATGTGTTAAACACTTATCGGTGTGCCATATTATTAAGCATGTATTGTGGGTCAGGTATTTTGATTATTTCTGAGTGAAATTATTGGTCTGGATAGATTAAACCCAATTCTACTTTTTTTCTGACTTACAATAATTTGTCTGACTTAGAACATTTTAAATATATAGTTATATCTTGATTTACAAGGTCTAACATTTAAGTTTGTGAAGTTGTGCAACGATGTTGCTAACCTTTTTTGATACCAGAGGGATTATTCATTATGAATTTGTACCAGCTGGACAAACAGTTAACCAAGTTTACCATTGTTTACTAACCAAGTTTACTAACCAAGTGCTGAAAAAGCTGTGTGAAAGTTAGATGAAAATCACCTGAACTTTTCACCAATTCATGGCTCTTACATCATGACAATGCACCAGCTCACACAGCACTGTCTGTGAGGGAGTTTCTGGCCAGTAAACAAATGATTGCATCGGAACACCCTCCCTACTCACCTGATCTGGCCCCCGGTGACTTCTTTCTTTACCCAAGAATACAGGAAATGTTGAGAGGAAGATACTTTGATGTCACTCAGGACATCAAGGGTAATGCAAAGACAGTTCTGATGGCCATTACAGAAAGAGTTCCAAAATTGCTTTGAAGGGTGGACTAGGCATTGGCATCTGTGCAAGGCTTCCCAAGGGGAGTGCTTCGAAGGTGACTGTAGTGATATTCAGCGATGAGGAATGCAGCACTTTTTCTAGGATGAGTTTGCAAACTTAATTGTCAGACTTCGCATTCACTTGTTGAATAAGCATTTAATGCATGATTATTGAGTATCAAATCCAGTGAAAAACAATGTGAGAAAACATCAAAAATAGTCCCTATTCTTGAGAGCCTTCATTTCAGAAAATCTCAGAACTAAGTGCTCAGAACTGAAAAGTCTCAGTTGCAGTCCCAAATTACTTGTTATTCTAGAATGTTGGTTGGCACAATAGAGTAAAAATACTTGATTCCTAGTCCAAATTTGGGATGCTTTAGGCACATTAACTTTGGAAACTGTCTGAAACAATTTAATTCACCAAATTAAGTCTAGGAACATTCAAAATAAGCAGCAGAACAAAACTTAAAAATCCCCAACAGGAAAAAAATTAAGTTTTATAAGAATTTCCACTTTGCCAGAATCTATTTACAATAAAAAAACTGCAACTATCAAGAATCCATCACTTGGGCTATTTCACTCATGTAAAAGCTATTTATAGTTTATGCTTCAAATGGTATCCTTTCCAGTTTCATATTTAAAATGAAAATAATTCTGCATTTATGGCTATATCTTGGTGAACACACAAGTACCATAGAATAAGATGACAATGACCTCTGAAAGAAGTATTATGAAAATTAACCACTGGTAATTATTCACCACAATTGGCAAATTAGCTTTTTACCCGGGTTGATGGTTTTGTTACAAACCTATGGTCTGTGATGTCAAGTTAAGACAACTCAGTAAATTCAACTGTCAGTGTATCTCCTTGTGCTCTAAACGCATAGCAATGATAGATAAATGTTGAACGAGGGCAATAAAAATGCATAAGCCAGCTCAAAAATAAGACCAGTATTACGGTGGATCAGAAATGGAACAACAGGTATAGAGCAGAAAAGCCATATGACTGTTGGGTTCTAAACCTGGAAACAAGAAATAATGACCAGGAGTTCAGCGTTGATTAAAACGGACCAAAACTGCTCTAAGAGGAGAACAGAGCCACTTTCACTTCACACCTTTGAACTCTGTATCTTTGAAATCTTTGATGATGCACTAATTTCTTAAATTTCCCTAAGAATGTGGTGTTAATTTTATTTTTTTCATAGGGAGAAGTTTTAGTGGCGTTACTTGGCCTTTCCTCTCAGAATAGCCATTTCTTTACAGGTCTAGAAACTGATATAGGTATTCTAGTGGTAGCTGGTTATGTCTACTCCAGTTATGTATTTGGGCACTGAGGAAATAAACTTGGGGTGCGTTGAGGACCTTCGGGCAGACCCAGGTCAAAAATCTATTTGTTACTTCACTTAGGACCACTGTGTTGGGACACCTAAAAATTAATAGCAGTTCAGAGCCAGTATCCAGTATTTTGAAAGTCTGAAAATGTTCATTATTCCAATGAGAAGTCACCCTGGTAAATAGGTACAGTTCACTTTGGTAAAGGGGAGAAGGAAGATTCATGATGTCAACTTCTGTGAATGTCGCTGAGCCCTTCTTTAAGCAACTCTGCCTTCCTTTCATTCAAGGCGTCCTGGGTCTGTGAAATGGCTCAGATCTGAGAACTGAGTGAGATCATGATTTTCTATTGTAGTGATACAGAATAGGTTTCTATTTACCAGACCTAGAGTCTTTATTGCTTATTAATATTAAGTAAGACTTGCATAGGCTGTTCACCTATGTCAATCATAGAGACGCCATAACCAATTAACCACTACCAAAACTCTATGTGAATCAAACTATTCTGATTGCTACTCTAGCTGTACTACTCATTAGAGTAACCATGCACACCTTTTTTCTGTAGTTAATTGTTGTTGATATCATTGAAGAAATGATTCAATTATCCTCAAGGAATTCAGGGAGACTTTTCAATATTGGCATATGCCACTGTCATCCATGGCCTGCAGATAAGGATCACTATAGAGCCTATCAAGGATGCCAGTTCTCATTTCACTAGTGTATTTTTCAAAGTCTTGGTGAAAGAAATGTCTGCTGGAGCCACTAGAGAACATAGTTAAGGGGTGGGTGACCAGGTTGCACTTAATAAATTTCCAGCATTCTGTTTTTTTCTTCATTTCTTTTTTAAGTTATTGCTAATTTCAGGTGTACAATACAACATAATGATTAGACATTTACACACCTCACAGTGAACCTCGAGTCTACTACCCCTCTAACATTATATACAGCTATTACAATACCACTGACTACATATATATATTTGACACTCGATATTATTTTATATTAGTTTCAGGTGCACAGTACAGTAGTTAGGCCTTTATATAATTTATGAAGTGATCCCCCTGATAAATCTAGTACTCATCTGACACCGTACATAGTTTTTACAACATTATTGACTGTATTTCCCATACTGTATTTCCCATCCATGTGACTATTTTGTGACTACCAATTTGTACTTCCTAATCCCTTCACCTTTCTCACCTACCTCTCAGAGCCCCCTCCCACCTAGCAACTATCAGATTGTTCTCCATATCTATGAGTTTATTTCTGTTGTGTTTTGTTTATTTATTTTGTTTTTTTAGATTCCACATATAAGTGAGATCATATGGTATTTGTCTTTCTCAGTCTAACTTATTTCACTTAGCATAATGTTCTCAAGGTCCACCTATGTTGTTGCAAATGGCAAGATTTCATTCATGTTTATGGCTGAGTAATACTCCATTATATACATGTACCACAATGTCTTTGTCTTATCGTCTATTGATGGGCATTTTGGTTGTTTCCATATCTTGACTATTGTGAATATCACTGCAGTAAACATAGGAGTGCATATATTTTTTTTGAGTTAGTGTTTCGGATTTCTTTGGACAAATACCCAAGAGTTGAATTGCTGGGTCATAAGGTAGTTCTATTTTTAATTTTCTGAGGAACTTCCATATTGTTTTCTGTAGTGGCTGTACCAATTTACAATCCCACCAACAATGCATGACAGTTCCCTTTTCTTCTCATCCTCACCAGCACTTGTTGTTTGTTGATTTATTGATGATGGCCATTCTGACAGGAGTAAGATGGTATTTCATTGTGGTTTTTATTTGCATCTCTCTGATGATTAGTGGTGTTGAGAACGTTGCCTATGTCTATTGGCCATCTATATGTCCTGTTTGAAAAAATGTCTCTTCATGTCCTCTGCCCATTCTTTAATTGGGTTGTTTGTTTTTTTAGTGTTGAGCTGAATGAGTGTTTTATAACTTTTGGATATTAACCCTCTATCAGATATATCACTGGCAAATATCTTCTCCCATTCAGTAGGCTGTCTTTTTGTTTTGTTGATGGTTTCCTTGCTGTGTAAAAACTTTTTAGTTTGATATAGTTCCATTTGTTTATTTTTTCTTTTGATTCCCTTACCTGAGGAGATAAATCATCAAAAATATTACTAAGGGTAATGTCTGAGAGTTTACTTCCTATATTTTATTCTAGGAATTTTCGGGTTTTAAATTTAACTCTTTAATCCATTTTGAGTTTATTCTTGTATGTGGCATAAGAAGGTGATCCAGTTTTATTTTTATTTATTTTTTTGCCTGTGTCCAGTTTTCCTAGCACCATTTATTGAATAGACTGTCTTTACCCCAGTGTATGTTCTTGTTTTCTTTGTCATAGACTAAATGACTAGATTTATTTCTGGGCTTTTTATTCTGTTCCATTGGTCTATGTGTCTGTTTTATGCCAGTACCATGCTGTTTTGTTTACTAGGGCCTTACAGTATAATAGATATGAAGTATTGTGATACCTCCAACTTTGTTCATCTTTCTCAGGATTGGCATGATTATTCGGGGTCTTTTATGGTTTCATATAAATTCTAGGATTATTTGTTCTAGTTCTGTGAAAAATGCCATTGGTATTTTGATAGGGATTTCACTGAATAGATTACTTTGGGTAGCATAGACATTTTAATTTTTAATTCTTCCTATCCATGGGCGTGACATATGTTTCCATTTATCTCCTTCTTCAATTTCTCTCTTCAATGTCTTATAATTTTCTGAGTACAGGTCTTTTACTTCTTTGGCTAAATTTCTTCCTGAGAATTTTATGGTTTTGATGCAATTGTAAATTAGATTGTTTTCTTAATTTCTCTTTCTAATTGTTATTGGTGTATAAAAATGCAACTGATTTCTTAATATTTATTTTGTATGCTGCTACTGTACTAAATTTATTTATCAATTCTAATAGTCTTTTTTGTGTGTGGAATCTTTTGTGTGTGGAATCTTTTGTGTGTGGAACGATCTCTCTATATAGTATCATGTCATCTGCAAATAATGACGGTTTTACTTCTTCCTTTCCCATTTGGATGCCTTTTATTTCTTTTTCTTGTCTGATTGCTGTGGCTAGGAATTCCAGTACTATGCTGAATAAAATTGGTGAAACTGGGCATCCTTGTTTTGTTCCTAATCTTAAGGAGAATGCTTTTAGCTTTTCCCCATTGAGTCATGTATGGCTTTTATTATGTTGAGATATGTTCCCTTTATTCCCACTCTGCTGAGAGTTTCTATCATAAATGGATGCTGGATTTTATCAAATGCATTTTCTGCATCTATTGATGTGACCACATGATTTTTGTTTTTCATTTTATTTACGTGGTGTATCACATTAATTGATTTGTGTATATTGAACCAACCTTGCATATCAGGAATGAATCCCACGTGATCATGATGTATGACCTTTTTAATGTATTGCTGAATTCGGTTTGCTAATATTTTGTTGAAGATTTTTGCATCTATGTTGATTAGTGATATTGGCCTATAGTTTTCCTTTTTTGTAATGTCTTTGTCTAGTTTTAGAATCAGGGTAATGGTGGCCTCATAAGATGAGCTTGGGGGCCTTCCCTCCTCTTGGATTTTTTGGAATAGTTTGAGGAAAAACAGGTGATAATTCTTTTCTGAAAGTTTGGGAAAACTCATTTATGAAGCCATCTGGTCCAGGACTTTTGTTTGTTGGGTGCTTGTTGATTACTGATTCGATTTCATTGGTAGTAATTGGACTGTTCAGATTTTCTGTTTTTTACTTGATTCAGTCTTGGAAGATTGTATGCTTCTAGGAATTTCATTCTTTCTTCCAGAGTGTCCAATTTGTTGGCGTTTATTTGCTTGTAGTATTTTCTTTTTTTTTTTTTTTTTTGTATTTATGTGGTGTCCATTGTCAATTCTCTTTGTTAATTTTTTATTTTATTTATTTGGGTCCTCTCTTGTTTTCTTAATGAGTCTTTTTAAAGGTTTGTCAATTTTGTTTATCTTTTCAAGGAAACAGCTCTCGGTTTCATTGATCCTTTATATTTGTTTGTTTGTTTCTATTTCATTTATTTCTGCTCTGATCTTTATTATTTCCTTCCTTCTACTCATTCTGTGCTTTGTTTGCCTTTTTTATTCCAGTTTCCCTAGTTATAAAGTTAGACTATTTATTTGAGATTTTTCTTGTTTCTTGAAGTAGGCCTGCATTGCTACAAATTTCACTCTTAGGACTGATTTCTCTGTGTCCCATGGATTTGGGGTCATTGTGTTTTCATTTTCATTTGTCTGAAGGTATTTTATGATTTCTTCCTTGATCTCATTGTTAACCCATTCATTATTCAGTAGCATGTCATTTAGCTTCCATGTGTTTTTGTTTTTCAGCTTTTTTCTTGTAATTGATTTCCAGTTTCATTGTGGTCAGAGAAGATTGATATGATTTCAATGTTCTTAAATTTATTGAGACATTTTGTATGGCTTAACATGTGGTCTATCTTGGAATATGTTCTATATGCACTTGAAAAGAATGTATATTCTGCTGCTTTGGTGTGAAATGCTCTAAGAGTATCAATTAAATCCATCTGGCCTAGTATGTCATTTAAGGCCACTGTTTCTGTCAGGAAGATCTGTCCATTCGTATCAGTGGGGTGTTAAAGTCCCCTACTGTGATTGTGTTACTGTTGATCTCTGGCTTTATGCCAGTCAATATTTGTTTTATATACAAAGGGTGCCAAAAGAATGTATACACATTTTAAGAAAGGAAAAAAACTATTAAAATTGTAATACTTAGTATATACAAATAGCAAAAGATGAATACAAGTCACGTTTGACTTCTGCAGTTACAAGAGCTGTTCAAAGTGGTTGCCATTAGCATCCAGACACTTCTGATTACGGAGAACTACTGCTTGAGCAATGTTCCCCAAAGTGTCCACTTGTATATATTTTCTTGGCATCCCCCAGTATTTAGGTGCTCCTATGTTGAATGCATAAATGTTTACTTGGGTGTTATCTTCTTGTTGGATTGATCTTTTTATTATTATGCAATGGCTTTCTTTGTTTCTTATTATAGTCTTTGTTTTAAGGTCATTTTGTTTGATATAAGTATTGCCACCCCAGCTTTTTTCATTTCAATTTGCATAAAATGTCTTTTTCCATCCCTTTACTTTCATTCTGTGTGTGTCTTTTGATCTGAGGTGAGTCTCTTATAGACAGCATATGCATGGGTCTTGTTTTCTTATCCATTCAGCCATCCTATTTTTTTATTTTATAGCATTAAATCCATTTACATTTAAAGTAAATATTGATAGTTATATAGTTATTGTCATTTTATTATTCATATTTTTGATCGTCATTTGATTGTTTATTTTCCCATTTCTTCTGCTTAAAGAAGTCCCTTTATCATTTCTTATAATACTGGCTTGGTGGTAATAAATTCTTTTGTTTTTTTCTTGTCTGAGAATCTCTTCATCTCTCCCTCAATTTTAAATGATAGCCTTGCTGGATAAAGCAGTTTTGGTTATAGGCCCTTGTTTTTCATTAATTTGAATATTTCCAGCCACTCCATTCTGGCTTGCAGTTTCTCTTGAGAAATCAATCTGCTGATAGTCTTACAGGAGCTCCCTTGTAAATAACTAGTTGTCTTTCTCTTGCTGCTTTTAGGATTCTCTCTTTGTCTTTAACTTTTGCCATTTTAATTATGATGTGTCTTTGTGCAGGCCTGTTAAGGTTCATCTTGCTGGGACTCTCTGTGGGCTTGTATGTCTATTTCTTTCACCAGGTTAAGAAAGTTTGCAGTCATTATTTCTTCAAATAGGTTCTTGATTTCTTGCTCCCTCTCTTCTTCTGGTACTCCTATGAGGTGAATTTTGTTATGCTTGATGTTGTCCTACAGATCCCTTCAACTATCTAAGTATTTTAAAAATTCTTTTTGTTGTTCCAATTGGGTGGTTTTTTTGCTACTTTGTCTTCTAAATCTCCAATTTGATCCTCTGCTTCATCTAATCAGCTGTTGATCCCTTCTAGTATATTCTTCATTTCAGTTATGTCTTCTTTATTTCTGACTGGTTCTTTTTCATGGTTTCTATGTCCTTCTTTATGCTTACTATCTCTTTGTTGAAGTTCTCACTAAGTTCCTTAGGCATTCTTATAACCAGCGTTCTAAACTCTGTCTCTGGTAGGTTGGTTGCCTTCATTTCATTTAGTTCTATTTCTGGAGATTTCTCCTTTTCTTTTATTTGGGACGTGTTTCTTCATTTCTTCATTCTGGCTGCCTATCTGTGTTTGCTTCTATATATTAGGTAAATCTCCTATGACTTTCAGTCTTTGCTGGGTGGACTTATGTAGTATGTGTCCTGTGTGGTACAATGGCAGACTCCCCGATCTCCTCTGTGTGTGCTCCAGGAGTGTCCCTTGAGTGTGTTCTCCTATTATATTTGATCCTTGATTTTGGCATTTCAGTAGGTGGGAATGACTCCCAGGCAAACTGTGAAAATTGGCCACACCCACAGTATGTGATCTGCTGTGTGGGGGTTGTCCCCTTAAAGGAGAATTTGCCCCTGTGGGCCCTTGTGCCTGTTGAGACCACCCTTTGAGTGTCCCACATGTGGAGCTAACCACGTAGCGCTCTGGTGTGGTCTGAAGCTGGCCTGGGTGTGGTCTGAGTGTGTTGTTTCTGGTGTCTCTTGGGAGGGGCTCCTGTGCAGTGCAATTTCAGCCTTTCCCGTGACTGGTCTGTGGTACCTGATAGGAGCTTCAGTGTTATATGTGGTTGCTGTGCCTGTGCTGGACCTGGAGGTGTGTGAGATTGGCCTTGCTGTGAATCAAGGCCAGTTGCCACCAGTTTGGGCCTGGGACAGCTTAGCAAAAGGTCCATGGCCCCTTAGGCCTGTTGCCACTTGCCAGCTGCCTGTAAGGCTCAGCCATTGAAAGAACCTTCCTAGGTGCAAGGGCTGGGCTAGTTGACCTGGTGTTGAGAGTGCCTTCAGTGACTGAGCTCTAGCTGCATGGGACAGAGTCCCAGTGAGTCATTAGGTGGTTTTACAAGGTTAATGCAGATTTAGTTCTTGTGCCAGTCCCTGGCCTGTGACCAGTTCACAAAATGCCCTGAGAACACCACAGCCAGTCATTGCTTGTCTCGCAGCAGTTCCTGCACTGGGACCACTTTGCAAAATGCCCTGAGAACACTGTGGCCAGCTACCACTTTCCCCAGGCTCGCAGGTCCCTGAGAGCTGCCCAAGAGAGGCTGTGGCACAAGTTGTGTCTCACTGTCCAGCACCTCACAGGCCCCTCGCTGCTATAAAAGGCTTCCACAGCTTGTGGGGCAGGGCTGGCCACTCAGCAGCTGAGCATGCTCCCATTAATGTAGTACCAACTATGCAGGGCAGGGAGTCGGGGCATCACCAAGGTGGTGTGCATGTGCAGATTTTGCCAGACCAATGCGGTCTCAGATTTGGTCCTTTGGGAGAGGGTTCAACATAGAAAAGATGATGCCTTCCTGTAGGCTGCACATGAGGCAGGATCCACACAGGGATAATTGCTGCTCTTCCTCTAGCCCTCACTGTGAGGCTGCACAATCCAGTCTCTCTTGATATGTCTTTGCTGCCTCCTGAGTTGCTGCTCCTCCACCAATGAGTGTTTGCAAGTGAGTGTGTCCATGTGCAGACCCTTTAAGGGGGTGTCTGGGTTTCCAACTGCCTTCTATCTCTCCGGGATGGGCAGAGTCCTTGCTGATTTTCACTGCTCCTCTTCCAGACCCAGGACTCCTGGATTAGGGAGGCTGGTGTGAGGTTGGGGCCCCTCCCTCTTCCAAGGGGACCTCTCTCTGCCACTGAGATGTCCATCCTGGTGTGCAACCACTATCTGTTGGGTTTGGGGTCAGCCCTTTTTGCATCTATGCCCCTCCTACCAGTCTCAATATGTACTCTTCTTTATATCCTTAGTTATAGGGGTTCATCAGCTAGTCTTCAGATGATTCTCGAGGTTGGTTGCTCTAGAATTTATTTGTAATCTTGGTGTGATCCTGGGATGGAGTAGGCATAGCATTTACCAAATTCACCATCTTGGACCCTTTCCTCTCTAGCATTCTTGCCTCCCTATGCCTCCACATTTCTTCCTCTATAGTTTATAAAGGAAGTTGTAAAATGTCAACTTCCTTTATTTATTTAACATAGGCCATCGTTGACTCTAAGTTTCAATCAACAAACCAAACAATCTGTTAGAGAGTGGGTTTGAAAGCAGTGAAATATGGTTTGAGGTCTTGACGACAAACAGCTTTCCACTGCAAGAAAATTACTCCAGTGGGTGTCATTAATATTCTTTCAACAAGAGGAGGCTAATGACCTCAGACAGGAGAGACAAAGCTCCCCTAGTGAGAAGGAATGTTGGTGGGATTTGGTGATACAAGTTATGCAGATTCACCAATATCTACTCAACAATTCTCTAAGTGTCACTACAACTGGATCAGTGCCCCAAATTTAACATAAGAGGCTTAGCAATGTTGTAAATTCATCAGTGTTGTATTTGGTCATGTTAGTGCATAAGGCCTTAGCTATTAGAAATCTCAGCCATACAGTTGTAAGAAATAAGGATTCTTTCACAATTACAGAAACTGTCTAGTTTTCCTAACTTCTTGAAGTTGTCGATTTAAATAACTAAACTTAGTTTTTTATATTTCATGTTCTACAGTACAATTATAAATAGCCAGTCCACTCCACAGCCCTACATTTTATTTTATCCATAATAGTCTATTATAATGCTACATGGTTTCTCAAATTCTTAACTTCAATAACTCAACTCTGACAACTACTGAAAGGTGAAAGGTTTTCAATGTAAGAGTTGTATAACATACACACAAAAAGTACACAAATTGTAAAGGACCATCTTGATGAACTTTTTTCAAAATAAACACACCTTTGTTTATCAACACCCATGTCAAGAAACAGGACATGAAAATACCAGAAGCCCCATACACCCTGTTTTAGTCAATCCAAAACTTAAAACTATCCTGATTTTTAAACTGATAGATTAGTTTTACCTATTTTTAAACTCTGTATATAAATTGAGTATATACATTTAATAATCACCTTATATTCTTAGAAGAAACCCTAGTTGGGTGCTAATTTTCAATTATGATTTTTGTATTCAGGTTCATGAGAAAGACTTAATTTCTATTTTTCCTGTATTGCCCTGTTGAAATTTTGGCATCAATGTTATACAGGACTTATAAAATGAATTGAGAAATATTCACCTTTCTGGTATCTGCAAGAATTTTTATCAGACTAGTGTTATTCTTTCCTGAAATATCTGAAAGAATTCATTAGTGAAGCAATTTGATCCTGGAGTTTTCTTTGTGAGATTTTTGTCAACAGGTTCAACTAATTTGAAAGATATAGTGTATTAGTTTCCTGTGGCTTCATGACAAATCACCGTAAACTTTATGGCTTAAAACAATGAAAATTTATTCTCTCACCATTCTGGAGGCCAGAAAGTCCAAAATCAATGTGTTATCATAGCCACATTCTCTCCAAAGACTTAGTGGTCAATCCTTCCTTGCTTTTGTCATTAAATGTATGACTCACTGAGATAATCCAGAATGACTTTATCTTGAGATTCTAATCTTAATTACATCTATAAATACCTTATTTTCTAAATAAGGTCACACTCATAGGTTCCTGTGGACATATCTTTTGGGAGGGGGCATCATTCCGCCCACTGTATAGGTCTGTTCAGATTTCCTATTTATTCTTATAATTTTACAGATTTGTCTCTTTATTCTTACAGTTTTAATGTTTTGTTTTTCAAAAAAAATTTATTTTTTTCCAAGAGTTCATTTATATTGGTGTAAAGGCATTCCTTATTATTTCTTTTAATGTTTGCAAAGTCTGTACTGATGTTACCTTCTTATTCCTCTCATTGGTAATTTGTTTCCTCTTTTTTCTTCATTTATCTTGCTAGGGGTTTATCAGTTTTACTAATCTCTTTAAAGAATTAACTGATGTTTTCATTGATTATCTCTTCTGAAATTTGCTTTCCATTTCATTAATTTCTTATGTTATCCATTATTTTCTTCTCTTGATATTTTCTTTTTCTTTTCTTTTTCTAACTTTATGAGATAAAGCATAAATCGTTGATTTTAGTATTTTTAAGTTTTCTAATGCATGCACTTAAGTAAGCTATGTGTTTTCCTTAAAGAACTCATTTGATACCACTCCTCTAGTTTCAATATGGCATGTGTTAATCATCTTTGATTTAAGACATTTTAAATTTGTATCATGGTTTCTTCTTGGATCATATGTTATTTAGATCCACAATACTTAAAACAGTAGTACCTCAGTTTTCAAACGTCTCCACTGACGAACATTTCAGTTTATGAATGCCATAAACCTGGAAGTAAATGCTTCGGTTTTCGAACTTGCCTTGGAAGTCGAATATGTCACACGGCCTCCGCTGAGTGCAAGATCCTGAGGCCTAGCTGTTGGCTGTTTTAGAATGTTTCAGAATGTTTCGAATGTTTTGAAATGTTTTGAAATGTTTTGAATGTTTCGAATGGTCTTCTGGAACAGATTACGTTCGAAAACTAAGGATCCACTCTATTTGAGATGTTGAAGATTTCCTACTTATTTCTTCGTTATTTATTTATAGCCTGATTCTATTATATCCAGAGAACATTGAATTATTTCTTTCAGATAATTTTTCTTCTGTCTAAAAATTCTCCTTTTTTCTCATGCATGTTTACTAGTGACATATTCTATTTTGTTTGAAAATATTTTTATTTTACTTTTACTATTGAAGGATATTTGTTCTGGATATAGAATTTTAGAATGGAGGTTATTTTCTTTTAATGTTTTAAGGGTGTCATTTCACTTCCTTCTGTCTTCCTATATTTTTTACAAGTTAGTTTCAGTGCATTATCTCTATCATATATTAGTGTTCTTTTTTTTTTTTTTTTGCCTTTTTAGATTGCTTCTTTGAAGGTGATGTGGGGCTTTTTTTTCTGGTTGAATTTAAGAATCTTCTCTTGTCTTTGGTTTTCAGCAGTCTTATTAGGATGCATATAATGTTATTTTATTTACATTTATCCTTCTTGATTTATTCAGTTGGGGTTCACTGGGTTTCTTGAACCTGTGCATGGAGATATTTACAGAACTTTTGGAAAATTATTGTCCTTTATCTATTCAAATATTCTTTCTTCCCTGGCCTCTCTGTCTTTTTTGTTTTGGAATTCCAATTATATATATTTGACCTTTTCATCCTAACCCACACATCTCTACTATTCTTTCCTGCGGTTTTCAGTACTTTTTCTCTGTACATTTCTATTTGGATATTTTTATTAAGCTTTCTTCCAATTCACTAATCCTTCCTTCTTCTGTCAAATCTGCTGCTAAACCTATCTAATGATTTCTTACTTTAAACATTGTATTTTTCAGTTCTAGAATATCCATTTGATTCTTTTAAATATCATATTTCCATTTCTTGGTTACTTTTATCTTACCGTATATTTTATCCTTGTTTTCTTCTATTTTCTTGAACATATTAATAATAGTTATTTTAAAGTCTTTTTCAGATAACTGATGATCCAATATTTGGATCACCTTTGATTTGGTTATGATTGTTTTCCTTGATTTTTGGTTATGAGGTCCTGTTTTTTTGTTTTTGTTTTTGTTTTTGACAAGTAGCTGGATTGTATTTGAATACCCACAGTATATATGCAAAATTGTAGATATTTCAGATGTTAGAGTCACATTTCTCTCTGGCTATTCTATCTATTGGTGGCTGATCCCCTCTATAAATTAATGATTGTATAATCAAAGCTGGATTGCAGATATAGTCAGTTTACATTTGGCTCCTGGCCGTTTCAAGTTATCTATTGAGAGCATCAAGTCCTAAATTCGAATTGTTAGCTTTTCATACTATTGAAAGCTCTGCTCTGCTTTAGAGATGGCTTCCACTTTGACAAATGTCCTTAAGGGAGCAATCGCTGTTGAGTTTGAGATCCCCTCAACTTTCTTCTGGTTTCCCTGTTCATGTGCCATATATTAAGATAGTTTCGCTCAGCTTTAAACCCATTCTTATATATTCTCCTTGTAACACTGAGGCTGTCCACATTTTTTTCCCACCCCTAAACCTGTGAAATGTTTCCAATAGAGGGTGCTATGAATCTAGGGAAGCAAGTGCTTTGAGAGAATTTAGAGATATAAATCTAAAAGATAATATTGGAGGAGGAGAAGAGACTTGCTTAATTCCTCTTTGCTTTATGCAAACTTCCTGTTTTCTTCTTATTTCTCTTAGTGGCTCCCCAGGCTCGTTTCTTGACACCAACTGTAGCAGGTCATTCCAGTCATAGTAGTTAATTTAAATCCAGTCTGCAGCTCTCCCAACACTTTAAAGAACTAGTCTCATTGTGATCCTTCAGAAACAGCGGAACCAGCCAGCTGGGACCCTCTACTTAGAGGCTGGTGTTGTAGCACCATGGAAACTCTCCTTAAACTCAGAGACTTTAGCACCAACTGAGCAGCACTCTATTCTTAGAGATCTTAATTTCAACATATTGGGGTCCATCTTCTAAGCTTTTACATTTTACTAATTCTAATCTCTTCTGTTCATTCCCCCAAGCCTTGAGTGTGGTAGCTGTTTCCTGCTATTGTTATCTCTATCACGTATTAGTGTTCTCTTTGCCTTTTTAGATTTCAATACATAGTGTAAATATGTATACTCTCTGTTAAAATAATTGGTATGTTTTCTGTTTTATGACTACTGTGAATGATATGGAGTGTTTATTTATTTGTAGATAACATGATTGTATACTTAGAGAATCCTAAGGAATCTACAGAGAAGCAACTATGATCATTAAGGTAAACTTAACAAGGTTACGGATTATCACCTCAAAATACAAATATCATTTTACTTTTATACAAAAAAAAAAAAGAAAAAATAGGGGGGAAAGGTAAAAACAAAAAGCACTTATAGCAGCCTCAAAAATCCTAAAACACTGAGGCATAAATTTAACAAACTATGAAGTCTATAAACTGAAAAGTAAAAAAAAAACATTGCAGAGAGAAATTAAAGACCTAAACAAATGGAGAAACAATATCTTTGTGGTTTTAAAATATATCTAGAAGGTGTTTGATATTCCTCTGTTTAAGAGGTGAGTTCTATTTCCTCTCCCCTTGAGAGTGGGCTGTGCTTGTGAGACTATTGCCATGAGGGCACTCAAGCCTTGGAAAAGAGCATGAAGGGGATTTAGGAAGGCTTCATAATGTCTGTTTTTTTATGTGGTTGCTGGGTATGGATTGTTCCATTTTCTTAAAAATCAGCACACTGGACACTTACAATGTGCACTTTTCTGTGTGTACATTATATTTTTTAAGAGTAAAAATAAATATATAAATAAAAACCTACAGCAGATCTAGATGAAATCAGATACCTTGAAACGAGGATGCTCCCTACCACTGCTTCTATTCAACATTGTTTTAGAAGTCCTAGACAACACAGTTAGGAAAAGAAATAAATACCATGTTTCCCCCAAAATAAGACCGGGTCTTATTATTAATTTTTGTTCCAAAAGACGCATTAGGGCATATTTTCAGGGGATGTCTTACTTTTTCCTGTACAACAATCTACATTTATTCACATACAGTCATGTCATCTTCTGGAATATCATCATAATGTACTAAATGCATCTGTCTGGCTAACGATCTTAACTGGGGCTTATTTTCGGGGTAGGTCATATTTTCGGGGAAACAGGGTAGTTATTAGTGTTAGAAAAGAAGTATTAGAGCTGTCATTATTTGCAAACAACATGACTACACATGCAAAAAATGCAAAATAATCTCAGATAATTCATTAGCATTAATAAATGAATTTAGAATTTCTTTATATCAGAAGCAATTATATAACAAAAATGTTAAAACAACACAGTTTGTAATATTAAAACACCAAATACAGTGCACAGGAATAACTCTAATAAAATGTGTACGACCACTAAAAAGAAAACTGTAAAAATTATAAAGAAAAAAATTTAAAAGACCTTGATATATGGAGGAATACATCATATTTATGGATTAGAATACTCAATATGATAAAGATATTAATTTTCCTAGAGGTGATCTTTATATTCATAGTAATCCTAACCAAAATCTCAACAGGTCAGTGATGACTTAGACTTTAAAGTTAGCTATACGATTATGGTATACACTGCCATTACAAACGGTGGTCTGTACCAGTGTTAAGTGGTTCTTGAGGAAGTGAGTTTTCCTATTGCACAATAGATCATGGCTTCTGAGTTGAGAAGCCTGTATAATGCCACTCATGTGGGTGATTGATCAGCTAAGTTACCAATTTAGCATAATTGATGATCAATGGCTAATAATTGTAAATGAATTAATTGTACAAGAACCCATGCTAAGTACGAAATCAGTCCAATTAAATTCTAGCATGGCCTGAATTAATTAATTTCAAAAAGTCTGAATATAGGTGCTCCCACTAGCTTGGCTTTTGTTTACCAGTGAATTATTTTTAGAATATACAAGAGAACAATTATATTGTGAGTTTATGACAAAGAAGGGAGGATGAAAACCTTTGGATTTTCAATGTATTGTTTTCAAGGAGACTTTTTGAAAAAGACGTCTTTGACTAAGATGAACGTGGTTCTGGGTCACTTTGAAGATTATTTTAATTATTAAAACACTACAATGATTTTCCTTGGTTTAATTTTGATTTATTTTAACTATGACATCATCCAACATTCAACTGTTCCCCATCATTCTGAGATTTTGAAAAATGTTCCCTTTTAAAGCAATTTTAAAAAGCAGTGATTTCTTTCTACCCCATCTCTGGAATATTGCTTTATTATTCCCTCTCTTCTGTTCTTTATAGCCTTGCTTCATTTTTCTTCCATCTAAAAACAAACAAAAAGTTTTCTATGAAAATTTAACCTCTTGTTATAGCCCTATTTTTGTTTCCCTCTTCAATCAAGCTTCTTCAAAGAATAACGTACCATGCAAGCTAATGTATCTTTATTTTCTAAATGGTCTTTAACCTTGGACTCTCTCATCTAACCCTATCATTCCCCTTACTAATATCTTCCTAATTGTTTTATATGATAGACTATATTCTGTCCTTATATGATTTCTCTGTAATCTTCAAACCTCATTTCACCATTCCTCCCTCCTTGAAATTCTTGTTTCCCTAGTCATCTACTACTCCATACTGCCTTTTCTCCCACCTCTTGGTATTATCTTAGACTTCTTCACTAATTTTTCCTTCTTCACTCATCACTTAAATGTAAGTACTCACCAAGACTTGTCTTTAATATTTTTCTTTTCTCAATCTATATCTCTTCTTAGATGATCTCATTCATCCTTTTGCCTTTAATTTTTACCTATATCATAACTCCCTAAATTGTGTTTCTAAAACCTTGCCCGAAAATCTAATTGTCTACTAAAAATTTCCACCTAAATGTCTCATAAACAGTCAAATTGAACGTGTCCTGAATAACTCATTATCTTCTCACCCCCCTAACTATTTTACCCAATTTTTTGGAATCCAATTGGCAATGCAACATCCACTCGGTCCCCCAAGCCTAAAACTCAAAGATACTTTTAATCTTTACTTTCTTCCTCCCTGGCCATATCCAATTAAACATCAAGTCTTATCTATTCCATCTCTCAGATTGCTCTTGAATATAGCCCTTCCTGATCAATTCCATTACCACTGTCTTAGTTCTGTCTTCCCATCTCTTACATGGACTTTTGTGTTTATTTCCAGACCATCCTGTCTTCTCCCCCTCCAGTCTTTTTTTTTTTTTTTTTTCATCTACTAGGTAAATTGTCTGGTTAAAATGTAAATCTGACGTTTCTCTGCTTCCAATCCTGTTATGGTTCAGCACTACTCCTGCCCACGCTCAAGCTCCTTACATTGGTATTCATGGCTCCTGCTGATCTGGCCCATGAATGTCTCTTCACCTTTCTCTATCAATAATGAACTACGTTTTCCCTGAGCTTGCTATGTCTCTTGTTCCTTACAGCCTTTGCACATGCTGTTTCTTTTTCTACTGTGCTTTCCCCAATTTGTTCATCTGATAGATTTCTATCTATACTTTAAAACTGCTGCTGGTAGGGCCTTCCTTGACAGGGTCAGTTAGAAATTTCTTTGTTCTAGCTGTTTACCATTCCCTATTTCTATTACTACAGCTACCTCAGTGGCTAGTGATTGCTTATTTATATATTTTTTAGACACTACACTGTAAATTCCTTGAGCATAGGAGTCATGATGTATAGATTTTCTAGTATCTAGCGCAGTGCTTGGAACATAGTAGGTAGTCTAAAATATTTATTGAATTGAATTCATTCTATGTAGATCTCTAGCAAGAGCATGGTATTTCACAAATGAATGACAGATCAAATTGATTAATTCAAGAAAACCTCATTGTCATGTGGTGTGTGCCAACTATACTGGAGGATAAGAATAAATGAGAAATCATAGTTCTTGCCCACATGGAGCATAGAATCCAGGAATTATCCATGTCTTCCTCTCCACCCTGCTGTGACCATGGCTTTCTGCTCTCCAGGTTGCCCTGCTTTCTCTCTTCCCTATTTCTTGTGGTTTGTTTGAATTTTGTGCTAATCTAAATTCCTCACGAACACCTTCCATCACCTGCTCACTGATCCATGACCTGTTCTTTTGACTGAATTGCATTTTAAAGGTCCCAGGCTTGACTTTGCTGGTCCTAATGCTGACTGCCGTGAAATGACCTCCGTCCCAAGTGACTATCACTCATGTTTTTCAAAAAAATACAATGTACCTACAGTGTTAACACAAATAAGCCTTATGTCATATTAGCAAATATGGTAAATTCAAGACCAGTAGACCAGAAATAACCCGCCTCTTGTTATCTTATGCGGTCATGTGCACCAAGTTGGAATAGTTCTTTTCTCAAAGGTGGGAACTGAGTCAGAGACCATCTGTGTGGCCCTTACTCACCAGTCCTGAGCGACCAATAATTAATTTAGGCCTAATGTAATTACTCCCCTGTTAACAGTAGTTTTTCTGCACTTTCCTCAGTTGGCTCTGGAGACATACTACTGAGTGTAATGTATGACTCCTGGCACAGAATGAAATTCGAGACCTGTGAAAAGACACAGACAGGGGAGGCTGCTCTGTGCCTGCTAATGAATTTATGGGCTCAACACTCTTATCTGAAGTGCAGCAGAGAAGTGTTCTCAAAGAGCATGAGTCCAGGCTGCAAAGAAACAGAACAAGGGAAGCTTCACTTTCTCTGACTTTTTGAATCCTATCACCCCAGTTTGCACTTTGTAACAACTCACACTGCTTTAAGACGAAAGGAGCACTATTTGTTGAAGAAAGGGAAGAATCTAAGGGACCAAGCTTATTCATAGTGAACTGAACAATTTTTTGTTCAGAAGTGATAAAATCAAGCCAGTTAGTAATATTTCAATATATAAAATTCTCTTTTAAATAGTGAAAGATCATTCAGTTACTCTGTTACCAAATCACTACATTTGTATATTGTTATGAATCTTTTGCATCTACTTTGTGTACAAAATTTATAAAATGGGCAATGTTTTTTTCTGAAGACAAAAATGGAGTGTTTCATTAGCATTCATTTCCAGCACTGTAAGGACATATAAAGGAAAGAAAAAGGGAAGGAAATGGGAAAAGGAGAGAGGGAGGGAGAGAGGAAAGGAAGGAAACATAGAGAAAGGAAATGGAAGGAAGGAGGAAGGAAAGAAGAAAGGAAGGAAGGAAAGAAAGGAAAGGAAGGAGATGGAGGGAGGGAAAGAAGAAGGTAATTTTTACTGTATACTAACTATGTACCAAAGTTAGGCAAAATGTCATCTGCCTGGCCCCAACCCCCAACACAAACTTCTACATTAGGACCATGAACAGCTAAGCCAGTCCTTTCTATCTTAAAGAATATTGGATGCAGCCTTTCAGACTTTCAAACACTGTTCTACATGCGCTCACCCTCACCCTCACTCTCACCTTTGCCCAAATACTGTGTAGCACATCCTACAGAGATCTCAATAAAGGTAGTATGACCAATAGAACACCTGTTTCTCTTTTCTGTAAAGAGTTATAAGAAACACAAGTTTTCATTAAGCTATCATACATTGATTAGAAGACTTCTAACATGGGATTTTGAATTTCTCCATACAATATAATAGCTGAAAATTATTTTCTGCCTAAAGTGAAACTGTTTTAGAACATGTTTTGGTGGTAGGTCTTGCTTGTGTTAATGCCCTTCAGGCCCAAACAACCAGAGACACACCTGGTGTCAAATAGGCTGAGATGGTTGACTTATTGCAGTTAAGGAGAACGTACACCATGGGGCTGGTGGGCATCTCAGTAAGAGGATGTTAGAAATTATTAGAGGATTTGAGCTTACTATAGTTGAGTTGGAGGGAGAGTTCATGGAGGCAGGGCTTTGCTCTGGATTGGACAATGTCAGGAAGTGGGGGTAATTCGGTAATTGAGTATCTTAATAAATCCTATCTAATAGGAGAGAAAATTAGAGAGGGAAAGTCTGTAATTGGTGAAGAAGCAGCCGTCACTCATGTAGCCCAGTTAGGGGAATATTTGGTCGTTTTTGTGGTTTGGAAATGTTTGTCTTTTTGTCTGTGTTCAGACAAGATCAAGGAGTGCTCTCATTTTTGTCTTGATCCACAATGGACAAAGGGTGCCTAGCTTGATGTTTGTGTTTTTGAAATTGTTCGACAGAGAAAGCCAAGGTCTAGCTGGTAGTGCCGGAGCCAGGCCAATTCCCGAATGTGGGGGAATGTTTTTCTCCCCCTCACATGGAAGCTAGAATTCACTGAAATAAAGGCAAAAAGACAGAATTTTGGTTTATAATTTAGAAGTCAAAATAAAAATGTACATTTATTTTCGTTTTTAAGTAAAAGGAACCTAGTTTTTTAAAGTTAAATGAATGTGGAATGAACTAGATAAGCTGGTTATCTTGAGATACATCTATTAAAAAACCAAAAAATGTAATCATTATCTAGCTCTTTTGGACATGCTAGGAATGATTCCGCATGTTCACATTTTTATATTATTGTTACGTTTTTAACCTGTGATGACATATCTATAAGGTAGCACATTTTGTTATTTTTTTAAAAAAAGGTTATTGAAAAAGTTGGGATTCTACATAGGTACTTCTGTGTAAATCTTGCATTTAGAATAAGACATGAAATATATATATATATATGTATATATATATATATATATACATATATATATATATATACATATATATATATATACTGAAAATAGAAGAAAATCTTATGTAGTATAAGGAATTTTAAATGAGATAGAATTTGCTGTAGTATCCCAGGATTTATGATAGACCTATTTAGTGAAGTCTGGGTCAAAACAGGAACAAAAATGGAGAATTTAGACAATCAGAGAATACTTGCCAACAATTTGGAAAAACTAGTAACTAGCAAAACAGTTTTCCTTTGAACTTATCCTTAAAAGTACATTACTTTTCAACTTCAATTTGCTAGTATAGACCTGGCCTTAGTTTTGTAAATACATTTTTAAAAATGTTTGAAAGGTAGTTAGAGACTGGAACACAGATAAGACACAAACCATGAAAATAAAGCAAATTGAACTAAACTGATCAAGTGAATGAGTTTGGAACACATTTGATACCACATTTAAAACTGACATGTTACTTCTTAAATGTCTAAATTTGGGTTTGAAGGAGTTCCTCAAAGATTTCTAAAATTACTTATGGCTTCATGAATAGGACAAATTGTTATTCCCGAGAATTTTAAGTGCTTAACAATGGATAGAAAATATTTCAAAACTCTTTCTAAATAATTCAATTTTTTAGTTTTTATTTTTTGAACTTGGCAGAGTACGTAATCTTTGCGGAGCAAGAAGTTATTGTTTTTTATATATTGAAATCTTTCTTCATATGAAAATCATACAGTTATTCTGCAGTAAACATATTTATCTTTGGGGCCATTTTACTTCAGAAATGACCTCAAACATGAGCAATGTACCACATACTGTCTCCACTAGAAGGCCACAATCCTGCAAGAAAAGGCAGTTTTCCTGAACAGGTTCAGGAGTAACATCGATATTTAGTCTTCAATAAAAGATCAGGAGAGGAAGGCTGACTCAAGTTAAGTTGAGCTACTTTTGGCTCAGATCCCTAGCATGTTCTTTTCCTAGGCCTGAGTTGAGAATATATGGGATATAATGGTAACCCTGACAGAAGAACTGTGTTCAAAATCTCTGCATGTTGTTACAAATATTGTTGGCAGGAAAGGTTGTTTGTGCATTTATGTAATGGTGGCATCTATGTAAAAAAAGTTATATGGGCATAATTCTGTATATTATCAGAATGGTTTGACCATCATTTTATAGAAACTTTAAAGCCATAGAGTGAATTGATGCAGATCTTGAAAATGAGACCATACAGACATCCTCGTTATCCCACTAACTGACGTTAGTGGATCTAAGTGCCAATCTGAACCCCAATTGGCCAGATTTCCTCTGGAACCTTTCTTGGAGTTCAGGACGGTGCTTTCTAGTCTTGTTAAAATTGTGTAACCTTCCCATATCTTCTCTAACCTACAGCTATAGCTCCATGAGAGTGACAGATACAGAAAACCCCCAGGTAATGAAAAAGAAGTTCTGCTTCAAGAACCACTAATGATGCCAAAATCTGTGGTTATTTGAAACAGATAAAAATTAGTTTTTATTTAACAAGCACTTACATTGTGCCAGTCATTTTTCTAAGTACTTTATGAATATTAAAGTACTATTTACTATTCATAACAAATCTCTGTTTCCCCATTTTATACATGGGGATACCGAGGTACAGAGAAGATTAAGTATTTTGCAGTTTCACAGCTCATAAATGTTGGAGTTAGAATTCACACCCAGGCATTCTGGCTCCAGAGCCCAAGCTTCTCACTATTATGCTACACACAGTTTTTACCATTTGCACATCAATTCAGGTGGCAAGGCTGCTCTGGAGCTACAGAGTACCAAGCAGAATAGGTGCTTCCTAACACTCTCGTTAAGTGAATACATTGAGTGACCTGTTGAGAATGAAAGTTATAGCTTATTGCTCCCAATCCTCAGCAAGTATTTCAGCAGGACTTATGTTCTCTTTCTTGTGACATTTCTTTGATTTCAGGTAAAATCAAATACCAATTTGGATAAGTGATTCAGTATTCTTGTAAGGATCTGTACTCTGGATTCAAACAGTCAGATTTAATTTTCAGGTGAGATATCAAGAACAGACTTGATGGAATGGAGAAACATAAGCAGTAGTAGGTAATGTGGAAGAGTGTATCTCAAACAATTTTGGTAGCTGGAAAGAATGGGATGATGCTGATACACTGGAGATAGTTACAGAGTAAGTTACAGTTGGTCTGTATTCTAGGTCCATGCATGGTTGATTATTATACATAACTGACATTTGACTGAAGAAATTGTCCACTAAACTTGGAACAAGGCTGCTATTTGAGTTAATGGTTGACACACTGTAGGACTTGTTGAACATTAATAAAGGAATTTAGTACCATATATGACACATAGTACATGTATCATATATATACACATAGTACATGTATCATATATAGAAGTCAGACTTTTTTGTTATTATTTTTAAAATCCTGACATATTTAGATTTAATAGAACTCATTTTTAAATTAAATGTTGAAAAATTAGATTTTTATAACAAAAAAATCAAAGTCCATTTTATTCATTTAATTAATTTCAAGGAAATTAAGTGAATAAGATCTATTTATATTTTATTTTAAAATTATACCTTTATAACATGTACTCTGAAAAGCAAAGTCCAAGCATCCTACGTAAACCAGATAATATCTTGAAAGTACGAACATATGAAACTAAAGTTTTCTTCCATCTAATAGACTCTCTGGGTGAACCCAAGGGCAGATATAGTGCTATTTTGTGGTCTAAACATAGAGGGCAACATTGTCAGGAAAAATTCCTCTTTCTTTTCACTGTGGATAATGGTATAGGCAGTGGTAGTGGAAATGGGTAAGTGGAGAAGTTGTGGCTTAGGAGCCAACGGAAGTTTCTAGAACATCATGTGCTTGAGAGCATAGATTCTTCCGTCAGAAGACAACAGATGGCCCCTGTAGTCCTTTCTCTAGGCAAAGAACAGCCTTTATAATCCTTTGAAAGTAAATCTGATCATATTATCCTTCCATATCAATGTTCTCATCACCATTCGGCTAATCTCAGAAATCTCTGAGAAGACTTCTGCGGCCCAGGGTGATCTGGCCCCTCTCTACTTTCTACTTCATTGCTCACCACGTTGCCTCTGCACTTTGCTGTAAGCCTGGCTGCAGATCTGATTCCTTGATTCAAAGATGTTTCCTTTTGTCTCAGGAAACTTTTCACCTCTAACTTAAACACTCTTCTCTTTCATGGCTGACTTTCACCTCTATGCATGACTCAAATTTATAATTCTAGACCGTAGAATTATAGTTCTAGACTGTAGAATTATATGAAGGTCCTCAAAACTATGACCTACATATCGAGTTGCTGCATTAACTTCTGCACTTGAATGTTTTAAAATTATTTTGAACTCAGCAAATCCAATTCTCAACTCATGATCATTCCCTGTAAACCTTGTCCTCTTCCGGTATACAGATCTTGGAGAAAGTTCTCCTTTCTGCAAGTCAGAAATTTAGGACTCGCCTCATGCTCTCCTTCTCCTTCATCATATCTGTTCTATCGTTAATGTATATGCCTTTACCCTCTGAATATTTTTTGAACCCATTCCCTGCTGTCCATCTACCTACCTCCAATGTGGTCTAAGTCAGAACTTTTCTATGCAAATGAATGAACCACCTGGGGAGCTTGGTAAAATGCAGATTCTGTTTCAGCAGGTCTGCATTTTTTCATGCCATTGGATGACCTTCCTGCCATTGGCCTGCAGGCACCCTTTCTGAGTAGTGAGGCTCTAAGCCACCAGCGGTTCTTTCCTGGGTGATTGCATATCATCCTAATAGGTATAAATAACTCCTCCTGTCCATCACCCACACTCATAGTCATCTTTACCAAGTGCAATTCTTCAAAGGCTTCCTGTTGCTACTGGGACCAAGACCAAGAGCCTTGGCTTACAAAGCCTTCCATCAACAGCCTCTCCCTATCCCTCCAGCTTCATCCTAGGCCAAGGTTACTCCTGCTTTCTGCTCGCTGGCCACTTTAGCATACTTTTATTAAGTTTATGTAAAACACCATCTTTGTAAGTTAAAAATAATTGAATATTAACAATTTTTTACTGTTTGACCTAATAGTTCTTGAATGAGCTGAGCTCCTTTCCTATATAAGGGCTTTTTAAAAAAAGAACAAATGCTCTGTTCTTCCTGTCCACCCTATTATCTTCCATTCTGCCTTCAGATCTCAGCCAAATGGTTTCTTCTCAAGGAAGCCTTCCAGACCTACCTAACCAGGGCAAATCTCCATCTAAGTGCATATTACACCATGTCTTTCTCCTTCATTGCACTGATCACAGTGGCAATTTTGGATGATTATTTGATTATTGTCTCTTTCCTTCACTTAAATGCAAGTTCCAAGAGGTCAGGGACCTGTTTTGCTCATTGTTATATCCCTACCCTCAGATTCAGTGTCAGCACATAGCAGGCACGTAAGTGTTTGCTTAGTCACTTAACTAAGGCAGAAGCAGTAAGTATAGTTTACCTCACTTGAACTCTAGGGTAGGACTGGGGAGGAACTAATGTTCCAGGGGGAGCTGGTCAGGAGATCTGAGGAGTTTGTTTCCTTCTGTAACTGTGGTCCTTTTGTACAGGCTTTTCATGTCCAAATTGGTTTATAGTATATATTAAATTGGTTTGTACTACTATATTCATCCAAACTAAAGATCACCTTCAGAAAACCAATTATCTCCATTTTTGCACAGTGCTTTAAAATCTATGAAGCTCTTTCACACATATCATTTTATATGGGTATCCTAACAATCCTATTGCTCTTCGTAGGGCAAGCATTATCATTTCTCTTTTGCAGACAGACCACTGAGAGTCGGAGGGTTTAATTGAGTCGAGAAACTCTTACGACTACCAAGCAGTTACTGTACCTTGAACCTTCTTCTGCCAAACCTCTGTTCTTTCCATGACCAGTGGCCTCCTGAAATCAGCGTGAAATGCACCTTCCCCCTGAGCCCTGATTTCTGTGGCAGAAGGAAGAGCAACACTGCTGACACTGGCGGCAGACTTGGATTAGGTCATAAGAATTAAACATCTGTTTGGGCCTCTGTGGTTGATGATTGATATATCACATAATCGTTTTATTTTTAGATCATCCTAGATTTCCCCACATTCCAAACCGTTAAGGACACAGATTTCTTAAACATGATAATTCCTATACCAATCCACACAGGTTTTGTATAGCTCATATACTCCTTTTCTTTTTGTCATAGTATTTTGTATCATTCACATTGAAAACTGTTTCAGAGGGAACTAATGATGGCCACTTTCCCGGACATTTTCTAAATGTTTTGCAGTCACTGATGGGTAGACCTGCTAAATCTGAGTCAGTTCAGGGTCATTAATGAGGGACTTAGAGACCACAAAAAGCCTTAGTGAGAGAACAGCATTCACTACCCCACATCAGAGCAGCAGTGTGGACCTTCAGCCTTTAGATAAAGCAAATGTTTGAATATACCCTACTAATGGCACAAAGAATTCAGGCGTCCTGGTCGCATAAAAATTTGAATAATATGATCATTACAATCTTCACTACATTCATACCATTTCTTTCAAATGAGAACCTCTTTCTAAAATAGAAAACAAAACAAAACAAAACTCTCTCCTTCACCCACATTAAAAGCTAGTGTTAGAAAAGTCACTTTCACACTGGAGAAATTCTAGGTCTTCAAGAAACTGAATTAAGAAAGCCTTAGATTCTTGGAGTAAAGTTTAAGGAGTAAGCACCTCATGAGGATAAGTCAGTCACTCTAGTAAAACACAGAAATACTGGCGGGAAGGTCAGAGGACTCCCCATAATCCACTTCCCGGTCATTAGCTTGTTGCTCAAGGATTGTGAGGCCCCAGGAGCCACAGCTCTATTGACTGTCAGTAGAGCTGTCCAGGCAAATTCTCATGAACTCTTTTTTCTACTCCTCTTTTCCTGAGGGTCACGTCTTTGTTCCAGAAACCTCTGGCTGCTCAGCTGAGCACAGGTGAGGAAGTTCATCCAGTGGACCCAAGGTAATAGTCCAGAAGGAAAGTAGAAAAATAGGCTCTCTTCTTTCTAGAAATGCAGCTGTTTTGAGCATTGGGGAGGCAATCTCTCTAATGGCTAAATGAGATTTTTACACCGCATTTTGGATCTCTGTGACCAAGTGATTGCTGCCTAAACCTGTAGTCTGGGCCTTAACATGGTTTCAATGACTTTGACATTCTTACTCCTGTTTTAGGGATTATGTTTTTTGGAAATGATGAGTACATTTAAACTTTTGTTTAGTTTCATCTAAGGGCTGCACTCATATCCTTGGTCATTGGGGCAAAAGCTTTGATTACTGAGAAAGCCTCCAATCAACTTTAAAATCCACCCTCTATGGTATCACCAGATTGCTCATCCCCAAATTTTGTGACTATCATCTAGATCCCTCCTCAAAAGTTTTAATGACTACACTTAACTCATAAATTAAAACCTATACTCTTCCCTCTAATATTAAAGTTTGGCCATCACCTAAGTCCATTCTGACTTTCCAGTATGATGACCTAGCACTTCCCAAGGCAAATTTTTTCTCTACCTAAAAACCGGTCTATTTATGGTTATCATTTATGTATTCACTCAATAGATAGTTATTAAGTACTACTATGGCCCAGGCAATATTCCAAGCACTGAGGATTAGTTCTCTGAACAACATAGATGAAGTTCATGATCTTAAGGGGTTTTTAATGAAAAGCAACAGACAATAAACAAGCAAATAAATATTTAATGAGACAGGTGGTGATAAGGGCTATCATGATAAATAAAGCTCTGAGAGACATAAAAGGCTGGGAGACATTTTACACTGGGCGCGAGGGTGGGTGTGGATAGCCATGAAGTCTCTGATGAGGTGACACTTGAGCGGAGACCAGAGGGAAGGGACATTGCAGACCATGTGGATAGACAGGTGAACAGCTTTCCAAGACATGGAAACAGAATACATCAAAGCCTTAAAGTGGGAATTTGCTTGCTATATTCAACAAGAACAAGGAGGCCCGTGTGGCTGGGGTGGAGTGAACAAGAAGGAAGTGATAGGAGATAAGCAAGGAAATAATAGGAGGTGAGCTCAGGTAGGCCCCATTAAGCCATGATACGGACCTTGGCTTTTCTGATGAGAGAGATAGAAAGCCACCAGAGGGTTTGGGCAAAAAAAGAACAGAATCTGATGTTCTAAGTGGAACATTCTGGTTTGATGTGAAAGTAGCCTAGGAGAGCGGGAAGAGTAAAGAGACAGAGACGATTATGAGGTTATCACCATCATCTCAGAGAGAGGGAATGACAGTTTGGCCCAGTGGTAATGAGAAGTGGTCAGATCCTGGATATATTTTAAAGAGAAATGGGAAGGATTGCTGATGGATTAGGTACAGAATCAAACAACGAAAGAGAAGTTAGGCATGACTCTAAGATTTTTGATCTGAGCAACTGAAAGGATAGAATTTTCATTAAATGATTTGGGGATCCGTGTTTAGAGGCAGGAGCTAGGAAATCAAAAGTTCAATTCTGGCCATATTTGGTATAGCTTTGACATGCTATTAGACACACAAATAAAGATGTTGAATAAGTAATTGGATATGGAAGCCAGGAGAGTGCTCTGGGTTGGAGATAAAAATTAGGGAGTTATCAGTATACAAATGGTATTTAAATCAATGCAGCTTAGGATGTGAGAGTATGTAAAGCACAGAAGAGAAGAGTCTGAAGATTGAGACTTTGGAGGTCAGGGAGAAAAAGAAGAGGCAGCAAGGGAGATGGAGAAGGAGAAACAAGTGCGGTGAGAGGACAACCACTCGATTGTTTCCTACTTACCTTAACCACTCGATTGTTTCTCTCTACCAGAAATGCCTAGAAATACCCTCCTTAATCCCCTCCATTTATTCACTTGCTACCCACCTACCACAGTCAGCCACTTAATTCTGTGTTGTGTATGACTTTCTTGTTTTGTTTTTATTTGGCAATTTAATTCTTGTTTTAAGTCTTTCTAGATGAATTATTTTTGTCTTAATCAATCAATATATCTTTTCAGCCTCAATGCTGTCCTTTGCTTTGTGTTAGTTGGTTCCTCTCTGAGTGTGTTAAGGCAGGTCAATCTTTCTATCACTCCCCAGCTATCCCAGACCCCAAATGTAAATACACATGAAAATCATTGCTAGCATCAGCCTAACAAGAGATGAGACGAAATATTAGAGATGTTTGGGGTCTGGGATCCAATTCTGAGGTGGGCCTTGTACCTGGAGATGTGGGCTTTGTGGCCATCGTGCTATGGCACAAACTTGTTAGCAGGTAGGCAGGCTCATCAGCCAAAGAAAATAGATATATGTGTTTAGTAAATCACAGCACATGGAAATAGAAATGTATGGAAAACGATGCCTACCCTCAAAGAGTTCACTCTCCAAAACAAGCAAATAAGCCAGGAACAAAAGCAACAATTACAAAAAAAAAAAAAAAAGAGTTTAGGAGAGCAGTAGACAAGACTTGAAGTTTTAAAACTAGCATTACTCGTTTCAAGGTATTATTTATAAATGGCATAAAGCTCATCTATTGTTTGTTAGTGTCATTCATGATACTAAGGTGTCTGTTAGCAAGGAGAATGAAACATGACATCTTGTCTATCAAAATAAAAGATAACCCCTAAGCTAGGCTTAGTCTAGCACAAGGCCAACTCAGAGTCGACAGGAGGTAAACACATATGGGATGCATTGAAAACCAATTCTGATCGCTACTGTGTGAAAATAAGGAGAACCAGGATGCCCCTCAGCTGACCAAGCACACTCTCTGAAGGTGAGGGGCAGTCGGAAACTGGCAACATCTGCAGACCTGCTTCCCTTGTCTCCCCAGAGACATGCCATCATTCTATGGAGTTTAAGTTGGGTTTGAACTAATAACCCAGAGAAAACTATTTTAGACATTTATTCTCTGATATATAAAGATAGCATACAGCATTAAATTGATGCATTTCCCCAAGACTGGCACTTTAGAGGGCAGAATGATTTTGAATCTATGCTTGTGATAACCAAAAGTTATGTAACATGTACTAATGATAGCACATAGGCTTACAAAACTTGGGGATAGTCTGACATCTTTTTCTTAAGTGATGTCCCGGCATTGCTCTATAGTGAAGGACCAATAGGAAGCAAGTGGCTTGGGTTCACTTCATTCAGACCAGCCAGGATGGACAGGTTCACACAGTGATCTTATTTTAATTCTATGAAAAGAGCATAAATTCAGCAATGATGGATTGAGCCTTTAAGTAGCAAAAGACGGGGCCTTGTTTTTCGTCTTAAAGCCAGTGAGTTAAATGCTCTCTATCAACTTTCAGCTTCAAGTTATCTAGATATTTTTTTTCATTTTAATAAAAGTGTTTAAAAATCCAATAATGTTGCTCTGTGGACTTAATGTTATCTTATAGTTCATCCAACTTTACTAAGTCACAAACAAAGCAGGTAAAGATTGAGAAATTAAAGCAAAATTTCCTTTCAACTATGATTGTGCAAGTTGCAATATTGGTACATAATCCTGTACGTGGAAGAAATGTGAGAGATAATAGACTATAATTACCAAAATAACATTTCTGCAAAAATGGATTTTAGACAATGTTATTGAAACCATAAGACTTATAGTTTTCTTCTATAGTAAAAAACTATTTACATCTATCACTGTAAACTCTATTACATAGAATTGTATACTGATTCTGAAACCATCGAGTTACATTTTATTTTATTTAAGTATATTAAATTGTTTACCTCTTTATTTTGTTCATTGGGTTAATCACATTCTGGAAATATCTGTTGTGTATTTTCAGAGGAGCATAGTCGCTTTAGCAAAGGGCAATTCAAATTTAAATTGCATCATCAAATTCAGGATGCTTTTTAGTTAATGAGAACTGCAAACCCAGACTAGCTTTAAAAGAGTTATCATTCTAATTTTTTAATCTTCCTCTTTTTGATTTGTGAGAGCTAGACCCGATAAATCACCTTGCTTCCTTGTAATGCCTTATTTTGGTTTCTTTTCTTGATTTCTTTTTTATTCAAATAAGTCTTGGTCTTAAAAGAGTATGTCATCATTCAAAAATAATGCTATCACTTCTGAAAATATTTTCATTTTCTGACATGCACTGAGGTGCCATAAAGTAGTGTTGACAAGTCCATCTTTAGCATTCCACAAATCTTATAGAGATATATCATCATAAAACCACACAGTCTATATCCGGGCTTTGACAAAACTGAAACATGGCCTGCCAGCCACAGATAAGGTTTTGAAATGTTAGTCACTGAAAAGGTGATAACAGAAACAAGGATCAAATGCATGTACACCTTCACCTTTGGACGTCTGTGGTTTTGAGCCACGCCACTTTGGAAAAAGATATTGCCATTGGCCTCTTGGCAAAGTCAGTGGATATGCAGAGTGTGATACAATATGAAAACACACGATAGACATGGTGTTAGATGTGCTGCTGCGAGGGTGCTGGAATTAAGAGACGCTGTGAAGCAATAACACAGCATCGCTTACAAATTGAAGGAGGAGGGACTCAGGGTTGGAGCAGTTTGCCACAGAGTTCGAATGATCAAAGCAACATGCCATCTTGTGGCTGACAATAAGTGGCTCAAATGGAAACTCTGAAACCTTTTGGAGTAATTGGAATTTTGCCCTTTTCTCCTCCTTCTTCCCCCGCCTCCTCCTCCTCTCTTTCCTCCCTTGCCCCCCCACCCTTAAACCTCAAGTGTTTTGGGATTTCAGGCTGTTCTCAATTTTATATGGAAAATTTCAATAGATAGGAGGTGACAAAAACTCATTACAGCAGACTTAGACATGAAATATTAACTCAAAGGATTTTTTTAAAGACTCTTCTTAAAAATATAACCAGAATGACCATGAATACTACCTTTAAGACAGAATTTATAATCATTTACTTCTTAATGGTTCCCCCCCCATGCCATCTATTTTCAAACAAAGCTGAGTTTATGGCCATCATACAAGATTACATTCCCGTGCAGTTGCAGTATTTCTTCTATAATGATTTATTTAAAAGGGCTTCACCATGATAGCTCTCCAACTTTGTTCCTTCCTGTATATCACTGTTCAGGGTCAAAAGCTGGAAAAAGGGCTGGTCCCTAAGGCCTAACATATTTCACCAGTGGAGACTCTGGCTTTTCACTTCTCCTTCTCTCCTCATCACTTTATGCTTAAGGAAGAACAGATGTGGAAACGTTTAGAAAAAGACTAATTGAATTTCACATAACACAATTTAGCATTGTTTGAGGAAGTACCTAAATCAACAGCACATTTTCCAAAGTCCCGGCCTCGCCTAATTAGAACACCAAACGTGTGACTAATTGGCCACACTTCCACCAAAGGCTCTGCTGCAGATGAGCTGTCGCCCACTCCCCTGGCCCCAGCTGAGGCCGGTGGTTTGGCTTCGAGGTAAGGCAGTTGATCTAAATGAGCTGGGCTGAGCATAATGGGGAAACTCCGTGATGGCCGGAGAACAAATCCATGTGAAGCAGGACAGAAACTGGAATGTTTATGCGGTGGCAGCACCCGGAGAATTACCAGGAGATTATCAGTACATAAATTAAGAGATACTTGGGGCTCCATAATAGGGACAGTTAATAGTCTGCTCTTTATCATTTTGGCTTCATGGTCTTAGAACTTGACATCTAATTAAAATATAAACTGATATCATCAGCGAAGGCTCCATTTAACCCAACCCTTTAACACTGGCAGATCTGTTTTTTGCATGCAATGGGAAGTTTTCTTTCTTCCTCATTTTATTTCCTAATGGTGTGCAGGAGAATATGTGGGAAAGCAAGGACATAATTAGAGCAAAGGGAAAGGATGATTCTGGACTTGGTTATATGGTTAAAACCCTGAGTGTTTTGCTTCAGGGAATTTGTCTTCCTCCCTTTCTCCTCCTAGGCATAAAACCCACAGAAGAAGTGACTTTAAAAGTCATTTAGTGCAACTTTCACATTTTATAGATGAGGATTCTGAGGTCAAGAGAGGTAATTTACCTTGGACTTCACATCTTTGGTGGCAGACTTAGGACTAGAAGTCAAATATTCTGACATCCACCTCTAGTGACATTTATACTTCTCTTTCATGCTCCAGGTGATATTGAAAGAGTAACATTAGTACAGAGTTTCAGTTACCTGCTGACTGTAGTATTTTCTCAATCCCGATCATTTAAATAACAAAATAACCTGTTAAGTTATAAATTTGCTAGAGAAACTTATACAATATTCTAATTTATTATCATAGATCCTGGCTTCTGGGTAATTGGCTATCTAAGAATCTGTATAGTTGTTTTAATTAAATCTTGTCATTCTTTTTCTGTATGCTGAGAAATGATAGTGAATTTTTTTCTTCTTTAACGTGAATGCGTTTCCAAAAGAACAGGCTGTTTCTCTAGACTCAAGCTAAATTGAAATGCTGATTCTGTCAAATCTATATTTTACACTCACTTAAAAAAAAATCTGGCTTTAAAATATAAAACATATCTTAGAAAAATCTGTGTTCCACTGAAGTTCACTCATTATCAATATGTAGTATGTTGGGGGAATATTTAAACTTTCTCATTGTCACCCAGATTATGATTTTTGTACTTTTTTCTTCACAATTGATTGATGAATATTCAGAGGATAAAAATTAATGTAGCATCTTCACAGAAAATTATGATTATTAAATAAAACATAAATATTTCCTCAATCATCTATTATTTAGAATAATCCTTGCTCCTGTTTCTCCTTGAATAAAGACAAACTAGAGTTGAATATAATTATTTAGAAGTGATCTCCAACTTCCTTATGCCAAAAAAAACAACACCATAGAACTCTTCTTTCTTAGGTTTTCATCAAAGTTTTAGAGAGCTGGAAATGAAGTCCGTAAAACAAAAAAAAATCAGGATCAGATGTTAGCAAAACATTTCATGCATTAACAATCCTGAAAGTTCCTTATTGATAAATAGCTTCATTCAGATAGAAGAATAGTGCCCCGGAATTTTTGTTTTTTCTTGATGAGAATATGTGTAGAGGAGTGATTGTGACACTGATGGGCTACTGAGGGACTGATCGGATAATAAAATCAGGTAAAGATATATTAATTCTAATAATAAAATGGAAGTGTCCATGGATTAGTTTAATCAACTGTGTGATGTGAACAAATAGGTTAAGAAGAGAATGTACCATTTATGAGGAATCAGCCTTGGGAAAGTTACTTGAATGCCATTTGCCTCAGACTTGACGCACAAATGAACAAATGGACTGTGGCATGATTATGTGTCAGCATGGTGGGGTTTGGCCATTTCTCTTCTTCCCTCTGTGTACACCACAGACAAATGGAATGTTGGGTGGTCAGAACTTGTCATGAAGATAGACGGCCGCTGGGGAATAGCACTGATGGGTCTTCTGGGCTGTGATCCAATGCTGTGCTTCATGTAGAGGAGTGTTCCATGTCACCATATGTAACGTGGTGGCTATAAAATTTTTCTTTTTCTTTCTTTTTGTTTTTTTAAATCATCTCATTGAGATAACCTGAGAACACCTAAAAGATAGGAAAGATTTTTAACTTCTTAAGAAGAAAGACTATGAAATGCATTTCTCCGTTAAGCAGAAATAATCAGTGACTATCTTTAACGTTGATGAAGTAGGTTAATTATAAAATCATTTGTAGGCAATAAAGAAGCTATCCTTTATATTTAGCAAACAATCCAACATTACATTTTAAAGAAATAAAATAAGCCCTCTAAATAAATCACTGTGAAGTATACTCCTCAAAAACCCTATGTGAAGTATACTCCTCATATAAACCCTTGACATTTTGAATGAATTATTTGTATAATGAGTTGAAGTGACATTAATAAACCAAACCCATAGATATAATAAAACACTTTTCTGCAAAAATAGGCCTACAGAGTGCCAAATGATTAAGTAGAAATGGAGGAACAAATGGATTCTCTATCTGTAAGACGTAGAACTTGTTTTCCTCAAATCTGTTTTCTCCCACCATCTTCCTTATCTATTCAATTTTGTGTCTTTTCTGGTACTTCCTCATTTCATTCAAGGAAGGCACCCCTTTATTGGAATGATGAGAAAAAGACATCTAGATATGCATTGATAGAAAAACACATTTCCCCGTGTTTCCTTCAAATAGACAAATAAAAAATATACATCTTCCGAAGGTTTTATATCAAAGTAAAGTATTTTTAATTAAAGCTTGGGTCTCCTCTGAACTATGAAGACTAGACCAGACCAAGGACCGCCACATCATTTTTCTCCTCATTATCACCTCGTTAAGATCCCAGAACATGCCTCAGAGGCAGGAGGTTGCTTAACAAGGTGATAATGAGGAGAAAATGTCTCCAGCCTATTTGGGGCACAGCCCATGCCAGGTTGGATGATGGCAGACCAGGCTGGACTAGAGCAGAACACATTTTAGTTACTAACATATTGTTCTCTGAATGGGTTGGACTATTTTAAGGTATAATGTGTTTTCTTCCTATTGACATTGGTTAAGTCAAGATAAAAAAAAAAGTAATAATGAAGAGTTGGGCCTAAGACTTTAGGGTAGAGACTACAAGCTGCTTCCTAATATTCATTCATCTCTTTAGTCTTAGTAATACGAACCTTGATACATAGCCAAGCATTGCCATCTTGCTTAAAGACTATGTTCCCTAGTGTTCCAAGTCACCATTTGACTGTGTTGGCCAATGATATTCAAATAGATGCTATATTTAAGTTTAAATCCAGCATCCCAAGTGCACGTCCTTTCATTCTCAATTCTTAGCTGTCACCTAAGCCAGAATGCTTGGGAACAGTGATATGCTAGAACCACCTCATACCAGCTCACACAAGACAATTTTCAAATACTCACAATTTTGCAAACCAGTTGATAAATACAACCATCATTAAAAATTTGAACTACAGTATATAAAATTATAATTTAATAAATTATGGTAAAAGCAAAAATAATAAATACTTGAAAATCACCATTTCCTAATGATTTTACTGTTTTCTATGCTCAACTTTACATAGTCCCTGAATGCTGGAAAATACTAGGGGTGTCACTGTGCATTACTTCCCAACTCCCTGTGTAGCAACATGACAGAGGTAGCTTGAAATCAGCTGTAGTGGGAACATTTTCACCATGGAAATTGGCAAATGCTGCAAATCAGGGCTTGATGTTTGTTTTGTTTGTTGTTAGGCTTAAGAAAATGGTGGAGAAAATATTAATAATGCAAGTTAAACTTAAAAGTGTGTTATGTATAGTGCAGAAACTGAAAGAGGTTTCAATTCAATGAATGTTACTCATATAAGGGTGAGAAATCATTTGGTAGTATGCCACCTATCAGATTTAGTGAAACTAATTTTATTGGGTAAAGAGCAGATTGGGATGCAATCTCATTTGTCAGTGATTGGATTGAAACCATATGTAGGCCACAGATATAAGAATGCAGCAAAAATTAATGACATCATTCTCTGAGAATCAATTAGTTATATTGAATTTACAGGAAAGAATACTGCATATCTTATTATTATTTGCAAATTACGTATAACACATGCCTTGTATTAGTAAAATTTATAATAATCTTATGTATTTATATATGTACACATTTTTTTAAGAAAGCCAGTTAAAAATTTACCAGCACACCACTGTCCAAGAACTATCTACTATTTCTCTACTTTCCTCATCCCACAAATTCAACTAGTTACTAAATCCTTTACATTTTAGTTCAGAGATGCTACTTGAATCTGTATATTGCTATTCACCCCATGGATCATGCTGTTGGCTGGATCTTCTTTAGCTCTCTGGCTGCTTCCACTTTTGTCTATTCTCCAGTTTGTATTTTTCCTTATTTCGATGAGGGTTCTTTGACAGGGCAGATGTGCTTTTTCACTTCCCTGCTTAAAGTCATTCAGCAGCTCCAGTGGCCAAGTGGATTACAGCACGTCATTTTCTCTGTGTGGCACAGCCCTTCAGTCATTCTGAACTCTTTGTTATTCTCTTCCTTTATTTCACCATCAAGCCTACTGCACAGGACTTGGCACACTGCATTGAAATCTTAGTTTATAGGTCTTTCTTTTTGTAATCAGCATGATAGTTTAGCTATCTATTGTATTCTAAGTATTTAGTACATATGACTGGCACATATTAGGATTCAAGAAATATTTGTTAATTAAATGAAACAAAAACCCACCCCAACTTCTAAACAGTTCTCCAAAGTTCCTTGACCATTTTACATACCCTCTGTCAATGTATGGAGGTTATGATTTCTCCACATGCTTGTCAATACTTGTTGTTGCTTGTCCTTTTAATTATAGCCATCTAAGGGGTGTAAAGCAATCTCTTGCTGTGATTTTGAATTGCATTTCCCTACTGGCTAATGTTAGCATCTAGTCATGGGTTTATTAGCCATACGTATATCTTTGAAAAAAAGGAAGAAGCCCAACTTCATTCTTTTGCAAATAGATATCTAATGGACAGCACCATTTCTTTCTACCTTTTTCTTAGAAAATCAATTGACCATAAATGTAAGAGTTGTATTTGGACTCTCAAATCTATACCATTGAATACTATGTGTATTTCAATGTCAGCACTACCCCATCTTGATTACTGAGGCTCTTAAAATTGGAAAGTGAGTCCTCCATCTTGGTCTTTTTCAAGAGTGTTTTGATTATTCTGGGTTCTTTGAATTTCCATATGAGTTTTAGAATCAGCTTGTCAACTTATGCAAAAATGCCAGCTGGGATTTTGATAGGAATTGTGTGAGTTTATAGATTAATTTGGAGAGCAGTTATCTTAACAATATTAAATTCTTCTGATCCATGAACATGGAATGTATTTCCATTTATTTAAGTCTTTAATATCTTTGAACAATGTTTTATAATTTTCTGTGTACAAATTATATACTTCTTTTGTTAAATTTATTCCTGTGTATTTTATTCTTTTCAATGCTATTGCAAATGGAATTGTTTTCTTAATTTCATTTTTGGATTGTTCATTGATGATGTATTGAACTACACTTGATTTTTCTATGTTGATCTTGTGTTCTGCAACCTTGCTAAAATTGTTTAGTACGGGGTTTTTTTACAGCAGATTTCTTAGGATTTTCTAAGTACAAGATCATATCATCATGTCATCTGAGAATAGAAATAGATTTACATCTTCTTTTTCCTTATGGATATTCTGCCTACTTGTTTTATCTATTATTGAAAGTGGAGTATTGAAGCTTCCAACTATTATTCAAGAATTGCCTATTTCTCTTTTAAATGCTGTCAATTTTTGCCTCATGTATTCTGGGGTTTTTGTTGTTGTTAGTACATAGAGTTTATCATTTTTATATTTTCCTAATGGAATGGCTCTTTTGTTATTATGAAAGGTCACTATGTATATCTAATAACATTTCTTATTGTTTGTTTTAAAGACAATTTTTTGGATGTCAGCATAGCCTAGTTCATTTATCATTGTTCTTTGCATATTATATCTTTTTTTTAATTTTTAACTTTCAACCTATTTATTTTGAATCTAAAGTATAGATAGTGTATAGTTGGATATTTTTCTTTTCAGCTTTTTAAAGCTACAGTTGGCAAAATTGTAAGATACTTAAAATATATAACACGATGACTTAATAAATTCATATATTGTGAAAAGATTGCCCCCATCAAGTAAATTAACACATCCATCACTTCATATATTTAGCTTTTTGTATGTGAGAACATTTAAATTCTACTGCCTTAACAAATTTTAATTATAAAATGCAGTTTTATCAACTATAATCACTATGTTCTACATTAGATCTTCAGATCTGACTCATCTTAAAACCAAGTTTGTAACTTTTCATCAGTCTCTAGCTGTTTCCTACACTCCCCATCCCCTGAAAAAACACTTTTCTACTCTCGGTACTCTCACTTTTTGAGTTTGACCTGTTTTTTGTTTGTTTGTTTGGTTTGTTTTTTAGATTCTACATAAATGCAATAAATACCATGGACTATTTTCTTTCTTTGTCTGGCTTATTTCACTTGGCATAATGCCTTTTAGATTCATCCATGTTGTCACGATTGAGATTTCCTTCTTTTTTAAGCCTGAATAACAGTCTGTTGTGTTGTATGTACGTATGTATATGTGTGTGTGTGTGTGTATAACATTTCCTCCAATCTATATATGTATAGATACATATCACATTTTTTTGATCCATTCATCCATTGTTGGACACTTAGGTTGTTCCTATACCTTGCCTATTATAAATAATGCTGCAATGAAAATGGAACCACAGCTGTCTCTTCAAGATAGTGGTTTAATTTCCTTTGGATATATACCTGAAATGGGATTGCTGGATCATATAGTAGTTCTATTTTTAATTTCTGGAAGACTCTCCATACTGTTTTCCATAGTGGCTGTACCAGTTTTCATTCTCATCAACAGTGTACCAGGGTTCCCTTTTCTCCACATCTTAGCCAGCATTTGTTATCTTGTCTTTTGATAATAGCCATGCTTAAATTTATGCAGCAATATTGTGGTTTTGATTTGCATTTCCCTGATGATTAATGATGTTAGGCAGCTTTTCAAGTACCTGTTGGCCAATTGTGTGTCTTCTTTGAAAAAATGTCTATTCAGGTTCTTTGCCCATTTTTTAATTGTGTGGGTTATTTGGTGTTTGGCTACTGAGTTTTATGAGTTCCTTATATATTTTGGATCTTAACCCCTTACCAGATATATGGTTTGAAAATATTTTCTCCCATTTCATAAGTTGCCTTTTCATTTTGTTGGTAGTTTTCTTTGCTGTGCAGAAGGTTTTTACTTTGATGTCGTCCTACTTCTTGAATTTTGCTTTTGTTGCTTGTGCTTTTGGTGTCAAATCCAAAAATCATTGTCAATATCAATGTCAAAGAGCTTATCACCTATGTTTTCTTCTAGGAGTTTCACAGTTACAGGTCTTACATTAAGTCTTTAATCCATTTGACTTGATTTTTGTGTATGATATAATACATAAGTCCTGTTTTATTCTTTTGCTTGTAAATATTCAGTTTTCCGAACACCTTTTATTGAAGGAACTATTCTCTTCTCATTGCATATTTTTGACACCTTTGTCATAAATTAATTGACCATATATGCAAGTGTTTATTTCTAAGCTCTCAGTTCTGTTCCGTTGTTCAATGTGTCTGGTTTTATGCCAATAACATACTGCTTTAATTAATACAGCTTTGTAATATAGTTTGAAATTAGAAAGTGATACTCCAGCTTTGCTCTTTCTTGGGATTGCTTTGACTATTCAGAGTCTTTTGTGGTTTCATACAAATTTCATGATGTTTTTTCTATTTCTGTGAAAAATGTCATTAGATTTTGATAGAGATTTCATTAAATCTGTAGTTTGCTTTGGGTAGTATGGACATTCTACAATATTATCTCCTCTAATCCGTGAGCGTGGAATATCTTTCCATTTGTGTCTTCCATTTTTTTCATCAATGTCTTATTGTTTTCAGTATATAGGTCTTTCATCTTCTTAAGTTTATTCCTAAGTATTTTATTCTTTTTAAATAAAATGTATTGTAAGCAGGATTGTTGCCTTAATTTCTCTTTTTGGTAGTTTGTTGTTAGTGTACAGAAATGTAACTGATCTTTGTATATTGATTTTATATCCTACAACTTCACTAAATTCATTTACCAATTCTAACAGTTTTGGGGTAGAGAGGTTAGGGTTTTCAATATAATATATCATATCATATGCAAATAAAGACAATTTTACTTCTTCCTTTCCAATTTGGATGCCTTTTATTTATTTTTCTTGCCTAATTGCTCTGGGTAGGACTTTCAGTACTATGTTGAATAAAAGTAGCAAGACTGGGAATCCTTGTTTTGTTCCCAATATTAGAGGAAAAACTTTCAGATTTTCACTGTTGGGTATGATATTAGCTGTGGGCTTGTCATATATGGCCTTAGTTATGTTGTGGTACATTCCCTCTATACCTGTTTTGTCGAGAATTTCTATTACAAATGTATATTGAATTTTGTCAAACTTTTTTTCTGCATCTGTTGAGAAAATCATATAATTTTTATTCTTCATTTTGTTAATGTGGTGTATCACATAGCTGGATTGTTGAACCTACCTTGTATCCCTAGAATAAATCCCATGTAACCAAGATGTATCTTCCTTTTAATATATTATTGAATTTTGTTTGCTAATACTTTTTGATGAACATCTATGTGCATCAGGGATATTGGCCTGTCATTTTCTTTTCCTGTGGTGTGCTTGTCTGGCTTTGATATTAGGTTAATGCTGGCCTTGTAAAATGAGTTTGGAAGTATTCCCTCCTCTTCTATTTTTGGAAGACTTAGAGAGTTTGGTATTAATTCTTTAAATATTTGTTAGAATTCACCAGGGATGTCATGGGGTCCTGGGCTTTTGTTTGTTGGGAGGTTTTTGATTATTGATTCAATCTCCTATGAGCGATTGATCTGTTCAGATGTTTTTATTTCTTCATGAATCAGTCTTGGTAGGCTGTATGTTTCTAGGAATTTATCAGTTTCTTCTAGGTTATCCAATTCATTGGCATAGAATTGTTCATAGTTGTGTCTTTTTATATCTGTGGTATCAGTTGTATCATCTCCTCTTTCTGATTTTATTTGAGTCCTCTCTTTTTCTTGGTGAGTCTAACTAAAGGTTTGTTAATTTTGTTTATGTTTTTTAAAAAACACCTCTTGGTTTTATTGATATTTTCTGTTGTCTTTTTAGTCTCCATTTTATTTATATCTACTCTGATCTATTATTTCCTTTCCTGTGCTAACTTTGGGTGCCTGCCCTCCAAGTTCTCAGGAAAGGTTTACAGTCTACCCTTAGATGTGTGTGTAAGTAAAAATCTGCCCCACAGACCACAGCTATGAAGGTAGGTTAATACACCTTTTTCACAGAAAGACTGGGTGAGCCTCAGTCTGTTGACTCTCTGCTATCCCCTAGGGGTGGTAGCCAGTTAAGAAATCTTTCTCTGTTTTTTCACAGTCTTGTGGGTCTTGCAAGCATAAACCTTGCTGGCTGCCAGAGCCAGTCTATCTAGAGGTGTCCCCTGGGTGGCAGCCATAAAAAATGTGGCACCGGACCATTGTAGAAGTTCCTTTCTGGGAGACACCAGTGACCTGTGTGAGGTAGAGAGAGTGCAAAGATGGTACTTGCGATCTCTGGAGACCATTTCAGTAGGCCTCTAGAAGGTTAAATTAGATGCCTACCTTTCAGGCTGATGCTTTAAGATAAACAAATAACCCTCTTTCATGGAGGGTCTGGGTGCTTTTCAGTTGGCTGGCTCTGCCCTGGGCCTTGGTGTGGATAAATCTATGTGCACAAGCCATTTAAGAAATCTCTCAGTTTGCTATAGCCTTATGGGAAGGAAGCCCTGTTGGCTTTCCAAGCTAGATGTTTTGGGGGTTAGTCTCTCAGGTTCAGGTCTTAAAAGTTATGGTGCCAGGCACAGGGTTCAAATTCTTTGTTCCTCAGAAAGAAGCTTGTGATTATGAGTTCTCTCCCGATTGTAGGTCACCATATTGGGAATGGTGTGTAATGGCAAGATTGTGTCTCCGGCTCTTCTACCCTCTTCAATGTGTGTGTGTGTGTGTGTGTGTGTGTGTTTTCTCAGTTGTCCAGGTTGAAGTATTGCTTCGTTAGTCTACTCCCCCCAAGCCCGAGGAAATTATTTTGTACACAGCTATAGATTTGTTATATCCATGGGAGAAAGTGAGTTCACGATCCTCCTAAGTTGCCATCTTGAAATGGAACCCTAATGATATTATTTATAGAGTTGGATTTATATCTGCCATGTTGGCTTTGATTTTCTGTGTCTTAATCTTTTATTTCCCCTCAATTCCTTTTTAATTGCTTTCTTTTGTATTATGCAGGTATTTCAAGCATAACATTTTATTTTCTTTAGTGATTTTTCAATTCTATTTCCTAAATTATATTTTTAGTTTTTTCTCTAGAGGTTACAATATGTAAGTTAACTTATCAACATGTGCTTCAGATTTATACTGAACTTGCTATCATATAGCTACATTCCCTCCTTCCCTCAATTTTATGCTATTATTGTTATACCTATTATGTTTACATATGTTCTATACTCAATAGTACATTGATATAATTATTATTTTATATAAGGTTATGTCTTTTAAAAAAGCTTAAAGGAAAAAAACGAAGTATATATTGACTAAGTTTTCTATATTAATTTTTTAAATTCATTCTTCCAGGTTCTCTTTGTTTCTTCCTGTGGATTCTAATTACCATCTGGTACTATCCCCTTACTCCAATACAACTTTGTTCCCATCTTCCTCCCTTGTTTATTATTGTCAAATATATTACATATCTATGTGTTATAAGACCAGCAATACAGTTATATGCATATCGTTTTATGTAATTATATTTTGAATCATCCAAGACAAGAAGGAGAAAAATATTCAATTATTTTGTCTTTTACAATTACCTACATAATTATTTTTACTGGTACTTTTGTTTTGTCGTATGGATTCAAAATACTGTCTGTTGTTACTTGCTTACACCTTTAAAAACTACATTTAATATTTCTTATACGGGAGGTCTGTTAGCTATAAATTCTCTAAGTTTTGTTTATCTTGGAAAACTTATTTCACATTCCTCTTGTAAAGGTGGTTTACTTGATAAGGATTCTCAGTTGATGTTCTATTTATTTAGCTCTTGAAATTTGTCATTCCAGTTTCTTCTGCTTTGCATTGTTTTTATTGACAAGTCAGCTGTTATTGGGGTCTCCCAAATATGATGCATCATTTTTCTCTTGCTCCTTTCAAAACATTCTCTTTGTCTTTGACTTGAACCATTTCTGCTGTGACTTATTTGGGTGTGGATCTCTTTGTTTTTATCACGTTTGGAGTTCATTGAGCTTCTTAGTCGTGTGAATTAATGTTTTCCATCAAATTTGGGGAGTTTTCAGCCATTATTTTTAAAAATAATTTTTCTATCCATTTCTCTCCTTTTTGGTACTTATCACAGGTATCTGGTATACTTTATGGTGTTCCATATTTTTCTGAGGTTCCGTTCATTTTTATTCTTTCTTTTTTCTCTCTGTTTCACTTTACATGTCTCTATCGACTTATCTTCAACTTTGTTGACTGATTCTTTTACCCTCTCAAATACACTGTTGAGTCCATTAGTAAACTATTCATTTTGATTGTTATGCTTTTCAACTCCAAAGTTAAGTTTTATTCTTTTTATAATTTTATTTTTTGCATAATCTCTATCTTTTTATTGTTGTTCTCTATTTTATGAGACATTATGATCATACTTTCCTTTTATTCTTTAATCATGAATTCATTTTGTTCTTTACACATAAATCATCGATAACAGCTGCTATTAGGTCTTTATCTTCTAAGTCCATTATCTGGGCCTCTTCAAAGGTAGTTTCTATTGCTTGTTTTTAGTTTCCCTGTATGTGGGCCACACTTTCCTGCTTTTTCACATGTTTCAGAATTTTTGTTAAAAGCTTGAAATTTTAGATAATTTATTACAGCAACTGTGGATACTGATTTCCCTCCTTTCCCACCATAGTCATTGTTGCTTGATCATTACTATGCACTAAATCCCATTCCATCTCTCCCCCCCAAACATACATTCCAAATTCATATGTGGAAAACTAATCCCCAGTGTGATAATATATGGAGGTGCAGCTTTGGGAGGTGATCATATCATAAGGATGGAGTTGCTATGGATGGCAACTGCCATTATAAAAGAGATCCCAGAGAGCTTCGTCACCCCTTCTGCATGTGAGCACACAGTGAGAAAGTGGCAATATATGAACCAGGAAGTGGATTCTCACCAGATACCAAATCTTCCATTGCCTTGTTCTTGGATTTCCCAGCTGTGGTAGAAAACCTATACTGACTTTTGAAATGGCAAATCAAGGTACACACTGGCAATTTTACATGTGTTACTAACTTAAGAATATTCTAACAAGTATGCCAAAAAATCTTCAAACTATCTTCATTAATGTTATGTTTACTAAGAAGGAATTGGTATTCAAATAGGAAGTCAAGGGAATCTATCTCTATGCTGTGTAATCTTAGAAGAGAAATATGTATATAAAGTAATGTGAGTCAAACATTTCAGAGAAAATACAGAATGGGAAATCTAGACTGCCTTCAACAAATGGCATTCTGTCCATGACTCTCTTGTGGCTGAATCTGATTGCTACCTCTTTCCTCAGCTCCTGCTAAGCACCCTGTCAATATCTTCACAGGACTAGTCAAAAGTCCATTGGGTACCATACATTTGAGTTACAGGGTATTTGCCCAGTTCTGTGTGTTTAATTTGTTTGCTTTCATGTTTATAGAGAGCCAGTGTACTAGACATTGAACAGAATTTGCAGACAAATTAAAAGGCTTCTTAGTGTATTGGCAAGTGTTTATGGAAGACTAAATCTATAGTTGGAGATCATGCTGGCCTAAGCAAGATTGAAGAATTTGAGATCAACTACCAATGCGAAATGAGAGATCAAAGACAAAAGTAGGGGAAGAAGGGAGATGTCAGAAATGTCCAGAATCTGGGAGGGTGGGGGATGGGGGAGAGAGAGGTAGAAGGGTGAGAAAGAGGCAGAAGAAGCAAAGAAGATTCCTCAAAAATTAAAAATAAAGCTACTATATGATTCAGCCATTTCACTTATGGGTATTTACCAAAGAAAACAAAAACACTAATTGAAAAGATATATGCACCCCAATGTTCACTGAAGCATTACTAGTAATAGCCAAGATAAGGAAGCAACCTAGATGTCCATCAGCAGATGAATGGAGAAAGATGTGGCACACACACATATACACACACAGGAATATTATTCAGCGATAAAAAAGAATGAAATCTTGCCATTTGTGACACCATGGATGGACCCAGAGGGTATTATGATGAGTGAAAGAAGATAAAGACAAAATACTGTATGATTTCATTTATATTGGAATCTAAAGAAACAAAACAAACAATTAAAAAAAAAAAAACAGACCCATAGATATAGAGAGCAAACTGCCAAAGGAAATGGGGTGGGGGAATGAAAAGTTAAAAGAAAAAAAGAAGAAGAAGCAAAGATCAAGATAAGCATTTGACAAACAGAGGCAGGCCCACAGACCCCTCTTTTCTCTTAATCTGAAGCCGTTTCATGTCACAAAGGGGACTCTGTCAGCAGAGACTTCTAATAGGATTTATTCCACTTCTCCTCCCCTCCCAGAAACTGTTGATTTAGCAATTCAGATTATAATCTGACTCAAGAATATTTTTGGCAATCTTTATTTATTTATTTTAAATTTTATTTATTGGGGTGACAATTGTTAGTAAAATTACATAGATTTCAGGTGTACAATTCTGTATTACATCACCTATAAATCCCATTGTATGTTCACCACCCAGAGTCAGTTCTCCTTCCATCACCATATATTTGATCCCTCTTACCCTCATCTTCCACCCCCCACCCCCCTTTACCCTCTGGTAACCAGTAAACTATTGTCTGTGTCTATGAGTTTTTCTTTCTCATTTGTTTGTCTTGTTCTTTTGTTGTTTTTGGTTTACATACCACATATCACTGAAATCATATGGTTTTCTGCTTTTTCTGTCTGACTTATTTCACTTAGCATCATACTCTCAAGATCCATCCATGTTGTCACAAATGTTCCTATATCATCTTTTCTTACCGCCGTATAGTATTCCATTGTGTATATATACCACAACTTCTTTATCCATTCATCTATCGAAGGACATTTTGGTTGTTTCCATGTCTTGGCCATCGTAAACAAAGCTGCAATGAACACTGGAGCACACGTGTTTTTATGTACAAATGTTTTCAGATTTTTTGGGTAGATAGCCAGGAGAGGGATTGCTGGGTCATATGGTAATTCTATTCGTAATTTTTTGAGGAACCTCCACACTTCCTTCCATAACGGCTGCACCAGTCTGCATTCCCACCAACAGTGTATGAGAGTTCCTTTTTCTCCACAGCCTCTTCAACACCTGTTACTATTTGTCTTGTTCATGATAGTCATTCTGATTGGGGTGAGGTGATATCTCATAGTGGTTTTTATTTGCATTTCTCTGATGATTAGTGATGTGGAGCATTTTTTCATATGTCTATTTGCCATTTGTATGTCCTCTTTGGAGAAATGTCTCTTCAGTTCCTCTGCCCATTTTTCAATTGGGTTGTTTGTTTTTTTTGTTGTTGAATTTCATGAGTTCCTTGTATATTTTGGATATTAGCCCCTTATCAGAGGCACTGTTTGCAAAAATTTTCTCCCATTCAGTTGGTTTCCCCTTTATTTTGTCGGTTTCTTTTGCTGTGCAGAAGCTTTTAAATTTCATATAGTCCCATTCGTTTATTTTAGCTTTTACTTCCCTTGCCTTTGAACCCAAGGTCCCTAAGTTTAGTACCTATGTTTTCTTCTATGCAGTTTATTGTGTCAGGTCTTATGCTTAAGTCTTTGATCCATTTTGAATTAATTTTGGGACATGGGGACAGATAGTAGTCCAGTTTCATTCTTTTGCACGTGGCTATCCAATTCTCCCAGCACCATTTATTGAAGAGGCTGTCTTTTCTCCATTATATGTTTTTTGCTTCTTTGTCAAAAATTATCTGTCCATATTTATGTGGTTTTATTTTTGGATTCTCAATTCTATTCCATTGGTCTATGTGTCTGTTTTTCTGCCAATACCATGCTGTTTTGATTATTGTAGCCCTGTAGTACAAGCTAAAGTCAGGGAATGTGATACCTCCAGTATTGTTCTTTTTTTTTAAGATTGCTTTGGCTATTTGGGGTCTTTTGTGGTTCCAAACAAATCTGATGATTTTTTGTTCCATTTCTTTAAAAAATGCCATTGGGATTTTGATGGGATTGCATTAAATCTGTATATTGCTTTGGGTAATATGGCCATTTTAACAATGTTGATTCTTCCAATCCATGAGCATGGAATGTCGTTCCATTTCTTTGTGTCTTCTTCAATTTCTTTCAAAAATGTCTTACAGTTTTCAGCATATAGGTCCTTCACATCCTTGGTTAAGTTTATTCCTAGGTATTTTATTCTTTTTGCTGCAATTGCCAAAGGAATTGTTTTTTGTATTTCTTTTTCTGAGATTTCATTGTTAAATATAGGAATGCAATGGACTTTTGTACATTGATTTTGTAGCCAGCAACTTTACTGTATTCGTTGATTGTTTCTAATAGCTTTTTGGTAGAGTCTTTAGGGTTTTCTATGTATAGCATCATGTCATCAGCAAAGAGTTACAATTTAATTTCTTCATACCCAATTTGGCACCCAACTTGGATGCCTTTTATTTCTTTCTCTTGCCTGATTGCTCTGGCTAGGACTTCCAACTCTATGTTGAAAAGCAGAGGTGATTGGGGACAGCCCTGTCGTATTCCTGAACATAGAGCAAAGGGCTTCGGTTTTTCGCCATTAATTATGAGATTAGCTGAGGGCTTGTCATATATGGCCTTTATTATGTTAAGGTATTTTCCTTCTATACCTATTTTATTAAGTATTTTAATCATAAATAGATGTTCTTTCTTGTCAAATGCTTTTTCTGCATCAATTGATATAATCATATGATTTTTGTCCTTTATTTTGTTTATGTGATGTATCACATTGATGGATTTGCGGATGTTGAACCATCCTTGTGCCCCGGGGATGAACCCCACTTGGTCGTGATGAATAATCTTTTTAATGCATTGTTGTATTTGATTTTGGCAAGCTTTATAATGTTTGTTAAATCTACTTAATTACTTCTAAAATAGTTATTGTGAGAGAAGCTATTTTTGCTTAAGGTCTTGGCCCTAGTGCCCCATGTGTATCTGAAATAATTAAGGAATCTGAAGATATTAAGAATGTTCGTTTGGACAAAAGAATAAACAACGAAGGTACATGTCAGGAAAAATGAGACCGAAGAAACCACGTAAGGTTAATTGCTCTTATGGCACCAGCTTAGCCATCAGCAGAGATCTGGGAAGAACTATAACTAAGGTAGTTACCAAAACCAAATATGTCCAGGACTTTCCTCTTCTATTCCCAATGGCCATGGCCTATAGGACAGATGACAAATTGTCCACCACCTTATATTTGGTGAATAAATAGGGGGTTGAAAGAATACCCAAAACATATCTGCTACCTGTTCCAGATAAGATGGAATCCAAAGCTATTTCTAGGGAACAAATTCCTGCCTAATAAAAATGAGATATTTCTGCTCCAAAATGAACTGACCTTGACTTAGGATTATTCATGAATCCATTCACTGATTCAATAAAGAGTTATTGGTTACTTTCTGTGAGCCAGCACTGATCTAGATGCTGAGATATAGGGGTCAACAAAACACACAGTGTCTCTGCTCTCTTGTGGCTTGTGGATATGGTGGAGGGAGTTAAACAGGGAACATGTAATACAGTTTCCAATTCTGATGCCGACTGTTCCTGGAAATGCTGCCGCAGGGCCAGCTACTAGACAGTTTTCCTCTGGAAAACAAAAACAGGTGGTTTGCCCAACCAACACATAAGTTTCTAACTGCAGACTAGGATAAGTCTAGTTAAGCTGATGATGCAAGTGATCAAAGGTGACTGAGCAAGGGGAGAGCAAGTCCTGTCTCTCTGTGACTCAAGTCAGTAACAACATGCTTCTGTCTGGAGGAATCAGTCCCAACTCCTCAGTGTGGCTTCCAGGATTCTTCATGCTTCTGCCTCTGCTTGCCTCACTAACCTCATTTCCCACTGCTTACTTGCCTCTGGTTCCCCATGGTTAAACTCATGACATTAATGCAAATATTCTCTCTGCCTGGAGTACAGCTCCCTGATACTGTTCATATGAAGAATTTTTATGCATAAATGAAGACTTGTTCCCAGTGCCACCTTCTCTCTGACCTTTTTCCTGGCTTTTTACTTAGTTAATGAGTGAAAATATCACAGTGATCCTTTATCTTTTCATATCATAATAATTTACCTCCCTCAGCAAAAGAACTGGGGAGCTCTTGAGGAAAGAGTGGATAGTATTTACTTGTGTTTCCCAAGGGTGTACAACAATGCTTAGAGCTTAATAGGCATTTAATAATTATTTATTGCGTGAATAAATGAATAGATGAGTGAATAAAAAAAAGGAAATTGGCAGGAAAGTATTTTAAATGGAGACAAGAAATCACAAATAATTTTGCGAGGATCGGTTAGGGAATTAATCTTATTGTAATTGTATATTGTGTTGAACGTCAAGGAAACTTATAAAGGCAGCAAAAAAAAAAAAAAAAATTACCCCTAACCTCATGGAATATTTATTCCACAGTACTTAAGGGGACAAGACTAATAAAAACAGTAAGTGATGCAAATAAATGGAACATTAACTCACAAATCCAACCCAATCCCTTCAGACAGACGGCAGACTGGAAGAGTGATTTTAAAGATGGTCAGCTCTTTTATGAAGTAAATGAATCTTGTGCAGAATGTTGAATAGTTCCTGTTGAGTCAAGATGGGAGAGTATTTTAGAGGTAACATATATAGCATAAGTAAAGGTAGTGGGGGTAGGGAATATGTCTGCACTGAGTTGGCCTGATATTCTGCCAACCCCCTTTGGAATACTGACCTCTTGGTAAAGGATGATTCCTAGGGCTGCTGCAATGATTTCAGTGGCTTTCAAGGTCACTTGGTTTAGCCATGAAATGAACTCAGCTGGCAGCAAAGTGTCTCAGGGGTGATCCTGGAATGAATCTCATTTGTTTCTAGAAGTCAATCGTTCCCAAGTCAAAATTAAGTCATGCTTGTGAGCCAAGCCAGAACAGTGAGGTAGTAGACTGCATGGGGTGGGGGTGGGGCATGTCACCTTAGTAAGTGTTAACCGCGCAAGTGCTCAACCACCCTGATTTGTGATGGCCTTTGATGGGAAGCCCTTTCCAGATCTGCAAAGACCTGGCAAATTGTATATTTACTCTTACTGCTATAGCTTACTAGATTGGTCAGTAAAGACCTATTTATTTTTAAAGGAAATTGGTGATTTTTAATAAGAAGTTTCCCCACAAAAATTCCTCTTAGATGGAAAAAGGAAATAAATATTGGCTGAGTGCCGTCTATGTGCCAAGAATATTTGAGCTCCCAAACCATCCTACAATGTAGTACCATTATACCTCCTTTATAGTTGAGGAAACTGAAACTCAGAAGTGACTTTCTAGAAGGCACACATGCTAAGATTCACATTTTGGATGGTCTGACTACAAAGCCCAGTCTCTTTCCACTGAATCTCCACTGTACCTGCTGTGTACAGGAAACACACCCACCCACCCACCCACCCCCCACACACAGAGTTTTAAGAGGTAGCAATTGTATACTTCTAAAAACTAAGAAAAAATTATTTTTCTTTCTATAGCATTAATATGTAATAGGTAGAATGAACTTTTTAATAGATCTATCTAGATGTTTAAATATGTTAAAAAATAAGTGCCTGAGAATTTGGAACTAGGCGAGGGAGCAAAATGCTCTATTCTTCCACCTAGTGGAAGGTCAGGACAAAACAAGAATGAGAGAACCAACTCCACAAAAATGTGTTAACAGAGCTGCCTATATAGTGATCTTTGAGAGATAAAAAGGGTCTTATCTGCCCTCAAATCTTTTCTTAATCTTACATGTTAAGCTATATAGGTTCATATGAGTGCAAACTCCTCAATGTAAGACATTCTTCCTAGGAAATCTATGTTAAGGTGTACAGATTGTTTTTCAGAGTTACTTCAACTAGGATGCCAGACATGTGTATTTGATTGGAGGATGAAGAAGGTAAGAGATGGAAATTCTAGTGGGGAATCACAGTGCTGGGAGAGGCCAGTGATGCCATGGTATGGGGCTCTGAGCCTCTACAGAAAGGAAGTAGTGGCAAACTTGAGGATAATAAAACCCAACACAAAATTGTTATTTCATGTTGCCTGGGGCTTCCATCTGGGCAGAGACAAAGATTGTGGGAGTTACAGAAAGCATGTGTGTGTTAGGGTCAGAGGTCATCACAAGCAGAGAAGATGATTGTGTGAGGTGGTGTGCTCCCTCGTGCTCCTGAAGGTGCTGGAGGTTGGAGACACCCATAGAAGGGATGCTGTGGGAGGCGAGACTAGGCTATCCGTAAAATCCGTTCAAATTGTAAAGTTCTGTGAAGATTCTATGAATAATTTTGCTACGTTTCAGAGATTCTTTGGCACCACATTAGTGGCATTTTAATAAACTAATTCATCATTCAACATTGATTTAATTATTAAATGCATTCCATGTGCTAGGCACTGTAAAAGAAGCTTAGTTCACAACCCCAAAGTTCTTAGTGACCCAGGTAAGAGGATAAAACGGATAAAATGTTAGGATCTGCAGGAAAAATAGTAATCTAAGAGTGTAAAATTGTTGGTGCCACTGATATTTTTCTGCACTTGATATCCTGCTGTCAGACCATGGGGTTTCACATTGTGAGATACTCCAATTTTGCTCTTCCTCTGGTAGATTGGCATGGTTGAGTTTTCAATCACACTTTCGTTACGAAAACTGTAAAATACTGTATCGAGATAAACACTGGTCCAAATGTTATAGGGGAAAATGTGTTTACTCGAGACTGGTTGTGGCTAAATACTGGAGTAACCTTCCATCCTTTGGGGCAAGGGGTCACTGCAGTCCCTACCCACCTGCTGCTACCCCTGCCCTAAACTAGCAGGACTCCCTGGGCTTGGCCATTCCTTTCTTTCTGTCTGTTTCTCCAGGCCTTACATTTTCCAAATTGAATTCTGCAGTTGTTCCTGCATAGAAAATTTTTTGGAGGTTTTGGTAAAAGTTATACATACTTACATATGTGTGACTACAGTATAGAATTGAAACCAACAATTTTATTTCACACAGAAAATCAACAACTTTTGAAATAAATAAATAAAGCTTATTCCAATATCCAATAGCTGAAAGCGTGGTAAGCAATTTTATAAAATAAAATTGGACAACTGATGCAACCTGACTCTGACCTTGAGTTTACCTATAATAATAGATAAAGAAGTATATACGATGCCAATCCTATGGGTATTTGTGAATAAAACTCTGAAGGCTGTTAGTTCAGGCTTACAGTAAACATTATGTAATATTAGCTAGGATGGAAGCCTCAATCATCCCAGGCTAAGGGATACACTACAGTAACAAATCCAGCCTGAAACCTCAGTGACTTAACACAAAATTTTGTTTTGTTTTCTCCACGTTCAGTATAAGTTGGTGGGGAGATGTGCTCTCTCTCTCTAGTCACTTCAAGACATGGAAGACATGATACAAGGGGTGATTTAGAAAGATTAAGCAGGACCCCCACAAAAGCGATACCAAAGTTAGAACAGGTAGTCCAAAATGCAGGTATCAATGAGGTCCTTTTAAAAAGTTTAGTTTAAATGAGTTCAGCATATTATCAAAGAATAATTAAAGGTAAGGATGATAACTCCAACATGGAGGAATGGGTATTGTATAAACATTGCCCAGCTCGGTGTGGCTAAGGCACTATAAACACCTGGCCAGGCTCCGTCTATGCATACCTGCTGGATGTCAGCCCTCCCTAAAAGGAAAAAGAGCCTGCGAATGCAGATGATTGCAAAGCAGGTAGCGACCAGTGATAGGCAAACGGAATCAGCATCCTTGGATTAAATAAACACTGGAGCTGGAAGATTAGTTTGTGTTCACTATAATTCAGTGAGAGTAGACGCTGAATTTCCTTTTACACTGCCCACAGCCTCTCTCCCTTACCCTGTCCCAATGATTTGTTCTTCCTAATTGTCCATCCCCCCTATCCTTTGTCGACTGCTTTGATAAATGTGGACACTTCTTTATTTTCTTCACATTCTCTCGTGAGTCACTTTTCTGAAGGCACTGAATCATTTTCATCATCGCTCAGTCTCCTCCTGTTTGAAGTGCTTGTCTGGATATATGCTTATTCATCACCACTCTCTGCAACCCCCATGTGTCCGCACACTGTTTACATTGGGCTTTAATCTGTTGTTAGTGGCCGACTCTAGTGTCCCCATTCTTCCCTGAGAGGCCCATCCCTGTTCCTCCTGCCTGTACAGCTCCCAGTGGGAGAGCATAAAGAGCTGGAGTTCTGGCCCTTAACCTTGGCGTATGGACTCTTGCCCAAATCTTCATTCCAGACCTTCCTTTTTGCTTGTCCTTCATAACAGTTCTTCCTCGGCATTGTGTATGTGACCAGAGAGACAGAAATGGGGTCCCCTCCAAGGTCAACTCAGAGACCATCCTGGGAAGACTGTGATGAGAGCTCACAAGAGAGCTCACATGTTCTTTCTCTCCACCTGCCCTGTAACAGATGTTTTCCTCCTGCTGCAAATGCTAGTGTTTTCTGTTTCATTTTGTTTTGTTTTCTTTAAATACACTTCAAAGTGCAAATTCTCTAGTTCCTACTGGTCACTGGAATGCACCATTTTATGACCCCAAACACTGGGATTTTGCATGAATACATTGATATTTAGTAATTAGTAATAGATCTTGACATTTCAACAGGCTACAATTGGTTATCCTCCATCCTCCTTTTTCCTTCTCCTGGCCAAGTTGCTCTGGAATTGATTTATGAAAATAGCTTGCTTTTTACTTGTTTTATTCCTCATTATTCATATTTAATGTTACCCACACTTGACCTTGTGACTCTAATTCCTTAAACTGAATAATGTACACACATTGACTTTGTTCTTCTTGACAGGTCTTATCATTTTTTATCTTTGCCATCCCTCTTTCAGCCTTTTAAAGATCTACGGCTCTCTCTGAATCTCTTATCTGTTTACGTTCTTCTTCATTATTTAGTATTAATGTTCTTCTTTCAGCCATTATTCTCTAGGTTGTTATTTTCCCTTGATTCCTGATTTGGGTCTTTCTGTCACTGAGCCAAATCTCTCACTACTGTATTTTAGAGGTGGAATATAGCATCACCCATGAAACTAATTCAAATGTTATAAAGAAAAAACGTTTAACCAGGAATTCAGCAACAGTTTAATTGGATATTGCATGAGACTTAGTGTCTTTTAGAAACATGAGTTGTGAGTTTTTGCTAAAAGTATACGTTTAATTCGAACAGGGAGATCACTTGGTAGTTAAAGTATAGGATATAAATTTTGCCTCTGAGGAATTCTTAGGCCATAGAACACTTATATGGCCATAATTTGTTCAGCAGTGTTTCATAGAAAGAGTATGCTGTACTTTGGGAATATTTTCCACAAAGACATGAACTGTCAATTAACTATTCATGCCCACCTAGGCACATCTGATATTCTTTTATTTAATGTCTTACGAAATGTTGTAATGATGCTTAGCAGGAAATCAAGTAAAGCATTGGGGGTTCTGCATATGTACTTGTAACATTAGCTGGTTTGATTCGCTCAGTTATTTAGACTTTTTTTTCCCCTGCTAAAGCCAAGTATGGGCAGTTCCACATGACCTACCCGGCTGGAGGAAGACCTCCAAGTGTCTGCCAACAGCACGTTGTAAAGGGAATTAGGATGAACCATGACATTGGTCCTAAAGCAGTCCATTTTCTCACTAGAAAAATGATGTTAAACTTTTGAGACATAGACAGTGAATTAGGGCTATGCTTCTGAGGTGAAAGTGTACCTTTATTATTATAATATCATTTTATTTTCATCATTATTATTTTTATCATGACATGTCACGGATTAGGTTTAGTGTAGCCTGTTCAAAGACATTTAGTTCTCATTCTGGTTAAAGTTTTATTAATACAAGTATGTGGACTAGTATTACTGTGTTTCAATTGGCTTGTAAAACACCATTGTGATACAAAAAAATTTATGCGGTCATCTGGGAAGTAGTAATATGTACAGAAAAAGGAGTTAGGGATTTATATAAGGGCCCTTCAATGCTTTTTGGTATCAAATAGCTGTCATGTATGTTAGACTTGACAGTATTGCCTTTTGTCCCAGTGTCTCTAAAAGGCATTCTTACCACAAAAGCCAGCACAACATCAGCAAGCAATCTTTATCTATAGAGATAGGCCTCAGTTTTTTCCCTTCATCTAGTTGTCTTCCTAATAAAAGATAAATCATAATAAATGCCACAACATTTTTAGTGTGTACCAAAAATTATCTTTTATTTTTGACCTCCTAACTACATCTGCTGCAAGTCACAATGATTGATCAGAGCCATTTGTACCATAAATCAGGTCAACTTTTTCAAGTTGCAAATATCCACTAGTCATCCATAGGAGTAGCCCTAATGCCTAGGTATGATGTGACCAACTGCATAGTTAGGCTTAAGGAAAGTTGCTGCAAAAAGTAAACTCCAAATGGAGTGGCTCAAACACAATAGAAATTCCTTTCTTTTCCACTTTACAGTCCATGGGGTACGTAGACTTCTTTTCTTCAAGGTCATCCAGTGATTCAGGTCCGTTCTTTGTTGTTACTTTGCAAATTCCTAGGATTTGTCCACATGGTTGAAATAGGGTCACAATCCTAAACCCAGCCTGTGGTAAGGGGAAAAGAGAGACATGGAGGGCAAGTAGCTTTCTTTCTAAGTATATGACCCAGGAGTCACACACACCATTTGTGCTCCCATTTAAATGGCAAGAACTTAATCACCTGGTCACATTCTGCTATAAAGGGGTCACGGGAGTTCTCTGACTGATGGCTACCACTAGATCTGGAAGCTAGGTGTTCCCTGTCTAAAGGAATAAAGAAAATAGATCCTGGGGGACTGTTAGTGGTCTCTGCTACACGTGTCATTGGGAGGATGTTATTTTAGGATATTTAAATCTTCAGAGAAATACAAATGTGTGTCAGTGTGTGTGATATGTGTATGTGTTCTTATATACTCACAGATTTCCCACACATTGACTAATGGCAAATATGTCCTCAATATGTTTAATAAAGGAGAGATTGAACATGGGAGGGAATTTCAGGTGGTCTATTTAAGGTCATCAAATAATTATAGAAAAGTGTCTTGATATCCCAAATCTTATTCTACTTAGTAAGTCAGATCTCCTACTTCTCTATTATTCATTAGAATAGATGAGAGTCTCACTCTTCGAATTTTACTTGTGTCGTTTCTCCCTCAACCTGTCCCAGCCCTCGGCTTACATTAAGTTTAAGTTGTTGAAATACTCTTTGAGTCAGCTTTTTCTATTTTTATTTTCTGTTAAAAATTAGGGTTGTACATGTCACTGATTTTAGTAAACAGCGACTGAAGCAATGAAATTTCAGGGCTTACTACCATTGACTGGAACATGCTTTTCTTTTTCCTTTTAAAATCCTATGTTTGATTTAATTCTTTCACCACCCTGGAAAAGAATAGCCTCCTATAGATGAGGGAGTTTAAACTTAGCAGTTAAAGACACTTGCCCAGAGTCACCAGGCTGCTGTGCCTTACAGTACAGCTTGAGCTCCGAAGCACAAAGTTTTACCTCCACAGGAGCATTAATTCTATTAATCAAATAATTGAGATATGAAGCTAAATTCTGCTTTCATGAATGCATCGGTGCAATCTGGGCAACACATGATCTCCAATACTCAGGTTTCAATGCCTTTGAAATCACAGTATTTTGAAAAAGGTATCAAAATAGACGTAATTTTCTCAGTTTCTTGTTTACTCTTCAAAAATCATTACCCTTCAGTGCAATAGTAAAATTAATGAGTGATAGCATTCTTTTTTTAACAGTTGCATAAAAATGGAAGTACTTTTGATCCTTTTTCTATTGCCAAGTGTACCATTCAGGCTGTTTTCTTACTGGTAAATGACTATAAAAATACAGCCCTCCATCTCTCAGCAGTGATAGATAAGAAGTACTGAAACAGCATTAATAATTAATGGGCAGACAAGATGAAACTTCAGTTGCTCAGACTGCTGTCTCCACATAATCTGTATTTTATACAAAAGGAGAAAGAACTCAATGGAATTTCAGCTGTGACCGGATAAAAACTGCCAGCAAAATGTGATAAGGAAAGTCTAATGTGTATATTAATCATGTTTATAGCTCCTCATTTGTTGATATATTAGCCTAAACTCCCTTTAAAAATACATTTTTGATCACCAGTAGATTCATTTAATGCAACCAAACCTCAAATAGGGTCCAATTAAAGTTTCCAATTTTTATTAATCAAAAATAAATAATCTATCCCATAAATCATGTAACAAATGGGTTAAGAATTTTAGTGCAAGATGAGAAGCATTAAGAACAGAAATCTAGAAAAGTTTGATGCATGATGTAAATATGCCATTGTATGTTTATAGCTTGAGTTAACATTTGGCACTTTTATTATCCAAATTGTTTTTCTAGATATAATGAACATATAATATGACTCAAAGTGAGACACAGTTTACCCTTGAATGGTGTAGACTTCAAACATGATGCATTTTTATTTTCTCTGGATCAGTTATAACAAAACAGATTACAGAGTTAGGGTGGAAAATGGAGTGTTTCTAGAAATGTCTGTATTTTTGTAGTTAAAATGCCTAAGAAAATAAGGCCTAGTACAATCTATGAGTAAAGGAGTTTCTATGTACAATTTGGTAATTTTTTTTGACACTGAAAAAAGTGTATAGAAAATGAAACTTAGTGGAAATTTGTTCAATCATACATTTTCAATAATCCTTGAAATTTGCACCTAACTATAGTCAAAACCCAAATTTGTCAAAAAGATCAAGATTGCATAGCAGACGGTGGCTAAGAGAGAGCAGGGGAAAATATATTAAATCAAGGAAAATGTCATTTAGTCACATATCAAGGAAGCTAAAGAGGCAGAAAACTTTCCCAGGTATACCCAGATATATTCTCACTGTTTGGAATAGTTTGTTACAGATGTATTTAAACGTTGAGTCTTATAATTCAGCTATTAGTCTAAATATTTTTGTGGCAGTCATGCTAGTGAATGAAAGTCAATACGTCTTGGGGCTAAAACAAATTAGAATAAACCTTAGCTGTGAATAAGTCAAGCTGTGAGAAATGTAGGAAAAAAAACAAGTCATAAAAATAAAAGAAGATGAAAGGTATGAGGATAATAACCCTTAAAAGCCATAGGTTTTATTTGCTAAATGAAATACAATTATATTAGTGGAATATGTTAACTCATGGGATCAAGGAACAGCATAGGAGCAATTTAGTTCATGTCTTCTAAAGGCCACATGAAGTTACATACATGAAAATAATTCCCCAGATACAAATTCACCCCAGCCATGGATATAGGTAATAACCCGGCCACTGGTCTCCACTGGGTGTAGGAGAGACGAAGGGTGGGGACCTGAGTTCAAGTCAATTCATTACCTCCAGGCTGATATGTTTTTGGAACCTCGGCTGCGAGGTCATCTAAAGCTTGTATGCTATGAATAAAGCATAAGATGTAGAGATGCATGACCTCAGTAGACAAACTCTTTACCCTCTATAAATTTATTTATTCACTTGTAATATGGGTATAATAATACCTGATCTGCTTGGCTTACAGGAATCAAGTGAGGATTTTTCTTTAATGAGAAAAGGTGTGAAAGGGGCCTGTGGAACTATAAAATCCACACAGATGTGAAGTGTAATTAATAAGCTATGGGGTTTCTCACCTTTCTATAAGGATTCCTAAGAATTGAGGATTAAAGCTGGGACCTTGGGTCTCCAAACCTAGTTCATCTCCTCTAAAAATTCTACCTTTAGCCTGCAACTAGCATTTCCCAAAGAAGTTCTGAAAAATACTAGTTCTATGGAAAATTAGTAAGTGTTATTTTTAAAAAGAGTCCTGTGGTGAAACAGGTTTGGGAAAACACCTATTAAGTTAAACAGATTTCTTTCCTGCAGGACTTCTCAGAACATTTAATATGCATTAGGAACTTCCAAGGGGAGGGACAGTGGAAGGAGTTTTCCCAAACTTATTTGACTATGGAAATTTCTTATTACAAATCATCTTGTGGGATTGTTATTCTGCAGAAATTGCTGTGGAAAGCACTGATGAAACCTTTTATAATTTCTGAAAATGTATACACTGAAGCCACACTGTGCTTCTAATTTTGAGGCTCGTGGTGCTTACTACTGAGACCAGCATTTCTCAAAATGTGGTCATTTGAGAAGCTAGGTTTAAAATGCAGATTCCAGAGCCTCACCTTGGACTTCAGGCAGAGTCACAGGAAAGTGCATTTTTACAAGCTCCTTAGGTGATTCTGAACCAAGTGATCCCAGACCACAGTCTGAGAAATAAATACCACTGCTCCAGCAGTGGGTCATGGTGGTCTTGTGGTCTTAACGGCTCATTTGCATGAGATGTGTTTCATCTCCGATAGACCTGTGCTTTGTGATCCCCAAAGAGGCAAGTTCATCTTTGCAAATCTCAAGGTAGATCGATTCCTTCAGCACCCACCAGTGCCTACTTCTCCTGACTGGCCAGCGGCAGGCTCTAAAGACCATTGGATTATGCACGTAACACTCTCTTGATATAATATTCTGACTGTCTAAAAACAAAGGGGGACAGGGCATGCTTCAATGAGTAAGAGCGCAAGTCCTTCCCTACATAAATTTTCTTTGGAAATCCCAATTTCTCTGTCTGGGAGAGGAGATATGTAACATCTGCGTTGCTAGCAGAGTTATTATAAATAGAAACAGAGAGAAAACTTAGACGCTCCCTCGGACCTTGAACATAATAGAGTGAAGTAATACTGTCTGAAAATGGTCAAGGTGTCTATAGGACATTATAAACATAGCCCTAGAAAAGGATGCATTTTGAAAGTCTTCTAGAAAGTGAGTTTTCGGCTGTTTTCTCTGTAAAATCTACCAATCCTGCAGCACGCATTAAAGAGTAGAAATGCTCCATGTTAGTGTGGATGCAATGATTCTTGCATTTATCAATCTCTATGTCACTGGAAAGTCTTTTATGCAGTACCCCTTTTGTGTACTTCCCAAAGTACTGTGAGACTGTTTTGTATCTGTGAGTACCCAAAAGAAAAAAAAAGATGTCCTTATTCAGCTGGCTTTGGGCAGTGTTTTGTCACTGGCCCTTTCCCACATCAAATGGTAACCTTTTAGTTCAGTTTCTGTTTAGTTTAGTTCTGTTCTAGTTTAGCTCAGTTCCCATTTATACATCATGGAAGAGAGCATGGATTCCAGATTCAGCCTGCCTAAGTTTGAGTCTTAGCTCTTCCCCTTACTTGGGTTCTTAAACTCTTTCAGCTACAGAGTTTCACCTGTCACATAGGATAATAATAGCACCTACCTCTTAGAATTGTTACGTAAATCAAACGAGAAAATGCACAGTGCCTGGCATATCCTACATAAATGCTCAGAAATGCCAGTTGTTATTTTCCCACTCCTTTCAGGGCAGGGGGCATGTTTTATATCTCTTCTTTATCTGTCACTGAGCCTAGAAAAGGGATTCATGTGTAGAAGGGAACCACTGAATGACTTTTGATAGTTGAAGGAACATTTTGAATTGAATCGAGAATCTTTTAAAAAACATCCGGATGTTTTCTTTGGACATTAAGAATATTGTGAGACAATTCTGAGAAGAGTAAGATTCATGGTGACATGGTTTTACCTCAAACTCTGCTTCTCCATTCTTGCCCCAGGAATCACAGTGGGCTTCTCAGGCCCGTTGCCCCTCCCTTAGTATCATGCCTTGTCTTTGCACTCCTTTGAAGACATTTTTCAAAATGATCCTTCTGGTCAGGACGTAGCTGATCTTCATAGAAAACTTAGAGGTGAAACACATTATCAAATAAAAATGATTTATTTGTGGAGTTGCCTTACTGTTGTCTGCACTTGATCTTTAAGAAAGTATAATTTCAGTGCTACCCAAATAGCAAGATGGTAAAGTTCTCCATCAGCTGAAAGCAAAATTGCTACTGTGAAAAATGGGGTGTGTACTGACAAATATCACTTACGTGCTGGTGTGTGGTGGAGATGTGGCTGGACAGTGCCAGGAAAAGCTACACTCACTGATTGCACTTTTAACCCAATGATAAGCGGGGCACTGAAAACCTGGTAGAATGAGAACTACAAATATTTAAGCTATCACTTCACTCCTACATCTGATGATGGAAAGTTTTATCTTAGAGTCTGGAGAAAAGTGAAATGAGTTGCTTGTATCTACACATTAGGATTTGGCTACAGCATAACTAGTATTTTTCCTAGTGGCTAGTGCAGCAGGAGTAGGGAGGGGGTGTGGGGGAGGGAATGAAATTGACTGTCAGAGCTGGAATAAAGTGCAATGGTGGCATTACCTCCTTCCCTGGACACTGTCCTGTGAGCCTATCAATCCTGTTGGACCAGAAGACACATCTTTTTACACAAAGCTAAATACGACCTGTTCTGGTGCTTTCCTAAATATGACTTATTGGTTTGAGACCCATTATTAGGTCATAAAACCAATTTAGTGGTTAGGAGCTAGCATCTAAAAATAAGATAGGATGGCATGGCATGGTATGGCATGGCATGGCATGGCACAGAATAGACCAGAATAGACTAGAACAGAGCAAAGTGCAAAACATATAGTAAAGGTTAGATTTGCTTTGTGAAATTTTGTTTTAGTATGTTTGTGTGCATGTGTGTACAGCAGGTCAAGATGGAAATTGTATTTCTGACTTTGAGTCTCAGTTTAAAAATTCTGAAAGTCGCTGGCTAAGAAGCAATGTTCCTGTGTTCACTTATGTTATAGGTTACCAAGTAGCAGGGAGAGACGTTTTACATGCTTCTCAGGTTGCTGATACACGTTTTCTGTGCACTTGATGAGTTGCCTAGCAACAGTTAACATTCACTGACCAATTATCGGTTGTCACGCAGTGTGCCAAGTGTTTTGTTTGTATTTGAATCATAAAAACAGCCCTACAAATCAGATACTATTTTATAATTATTCCAGTTTTGTAGGTGAGGAAACCGAGATCCAGAGAGGTCCAGTCATTTGTTCAAATTTACACAGCTAGAAAGGGGGACAACTAGGACTTGAACCCAGGCAGCTTGGCTGCAGAGGGCCCACACTTGACAACTATTAGGAGTCTAAAGCTGAGAGACCAGCCCTTCTCCCACTTTATTGCCAACACTAAAGTTTCCCTGCCCTGAATCAAGGACATTAAAGCCAGCACTTCCTGCTGAAATATCCCTAATTACGAGGTCTGACAATTAAGTTCACGAACTTGTGGCAATGATGTTGCTAACCTTTTTTAATATCAGAGGGATTATTCTTTATGAATTTGTACCAACTGGACAACAGTTAACCAAGTTTACTATTTGGAAGTGCTGAAAAGGCTGCATGAAAAAGTTAGAAGACCTGAACTTTTCACCAACCATTCATGGCTCTTGCATCACGACAATGCACCAGCTCACACAACACTGTCTGTGAGAGAGTTTCTAGCCAGTAAACAAATAACTGTACTGGAACACCTTCCCTACTCACCTGATCTGGCCCCCAATGACTTCTTTCTTTACCCGAAGATAAAGGAAATATTAAAAGGAAGACATTTTGATGGCATTCAAGACATCAAGGATAATACGCCATTGCAGAAAGAGTTCCAAAATTGCTTTGAAGGGTGGACTAGGTGCTGGCGTCAGCGCATAGCTCCCCAAGGGGAGTGCTTCGAAGGTGACTGTAGTGATATTCATCAATGAGGTATGTAGCACTTTTTCTAGGATGGGCTCACGAATATAATTGTCAGACATTGTATCTCAGTGTCACACAACATTTATTGGGTTGGGCCATATGAGATTACCAATATTTGCCTACATTTGAACCATAAAAACTGCAGTTTCATATGGTTCAATCTAATAGCCCTTCCTATGTGCAAATAGGTAGTAAAGGATGAATAATGTATTGTCTCCAACCTTAATACATTTATAATCTAGGGACTAAGGAAATTGGACACTGAGGAGTTTTTCTATTTCACATTTCATTCCTTTCTAGTTAGGTTTTCACAGGAACATGTTTTCTAGAAAACTCTATAATAGGATTGCAGAATATTAGAGCTGGGAAGGGCTTTATTGACTATTCAAGCTGAACCATTTCTTACATATGAGGAATGTAAGACCTAATGAAATTAAGTGACTAATGTCAATAGCAATTACTGGCAGAGCCAAGGCTAGAATTCAGGCTTGTATGCTTTTTATTTCTAATCTTGAAGACTTTTGACTAAATCAAAATAATCGCCTATAGATTAAACATCCTAGGGTGTGTGACTCTTGTAAATACCATCTCACCTTTGGTTGCTAAAAAGCTCAGAGCAAAATGTAAAACCCACCGTTAGTAGTTATAGTTCAACTTTTATTTTCCCTTTGCCTTTATTTATTTTTGCCTTAATGTCTTTATCTTTTTAAATCTTGCTATGTTGTGAGATTTAGGGAGCTGCCTCAATTCTTTGGTTTTGACTGAGAGAAGGTTAAATTTTAACGGGAAGGGTGAGGGGTGGAAGATGAGGGTAAGGGGGATCAAATATATGGTGATGGAAGGAGAACTGATTCTGGGTGGTGAACACACAATGGGATTTATAGATGATGTAATACAGAATTACATAGGTAATTTTACTAACAAATGTCACCCCAATAAATTAAAATAATAACAATAATAATAATAATAAAAGTGTTCCTGTGATAGAAAAGGATTCAACCATATCCATGTAAATGATCCGTTGGGCTGTGAGAGGCAAAGTAGGATGATGGATGAGGCTGGCAAGGAAGACCATGGGGTGAGGGGGAAGGAGCCAGGACATGGAGGAGAGGTTAAGAAACCATGAAAGGTCTGCCATGAAGGAACAACAGGCCACACGAGGACAAGCAACAGAAATGCTGCAACAGTGGCATTGCTGCTGCTCACAGCTCTAAGTAGAAAGTACAGCTCATCTGATTTGTAACTACAGTACTATGTGGCCTCAGCTGATGTTTCCTCCCACCATGCCCCGATAGGAGCCCCCTGTTACAGCAAGACGGGGCCCCTATTCACTTGCCACCACATATTGTGTGGTCTCAGCCTCCAGTTTTGATCTGTGCTAGTGACATCTGCTCACCTCTAAATATGTTCATCTTTCAAGGAATACATCCAATACATCCACTACCGAATCCCCAAATAATCTGTTCTTTACCTTAATTTCTATACTAAATTTGGTTATCAAAATGCTCATATGTTACAACCATATTTTAGATTGTGAGCTTCATAAAAAATGTGTTGTGTTGTGTGTGTGTATGTGTGTGTGTGTCCCCAAAACATGCATCGATACTTTACAAATGGAAGATGACCATAATGTATCTTAAGTAAAAGAGACAGTGGAATTTGATGGATCCTTTATTCCTACATAACATATTCAGAAATTAAAAAATGGAATTATCCAACCTTTATCCAACCTTTGTTTGCTCTAACTTGTGATTTCCCGTGACCATTAGAAAAGTTCTTATACTGACAGAGACAAACAAATGTCAAACCCTTTTGAATAGTTGCTGGATTTTTACTGAGTAATAAACATTCTTAGCTTTTATCACAAGAAATTTAATTTTACATAATTTGAGCTGTGTCAAGTTAATTCTTCAAAATCCATTTAAAGGTCACTAGGCACTTCAAATTATTGGAATGTTTTTTTTCATTTCTTCATGATCTTTTTATTCTGTCACTGACATAGAAAGGGCAGTGATATTTCAAGAAACATGCTACCATATCATACCGCTTATTCTGTCATCAGAAGAATGTGAAATGAAAGCAAGATGGCTCCCAGAAGTTTCTTTTGATAGCTGTTACTTCAGTGACCCAGAACTATGTAACTTTTCAAGTGATATCTCCCTAATTAGTTGGAGCTTTAGTATCCTCTGCCTGCATCTTGTCCTCAGCCCAAATGTTCACTTATCTGAACCAAAGTGCTACATGACATCTTTGTTGTTTTAGGAACGTACAGTTACCATTCCCAGGCTGCCCCCACACTATCTCAGATATGTGTTATATGACACATCTTCAAATTCAGAGAGAGTGTAGGGAAAAAAAGATCTTACTATTTTGAATGTTTTTGTTAACAATTTAAAATAACTGGTTCTTGAAATAGATTTTTTTACTGTACATGCAGCTGTGTTTCAGATTGTGTATATAGACCTAAAGTATGCAATTGTTATGCACATACAGTGCAGTGAGAAATCAAAAAGCTTCAAGAAGGGTCTTTCAGCAGCAAAAATATGAATATGAGTAGTAGTTCCCACATGGAAAATACAAGCATTTTGTCTCTCATCTTACAACTGTGGAAGAAAAAAGATATTTTGGAAAGGGAAATAAGAAAATATCATACAGAAAGGGGCCTGTGACTGAGAAAGTATCAGACTGTCCTTTGTGATAAAAATTATTGAGGGCAATTAATAGCTCCCGCCAGTAAATTAAAAGGAACCAAAAACTCCAAAAGTCAGAAATGAATAAATAAATGGAGAGGGTGTGGGCTGTGGGAAACATAAGCCAGTATGGTCCATATGGTTGTAGTTCAGGAAAGTCAAAGGGCTGAGCAAGATCAGAAGAAGAAATGACCAATAACATCATTAATCTGATTTCCCCAATTCCCATATGGAGGCTCTGTGGTCCAAGTCCTATCCTTAAGAGCAGGGGCCAGAGTGAAAACAGAAAGAGTAGAAATAGAAGATAACATAGCTTAGGGCATGAGGTAACATGGGAAAACTGAACTTGGGGTAAATTAAAGGTAATTTTATATATAAAATCTCCTATTGATACTGTTTCTCTGGAGTACCCTGACCTAAGCCCATAGGCACCTTTCCGGGGAAAATAAAGCAACCCATAGAAACTATTCCTGAGGAAGTCCAGATATTGGATTTGCTTGACAAAGACTTTAAATTAGCTACTTTAAATATGTTTAAATAACCAAAAGAAACCATGTCCAAAGAATAAAATTTAAAAAATTGAAAACAATGTCACACAAAATAAGGAATATCAATAAAGAAGTAGAAATTATTAAAAAATAAATCGTGGAGGTGAAAAGTATAAAAGCTCAAATGAAATATTCAGTAAAAGAATTCAACAACACATTTGAGCTGGCAGAAGAAAAAATTCAGTGAATTTAAAGATAGGTCAATTAACATTACAGAGACTTAGAAACAGAAAGAAAAAGAGAATTAAAAAAATAAAAGGAACAGAGCCTCAGAGACTTGTGAGACATCATCAAATGCACCAATTTACACAAAGTGGAGTTCCAGAAGGAGAGGTGATAAAGGGAAAAAAAGAGTATTTGAAGAAATAATGGTTAAAACCAATCCCAAATATGGTGTAAACCATTAATCTACACATGCAAGAAGTTCAACAAGTTCTGTGTGGGATAATCTTAAAGACATACAAACTAGACACATGCTAATCAATCTGTAGAAAGAAAAAGAATCTTGAAAGCAAGAAGAGAAAAACCCATCATGTAAAAATGATAATAAAAATAATAGCTGACTTCTCATCAGAAACTGTGAAGGCCAGAAAGTAGTGGGATAAAATATTTTAAAATGTCAAATAAAAATTTTATATCTAGCAAAACTGTTCTTCAAAAATGAAGGAGAAACTAACACACACCCAAATAAAAAGAAACTGAGAGAGTTTTTTGCTAGCAGACCTCTCTACAAGAAATGCTCGAGTCTTTCAGTCTGAAATGAAAAGATGCTAGACATTAAGTTGAATTTATGTGAAGAAATATCGAGAAGTGGGAAAGGTAACGAGATAGGTAGATATAAAAGATAATATAAATTTATTTTGAGTTTTTCATTCATTTTTTGTAATTCTATCTGACTTAAAATACAAATTTAAAAAAAACACAATAATTATAAATCCCTATTAATGAGCATACAATGTATAAAGATATAATTTGTATACAACAATAGGATAAAGGAGTAAGGCAGAAATGGAGCTATATATAAGTGAAGCTTTTGCATACTATTGCAATTAAGTTGGTATTAACCTGAACTAGATTGTTTAAATTTAGATATGAAATATAATCGCCAGGGCAGCCTATAAGATAAAACCTCAAAAAATATAGCAAAAGAAACAATAATAAAATTCATATGGAACACTAGAAAATATGTTTAACAAAAAGGAAAGCAGTAATGGAAAAGTCGAGTAACAAAAAAGACATGGATGAATCAAAAGCTATTAAGAAAATGGCAGATTTAAATCCTACCTTATCAATAATTGCATTTTGTAAATGGATTAAACACTCAAAACAAAAGGCAAAAATTGGTAAAACAGAATTTAAAAATTCCATATCCAACTACAGTGTCTCCATGAAAATGACTGGGTCTTATATTAATTTTTGTTCCAAAAGACACAGTAGGGCTTATATTCAGGGGATGTCATCCTGAAAAATCATGCTAGGGCTTATTTTCCAGTTAGGTATTATTTTGGGGGGAACACGGTATATGCTATCTAAGAGAAACACATTTTCAAAGACAAACAGATTGAAAGTAAAAGGATATTTTCTTCCCACCGAATAGTATTCCATTGTGTATATATACCACAACTTGGAAAACAACAAAAGAACAAGAAAGACAACTGAAAGAACAAAAACTCATAGACATAGACAATAGTTTAGAAGTTACCAGGGGCTACGAGAGGAAACGGGGCTCTAGAAGAGGGTAAACCGGGTCTAATATATGGTGATGGAAAGAGAACTGACTCTGGGTGTCGAACACACAATGTGAGATGTAGGTAAGGTATTACAGAATTCTACACCTGAAATCTAACTTTACTAACAATTGTCTCCCCAATAAACTTTAAAGAAAAAAAAGTAAAAGGATGAGAATATATGCCATGTAAACAGTAACCAGGAGAGAGCTGTAATGGCTACATTAATATCAGAAAGAAAAAAAAACATAGACTTTAAAACAAAATTGTTAATAGAGATATAGAAGGACAATTTATAATAATCAATTCATCCTGAGACATAATTATAAACATATGTGCATCTAACAATAGAACCCTAAAATACATGAAGACAATGTGACAGAATTGAAGGGAGAGCTGGACAATTCACCAATAATAGTGGAGACATGAATACCTTAATCTCAATAACGAATGGAACAAATAAGGAGAAGTTCAACAAGGAAATAGAAGAATTAAACAACACTATAAACCAACTACATCTAACAGGCATCCAAGAACAACAAAAAAAGAATACACATCTTTTCTCAGGTACACATGGGACATTTGCCAAGATAGCCCATCTGATATTAGGCTATAAAACAAGCTTCAATCAATTTACAGGATTAATATCACACAAAGTATTTTCTACTACCACATAGAATGCAATTAGACATTAATAGAAGAAAATTTGGAAATTTTATAAATATGAATTTCTTCACAACCTGGATGTAGGAAAAGATTTCTTAGGCAAGACACAGAAAATACCCATCTTTTAAAAAACAGATAGTATAGACTTAAACTATGACATTTTGCTAACCAAAAGACACAATAAAGAAAATGAATTGACAAGCCAGAGATTGTGAGAAAATACTTGCTAAAGATATATTTGATAAAGGACTTGTGTCCAGAATACATAAAAAAGTTGTACATCTAAGTCACAGAGTTTCTCAACCTTATTTTCATTACAGTTCTCCGTAAGGAGCCTTTTTAGACAGCTTTTTCCCTAATTGCCCCATAATTAAATTTTAATACTACAAACATACTGTATATATTTTTGTGTACTGTAGCCATTTGTTTGGCTACAAACCATTGTAATACTTAAGATTTTTTACCCCTCCCCCAAAGCTAATTGTCACCCACTTGGGGGTGATATTGCCATCATTCAGAATCCATGCTCAATTGAAAAATTTTTTAAATGGGTAAACAATTCGAACATTTATTTAGCAAAGAAAATATGTGAATGACCAATAATTACATGGAAAAGGGCTCAAATTTTTAATAGTTACAAAATGCAAATCAAAACCACAGTGAGATGTTGATACACAGCAACTAGAATGACTAAAAAACTGACATCAAAAGTTATGAGAAGTTGGAGACACCAGAACTCTCATACATTACAAATGGGATACAACCTCTTTGGCAAAAGGTCTGGCAATTTCTTATAAAATTAAACATACCCCTATCTGTGATTGAACAGTTCCAATTCTAGGTTTTCACCCAAGATAAATGAAAACATGTCCATACAAAGACTTATAAAGAATGTTCATTGCAGGTTTTATTCATAATAGTATAAAACTGGAAACCCATCCATGACCCATTGCCTTGTCAATCAACAGGAAATGGATAAACAAATTATATCATATTTATTTAAAGGGATAATACAAATGTGAAAGTATTAGGTTGGTGTAAAAGTAATTGCGGTTTTTGCAATTATTTTTAACCTTTTAAACCACAATTACTTTTACACCAACCCAATAATAAACTACCGATTCATGTCAAAACATGGGTAAATCTCAAAATATTTATGCTGGGTAAAAGAAGTTTTACACAAACTAGTTCTTTTAAAATTTTTTTAATTAAAATTTATTTGGGTGATAATGGTCAACCCAATGGTCAACTTGAAAACTACATAGGTTTCAAGTGTACAATTCTGTAATGCATTGTCTATATATTGCATTATGTGTTCACCACCCAGAGTTAGTTCTTCTTCCATCACCATATATTTGACCCTCTTTATCCTCTTCTACCATCCCCCTGCCCCTTACCCTCTGGTAACCACTAAACTATTGTCTGTGTCTATGAGTTTTTGTTTCTTTATTTGCTTGTCTTGTTCCTTTGCTGCCTTCAGTTTTACGAGATCTGATGATTTAAGTTCACAAATTTGTTGCAACGACGTTGCTAACCTTTTTTAATATCAGAGGGATTATTCATTACAAATTTGTACCAAGTGGACAAACAGTTAACCAAGTTTACTATTTGGAAGTGCTGAAAAGACTGCATGAAAAAGTTAGACGACCTGAACTTTTCGGCAACAATTCATGGCTCTTGCATCACAACAATGCACCAGCTCACACGGCGCTGTCTGTGAGGGAGTTTTTAGCCATTAAACAAATAACTGTATTGGAATACACCTCCCTACTCACCTGATCTGGCCCCCAATGACTTCTTTCTTTACCTGAAGATAAAGGAAATATTGAAAGGAAGACATTTTGATGGCATTCAAGACATCAAGATCTACAGCTCTGATGGCCATTCCAGGAAGAGTTCCAAAATTGCTTTGAAGGGTGGACTAGGTGCTGGTGTCAGTGCACAGCTTCCCAAGGGGAGTACTTCATAGGTGACCATAGGGATATTCAGCAATGAGATATGTAGCATTTTTTCTAGGATGAGTTCATGAATTTAATGGTCTAACCTTGTACCCACATGTGAGTAAAGTCATAGGGTTCTCAACTTTTTTTTCATCTGACTTATTTTACTTAGCATCATAATCTTAAGATCCATCCATGTTGTCACAGATGAAAGTATTTCATCTTTTTTATGGCAGAGCAGTATATATGCCACATCTTCTTTATCCAATCATCTAGTGAAGGACACTTTGGTTGTTTCCATGACTTGGCCACTGTAAATAATGCTGCTATGATCATCAGAGTACCTTTATCTGTACGGATTTTCAGATTTTCAGATTTTTTGGGGTATGTACCCAGGAGGGGGATTGCTGGGTCATATGGTAATTCTATTCTTAACTTTTTGAGGGACCTCCATACTGCTTTCCATAATGACTGTACAATTTACATTCCCACCAACAGTTTATAAGGGTTCCTTTTTCTCCACAGCCTCTCCAACGCTTGTTATTATTTACTGTTGATGATAGCCATTCTAACAGGTGTGAGGTGATAACTCATTGTGATTTTGATTTGCATTTCCATAATAGCTAGTGAGGTTTAACATTTTTTCATATATCTGATGGTCCTTTGTACGTCTTCTTGAGAGCAGTTTCTGTTCATGTCCTCTGCCCATTTTTTAATTGGATTGTTTGTCTTTTTTTTGTTAAATTGTATGAGTTCCTTACATATTTAAGATATTAGCCCCTTATTGGAGGTGTCATTTGCAAATATCTTCACCCATTCGGTTGGTTATCTCTTTGTTCTGTTTTTTTGCTGTGCAGAAGCATTTTAGTTTGATATAGTCCCATTCATTTATTTTAGCTTTTACTTCCCTTGCCTTTGGGGTCAAATTCGTAAAATCTTCTTTGAACCCAAGGTCCATAAGTTTAGTACCTATGCTTTCTTCTATGCAGTTTATTGTTTCAGATCTTATGTTTAGGTCTGTGATCATTTTGAGTTAATTTTAGTATATGGTGACAAATAGCAGTTTAGTTTTATTCTTTTGCACGTGGCTTTCCAATTTTCTCAGCACCATTTACTAATAAGGCTTTCTTTTCTCCATTGCATGTTTTTGGCTCCTTTGTTGAAAATTATTTGTCCATACTTATGTGGGTTTATTTCTGGGTTTTCAATTCTATTCCATGTGTCTGTGTGTCTGTTTTTCTGCCAATACCATACTGTTTTTATTATTGCTGCTCTGTAGTACAAACTGAAGTCAGGGAGTGTGATACCTCCAGAATTATTCTTTCTTCTTAGGATTGCTTTGGTTATTTGGTGTCTTTCATGATTCCATACAAATCTGATGATTTTTTGTTCTATTTATTTAAAAAATATCATTGGGAGTTTGATAGGGATTGCATTAAATATGTATATTACTTTTGGTAATATGGCTATTTTAACTATGTTGATTCTTCCAATCCATGAACATGGAATGTCTTTTCATTTCTTTGTGTCTTCTTCAATTTCTTTTAAAAATGTCTTATAGTTTTCAGTGTATAGGTCCTTCAGATCCTTTGTTAAGTTTATTCCTAGGTATCTTATTCTTTTTCACAAACTAATTCTTACTGTGTGATCCCATTTATATGAAGTTCTAAAACAGACAAAACTAATCTAGGTGAACAAAATCCAAATATCAGTTGCCTCTGGAGATGGAAATGGGGGGAAACGATTGACTAGAGAGGAGTTTGAAGGAACCTTCTGGGGTGATGGAAATATTCCATAACTTGGTAAGAGTTTGGGCAATTATGCAGGTGTGTGCATCTGTCAGAAGTCATCAAATGGTACATTTAATATTTAGGTGTTTCAAAAAGACTGTAAGCCAATATTGAACTTTTGTTAATGATATGCATGCTGAAATGTTTAGGGGTGAGGGGTACTAATTTCTGCAACTCACTTTGAAAAAAATCAAAAAGTAAGATGGTTTTATGATTAGATAGGTCAATATTCAATAAAGCAAATATGTTAATTATAGAATTGAGGCCATAAAAATAGGATGTTCACTCTAAAATTCGTTCAAATTTTGTATATGTTGATAACTTTCATAGCAAAACATTGAGAAACAATTTATTTAATTGAAGTATGGAAATCAAGATCACTCCTGAAGCCAGCATATTCTTAGAAGAAAACTGGCCTGGTGAAAGGAAATATGAAATATGGCAGAGCTGTTCAAAGAAAGCTATGTGATCTTGAGCACATTGTGTAACCTCGCTTCACCTCAATTTAGTAATGTATACAATAATTACATTAATCCCCACCTTGCAAGTTTGTGATAAGGATTGGAGATACTTGATCTTCAGTGAGTAATGAAAATGTAGCATCTAATTTATTGTTACTTGCTATATGCCACACCTAAGTTAACCTCTCAGCCTCTTTGTTGTTACCAGATGTTGTAACCACACTTAGGTTGTTAGAATAAATTAATACATGTAAAGTGCTCAACATAGACCCTAGGAAAATTGATGTAAATAAAAATAGGTTGAACTATATGAAAAGGCTGGGTTTTAATTTTTTTGTCAAAAATAGTTGAATATTGACAATTTCATGTGGTTCAATGTAATAGCAATGTGTAGATATAGATATAAAATATATGAAAATGAGACATAGACATATAAGTATGCCTAAGAAAATCTATATGGAGTTGACACAAAGTGTTCAACCAAACATTCTGGCACAATTTTGGTGCCTGAGCAAGAGCTTCTCTTATTTAAGTTTGTCCAGCCCCCAGCGATTATTAGGGTCACCAACTCTTCCTAATTCTAGCACTGAATATTGCACATCCTGGGAAATCCTTCAGAACCAGTCAAACCAGGAAAGCTGGTCACCTTAGTTTACACAAAAGCTATTTCCATAACCAGCCTCCAAAGAGGCACTTCCTCTGTTTTGGCTGTTGCCCAGTAACTCAGTCTTACAAATACATCATAGAAAATTACAGCGAAATCCACTTTCTAGATGAACAGCTCTTTTATACCCAGACATGTCTTAATTCCCAGAGGATGACCAGAAGACCTTTTAAAGTTTGGTTTTGGTCAAATATTGCTCTTTAATTCTTTTAACTATTGGCCTACTAGTATTGCTCTGAGCCGCAGAATCTATTAAGTTCAGTTTATTTTAATTAAGAGTGTGTAACACGGAAGTACAGGGGGCAGTATAACCTGGCACTTGGGCAGGGGTGTCATAGCATTCAGGACTAAAGCACAATAAGAAATCTACTAGACCAGTTTTATAGTTATATTCAGAAGTGTCTATAATAACCTTCAGTAGGAAGCAAGAAATGGGATGCAGGCACAGAGGATCCTTGTACTTATACCTTTTCTAGGCAAACCTGCTGCTAGCAGCATGCGGCGCCTCCACATTGTAACCTAACCAAGAGGTGTGTTAAGCATTAGTGCAGCAAGGCTTAATCTGCAGGGGGGACCCCTCACACTGAAGGCTGAACCCTGGGGAAATTGCTTATGAGCTCCAGCTGGAAAACACATATGGAAGACAAACAGGTTTATCTTTGAAACTCTGTTTACAAACAAGGTGCATTTGTTCTCCACATAGTTTGTCTTTGCCAGTGGCACTTGAGGAATCCAGTTTCAATTTAAGAACTACAACTTTGGATCACCTCAAAATTCATGTATAGTTTCTTGCCAGTGTTTTTCCTTTTAAGGTAATCCCTTTGTTGCAGAGTGGGGGAGTTGGGGTGCATTTATTCACTCAGATATCTATTCTAAGATTTATTAGATGAGCTCTATGTTTCAGAAAAATGTACCAATGACATACAAAGTTTAATCAGACATTCCTACCCTCAAAAGTCATCTGATAATACCTAGACACCAATAAAGTTGGCACAAGACATATAATGCCATGAAAGGAGAATTATCATAAATAACATCAAAAGAATGTATAGAAGGATCAAAAAGTCTTAATGAACACAGTAGCTTGAGAGCTAGGCTTGAAAAGATGAACACAATTTCAACGGAGCAGAATCAGCGTCCAGGAAATGTTAATGGAACAAATGTTAAGGGCATTGAAAGACAAGAAAATAGAGGAAGCGTTAGGGAGACCACCTCAGGGAAAATGTAGATGCCTGATCACTGCACTGCACACCTGAAGCTGAAGCTGAACAATGATGAATGTCAACTGCAAGTTTACTATATATATATAGTATATATATATATAGTATATATATATAGTATATATATATATATATATACATATATATATGTAGTTACAAGAAGCAGAGTTCAGCATTAGGAATAGATACAGTGGCTGTGTGCGATGTCAGAGGGATAGTGGATGGGGGAGGGGGATTGACACAGTGTGAGGGATATAAATGATAAATGTCTAACTATTACATTGTTTTGTGCACCATTAATATAATAATAATAAAATAAAACAAAGACTATATAACAGAAACAAAGAAGGACCTAGTGATCCCACCTCTGGGTATTTATCTGAAGAAACCCAAAATGCTACTTCAAAGGGACATGCTCGTCCATATGTTCATTTCAGCGTTATTTACAATAGCCAAGATATGAAGGCAAGCTGGGTGTCCCTAAATGGATGAATGGATAAAGAAGAGGTGGTACATATATACAGTGGAATATTACTCAGCCATTAAAAAGAATAAAATCTTGCCATTTGTGACAACATGGATGGACCTAGAGGGTACTGTGCTGAGTGGAGTAAATCAGACCAAGAAAGACAAATGTCACATGATTTCACTTATAAGTGGAATGTAAAGAACAAAATAAACAAATAAAACAGAAACAAACCTATACATAGAACACTTTGATGGCTGCCAGGTGGGAGGGGGTTTTGGGATGGGGGTAAAAAGGGGAAGGGATTAAGAAGTACAAACTGGTTGTTACAAAGTAGTTATGGGGGTGTAGGGTATAGCATAAGGAGTATAGTCAATAATATTGTAATAACTATGTATGCTGTCAGATGGGTGCTAGATCTATCGGGGCGATAGATGGGGGGACTTTGGGGACAGGATAAAAATGGTGAAAGGATTAAGAAATACAAATTGGTAGTTATAGTCATGGGGATGTAAAATAAAGCATAGGAAATATAATCAATAACATTGTAATAACTATGTGTGGTGCTAGGTGGGTACTAGTCAGGGGAATCACTTCTTAAATTATATAAATGTCTAACCACTATGCTGTATTCCCGAAATTAATATAAAATAATACTGAATGTCAATTGTAATTAAAGAATTTGAAAAGAGGAGAAGATAAAGGGGAATTAGAGTTTCAAAATTCCAGGTACAAAACAAATAAGTCCTGGAGATATAATGTACATCATAGAGAATATAGTCAATAATACTGTGATAGCATGGTGCAGTGTCACATGGTTGCTGGACCTCTCATGGTGATCACTTCCTTAGCACGGGAAATATAATCAATAGCATGGTAATAACTATGTATAGTGCCGGGGAGTACTATTGAATAACTATGTTGTATACTGAAACTAATATAATATTGTATGTTAGCTATGTTTTAATAAAAATATTTTTAAAAAAAGAAAGTAGAGGAAGTGTGAGGGAAAAACAAGTCATTCAGTTTGACTAATATACAGGGTATTAATAGAGTATGAGGGAGATACCTCAAGAAAAGGAGTCTGGGATCAAATCAGGCAGGTACTGAAATGACAAGCGATGGAGGTTATAACAGTAACCACTGGAGATGCAAGAGTGAGCAAAAGAAGCACAATTCCCTGCCCTCATGGTGCCTGCATTCTAGTGGGGGTAAGGAGCTCTCAGTGAGGCCAACTAAAATGAAGGACATAGATAACAGCAGAGGTTGGTGCCTACTGGGTGGCAGGCACAAGTTAAGCATTTTCTGTATGGTATGCCAAATCCTCACAAGGTTGTTTTCACCAGAGTATTCAAATAAGGAAACATGCTCAGGGATGCTGCTGATTTGCCCAAGAGTATCCTGGTGCCTGGACCAGAGTCCAAATACACGCCTCTCTGGCACCAAAGCCCATGTCATTCTTCTCCAGGATAGATGAGACAGAGGGGTGGGGGATGAAGGGAAGGGAAGGAAAGGGAAGCTGAGAGAGCAGTTCGATTTCTGTAAGAATTCAAGAGAAAATTGAAGACTTTTAAGTTGACCTCAGGTGAAATGGAAAAGGAAGGGGGGCTGTGAGTGATGTCGTGGAGGTAGAGTGCCTAAGATTTAGCGACTAATTGAATTTTGAGGGGAAGTAAGAAAGAATCAGAGATGAACCTATGGGAATGATCCTGGGAAAATGGGAGAAGAGGAATGCATGAATAGAATCATGGAAGAAATGGAAAATTTTAAAAGATTTGGGGATTGATGGAGATTTAACAACTTCATTCAACCAATATTTATTATTCGTTTGCTTATTTAACAAATATGTATGGAGCCACCATGTGCCAGGCACTGGTTAGGCACTAGGAATCCTAAGTGATGGAGTTTATGGCCTCGTGAGGGAGAAGTGTACTAAAAAGGTAATCCCACGGAAGAGTGCAAAGTGACAGGCTGAGACAAGGATGGACAGCAGTGATTTCTAAACCGTCTTACACGTTGGATTTACCTGATATCCATTTCCCACCTCCCCAGAGATTGTGATTTAAGTAACCTGGGGTGTAGCCTCAGCTTTGGAAGTTTCAGAAGCTCTCCAGGAGATTCTAATATGAAGACTATTTGGGGAACTACTGCTCTAAAGCAGAGGTTATCAACTATGGCCCTCCAGCCAAATCCAGCCCATTGCCTGCTTTTGTAAATAAAATTTTATGGAGACACATCCCCACTCAATCACATGTATTATCACTCACATCCACACTACAACAGTAGAACTGAGTATTTGCTAACCAAGACCATGGGGCCTCAAAAGCTGAGAATATTTACTCTTTAGTGCTTTACAGAAAAAGTTTGCTGTTCCTGTCTAAAAGAAAGTAATAAGGTTTCAGAGAGCATATAACAAAGCAACATGACCTAGCTTCTTGGAAAGGCATTCGGAATGCAGGCTCTTCTCATATTTAAGTTTGTGTAGGAAAGTTGCATAGGAAAAGAGGAAGGTAAGAGCAATGAGGACAGGAAAACGGCAGGAGCAGAAGCCCTGTTCCAGTATCCACCACCATGGAATGATAACCCCCAAAATTAGTGGCTCAAAACAGCAATCATTTTGTGATTACTGTTCACAGTTTTAGGCATGGACTGGGCTCAGGAAGGCAGTTCTTCCTCAGTGTCTCTCATTTGGGGGCTGGAGTAATCCTGAACGCTTCTTCACTCATTGTCTGGAGGATGTTTTTAGCTGTCAGGGGGTCCTCAGTGTGGCTGTAGAATGAAACACTTACCTACAAAAGACTCTCCATGTATGCTTTCTGTTTCCTTACCACACTAGTTTTTAGCATCCAAGAAAAAGCAGGTGGGAGCTGTATTGTTCTTTATGCCCTTCCTTAGAAGGGACGTTACATATCGTCACTTCTGCTATAACCATAGGCCCACCCAGATTCAAGGGAGAAGCAGACACAGACCTCATGTCTTCATGGGAGTACATACCTTCAATGCCACATTTTAAGCACTGTTTGTCAGTTGGAATATATCTTAGTGACCATCTTTGGAAAATATAATCTGCTATGAGCAGGAGGGATCATGTATAGCTTCATCATCTCAAAGAAAGAGCAAGTGGGAGAGATAAGGCTAGAGAGGGGATGATGAATCCAGACTAGTACTTTAGGTCCATGTTAAGAATTTGTATCCTTCGGATGTTTGGTCCCCTGTGTTCCTCTCCCATGGCCCCCAGCCAGTGTGCTGCATGCCCAGCGTCTGCCTCCATGCTTCGGGTCCCGGGTCTGCTGTGGAGAGCCCCTTGTCCCTGAAAATGGGGTGTGGCTGAAAAGGGGGCTGCCCCCTCTCTTGTCATGCAATGCACATTCATGGGGAACCTAAAACAAAACAAAACAAAAAAACAAAAAACTTGTACCTTTATTACAAAGTCGAACAATTAAGTTCGCCAACTTGTTGCAGCAATGTTGCTAACCTTTTTTGATATCAGAGGGATTATTCATTATGAATTTGTACCAAGTGGACAAACAGTTAACCAAGTTTACTATTTGGAAGTGCTGAAAAGGCTTCAGGAAAAAGTTAGACAACCTGAACTTTTCGCCAACAATTCATGGCTCTTGCATCACGACAATGCACCAGCTCACACAGCACTGTCTGTGAGGGGGTTTGTAGCCAGTAAACAAGTAACTGTATTGGAACACCCTCCCCACTCACCTGATCTGGTGACTTCTTTCTTTACCTGAAGATAAAGGAAATATTGAAAGGAAGACATTTTGATGGCATTCAAGACATCAAGGATAATACGACAATAGCTCTGATGGCCATTCCAGAAAAAGAGTTTCAAAATTGCTTTGAAGGGTGGACTAGGCACTGGCATCAGCACATAGCTCCCCAACGGGAGTACTTCGAAGGTGACTACAGTGATATTCAGCAGTGAGGTATGTAGCACTTTTTCTTGGATGAGTTCATGATCTTAATTGTCAGACCTCATATAAACCATCGGAGCTTAACAGATTTTAGAAAGAATACTGCTAGTATTTAATATGCTGGAGTATCTAGAAGCACAAACTTGAGACAGAGTATTGGGTTCAAAACCCCATTCTATCATTTGCTTGCTGTTTGATGTTGGGAAGGTTATTTAATTACTCTGTACCTTGATTTCCTCATCTTTAAAAGGAGGAAAATTGGATTTTCTATAGTACCTACCTCATTGGGGGACTGAGAAGATTAACTGATTTGGTACAAGTGAGCACTTAGAACAGTGCCTAACCCTTAGTAAACACTATTAAATTGTTAACTAATGTTATTACACAGTACCTGCTAAATAATTACTGCCCTATCTCTTTTTCTTAAAGTGGAATCCTAGCTTTCAGGGTAAATTCTATGCATCTCCTGCACACTCTACTCGGGGGCCTCAGGCAACCAGATGTTTTTTCCTTCCAGCTAGATTTTTAATACTGGTGTCCAAGGACCTGAACAGCAGCCCTATGTTACCATCTTAGCCTCTGCCTTAGAACCAATGATTGGTACAGTTTACATCCTGTTTGTACCCTTCCCCAGCAGAGTTCCCACTCTTCTCCAGGAGCAACCAATATGAATTTGATGATACTTGTCCAGTCCTTAATTTATACTATTACCACATATGTGTTCCTTAAAATGTATAAAAATAGTGTTATATTCTATGTATTATTCTTCACATTTCTTCTTTTTTTGCAAAATGTTATTGTAAGAACTATCTCATACTGAGACAATTGTATCTGCTGTGTGTAATATTTCATCCTATTTATTTTATCCACATTTATTTTCTCTATTCCACTGTTGATGGACATTTAGGATGTTTTGTGTGTTTTTTTAAAATGACAAACAATGAACATCAGATACAAATACCAGAGTCTAGGATATTCTTAAATGTCTTCCTTTGCAGAAAATATTCTCTATTTACATTTCCATTACAAAACATTAATTCACGTGTAGTGATACATTTTTATGTCTTCTATATTAGTTTTCCATGAATTTCTAAAGATGACTTCACTGAACTGGTACGATAATTTCTCAGTGGATTGTAATTCTGCAGGAAACTTATGTGCTTTGGTCCCTGACACATCTGCATACCATCCTCTTCCCATTCCTATTAGCATCTTCTACAGATGTGCAGAATCCTCCTCACCTTAGCACCTGGTTCGTGGTTGGTATCTTTCCATTCACGTCATTCTTGTGACTCTAACTTCTTATTTAAGATCTCTATAACTCATTTATTTCCTTGCCTTCAGTAGCCTTTATTTTCACTCTATTTCAGCCACACAGGGTATCTAGCTAGCATTGACCTATCTTGCTAACATCTGAAACATCTGTATCATCGATTGTGTTAGTCCCATGACTTCCAATCCCTTTATCCCAAATTCCCTTTATCCCAATTCCCTTTATCCCAAGTTCCCTACCAACTTGGACCTCATAGCTAATCTTTCTACAATTCCTCGCAAGGCCCTAGATTCACACATCCCTACGACATTCCTAATATCCTCTTTGCCAGTCTCATTAAAGCCCACTTCTCTTCTTTTTCTGGTGGGGAAAAAAAAGCCACACTTTCTACTACAGAGTTCTTTCCTAAACCAAGCATACTTCTTTGATGGGGTACAGCATGGGTAGGTGGGGTGGGGGGAGTAAAATAGGAGGGACCTCACTACTGCTGACCAAGCCTTTTATTCTTCTCTGCTAGGATCCAGTGCACCTGCCATAAATGTTTTCCTTCTGTTCAGGTCTGCAAACTTTTCCATTTGACCTTTCGCAGGTGGCCTCCTACCAGCACAAACTAGATCACCTAATCCAGTAGTTCTAAACCTATTGTGGTCACTTTAGAAACTTTAAAAATGCTGTTGCCTGGGTCTACTTTTAGAAAATCTGATTTAATTCACCTGAGAATTTTAAAATTCTGGCCACTGGGAATTTTAAAAACTCTCCAGGTGATTCTAACTACAGTCGAAGTTGAGAACCATTGCTCTAATGTGATCAATCTTCCTTTCTAAATTTGTTGAAGTTTTGATAAATCATGAATCCTTTATTCTTCTTTCTTCTTTTCAAGGTTATATCCTGTGACCTTGAGCCTACCCCTTCCCTTCATGAGAAGGGATTAACCATCCTTGGCTGATCATTCATTCTTTCTCTCTCTCTCTCTCTCTCTCTCTCTCTCTCTCTCTCTCTCTCTCTCTCTCTCTCTCACACACACACACACACACACACACACACACACACACAATTTCTATGATCCTCTTCTTGGTATACAAGTTTAATAATAGATGTTCCTAAAGGAGCCTGACCATCGAACTTAATGATGTCACCAGTCTTCATTTTTCAGGGGCAAAACTTTGGGGCCGTCCACACCCCTTACATCTATTCATTTAGTTATTAATTCCTATTAATTGTATGCTGAAAACAGATTGTGCATGTTTTCTCTCCATCCTTTAAATTCTATTCTTCAACCATCCGCACAATCTCTAGGCACCTGATTTGCATGAAAATGATACCGTGCTAACCCCAAAATAAGACCTAATCAGAAAATAAGCCCTAGCATGACTTTTCAGGATGACATCCCCTGAACATGAGCCCTAATGCGTTTTTTGGAGCAAAAATTAATATAAGACCTGGTCTTATTTTCAGAGAAACACGGTAGCATCTCTGTGCCTGCCTCCACTCCTTCAGACTTCTTTTCTCAAGTTCTCAGTTTCTGACATACGTATTTTTACTGCTGCATTCTCAAAGTAAATAATCTTTATGTTGGGCTCTATACTTATAGTTATGTCCTCTATATTTGCAAATAACTTGAGTCTAAAAGTAAAAAAAATCAATGGCATTTGTAGTTTTAGAATTATGCAAATATTATAATTACTATATCAATTAATGTTATGAGTATATTTTCATTCTAATAACTTATTTTTGTTTTCCCTAGAATTTCCAGTTGCTCTTTCACCCCATCCCTTACATTATATTCTTATCACATCTTATTTATCATATTATTTCATTTTTTTCTGATGTCTCTAGCATATTATCTACATTTAGACTTCACTTTGTTTTTCCTCCAGAGACGTCTACTTTTCTATCCTTTTACTAACTAACTGCCTTCTAATTCTTGCTAAGACTAACTCGTACTAAGGACAAATTGCCTTAGTACAAATTGCCTAGTTTTTCTGTGTAGTAGTCAGTCATCTCTAGACTCCCTTCCTTGCCTTGTGGGTAGAATCAGCTATTTACTGGCGCTCACGTTTTCCTCTTTCCTTATTTACTAACAGACTCATAAAGGATTCTTGGGAGGTAAGATTTCTGAGTTCTGCAAATCTTTACTCTGGCTTCACAATTAACTGATATTTTGCTGGGCTAACTGTCTAGATTGAAAATAGCTTTTCCTCAAAATTGTAAAGGCATTGCTTCTAGCATTCCCTGTTGGTTATGGGAGATCTGTTAATAGCTTGATTCTTATCCTTTGTAAGGTAGCCTTAAGCTATGGGAATTGTTTTTTCAATTACAGTTGACGATCAGTATTATTTTATATTAGTTTCAGGTGTACAGCATTCTGGTTAAACATTTATACAATTTACAAAGTGATCCCCATGAGAAAATTTCTTTTATTATTTCTCCATTCTGTCAATTTTCTACTGGAAATACTATTCTTCAAATGTTGGACCTCATGAATTATTCCTCTCGATCAGTATTTTCTCTCATGTTTTCACCTCATTCAAGTGAAATCTTCTCTAGGCACCTGAAAATTCCACACCCCAAATAACTAATCTCCCTTTCCTGGTTTGTTTTTCTCCTAACCACTCATCTTTTTCTAACTTACTCTGTCAGCAAGGTTAAAAAATATGTATCTATTCTATTTCTTTTCTTCTATTCCTAGAGCACACAGTGCAGTTCCCTTGTGAAGCATAGACCTTTTAACAAAAGAACAAGGTGTCTACAACCCCTACGCCACCCAGGTACAAACACACCTCCAATATACATAGGTGAGGCAAAGATAGTTGACCTTCAATAATAACTCCTATTTGGAAAAGGGAAGAAAAACCTGGAATGTATACGTACAACAGTCACAGGTCCATGGCCATGATAAATCCTGCTGGGGAGAAATTAAGAAGGGGTTACAGCTTTTGATAATGACAAGCTCATTAATGACCCAGAGAGTGAGGTAGGTAGAGATAAGATCCCTAGAAGAGAAGAATTTAAATAACTGAGAAACCCTAGTACAGGAAGGATCACGCCCCTTGGGTAATGCTGTGAAAAAACATCAGCCAGCAAATCTTTGAAAAGAGGCTGCTTTCTTTATCCAGGTTAACCACAGCCCAACTGTATGTCCTGAGGTACAACATTCAGAGTACATGTGGGCATGCATCCCCAATGATAGAAAAAAGATTCCTCAGGGAATAAAAGCTCATGAATGTCCCATTATAAAATTCTCTAGCATTCCCTGTCTTTGGACTTTTAAGTTCTTTGAGGCAGAGACATCGCATATGCATGCCTTCTTCATTTTGGTGTTCCCAGGCCTACTACTAAAGTAGGTTTCTAATAAACATGTGGTGGGAACTAAAATAAAAATCCACGAGAAAGGAATACCTCTAGTAATCCTCACACCATCGTTTTAAGAAACTCAGACCAAGATGAACTACCATGAGATCATGAGGATTTTAGAGAGAAAAAGTCAGATGGGATTAGCCCGTTAGTAGTGAATATGTGAAATGGGGAGCTCTCCACACTTACATGAATTTGTTAACATATTTTGTTTCTATTAAGAATAGTTTTTTTGGGGGGTGGGGGGTGGGAGATGAGGGTAAGGGGGTCAAAAATATGGTGATGGAGGAGAACTGACTCTGGGTGGTGAACACTCAATGGGATTTATAGATGATGTAATACAGAATTGTACACCTGAAATCTATGTAATTTTACTAACAATTGTCACCCCAATAAATTTTTAAAAAAAGAATAGTTTTGAATCTTTCAAATATGGGAATCCACTTTTCACAATAACCAGTGATGGTGTTTTGAAATATCATATGATCCCAACGCTTTTTACTCTTGCTTCCAAATGAGAAGCGTTTGAAACTGCTTTAATGCCAAATGGACCCAGTTTTAATATTTTGATTTGCTGTTTCTGTGAGAAGCACGTTCTTTGGCATCAGAACCTCGCTGGTGTGAATGCTGCTGATTTCAGCAGTGCCCTGTGGAACCTGTGTGAAGCGGCAGAAGTTAGGGCACCACTCCATTAAGTGCATCTGGAATGTGGCTGTCACACACTGGGCAACTATTCTTCCAGGACATTCTTGGTTTGCCCACCCAGATGCTCCTTTCTGACGTGGCCCCAGTCATTTCATGATGGATTCCTGGCTTCTCTGTGACGTTATTATGGTGTTTACAAAGTAGAAAGGAAGAGTTTGTAATGCCTAGATTTTGGGGTTTTTTTGTTGTTGTTTGTTTTTTTAATCACTCTAGATAATGTAGATCTCACTTATATTTTCATGGCCTGAATTATATCATTTAACTGTCAGTGATCCTTTTCATACTCTAAAATATCAAAGTAGCCTAAATGTCATGTGTTCTTCTCATAATATTCTTCAAGGTGTGTGCAGGAGGACGTTTTCCATCTTTCTTAGTCTTTAGCCACTTGTCTAGGTAACATAAGAATCACTGAGGTCAGCCTGACTGGGTGACTGGACCTTGGTGGTCACCTAATTCACTCCTTCCATTTAGCAGATGAAGGAAACAAGGCCCAACCAAGAAAGATAATGGCCTTGTCCTCCATTATGTAACTGATGAGTACCGGACTTGGGACATTGTCATCCTACTTCTTTCAGCAGACTCAAGTATTAATGTTTGGTTGTCTGTGTGAGCCCCCTTGAAACATGATGACAGTTCCTAATTTTTTAAATGGCATTACTATACTTCATTACTAGTAACTGCAAGCCCAAATCTTAAAATTCATCTACAGCAATCTAACCTGCAACATGATTTCCAGGCCCCTCTCTAAAGGGTGGGTGTGGAGCTGGGGAAGGGCACTGCACAAATAAACAGAACAACACTGGCAGCCTTTGGAGTTCTGCCTCAAGCTAAGCACTGCCAGGAGTGAAAGTCATTAGAGGCCCTTTGCAAAGGTTGTTAAGAAATGTGTAAACAGCCGTATAAACAACACCAGGTCAGGTCATGGAAGGAGTCTGGCAACTGGGGAGGCCTGGGGAGAGCCTGCCAAAGTGTGAAATTCCCAGCAGGGAGAAGACATTTGGAAAAACAGCTCCATCAAGTTTTATCAACACAAATCATTTCCTAAGTGGTATATTTTATTTAGAGTATGTGTGGCCTACATTTAACAAGGGAAGCTTTTATCAATCGTAGTTTTTATCACTTCCAGATATCTCGGTTTCTGAATTACTGGCAACGTTTGTGGTGTGCTCATTTTTCTGGGCTTTCCTGTCTAAACACAGCACCGGTGATGCTCTCGGTGTGGAGAAAGGCAATGCGCTGCACACACGCTTCCTGTTGGCCATGCTGTGTGGTGGGGGCCCCGCACATGCTGAACCGTAAACAAACCTGGGCCTGCTGTTCTAATTTTAAGACTTAGAGGAAACAGCCATATTAATAATCACAGTGATAGAGAAACACCCACAAATAGGCTGTTATGAGATACCACTTTCTCTGCCACAGTAAAGGCTTTGGCATTTTCTTTTTAAGGAAGTTGATGCTGGAAGAAAGTGATTTCACCAGTAACTTCCTGACCTTCTCCGGAATAGCATCAATGGCCACAAACATTCAAGGGAGTTGTATTGAATGCTGAAAAGCGGTTTCTACATGTCTGTGACTTTCCCCACATGTGGAGAGCAATTACATGAAAGTAAGAGGGGAAATCTTATGCGGATAACTACCACTAAATTCTTCTTTCCTATCCAGATTCTTTCCTTCCTGGCCATTCAAGAATCTCTTTCTGTTTGGCCTGAGTTCTATTCTTCTTCTGCCAATGTTTTCTTCCCCTGCATCCCTTGTTCACCAGCAAAGCCCATTTCTTCAGCCTGCTTGTTCAGGTTTTGCCCTAATTTAGCAAAGCCGACTCTCTGAGTACACTCCTGTACTCAGAGTCACAGACATATATGGAAGTTTCTTCCATAACAGCTTCCCTATTGTCTATCATAAGGAATAAAAAAAAAATAATATAAGTAAGTTGTATGAAATTTCTGTGTCTCCTGAAAGTAATGGGAGACATTTCTACCAAATGTAGAGGGTATGTTGGAACATCTCCGGTTTAAAGTATAGACTGTGTATGTGCCCTATGAGGAATTACCCTGTGGATATACCTCAGAGACATGCCATCACCCTCCCGGATAGCTAAAAACAGAGTTCATTGAGGAGCCAGGCTATTATAGATGCCCTTGAAAGAAATAAATCATAGTCAGGTCTTCACCATGAACCTTTCACTGAAAGTCACAATAGCAGATTTTCAGAAAAAAAGCACTGCTTTGTAATCAAGCAGCTTCTCACAAGTGTAACTCCATGTGGCACTCACCAGGAGTATAACATTAGAGATTTATTTGTTTAGCGATGGCTTTTTAATTCACCTGAGTAATGGAGGGAAGGGCCAACCTTTTACAAGTATAACCCACATGGCATATCCTGTTTCCCTTCTCTTCCCACGTGGCACTGGAACTGTTCACTCTTCCAGACACTCATATTATATGTACAGCAGTAAAGTGCTCTATGAATTATGTCCTACACAGAAAATTTAGTTATTTATATTCCTTTGTGTTCCCATTCTTAATGAGATAATGATAGAAGAGTCTATTCCAATTGATCATAACAATAACATTTGCTGCGTGCTTAATATTTGTTAGACAGTGTGTAGCACTTAGATTCTACAATTTATAAAATGTTTCATTTAACCTGTTGGAAGTATGATTTTAGCATATTCACAGAGTTGTGCAACCATCATTCCTATGTAATTTTGGAACATTTTCATCACCCGAAAAAGAAACTCTGTTCCTGTTAGCAGTTAGCATACCCTCACTCACATCTCTGGCGCTAGGCAACTGCTCATCATCCTTGTGTCTCTGCAGATTTGCCATTCTGGACAAGTCATACAAATGGAAACATAAAGTATGTGGCCTTTAGTGTCTGTCTTCTTTCACTTAGTGTAATGTTTCTAAGGTTCATCCATGTTGTAGCATGTATCAGTACTTTCTTATGGCTAAATAATATTCTATTGTATGGATACAAACTCTCGTTAGTCAATTGAATGACATTTGGTTTGTTTTCCACATCGTGGCTATTTGTGAATAGTACATTAATGTACAAGTTTCTATTTGGACGTATGTTTTTTCTCTTGAGTATACATCTAGGAGTTGACCTGTTGTGTCATTTAACTTTTGAGAAACTGCAAATCTTCTTTTCAAAGAGGCGACACCATTTTACAATCCACCAGCAACATGTATGAGGGTTCCAATATCCCATTCCTTCTCCAATACTTGTTATTGTCTATTTGACTATAGTAATTCTAATTTGTGTGAAGCAGTATCATATTGTGGCTTTGATTTGCATTCCCTAATGGCAAAAGATGTTTAAACATCTTTTCATGTGCTTATTGGCCATTTGTGTATTTTTGTTTTGTACATGTCTATTCAAAGCATTTCCTTAGATTCTAACTGGATAAATTAGTCTTTTTATTGTTGAATCATAAGTGTTTTGGAAACAAGTTCTTTATCAGATATGTTTTGCAAATATATTTTCATTCCTGTCTTTTTTTTACTGTCCTTAGCAGCAGAGGTTTAGCAACAGATAGTATCCTTAGCAGCACAAAAGCTTTTTAATTTTGATACTCTATTTTTGTCTATTTTTTCTTTTATTGCTTATGCTTTTGATGCCTATGAAATCACAGCCTAATATAATATCAGAAATAATTTACTCATGTTTTCTTTTAAGAGCTTTGTGTGCTTACATATTAAGTCTCTATTTGTTAAATAGATCCATTTTACATTAATTTTTGTGTATGGCGTGAGGTAGGAGTCCAACTTCTTTCTCTTGCATGTAGATATCCAGTTGTCTCAACACTATTTGTTTAAAAGACTTCTTTTCCCGTTGAATTGTCTTGTAACCCTTGTTGAAAATTAACTGGCCATAAACATGCGTTTATTTTTAGACTCGATTCTGTTTTGTTGCCTTATTCTATCCTCACAGATAGATATGTCTGGGAGTACCACATTGTCTTGATTACTATAGGATTTTATCTCTAGAAGTGTCTTTTCCAACTTTGTTCTTCCTTTTCAAGATTGCTTTGGCTATCCTGGGGTTTTTACAGATCTCTTTGAATTAGGATCAACTTACTGATTTCTGCATAATGTCAGTTCAGATTTTGATACAGGTTAAATCAAATCCATAGATCAGTTTTGTGAATATTGTCATCTTAGCAAATTAAATCTTCTGATCCATGAACATGGAATGTCTTTCCACGTACTTAGATGTTCTTTGATTTCTTTAACAGTGCTTTATAATTTTCAGTGTACACATCTTGCACTTCTTTTAAATTTATTCTAAGTATTTTATTCTTTTTGATGCTATTATAAATAGAATAGTTTTCTTAATTTCATTTTCAGATTGTTCATTGTTAGCATATTGAAATGGAATAGCTTTTTGTATGTTAATCTTCTATTTGCAACTTATTGATATTATTTATTAACTCTAATAGTTTGTGTGTGTATGTGTTTTAGAATTTTCTATATATAAGATTATTGTCATCTGTGAATATAAAATAGTTTTACTTCTCCATTTCTAATCTTGATGCCTTTTTTTTTTCTTAATTGCCTTGGAGGAAACCTCCAGTACCATATTGAGTGGATGTGGCAAAAGTGAATATCCTAGTCTTGTTTCTAACTGCTTTGGTCTTTCACTATTAGGCATGATGTTAATGTGTGTTCCTGATTAGAAGCCACTTATCAGAATGAAAAAGTTCTGTTCCTTGTTTGTTGAGAGTACTTATTTTGAAAGGGTGTCAGAATTTGTAAATGCTTTTTCTGCAACCACTGAGATGACCATGTAAGTTTTGTATTTTATTTTATTAATATGATGTATAGCATCAATTGGTTTTCAAATGTTAAACAAACCTTGTATTTCTGAGATAAATCTCACCTGGTCATAGGTATATAATTCTTTTCTTTTATGTTGTTGGATTTGTTTAATAGTATTATTTTGAAGATTTTTGCATCCTGCTTTAGTCATAAGGAATACTGACCTTTAGTTGTTTCACTTGTGATACCTTTGTCTTATTTTGGCTTCAGTGTAATAGTAGCCTCATACAATGTGTTGGGAAGTATTCCTGCCTCTTCTATTTTTTTGGAAAAATTGTGAAGCTTTGGTATTAATTCTTTCTTAAATGTTTGGTAGAATTTAATCAGTGAAGCTATTTTCTTTGTTTATGACTACTTATTTGTTCTCTTAGCTTGCTATATGTCTTTAGATTTTTTTATTTCTTCCTGAGTCAGTTTCAGCAGTGTATGTTTTTCTAGAAATTTGTCCATTTTATCTATGTCATCAAATTTGTTAGTATGTAATTACTCATAGCATTTCCATATTTTAATGGAAATTAAAAAAATTTTTTTTTAATTTTTTAAAAAAAATTTTAAGGTGAATATCAATGTTCTCTCTTTCATTTCTGATTTTAGTAACTTGAAACTTTTCTTGAACGTTTCCTTCCTTTTTCTTGCTTTGGATATATTTTGCTTTTCTTTTTTAATTTCTTAAGGTGGCAGGTTAGATTATAAATTGAAATCTTCTTTTTTAACATATACATTTACAGCTATACATTTTTCTGTAAACACTATTTTAGCTGCATCCATAAGTTTTGATATGTTGTGTTTTCATTTTCATTTATCTCAAAGTATTTTCTAAATTATCTTGTGTTTCTTTTTTGACTTATTTGTTATTTAGATACGTCTTGTTTAATTTTCACATATTTTTGAATTTCCAAATTTTCTTCTGTAATTGATTTCTAATTTCATTCCATGTGGTCAAAGAACATACTTTGTATGATTTCAATCTTTTTAGATTTAATAAGACCTGTTTTATGGCTTAACATATGGTCTACCCTGGAGAATGTTCCATGTGAACTTGGGAAAAATTTGTATTCTGCTACTGTTGGATAGAGTATTTTATAGATGCCTGTTATGTCTAGTTGATTTATAGTATTGTTAAGGTCTTCTATTTCCTTGTTGATCTTTTGTTTAGTTGTTTTATCTATTATTGAAAGTGGGGTGTGGAAGCCGCCAACTTTTATTGCTGAATTGTCTATTTCTCCCTTAAACTCTATCAGTTTTTGCTTTATGAATTTTGGAACTCTGTTGTTTGATGTATATATGTTTATAATCATTATATCTTCTGGATGGATTGTCTTTTTTCTCATAAAATGTCCTTCTCTCTAGTAACAAAGTCTATTTTGTCTCTACTAGTATAGACGCTGCAGCTATCTTTTGTTTACTATTTACGAGGTATATTTTTTTATCCCTTTACTTTAACCTGTTATATCTTTGAAAAAAAAGGCAAACCTCTTGTAGACAGCATATAGTTAGTTCAAATTTTTTATTTACTCTGACAATCTCTGTCTCTTGATTTGAGTGTTAATGTATATTTAATGTAATTAATGATAAGGCAGAATTTACATCTGACATTTGCAATTTGTTTCCATGTATCTTAAGTATTTTTGTTTCTCTATTTTTTATTACTGCCTTGTTTGCCTTAAGTAGATATTTTCTAGTTTACCATTTTCATTTCCTTGTCATTATTTTACTATATTTTTGAGTAATTTCCTTAGTAGTTGCTCTAGTGATTAATATCTTACCCTATAACGATCTAGTTCAAATTAATAAAAACTTAATTTCAATAACATTCAAAAATTTTGTTTCTGTATAGCTTCCTTGTATTCCCCTTCCTGGTGCTATTATAATTATACAAATTACATCTTTATACAACATATGCCCGTCAACACAGATTTATAATTATTGTTGTTTGCAGTTGTCTTTTAAATCAGGTGGGGGAAAAGTAAGAGTTACAAACACAAAGTAATTTATGCTGTTATCTATACTCGCTTATGCAGTTAGTTGCCTTTACTCATGCTCCTTATTTGTTCTTGTGTGTTCAAGTTTCTCTCTATTGTCCTTTCATATCAGCTTAAGGACTCCATTTAGTATTTCTTGTCAGACAGGTCTGCTGGAAGTGATTTTTTTTCTTTTCTTTCCTTTTTTTTTTCAGTTTTTGTTGATCTTGGAGTCCTAATTTCTTCTCATTTTTGCAAGACAGTTTGGCTGGATATAGAGCGCTGGGTTGCAATATTTTCCTTCTAGCTGTTTGGATATGTTTCCCACTGCATTCTAGTTGCCATTGTTTGGGATAAGATTTCACCTGTTAGTCTTATTGAATCCCATATACATGATGAGTTGCTTCTTTGTTGCTTTCTTGCTATTCTCATGAATGTCACTTTGTCTTTGTCTGTGTCTAGGAGTGCATCTCTTTAAGTTTAGCCTACTTGGAGTTTGTTGAGCTTTTTTTTTTTGGTTGACATTCAATATTATTTTGTATTGGTTTCAGGTGTAAAGCATAGTGGTTAGACATTTATATAATTTATATAATTCATGTAGTGATCCCCCCACTTAGTCTAGTAACCCCTGGCACTATACATAGTTTTTGCAACATTATTGACTATATTCTCTATGCTGTACTTTATATCCCCATGACAATTTTATAACTACCAATTAATCCCTTCACCTTGTACACCCAGCTTCCCAACCACTCTCCCCTTTGGTGATAATCAGTTTGTTGTCTGTATCTTTGAGTCTGTTTCTGTTTTGTTTGTTCATTTATTGTATTCTTTAGATTCCACATATAAGTGAGATCACATGGTATGTTTTTCCCCAGTCTGACTTGTTTCATTTTGCATAATACTCTCTAGGTCCATCCATATTGTTACAAGTGGAAAGATTTCATTGTGTTTTGTTTTTTTTTTTTATGGCAGAGCAATATTCCGTTATATATGTTATTTAATTTGTTTTTTTCTTTTTGGTATTTTGATTGGATTCTTTCTGCTACCTTGTTCTCCAAATCTCTGATTTGATCTTCTGTTTAATCTAATCTACTGGTGATTTCTTTTAGTGTCTTCTTCATTTTAGTTATTGTATTCTTCATTTTTTAAAAATGGTTTCTATGTCCTTTTTATGCTATTTCTTTTTTTTTATTAGTTTCAGGTGCACAAGACAAGCTAATACTTAGACGTTCATCATTTATATCCCTCACACTGTGGACCCTCCCATCCCCTCATCCCCCCATCCACTATCCCTCCAACATTGCACTGAGCCATCACATTATATATATAAAATTATAGTTGGCATTCATTATTGTTCAGCTTCAGGTTATTGAGCTTCTTGAATGTGCAGGTTAAAATTTGTCATCAAATTTAGGAGTTTTCAGCCATTATCTATTCAAATATTCTTTCTCTCTTTTCTTTCCTTTCTTCCTGAAACTCCTATTATGTGTTTTGTATGCTTTCCAGTGTCTCACAGGATGGTGTTTTATGGCTTACCAAATACTCTGTTTATTTTTCTTCACTTTTTATTCTTTTTGTTCCTCAGGTTTGATAATCTCAATTGGTATATATTTAAGTTTATTTATTTTTTATTCTGCAAGTTCAAATATGCTTTTAAGCCCTTCAGTTGAATGTTTCGTTTGAGGTGTTGTTATTTTCAATGCCACAACTTTTATTTGATTTGTTTTTATTTCTTACTGTTTATTGGTATTTTTTATGTGGTGAGACGTCATTTCATACTTTTATTCTGTGGACATGATTTCCTTTAGTTCTAAGCTTATTTAAGGTACTTGATTTAAAATATTTATCTCTCAAATACAACTTCTGGGTTTTCTTGAGGAAAGTTTCTATTGACTGCATCATTTCATTATTTGCAACTCTTCCTTGTTTTTTTGCATTTGAACTTTCTGTTGAAAATTGTACATTTAAAATAACATAATGTAGCAAATCTTCTCTCCTAGAATTTGTTGTTGCTGCTGTTTGCTGTTGTTCTGCTGTTTCTTTATCTAGTGAATTATTCTGAACTAGGTCTGTAAGTCTGTATTCTTTTTCTAATGTGGCCACTGATGTTTCCACTCAGTTAAGGTAGTGGTCAGTGAATGATTAAACAGATATTTCCTTAAATATCTGGACACAGTAAGTCTTCCACCCTTTGCCTAGAACCTCAGTGTATTTGTGTTTGGGGCACACAGATAGCACTCAGGAAGGCAGTTTGCAATTCTGCCTTGGCCCTCACTTCCTATATGTGGCACCTGAAATCAGCCAGAAATGAGAGCTTAGGACTTTCTCAGATCTTTCCTGGGCATGTGCATAGCCCTACACATGCATATAGCCTTCTAGATTCCTAGGAATAGTCAGACCTGTTCAAATCCTCCCATGGACATCTCATTCTCTAACTTAATTTAAAAGTTTTTTTGTTGTTGTTAGATTATTTTTTGTTCAACTATTATCACTGCCTGTGGTAGCTGCAATGTTAAACAATTGTTGCTAATTGTTTTTGATAAATAATCCCAGGGGAAAGGTTGTTCACACTGATTGAGAGCAAGACCTTTGAGTGGGGATTTCTAGGGAACTATCAGACAGTTCAAATGGTGACAATTCTCTGAGACTGATGCTTTGGGGGAGCTCAAATTCTTCTGTTCTCTCTGGTGGCTGATAGGCTTGATTTTCACAGCTACCATGGTTCTGAGACTGCTGGTTTTCGAGGCTATCTCAGAGTTTAGGAGAGGGTGATGGGAATAGGGCTAATTCAAGCATCACAAAGCCTGCTGTTTTTACCCAGATTCAGATTTTTTAAAAATAAACACTCTTTGGGTTATTGCAAGTCTTTGGTTAATTTTTAGAGTTCTGAAAAAGTTGTTTTTGACAATGTTTCTCGAGTTTTCCCTGATTTTATAATGGAGCAGTTCTTTGGAGGTCCTTATTCCATCATTTCCACCGATGTCACTCTCCATTGCTTTGTAATAGAATATTCTTGACCTAAAATTATCGTTCAGAAAAACTCTGACAAAAAACCTTTTAAATTATTTGCAAACAAATAATTGCATAATCGTTCAAGGTAATTATATTATTCTCCTTTCTGTCAAGAGTTTCTTTGATATTTTTCCGCTACAGAACATAAGTTTTCTTTTTCCTCTCAAGCCTTCCGCGTGCATCTAAGGATGATAAGAATAATAGTAACAAGAAATTACAACAGTTGCTTTGTGCTAAATAGTGTTTAAGACACTTCACAAATACTAACTCAATCCTATGATATAGGTATTATAGTTATCCCTGTTATAGACATGAAAAAACCCAGGACAGGAAGATTAAATAATGCACCAAGATCACAGAGCTAGTAATAGGCAGAGCTGGGACTTGAACTAAAGCAACCTTAGCTCTTAGCTCTTAACCAGGACACTATATTGAGGACAACTTATCCAGTCTAAAGGTTGACATTTAGATTTTTTAAATACAATGCTATTAGCTTCTGTTATTTTTAGGGCTACAACAACTTTGGTCAAACAAAAGGAAACATGTACTTATTTGCTGTCTTCCACATTACAGACCTATAAAAATGTCAACTGTGGAAACTGTAATGAAGGAGCAACATCAAGTCCACTGGTGTTATCTAAGGTGTGATTGTGTTGTGTGACATAGTGTAAGCATTTTCTATATACATTTTTTAAAAAAACAATAAGAAGTCAAAGGTACAGGTACAAACTGTGGTATTTGAATCTTGAATCTATTCCAAGTCTTTTCACTTTATAAAGATGTATACTGCCAGACCTATTTTGAAGCTGTGTGTAAAATTCTACATGCTGCAGTGAGATTAATATTTTTTAAAGAGTGATTTTATAGAAAGTTGGCACCAGAAAATAAGGTTCTGTTTCATTATTTTGACATATAAAAGTTTATTGAGGTCACAATGTATTCTCTTTTGGAAAAAAAAAATCATTAGCACATGGTGAAATACACAATTTATTGGCAAAGTCACAGTAGCACTTTTTCTGTATAAATTTCTCACAGCCCATCCAAAATGTATTTGAGACGACTTCTAAATACAGTTAACTGATGAATAGATTAACATGAATAAAGTTCTTCATGCCAGTCTTTAAGTTTCTAGTTCTCAAATAACATCGCTAATCATTTAGTCACATAGGGCCCACTTTATTTTTCAAATTCCTCTATATATGCTTTGCAATCAACACTTCCCTTTCAAAGGCCTTGTTCTACCTTCTTTATTAAAACACCCTCTGTGTGATGGCTCACTAAGGGTTTTCCTACCTCCCAAGCCCTTTCTTTTTAGAAGAGGGTCCACTGTACTTTTATTTTCCATCAATACTAACAACATAATGGAGGTGTTGATGTTTTTCAAACATTAAAATTGAGCAAATCTTGAAATAACTGACCCACAGTTGATTTTGGCCAACTAAGTAATTTACAGCTTACCTCTCTGGCTTGGTGTTAACTTACTGTAAACCTCAAGGATCTTTTGGGTAGAGAGGCAAACCTGGAAAAATATTTGCACTTATAGGTTAAATGAAATTTGTACTTCCAGAACCTCTCCCTGTGAGAAAACCCAGAAATTTTACAAATATTAACTTTATTTATATGTAAGAATTATAGTGAATTGATAAAAAGGACTTTATCATCTAGCTCAAGCTCTGTTGCCAAATTAGGAAACTGAGGCCCGGGGAGGTAATTAACTTACCCAAGTCTGCACAATTCAATCACACTTGAAATATGGCTGCCCTAGGTTGGCTTCCTAGCATACCTTTAGGAACCTTGGAGGCAACATTCCTCTGCCTTAATCATTCTTCAGCCAGGTACCAGGCAACTGTATAGGGACCACCCCTATAGCCCAAAGCCCCTGAAATTACTCAAACTAGCCAATTTCAAATTGTTCACCCTTCCCTGCATTGCCTTTCCCATGAAAACCCAGTAAAGGTCATGGCTTCCACTCACCCCTCATTCTTGTCTTCTGCCTCTGGACCACCCCGGTGTTTTCCCATATGGCCCTGAGTGGCATGCCATGCCTCCTGTCTCTAGCACCTGTGAGTAAAATAAACTTTAATTTTTACTGGAGTTTCTCTTTTGTCTTCTCTTGTGGCCATACTTGACTGACCATCTCAGAAAAGAATACAAAATATAGTCCCTATTTCTTAAAGATGGCAGTTACTGGCATCAGTAATTACGTGTCTTGCTTTCTCCACTCATTTCTCCTTTCCTTAAGGATCAAAAGGACAACAACATGCTCATACTTTTCTGGCTCTAGGATCTGGGCCTCAGTGTCATAATAGACTAGAAGTGAGAATGGAGATTGTCTATTGGTAGGAGACGAGGATACCCACTTGCTGAACTGATGGTCTTATGATAAACTGAGAGTGAAGAAGTAAAGATGCCCTAGATATAGTCAGAAATGATGATGTCCATGCAGACTAACTACAGAGCTATCATCCTCAGCAGCAAATGTCCTCATCCCCCCAGAGCTACCTCACACACATACACTGGGATTTGTCACTTGATGCCACTTGATGGGAAAATAGCACATTAGTCTTGCTTATGCCAACAGGAAGACAGAGAACACTGCTACTGAGACCCAGTTCCCCACCAATTTTTATTTTCCTCAAGGCTGCTGATGCGTTTCCTTTAGTAAAAAATAGTTACTATATGTAGCCCTTAGTAAGTCAGCAGAATTATTTTTCTGGGGGTAGATGGGTAACTTTATGTGGTCTCTAGTGGGAAAGTGCTTCTTGCCTGCAGCATTATGGGTATGTAAGTAGAAAGAGTGTGGACCTTGCAGACAGACACTTGTTCACACCCAGCTGTGGGAACTTTATCAAATTGTTTAGCCTCTCTGAGCCTCAATTCATTCATCTAAAAATAATAACATGTTGTGAAGATCTACTGTGTGGATTAAATAAATATTATATGGTTAGATGAAATGTCATAGAGAATGGTAACTATGTTATATGGGATGTTAATATAGCCTGGCATATATCAGGACATTAATATATGGTTCTTTTGTTTCCTTCCGGCGGGTCAGGTAGACCACATGGTTCCCATCATGAGGAAGAGCGAGGAGAGAGGGGAAAGGAAGAGAATGAGGGGTTACTCCTTCTAAGAACAACTTATTGCTATGACTTAAGGACACTGCCATTCCTTTTTGCATTGGTCGCCTGAGTGTAGACTGAAAACACTAAGCTGTTCCATCCCAATGTGCGTCAAGAAGATGAACTTTGGGAACTAGCACATGCTATCCATTGTCATTAGAGGAAACTAAAGTTGTAGGACTTACCACATAAACACTGGGGTATAACCAAATCGCTGTTCCATAAGTACACTAAAAATGACTCATTTTGTATATTTGTGCCAAGTATGCATCATGAGATAGGTGTTTATTTACCAGCCTATCTCCAAGTTACAGAAGAGGCAAAATGTTTTCCCTCATAGATACAGAATCAACTTTACCTACTCGTGCAAAATCTCGAACTATTTTATCATAAAAGTACTTACACATTATTTAAATTTTTCTATTAATTATTTATCCTTATTTTTAATTTAAAAAAACAAAATTATTTTATTATATAACTATTTTTCAGAGTCTCTATATTGTCTTTTATATGTAATCTAGATTTTACATGTCCCTAACTGCTATTCACATACTATTTAGTCACAACTGTCATATTAAAAAATTAATCCCTTTCATTTGTAACTTTGGTTCTAAGAGTATTTATCTCAAGCCATTCTTCGACAGGGTAAAAGTGATATTTTTTTAACTGAGATAACCCCCCCCGCCCCCCCAGTTCAGAACATCACTGTTGTTATTTTTTGACATTAGTCCTTTAAGGTCAGAATGTAAGTTAATTTTCAACTCATTCAACCTGCCAACTTTGTTGTCAGCCACCGAGACTGGAAAGGACAGTGTTACATTCCCCCAAAGCCCTGAAGCCAGCACCCTGACCAATAGCTGCCAGAGACAGGGTCTGGCAGAGCACGGCCACACTGCTGTACAGTGAGTATGGGTCAACCTTACCCGAGCCTGCCCGCAAAGGTGATCAGAGTCTCCGTTGGAAATGATATCCTGAGACTTGCCATTGGCCATAGGACACTGAGTTTCATAAATGTTCAGAGCTGATGACTAAACCAGTTGAAGCCTAGCCCTGCAGACATGCCCAAGCAGACACTGGCACAGGATCAACACAAAATGCAGTACCACAGAAGCTCACTCTCTGCCTTCCTCATATGCTAACATACTTCAGTAGTTTTGTCACACAGGACATTGTCCACATTCTGAGTCACAAATACCATATTATAGAGGGTTTAATGAAGAGCCTATGAAGAAAAACTAATTTTTTAAAGTCACTTTGCTTATGGTTGTTTTTGTTGTAGTTCTTGGTTGTTGCTTTTAGTCCTGAAAATGTGAGGGAATCCTGAAACGTAGAGGAATCCTGAAAGAGAAGCATCTTTATTTTGAAAAAATGCTAGGTACATGTTTTTTGAATCTCTACACTGTTAGTGATTCATTTCATTTCCTATATTCTAGATGTGAACCACACTAAAACAGCAACCGCCATCAATAAAAACTTGACGGCAAATACTGAAAATTATTTTACTTTCTTGGCAAAGAGAAAATAGCCATAGAGTTATAATCAGATCCCATCACACAATTAATTCTTTTATTTTTAATTTTTATTAAATTTATTGGGGTGACATTAGTTAGTGAAATTATATAGGCTTTAAGTGTACGATTCTGTAATACATCATCTATATATCACATTGTGTGTTCACCACCCAGAGTCAGTTCTCCTTCCATCACCATATATTTGCCTCTCTTTACCCTCTTCTATCATCTGGTAACCACTAAACTGTTGTCTATGTCTGTGTTTGTTTGTTTGTTTGTTTGTCTTCTTCGTTTGTTGCTTTTAGTTTTCTATCCCACATATGAGTGAAATCATACGGTTCTCGACTTTCTCAGTCTGACTTACTTCACTCAGCATGATAATCTCAAGATCCATCCATGTTATCACAGATGGTATCTTTTCTTGTGGCAGAGTAATTTTCCATTGTTTATATGTACCACATCTTATTTATCCAATCTATCGAAGGACACTTTAGTTGTTTCCGTGTCTTGGCTACAGTGAATAATGCTGCAATGAACATAGAGGTACATATATCTTTATGGATAAATGTTTTCAGATTTTGGGGGTAGACACCCAGAAGAGGAATCGCTGGGTGATTCCTCTGGTAATTCCATATGGTAGATTCCATATGGTAGATCTATTCTTAATTTTAGGGGGAGACTCCTTACTATGCCTGTTCCAATTTACTTTCCCACCAACAGTGCATGAGGGTTCTTTTTTCTCCACAACCTCTCCAACATTTATTATTACTCATCTTGTTGATAATAGCCATTCACATAATTAATTCTAATACAAAACTATTTTTTTCCAAAATTTTTAACTTCCACGTATCTTAGCCACTTTTTAATATAAGATTTCAAAATTTTCACTTGTTAGATGTTTACTATTATTTATAGTTCTTAAACATTCTTTATTAAATCCAAGAGCTAGAAATGTACAAAGTTTTACAGGTTCAGTGAAAATACTTTGAAGCTGGGGCATAAGGAAATAAATAGCAAACATCAGTTGGGCTCTTAGTATGTGCAAAGTACCATCTGGACTTTCCGGGGTGATGAAGGTTTAAAATAATTGCTTCCTTTACTTGAGGGGATTACTATCTATGGTGAAAACAAGGCAACATACAAATAATGCAAATTTAAAGCTGATGGTAGCAAAAGCCACAATAGAGACAGTTTGCTATTATGTATACAAGATGCTATTGAGTTCAAAGGAGACCAGAGAACTAAAAGGTCCTGCCATGCTGACAGCTCTGACTCCACTACTCCAAGTCTCCTAAGATGTTGAAAAATATTTTGAATTAATGAGGGTGTCAGAGAGTGCATTAATGTATTCCAAATTGCTCATCTAACTCACATGTTCTTGTAGATTCTGTGTGACACTAAACAATGGGGTCATACATGTTTCCTGATCAATTTCATTGACCTCTAACAGACTGACAAACATAACTGGTAAAAGCTGTTATAGAGCAGGATACTTGAAAATGTTACCGATAATGAACTTTAAATACTAGAACAGAGGTTGATATACATGCACAACAAATGGAGAACCAAGGAAATTGCCCATGTGATTCAAGCAAAATGACAATACTGTTTAAACTCTGAATAGATTATAGACATCTGACTTGAATTATTTGGATGATTGGTAAGGTTGTATTAAGCTAGCCTATAATCCACATGTCTGCAGTAACAAGAGAGGAAAGCACAATTTCATTCTTTTATTCTTTAGACATTTAGTTGTAGAGTACCTGTTGTATGTTGGTGTGCTAGTAAAGGTTTAACAACCAGCTAGGTGGAGGTGGAAGGGAGCCCTGATTTATAGCACTTGCTCATTTTGGTGGTATAAATACAACAGCCAACTTCAAGCTACCAACATGAAATCATTGAATATAGAGTTGGGATGAGACACTCAGTGATATCTCATTATATAGAATTTCCATTTGTGTGTTACGTGCCCTGGAGTCAGCACCGACTCCTGGCAAAGTGGCAAGGTGGCTGACATGGGTTATGGATTTATCATGCAGGACCTCTTAGACACACTTAAGGGTTTCTGTCTTTCCTAAGAGAATGGGCACGTTCTGAAAGGTTTAAATGGGGATAAGAGGTTGATAAGTTTACGTTTGTGTTTAAGAAGATACTTGTTCTACTGGGGGGAGAATGGATTTCAGGGAGCTCAAATAGAAATGGAAACCTTTATTAGGATGCTATTGCAGCACTTTGGATGGGAAAGGATAGTGGTTTGGGTTAAGCTGTCAGCAATAGTGAAGGAGAAATGGATAGAAGATCCATTTTGAGGACAGAATCAACAAAACCTTTTATGGGAGAGAAAGCTCATGATTGCCAATATCCATGTTTCTTCTCCTTTTTTTTGTAATTTAGGGATGCAACTAAATTACATCTTATAGCCTTCTTTGAAGTTAGGAGAGGCCATGTGGCTGAATTCTAGCCAGTGGAATGTATATGTGAATGTTATACACAGCACTTCCAGACCAGACCTATAAAAATCTCCCAATAAGTCCTCCATTATTTTACTCCTTCCACAGTGACCTTGGGAACCATATCCTAAAGATGGCAGGTCCACTGAGTGGAGTATTCTGAGAGCATCCAATTCATAATGGATGGCTACATAAATAATAAATCAATTTTTATTGTGTTAAGCCAAAGAGATTTGTATGGGGGTGAGGGTGAAGTATTGACTTAAAGGACTGATTAAACATGGAGAGTAATAGGAGTGAGGGAGATGAAAGATAACCATGGATTTCCAGCATGAATAACTGTGTGAATGGAAAAGTCATTTAATAAAATGTGTCACACTAGAGAGGAAGGAAGATCATGAGCTATGTTCTCAAAATATTCAATTTGAGATGCCCATGGAAAAACAAAATGCAGAGATACTGAGGCGGCATATGGAAATAAGTCTTAAAGAAGAAAACAAAGTTGGCTGTGTAAATTTGAGAGTTGTCACCATCTGAGCAGGGCCACCACTTTGTGTGACCTCAGTAGTGTATGTGGGTGGTGCTTCCTGGAGTTGTGTGTGTGACAACAGCCTGTATGACTTTATGTAGGTGGTATATAAAACCATGATAGAGGAAGAGGTCGTCTAAAAAGAGAGAATAGAGTGAGAAAAAGTTCAGGTATAGAATTAAAGCTCTCCCATATTTAAAATTAGGGTGTAGCATGAGGTGTCCAAAAATGAACTGAGTAGATAGAGCCAGAAATGTAGAACACTGTGGTGCCAGAACAGCTGTATTAGTCAGCTTGGGCTGCCATAACAAAATACCACAGACTGTGTGGCATAAGCAGCAGAGATTCATTTTCTCACAGTCCCTGAGGCTGAGAAGTTCAAGATCAAAGTGCTGGTAAGATAGATTTTATTCTGAGGCCTCTTCTCTTGGCATGAAGGTGGCTGCCATCTTGCTGTGCGCTCAGATAACCTCTTCTTTGTATATGCTCATAGAGAGAGAGAAGAAACTCTGTGATGTCTCTTCCTATGAGGGCAATAATTCCAGCATAAGGGCTCCACCCTCATGACCTCATCTAACCCTAATTATTCCCCAAAGACCCCATCTCCAAATTTATCACATCAGGGGTTAAGACTGCAATATATGAATTTAGGGAGGCACAAACATTTAGTCACAAAAACAGCCAAGTTAAAATAGTCAAGAAAGATGAGGACTGAAAATGTCCATTGGATTTAACAACAGAGTTGTTGCCAGAAACCTTAGCAAAAGAGACTTTAGTGAAATGATGGGAATGGAAATTAAGTTGGAGTTGACTGGAAAACAAATGGAATAAGGATGTGGAGAATTTTACTGTGAGAAAAGAGAGAGGAAGCTGGAGTGGTTATGATGGCCATGGAGGATTTTGGTTTTGGTTATTTTTTACATTGTACAGAATGTTTGAATGTTCCAGTAGAGAAGGAAATGGAAAATATGGAATTTCCCCAGGAAATGTGCCTAAAAACCAGTGAGTATAAGCATTTTCCCTGACTGAGCTGAGCGGAATGTCTAAACCTAGACAAACCCCAAGAGTGAAAAAAATAAAGAAATTCTTTAAGCATTTGACAGGGACTGGAAGCCCTGGAACATTGCTATGGGACCTGTTGTTTTTCAAAGAAAATATTTTAGTCACATCTAACTTTTCAAGAAAAGTTGTTGCAAGAAATATAAGACACTGGGTAAATTTCACTGTGTTCCCAATCCTCAGTAATGCAATATAAGCCACCATCCTAATGGGTCTTAATTAAATCCCTTTTACATTTTTGTTTTGTTTGATTTTGGTTTCACTGGGTCTAAAATTCAAATCTATATCTCTTCTTATTTAAATTGCTATATATGCCCAGTAGCCCAATGAAATCACTTAAAAAAAATCTTTTCTAAGAATATCTGTATTTGTGGATCACAGGAGTTTAGGGAAGGATTAATTCAAAGGAGTCTTTATACTGATAAAAGACGTTTTCCTGAAGGCCTGCTAGTCTCCCCTCAAAAAGGAAGCAACCTGTTCAAGGTATCCAGGTAGAGTTTAGCAATCAAAACAGTATGGTACTGGTGTAAAAACACAAACAAACCAAGGGAACAGAATCAAGAACACGGAAATAAACCCAAGCATATATAGTCAACTAATATTTGACAAAGGAGGCAAGAATACTCACTGGAGAAAAGACAATCTCTTCAATACATGGTGCTGTGATAATGAGATATTCACATATGAAAGGATGAAAGTCTAGTCCTAGTATACGCCACTTGCAAAAATTAACTCGAAATGGATAAAAGACTTAAATGTAAGACCTGAAACCATGAAATTCCTAGAAGAAAACAGGAGTAAATTTCCTTGACATGGGTCTTAGTAATGATTTTTTTGATGTGACATCTAAAGCACAAGCAACAAAATAAAAAATTTAAAAGTGGGTCTACATCAAACTAAAAAGCTTTGGTGTGGCAAAAGAAACCATCAACAAAGGGAAAAGACAACCTACAGAATGGGAAAAGTATTTGCAAACCATTTTTCTGGTAAGGGATTAATATCCAAAATATATAAAGAACTCATACAACTCATTAGAAACAAAAGAAAAACATGTAACCCAATTAAAAATTAGTCAAAGGACCTGAATAGACATTTTGCCAAAGAAGATATACAAAAGACTAACAGATACATGAAAAGATACTCAACATCAGTAGTCATTCAGAATATGCAAATCAAAACCAAAATACAGTATCACCTCACACCTGTTAGAATGGCCATCATCAGAAAGGTAGGAGATAACAAATGCTGGTACGGATGAAGAGAAAGGGAATCTTTGTGCACTCTTGGTGGGATTGTAAACTGATACAGCCACTATGGAAAACAGTATGGAGGTTCCTCAAAAAAAATTAAAAGCAGAACTACCATATGATCCAGCAAATCCAGTTCTGGGTATTTATCCAAAGGAAACAAAAACACTAACTTGAAAAGATATTTACACCCCCATGTTCACAGAAGCACTTGTATTTAGCCAAGACATGAAAACAACCTAAGTGTCCGTTAATGGATACATAGATAATGAAGTTTTGACACACACACGGGAATATTATTCAAAAATAAAACATGAGGAAATTCCACCATTTGTGACAGCATAGACTTTGAAGGTATTATGCTAAGTGAAATAAGTCAGACAGAGAAAGACAAATACTGTATGATTTCATTTTTTGTGGAAACTGAAAACAAAAAAACAAAAGAAACATTATAGAAAAAGAGATTAAACATGTGGTCATCAGAGGTGGAAGGTGTGATGGGAGGGGGATTGGAGAAACAGTCAAAAGGTACAAACTTCCAGTTCTAAGATACGTAAGTAATAGGGATGTAATGTGCAACATGTTGACTATAGTTAACACTACTCTATTATATATATAGAAAAGTTAAGAGAGTAAATCCTAAGAGTTTTCATTCAAAGGAGAAAACGATTTTTTCTTTTTTTCTTTTTTATTGTGTCTACGTAAGATGATGGATGTTAGCTAAACCTATTGTGGTAATCATTTCATAATATGTAAATCATATCATCATGCTGTATGACTTGAACTTATACAGTGATTATGTTAGTTATTTCTCAAAACTAAGGGAAAAAAGAAGGAACATATTGTACTATATACATTTAATATTTGCATATTAGAATTTCTTCTTGCTTGTCTCTTTAAATCTCTCGCCCTCCATATATGAACGATTGTCAAACCCTGTGTCATTATCCTTCCCTCTTTGTTCTCCACTATTATGACCACAGATTAGACTCTCTCTACCTATAACCTGACTAGATGTGATGTCCTGAAATGTTTTCTAATGTATAAAACATTCTGAATAGTGGGCTCATGGCAGAGTGCATCATATTTTTTCATTGCAAGAACTCTGCTTTCTGAGGGACTTGAAATCCTTGCTAAGCTCCTCTAACAAATCTGCGGAGGACATTGCCTCTTCAGCCTTATTATTTGCATGCCGGTGTTGAGGTATACAGTAGTGATATATGTTTGCTCTCTATACATTTTTTAAACTTAACAGAGGAAGACCAGACCTTCTGTTGGAAAAGCTCCTGACTAGCAATCTGTCACGAGGAATTGCTACAGCAAAAGTTGGGGATATGACTAACACTCCAAGCCATGTTGAGATGAAGCCTAGCACAACTCAATTAAATAAGTCTTCCTTTGAAAAATAAGCCTAAATTATTGATGCTTGAATTAGGCTTACCACATTTAAGACTACGTAATTAACAAAGCTCCAATTTCAAGAATTACTATCTTCCCTTTTCTGATTCCGATAGTGATTCTGATATCTACTGTTCTTGACTGTGTAACAAACCACACCAAAACTTGGTGAGTGGCTGAAAACAAACAAAACGACAAAACATTCCCTGTTCTGTGAATGGCTAGACTTAGCTGGGTGGTTCTTCTGTTCCGTGTGGTGTTGACTGAGGCCACTCATTGTGGCACTCATTGTGGTTGCATGCATTTGGGAGCTCACCTGGGCTGGAACAGCAAGATGCTGCACTCATATGTCTGGGACTTTAGTGCTGGGCTCTCTCAATATGGGCTCTCTCTTTCCATATGTTTTCTCATTATTCATTAAGAAACCCAAACTTTGTACAAAGTAATATGATTTCAAGTGAGAAAAAGTAAAAGCCACCAGGCTTCTTAAAATGTAGGCCCAGTCACTTGGTTCCATTCTTTGGATGAAGGCCAGCCCAGATGCAAGGGGAGAGAAGGGAAGAATGGCATACATGGACAACAATAGGAAGAAGTTGGTGGCTATGTTTACAGACAATCTATCACATCTACTATTAGGCCTTAAGTTTATAAAACCCCAGTTAATTTCTCTTCTACTAGGCATGAATATTTCGGTGATTGAATAAAAATGAGCATGAGACCAAATTCTACCTAAAAATGGATTGTCCATCATTACTCAATGACTTGCTTAGAGAAGCTCAGCTTCCATGAGATTGTCACTGAAGTCCTCTCAGTGCTCATTCATTTATGAAGAGCATGAAACATCCTTTTGCTATGGTGCACCATTGTGTTTTATAAGCATTTTGAGTCAAGTGGATTTTTTTGACAGTTACTCATAGCACCAGCAAACATAAATAAATGTTCTGTTATCTTTAAGGGACAGTCAACTAGAAAATTCTGTGAGTCTGTTATTCTAAAGCAGTGTGTAAACATGTACTCAAGATTGGTTTTCAAATTCAAGCTCAGATATTTTAGATAATGTCTTATTTTACTGCCTACTTTCAGTTTGACTTCAAAGAACTAGAAATCTTTTAAAGACAATTATCTTATGTAAGGAAGAATGAACATTATGTCACTATTTCCTGTACGGAAGAAAAACAGATTAGATTAATAGTCTATGTAATTTTCCCACAATTTGGATTTAATATTTTTTCCCTTGTTCCCCCCAAAATATCACAAAACATAGCCTAGTCTCTAATAACTGAAGGAAAATGTTTGGGCATGAGAACCTCTATCAGTACTTGAGATTTCAAAGCCATCTGAGAATTCTTAGGATGGGTTTTGCAAGATGTAGGAGTAAAATCTTTCACAATTAACTTAGAGGTATTTAGTCACTTGAAAAGAGAATTTTTGTGGGGAGAAAGCTAGGGCCGTTGGTGGGGCATGGTATCTGTCCTGTACCGTATAAAACGTGACATTTCAGCTTCTACAGATTATAGTGGTCAGTGGTTACAAATTGTTGAAGACCTACTGTTAAACAACTGCTCTACTGGATGCTTAATATACCTCATATCATTGAATTAATGGTATCCACTTTACAGATAAAGAATAAGATTCAGAGAGGTTAATTGGCATGCCCAAGAACCATGTAACAAGCATCAAAGCTCAGATTTGATCCACCAGTCCCTGATTTTAAATCTAGAGTTTCTTAAATTGTGGTATACTGCCCTCTAAACCATAAATGGGTAAGATTCATGGTAATGAGATTTTCTCCAAGTATCTCTTATTTCCATTCTCATACCTGAGCTGTGAGGTTGGTACACAATGAAACTTTCAAACAAAGTCAGATAGAAAAAAATTTGGGTGGTGCACAGGAGAGAATTAGTTTTCTGATTTCTTGAATAGATACTGTGATTCTTCCTCAAAATTGTTGTCTTTAGCATTGTGACATTTGAGGCTTGAGGATGCCTAATATTTCAGTATTTGATGTGTTATCTAAGCTGTCAACATGTCTTCACACAAGACCCTGAAAGAACAACTCAAACATGTGACCTTGAAGACTAAGTAAGTAAATTCCTTGAACATGTGGCTCGGGAATTACTGATCAGGATTTTCAGGCAGTTTTTATATCAAAATACTAAGTTTTCAGAGTCTTCTATCCTATGAGGAAGTTGCAACAGGTACCAAGGCCTAATTCAAAGCAGCAAGAAGTTATTTCACTGGTCACTAATTATACAGGGTTATTTCCTCCTTGTTGAGTTCTTGAAATACAAGTAAACTTCTAAGGATGTTGTCTGAGCTACAAATCGGCTTTACTACAATCCTGCCTAGTTAATATTCACAATAATTCCTTTCACTTAGAATTCATCATACATAACTAATAACATTTTCTCTCTGAGTGTTGTGTACACTTTGATTTTTCAGAAAGCTACATAATAATATAACAAAGGGCCTCTAATAATACTGCTGTGGTTGGATCTTGATAATGGTCCTTCTGCCCCAATTGTAACTTTTGAAGGCCATCTGAAGGATGTTGCCTGGCAACTAAGTGTGGTGGTGATAATGGCGGAATGCAGATCCTGATACTGCGATGATCAAGACTCAAGGTAGAGTGGCACTGAGTGGAGTTCAAGGACAGGTTTCCTTCTCTCTAGTGTCTATATCCCTGGAGGGAGTGATGAGGAAGAGAGAGAATGAGAATGAAAAATAAAACATTGAATACCATGATGACTTCAAGTATGCGGATTCTTTTACAAAGAAAGAAGAAAGCCATATCTGAAACGTTACAAAATTGTTTCTTAAGGATCAAGTGAAACTTGCATTTTGGTCGTAGGATTTGCAAGCACAAATGGTTTGTATTTAACACACATCATATACTTTCCATAACTATTCGTCTTGGTTTCATCTAGTAACTCAAAGTATATTTTCCCATGAAAATTTACTGGGTTTCTTTCTATATTCCCCACTGGGAGACTAACTGACTACTGTAAACCAAGAAACTGTTCTCAACCAAAAGTTTATATGAAGTTAGCAAAAGTGTGTTCCACCTCATTCAAGTTCAATACCAGTGTTGCTGTGAAATAAGGACTGTGTCTTAAATCCACAGGCACACAACCGAGGATGGAGAAGACTGTATTTAGCATAACTGTACCAATGGAAACATTGTTTCTTGTCCTAAATCTACCCAATCACGATGTGCTGTTACTAGTAGCCCTGATCCTATCTTAGAACCAGTGTTTTTTGGTTGCTGCTCCCCTGCCCAGAGTCACATCTTCTATCTTACCGGCCCCAAATCCTGGTAATTGCTTGATGATTCTCTCCGGTCACCTTTGCTTCTGGGTCCCATTTATGCCAGAGTGAGCCCTTTGTAGATACTAGCTTTGATATATTCATTAATCCAGAGGGTCTGACTTGAGAAGCCAGGGTTCTTTACTGAATCCTGCAGACAACAGGAGCAAACCACATCCACTGCTTAATATGTCATATGCATTTCCCTCCTCTTCTGATGATGATGATGATGTGTTATTTTTATAATATACAATCTAGTTTAATTTACTATATATCTTGTTTTAATTTTAATCTTACAGAACGCTGTAACGAGTTCATCTTAACAGATGGGGAAGGTCAAATAGTTTACGTGGCATGTCCAGGGCCACACAAATATTCAATATGGTTACTGAACAGAACCCAGCTCTGACCGCAGCTCTTGTGTTCTTCCTCCCAGACAAAAGCAATATAAATACTGTACTGTTTTGTTGTTGTTTTTAGCAGATTCTGAGATAACATTTCTAAGGAGTATGTCCATATTCACCAAGCATCAATTTAATTGCAACTTCTAGAGTGATTGAGCACTGAATAGGAACCACTTTTAATGATCTTCTAGAATAATTCTCTTAACTGATAATAGAAATAAAACTGTGAAATACTTTAGATAGATGGAGCAAGCTGTGTGAATACCAATTTTAATGTTGGCTCAAAAACTAAAACACTCACTACGCTTTTGTTCAATTGGTGTTCAAGCAAATTGTGTCGAATATCCATATTTGATTCAGTAGTGATTTTTAAAACGTTTTGTATTCTTATATAAAAGTCTTAGCTTCATATTATTATCATATATCAAGGTTGGTCACCAAATACATAAATATTGAGTGCAGCTGTAGAATTTAATAAAACCAAAAGTTTGAGCTGGCAAATGAAAAATTACGTATTATTGGAAACTTGTGCTCAAAGTTGAAACTTGAAGGAAATATTTTAGCACTATCACAATATTACATTGCAATTATTATTTAATTTATCTCCTCAGAAATGACTTAAAGGAAATGCTCGCAAAGCCGTATTTACCTCAGCCGGGAAGTAAGGCAATGGTCAGCAAGTGAATGAAGTCATGGAAAGCTGACAATGACACTATTGTAGGAGCACCTCTGAGTATTGTTTGACTGACCAAGTGAGGAGTAAGTATTGGGAAGTTTTTATTTCATCTTAATAAAAAAAAAGGTAGGGGCAGAGAAATAATATAAAACTAGACTTTTCTTGAATTCTGTTTTTTCCGTTTTAATTGAAAAGTATAAACATAAATGCACCTGGAAATAAGGAATGTCTTTTAGTAAATTGTAAAGATTTTGGAAAACAGTTTTACATTTTAAAAATGTATCTTAAGTGAATAGCATAATTTAACCTATCGATAAGTATATACTACATAAATGTTCATAAAGGCTATATATCATATATATGACATATATAAAATTTATATATTCACCATTCAGTTTTTCCAAGAGAAACTTCAAGAACTCCTAAGCAACCTGTGCATTTCAATTGTCACTTTGAACTTTGGAACAAAGGAGAGACTGTAAAACCAGTTTATAAAAAGTATTATGAGATACCACAACTGGCATTTTTATGACCTTATTAAACTACATTCAAGTGGCATAAATTATATGTAATGAAAGTGAAAAGGATCTCTGACCCGATTTTAATATTGGGTGCATGCTTATTAGTTTGAGTTTTTTTCTGAATAGAAACCTTTTTTCAAGCTTTAGCAGTTGATATTATGTGGAAGTCATAAATGTCAGATTACATTAAACTATTTTGGTTCATAGAATAGCACAGCCATTAAGTTACCAGAGAGTAATGAGTAGGTCTTCTCACAAAGTAAAGCCAAAGGTGTTAATTTAGATTTGAAACATTCCACCTCATTATAAAAGCCAAATTAATTTGCCATGTGTAGAAGCAGCAAAAACCAATATTTAAAATGTGAAAGACCTCCTTTTTGTAGGAGAATGATAGAAAAGAGCATTATGAGGTTTCTATTTCTGAAGAGTAGGCATACTGGTCCCTTGGAGGTTAATTATTAAGTGTTACAGAGTCTCTTATTAGGAATTTCTATTCAAGAAGTTGAATTGATGGAATCAGTTAAATGCTAAAGATGAAAGGAAATCTGGGTATTTAGATAGTTTGAAAATGTGTAGACTTAAACATAAATGGAAAGTTGGCTTATTTTATTTCTTCCAATTTTCATAATTTATTATGAAGAACGTATGTTCATCTGGTTTTAGAGATTTTGTTTAAGTATTAGTTACAAACTCTGAAAAAGATAAAAGAAAAACCCCACTAATTTCAAGGATGATAGAAACACGGCGTAGAGCATCTTGAATGTAAAGTGTCCAATTTTTAAAAGCCAAGACAAATGAAGAATACCTAAAAACATAAAGAAATGAGGATACTTTACAATAAAACTTCAAAAACAATAGTCTTTATACCTAGACAATATATTGAGCAATGGTAAAGTGATAAGAAAAATAATGTTTAATTAGCTTATCACTTTTAAAATGTGATAAAAACAGAATGTGAGAAAAACAGAAATGCAAAAGCCAATTCGTGAAAGAAAAAGACTAGTTTATAGTAGCACAGCCCAGAGAAAGAAAAAAGTACCAATCAGGGTGTTTACGGGATCAAGCTTCCAGAATGGTGACCTGAAGGATCATTAAATAAAGTTGTTCTGGTCAGGATAGCAGGTTACTGAGGCATTAGTAAAGATGCCACAAGGATTCATAGGAACTCCCCTGAATCCTCACAAGAAAGACAGCAGGTAGTAATATTGGATTCTAAGAGAACTTGCGAAAGTGAGGTAATGCAGAACCATTTAATTTAGAGTGAAAAAGAAACGTTAGTCCCTTTTACTTATACTTTGCTTTCTAGCTCAGGAAGTGCCTTTATATTCTCACAGCAACCACCACAAGTGGTTGATATTTATATTTTATAAATATATTTATATTTTATTTTCCAAGTGACTGATATTTATATTTTATTTTCCAAATTAAGGCACAGGTTCAGAGAGGGTAGATTATCTAATTAATGCCTGAGACGTTTGTACATTATCTGGCCAATGGCCATCTCATCTCTGCCTCCAACAAGAACATGTCACGATATCTTGGGGCAACTCACTTCACTGATGAAAAAGTTTCGTACAAAAAATGTTCTTGTGATATATACATTTTTTAATATCTAGTCCTTACAGATTCTAATATGACATTCTGGATCAATACTAACCATAACCAACATTTATGTGTCTTTTTACTGTTTTCTAGTTGTTTTAACACATATTACCTAAGTTATATGAGATTACAATTTCTGCTTTCACACAGCAAGGGTTTTTCAAAAATGTACAGGTGTCTCTCATGTGTTCCTTAACTTTCTCACATATCCAGACTCTTCATTTCTCTCTAGATGGACTCTAGTTTACCCATCTTTTAAAATATATTTTCAGCTACAGGGATAATATTCTAGAAGCACTTTGAGCAGAGTGGAAACAGTAAGAAGAGGGACAGATACAGCGAGTGGGGAAAGGAGGTAAGGAAGTATATTACTTTCCTGTGGTTGCCATAACAAATTACCACAAACTGGGTAATTTACAACACAGAAACTTATTCTCTCACAGTTCTGGAGGCCAGACGTCTACAATTAAGTTGTAGTTTCCTTCTAGAACTTCTGAGGGAGAAACAGTCCCATACCTCTCTCTTAGCTTCCAATGGTTGTAGGCAATCCTTGGTGCCTCTTGGCTTGTAGGCATATCCCTCCAATCTCTGCTTCCATCTTTACATCACCATTTTCTCCATGTCTCTGTGGGTTCTTTTTTGTCTCTTATAAGAACACCTATTGTATTTAAGTACCACCTAGTCCAGTATGATCTTATCTTGATTCTTAACTAATTATATATGCAGTAACCATATTTCCAAATAAGGTCCCATTCTGATGTTCCAGGTAGACATGAATTTGGTGTGTGTGTCGCGGGCAGGGGGGGGGGGTTGGGGGGCACTATTGAAGCTACTCTCAGGAGGAATAGGTTTTGAGAACCTCGTGTGCACCTGATGCCTGCGATTATTCTCATGCATTAGGTGATTTAAGAAACTGCTGATTATCACCTTTGGATGAAGTGAGCAAATTCACTAAATTTATGTTTTGATATCTTGAAGCGGGGGGGGGGGAGATAGAGATAGTTATTAGAGATATCATGTTTCTATTCTGTAAAATCTTTTTTATTGGTAGAGATGGTACAATTTCAAACAAAGAGGAACTTAATGCACAACATGGCAGTTTTCAGTGAGGTGCCCAACATTCCATTGGAAAGTCACTAGATACTCAGTCACAGTGCATGGAGAAGAGCCAAAATGAAATGGAAGAAGTATAATAACTGAACATATGGAAGCAATGTAGTGATTCTATTAAGAAGTGACAGATAAAGGCCATGGGGATTGCAAATCCATCACCCAGTTTTCAATGGCATATAAAGAACAGAGACCTAAAACACTGTTCATTTATAAGTGATGTTTTTTTCCCTTTGTCTAAATTCCCTGAGGACCTTGGCTAAAAGTACAGAATGTCAATGGAAATTAAATGTGTGATCTCAGAAAATTCAATGAATTTAGGGAATGGAGAAAGGGGAAAATTGGTGCTTAGGACAGCAATTGAGAAAAGTGTGGGTATCAAAACAGATGAAAATTTTCTGGACAGATCTTGCCAGGGAGATCGCTATAAGTCTGGGATCTAGACGGTACACGAAGGTGATTATGGTTGGGTTTACTTGACGATGGAAGAAGAGATGAACTCAGTAGGTGCTTGTGTCTCAGAAGACTTAGGTGGTGGAGGGAAAAAAGTGCTAGCAATTGTCACAGAAGTGCTAATAATCATAGCCTAATGGCAGAATGACTTTTATTGGCCTCTGTACTTCCTCATGGAGCTGGCTAACTTCAAGTTTGGCCAGCACTTCTCTAGAAAAGTGGCATTGCTATGAAATGCAAATCATTCAACATGTGATAATGATGCGAGGTGGGACACTGGCATCCAAATCATCCACTTCCTCTTTAATTTTACTTCAAATCGATGTTACACAACTGAGTTCAGTGAAAACAACATGACAAATTAGAAAGAACTTACAAGAAACCATGTCCTTTATTTTATTTAAAAATGTGACATATAGCATATTTATATTCCACACTCCTAAAAAAATCATAAGAGCTCCTTCATCATCCTCAAATAGAAAGTTAACAGACCCCCCAAGACCCCATCCTTTAATAGCTGCCTTTTCAATGACCATTGCTCAAGCCCAAGCAGTGACTTTTTCATCAGCAGCCCAAGTATCATAACAACTCTAGTGGATGCTTCAGGATCACTCAAGGAAAAAGCTTTTTGCCCACCGCAAAGGGGGACAGGTTTGCAGCCTTATTATTTCCAGAAATGTGTTCACGCTTTTCTTGTATGCATTAAGCACAACCAAAGTTTTATGATGTTTTTCTTAATAGAATAGAAGTATGTTATGTATGTTTAATAATTTATGTTAAATTGTCCCCCAAGTCCAGCCTAGAAGTAAGATAAATATTCTTCTGATCCATAGTATCTACCATAGCATAAAAATTGATCCTTCTGAATGTTTGTGAAAATAAGGGTGAAAATCTGTGAACTCAAAGCAAATTGAATGACTGGTTCAAGATAGGGAATAAGCCAAGAGCCGGACAGATGTATGTGTTCTGTTAACCCAGAGATTTAGTGACCTGCAGATTGGAAAGTTGTTTCCTGACATGCTATACTCTTGAGGCACTCATTGGTCTTAGAGTGGCTAGCCTTCCCAGAATGCTCTGCGTCTCCAGCATATAAAAGCAGAATGACTACACCTGGTTATTCACTCAATAATAGTGAGCCTCTCATGTCTGTTAAGGATCATGTTAGTTTCTGTGATTGCAGCAAGGAATAAAAGAGAAATAGTGTGTAGCCTCACAGAGGGTATTCATTCAGTCAGTCATTCAACACATATTTATTGAGCACCCACCATTCCAGGTGCTTGGGATATGGCAAAACAAAGATCCCTGCCATTCTGGAGCTTATGTTCCACTGGAGGACAATAAACAATAGATGTGTAGTAAATATGTATATTTTATAGTATGTTCGAATATGATAAGTGTTATGAAGTCAGGAAAGTAGATCAGGGTAAATGAAATCTGGAAGAGCAAGGGCCAAGGGAGTGGGTAGGACAGTGTGAGTTGCAGTTTCAGGTTATCATGATCAGGATACAGACTTCATTGAAAAAGTAGATTTGGGCAAATGCTCCGAAGAAGTGAGAGACTTTATCTCGTAGGTATCTGGAGCACAAGGATTCCAGGCAGAGAAAATAGTCAGTGCAAAGACCTGAAGGCAGAAGCATGCCTGGCATGTTGGAGGAAGAACAGGGTCGAGCTTATTACTTTGCAAATAAAAGAGAAATATACTCTACCTGGATACATTTTTGTAAACTCCTACCTATAAGTGCAAGGTCTTTTATCCTAAATTATTTTTGACCTATGTAAGATTGACTTAGACGGTGAAATTATTTCCTCGGAAAATATGGAATCAATATGCTACTATAATCTAAAATCTCTTTTTCGTGAGTTTTAACATGAACATGTGAGTTTTCCAATGCAACGAGAAGAAACATACTTGGCTATTAATAGTAATATACTGTACTTTCCATATTTCTGTTTAGTAATTCCCATTATCATCTCTATAGGCGATACATCTCAGCCTCTGCCTTAACACAGCAGTGTTCAAGGCATCTGGATTCAGCTATAAAGCAATTTTTCATCCCTTAATGTTAAACTAGACAGGAATTGGCATCAAAACCTAGTACCCATTGAGACTTTATTAACAGATATCGCTTTGATCAGGCAATTTTATCACTCACAACATAATGAGCTTTATACATGCATACTGATTTAAGATGAAACTGACTTGTGTTAGAAACAAGTTCCTCTTTCAGCCACATTTAGTTTTAGCAATATGTCTGATTCTTCAGTGCAAGGAATATTTTGAAGAAAAAAAATGAGTTAGTCAAGAGGTCTATAATTTCCTTATTGGGCACCTTTCATGGCTGTTTGTAAGGTCCCCAACTAGTGCTAAGGATTAGGCATTTAAACAGCAAAAAAAGCAAACTTTCAAGGAAAGATTAAGATTTATACTTTCTTTCAAAGTAAAATTTCTTCACTTTTAACACCAGGAAAACCCTGATTTTGGGCCACTTTTGCTCTGTGAAGAAATTTCACAAGAATATGATTTCAACTATCCTCTAAATTCACGGACAACTTAGTGATTGAGATTCTACTGTTTTCCTTTAAAATTAAGGGCAATGGGAACTAAAACCTTTGCTTTAACATCACAGCTCAGCAGATGTCTAAATCTTAAGGGAAAAACGAATTCCAAGTGTCTGTCAGCCACTTTTTCACTCCAGAAAGGAAGGTAGAAGAGACATGTCTTTAAAGCAAGAGCTGATGATTTCCTTCGCACACCTGTGTGGAAGGAGGCTCTTACATCGCGGTGGCACACTCCCAACATCTGCTCCTTTCATTGAACTGAGCTGTAAATTGAAATTCCATTGCAATGTTTTTAGAACCAGTTGAAGTAAGGAGACTGTCAGAAATCCTCTTTAAACTCACCCTTATCCAAACAGGAAACTGACCCTTGGCCCCTGGACGTAACATTACACCAGTGGAAATTTCATTATCCCCGTTTCAGCTGAACTAAGTGAAAATTAATTGTGTAATTATCTGGATGAGCGCATGTGTAAAATTTTACAATGTGCCAGTTAGATTAAGTAACGTGTTAGTGGCATGGTTTAGTACAGAGTCAAAGCTGTCCTATAAAAATGGAATAAGAAAAAAACCCAAGAAGTTTGGAAGAAAAAAAAAAACCCATATGTCAGAACAAATGCTTAACATGAGAAAGTAAGGTTAGGCTTAATTCCATAACCTGATGAAAATCTTACCCTCCAGACCATAGGTAAATCTGGCATGGTTGAAAGGTGTGTGTGTGTGTGTGTGTGTGTGTGTGTGTGTGTGTCTATTTGTATATTCGTATATCAGTGTGCATATGCACATATGGGGACATTTGTGTAATTGACTTCTCCTTTTATTGTCACCTTAAAATGAAGCTGTTATTAAACTATTTAACCGCCCACTATTGTATTTTTCATGTGTAGTTTTCCTTTACCAACCACATTAGAAAATACAGGCTATGTTCGGCAGATGGGATTATTTGTCTCAGATATACTTGTTCACCTGTTCAATGAACCTCTCTGACTTTCCTTCTGGACTTAATTCTTCCAACAAATGATGAGATATATGCTGCATCCTGACTTAAGATCATTTCATTAAAACACATTCGCAAAACATGAACAGACGTTAACATCAAATGCATGGGGGATTTCAATTTGAAGTTTTATTCACTTTGATAAAGATTTTAAGGGACGGTTTTCCCTGAGATTTTGGCCTCACCCCTAAAAAAATATTGCTTTATGGAGACCATTTCCATTTCAAAGTCTCTGGAATGTTTAGATAGTAGAATTTCTGGATGAAACGTACAACGTGGGTAGATGCGCTTTGAAAGTGAGGACCATCTTTAAACAACGTTTGAGGAGTGCATTCAGATCTTAGCAATTCTGAATGTCAGACTTCACAATGTCAGTGCTATCTTGGCAAATCCAGATACTAATTTATGTGTCTTGCCAATGAAACGGTTCTCCTGTTTTTCTCATTCCTTGCACTACACGTTGTCTCTATAAAGCTGTGTTTATGGTAAAAGTCTTCTGAGATCTTTTTTCTACCACTCCCCTCAAAAGTGAAAGTTCCACTAGACAAAAATAGTAACATTCTTAAAGAAAATGTACTCAAAATGTGCTTCAACTTTTTTTCTTTTTTTAACTTGGATTGATACAATGCCCTTAGGCAGTTGTACTTCGGGATACTAGTGCTTTAAGAGATTTTTAGTACTTTAAGGAAGCTGTAACGAATACATATACATTTAGTGGAAAACATGCTAATGTATATAAACATTATTAACAGAAAGCACCAATGTGATTTATGGAACAGGGCGATCAAAGGACATTAAAAAATAATTGACCATTCAAAAGAAAAGGCATAACTTCAGATCAGGAAACATTAGCTTCAAAATGAAAATGAGACTCTGGTATTACACCTACACTTTACCATAGATGAACTATCAGGAAGGCTTTGGAACAGGGCTTTTTACTTTGAGAAAGACCAGTGCCCTCTTCACCAGTTTTAAAGTGTCAGGAGTTGGGGGCAAGGGTGGTTGTTTGTCAAACCTTGGAGAATAAAATGGCAACAAGGAGATGGCTTTCAGGACCCCTACTCAGCCCCACAGAGCCCAGGGTAGTGCTTGTGTTGGGGATGTCCTGGTCACATGCCCTGTCACATGCCCCTTCTCAAAAGCAACAGTGTTTGCCGCTTTTCCTAAAGCCCAGCCTGAGAATTACTTTGTGCCTTTTAGGAAACAGTAAAAATCAGAAGCATCTAGTCAGACTTAAAAGATATATATGTATATTTATGTACATATATACACACACATATATTTAAATATTAAAATATATGTATAACATATATAATATATATGTATATGTATATCTATAGCTATGTATACTATAATGTATATATAGCCATTTGCAGTTGTAACTGTCCTAACTACATGAATTAAATTTAAAAAAATATTTTAATCCAGATTTAAATTTATAACTATACTAGATATGAACACTTTTTAAAATTTAATGTTTTTATATATTCCTTCTTTTCGAATAATGGAAAAGCTTGGAATATAGCTCCTAGCACTGAAACACTTATATTTTAAAATTATTTTATTTTTATTGAGTTCAATTAAGACCATTTTACTACCATAGAAATTCAGGACTAAAAGAAACCTCAAAGACTTTCTTGTCCATGCTACAGGTAAGAAAACAAAGCACTAAACAATACTACCTCCCTTAGACCAGTGCTCTTCACTAAGCCACGTTTTCTAGTCATATGGGGTTCCCCCACGCCCCAGTAGAATGAGAAATAAATATGTGGCTATATAGAAAGGCAGATGGTCAGTTTACTAGAGAAGGGGAGGAACATGGAATTTCAAGTCAAGACAATCTTGGTTTGAGTCCTGGTTCCGTGTCTTGCTCTCTATGTGATTCTGAGGGCGCATCTTAACCTTTCTGAACTTTAGAATCCCTTGTTTGGGAAGAGGCATCTATTTCATGAATTAAGTGTGAGTGTCAAATTAAACAATATAAATGGAGCTGCCCAGCACATGATGGAGAACCAATAAAAGTCAAATATGTGAGGAGCAAATTTTCCAAATCAAAAAAGCAATTTATTAAATTTATGGTCAAAAGCATTTGGAGAAAACTCTTTGAAAGCAACAGGGAACAAATCAGGTTAGCAGAAATTTCCTTTCTAATAAGATTTATTATACACATCCTCTATAGAACATGTTTATTCAGTGTGCAATTTTTCATTTGGGCATTTGGAGAACAGAGTTGAAGAGGAGAGGGAATACCTGATAACTCAAGAGGAAAATGTGTGTGAAAAATGTATCTCTGTTAATTTTTTTTTTGGGGGGGGAAGAGGAACAGGACTTTATTGGGGAACAGTGTGTACTTCCAGGCCTTTTTTCCAAGTCAAGTTGTTGTCCTTTCAGTCTTAGTTGTGGAGGGCGCAGCTCAGCTCCAGGTCCAGTTGCCATTTTCTAGTTGCAGGGGGCACAGCCCACTATCCCTTGCAGGAGTCGAACCAGCAACCCGTGGTTGAGAGCCCATGTGGGAATCAAACCAGCAGCCTTCGGAGTTAGGAGCATGGAGCTCTAACCGCCTGAACCACCGGGCCAGCCTTATCTATGTTAATTTTATTGTGATGTATTATTTGTACCTCCATTTGCTTCCCAAATGGATTCAACATGACAGTGTTATTATATTTTTATTTCCCATTTTGGAAATTTTTATAACATTCTTAATTTCACAAATGGTAGAAAGCTTTGGATTCCGGTTTTATCAAATGCTGATATAGTTTGCAAGAGCAGATGCTGTTGCAGAATTCCAGGGAAGCAATGCTGAGCACCAGTGCCGGGATATAAAAAGTACAGAGAACCAAGCACTTGTGTGTGAGACACTGAACACTAGAGCTTCCTACTCATGAGAGGTGGGAGTGGGTGATGGTGGTGGGGGAGGGAAGAGAAAGAGAGGCTATTTTCTCTCACTTCAGTAAAAAAGTGAAGTTACAGATTTTTTTCTTTCTCATGGCTTGTGGAATTTATGAAATATTATATTGCAAAGCTGAGCCAGAATTATTCAAGGTGAGCGCTTAAGAAATGGAATAAGAGTTTTTGAAACGGATTTAAGGTTTTAAGTCAGCATTCTACTTTTTTTTTTTAAATACACAAATAAGCTGCTCCTTCCTATCCTAGCATCATTTATTCTTTCATCATGTAGCTTCCAAGCACAAGAAGTACTACAGAGATAAAACCCAAGCTTTTCATTTATGGAGATTCCATCAGTGGAGAGAGACACACAATAAATAAACAAATATGTTAGGTGTTGAGTGCTATGAAGAAAAACTAAGCAGAGTGAAGGTGATAGATCAAGACAAGCACAATATAATAAAGGGTGGTCAGAGAGGTACTTTCTCATAAGCCATCAAATGGATAACTTCACCCTTATCCTGACAGTCCACACCTCAAAAACTAGTACGAACTGTTTCGGGGTATACTAGAAAGTATACTTTGTTAGTTTTTAATTATGATTATAATTTCTACTTAGGAAATACTTGTGTCCTTCATTTCTATATCAGTCAATAAGTCTATGATGTGTGAAAGACACTACCTGTATTTTAGCCAAAAGTGGAATCCCATGAAAGGATCCAAAACAGGAAGGAGCAGAGGGGGAGATATTCCTTTGAAAAAAAATGGGGACTGGGGGATGTAAAATAATACAGTTACTAAAGCTAAAAATAAATGACAGAGTATCTGATCTTAGAAAACATAACATATTTTCCTGGAGAACAGAAATCTAAGACAGCAAAGGGAATTCTTTTCCTTACTGTCCCACTTTTATCCCAAAGATCTGAGGGAGCCAAATGAAAATTTCCTGGCATCCTGGGGCAATAAAATAATCTTGGTCTTCTTGTGAAACCACATTAGTATGGAGAGGGAACAGAGGCCCTTTGAGCGCTCCTAAGTGCTGTGTAAGCTGCATTTTCCCCCAGAATCTCAAAGCTTTGTTTATTTGCAAAGGGTTGTGCTACTAAGGCATGAAGGCCGGACTGGCCCAGGTGACATGCTCACATCTGAAAGATTATCAAAAAGAAGCTCTCAATTAAATGCTTGTTCAAGAGCCCAGAGAGATGCATCGACGATTACTATAGGTTTTCTCAGAGATGATGGTAAGAAAGAAAAATGGCATTTCTTTTAGGGAGGTAGACTCAAGATAAAATGTCCTCAGGAAGATATAGCCTAATAGAGTCCTGGGTGATCTGAGCCAATGCTTCCTTTCATCTCTACCAACTTCCAGCACTTGGAATGACTGACTTTGCCATTAAAGAGGACGTTACGTTAACTTTTAAGTATAACTGCATTTTTTGAGTGTGTGTGTGTATGTGTGTGTGTGTGTGTGTGTGAGCGAGAGAGAAAGAGAGAGAGAGAGACAGACAGACAGACAGACAGACAGACAGACAGAAGGGTGAGAGATGGGGTTCTTTGGCCAATAACATAATAGAACTTTGGGAGGGAGAAGAGTTCCTTTTATTTTAAAGCTGCCCTACAGAGAGAGACACTATTTATATACCAAATGCTCTAACATCAAGTCCTCAGCTGCAGGAAGTATGTGGATTACTTACCTCCTCAGAAACATAAATACATGCAGAGTCATTGGTGCTACTTAGAATGTGGTCTCTATTATTAATATTTAGGGCCTGGGTTACCCACCCCATTCCTTCTTAGCTACAATGTTTGAACTGAAGGTTTAACTAATGTTTTGCTGAAGACTTTAGTGCCTGCAAAGGAGCTAAATTGATGGGCCACAGAGCAGGGCCTGGTTTATAAAAAGAAGCTTGTGTTTTCTCCTTCAGTTCTGCTCCTTAGAATCATTCATGAAGATTCAAGGATGCCAGGTCGTCCTGCTGGGCCACTGGAGGTACAGGCCGTGGTGGGAATGGGAGTAGATAGAGTGCCAAGTCAATTCACTTGGTTATGAGTAAACCCAACTTAAATGCCACCTTCTCCTGCCTGTCATCTCTTTCTCTGATCATCCTGCTCGTAACTTGCCTGTCACATCTTATCAATGGTGGCTTTTCTTTTTTTCAGAATACCTGCAGGTAGTTCAAGGCACTGCATATTCCAAGGAGTGTCATGGGAAGGGCTGCCAAATATCCTAGATTTTCCACCACATTTGTGGTTTTAAACATTTCACATGTCAGACCTGTGTCCCAACTTTGGTTTAGAAACCTAGTCACCATAGTAGTATGTCACTAACCTTAGTTTTCCCACAGACTTCAGTTGCACTTCAGATTCTCCAACTTTGCTTATTGTTCTGACCTCACACACAGCCAGCAGACATCTCCTAGAGTGACTCCAGGCCCACTTTTTTATCCTTGTGGAGTTTTTGCATCTTCACTTTCCAGAGCTGGCTTTCTCATTTCTTGGATGACCTATCAGTAATGTTTCGTGAGCTCCATCCCATCACTTATTTTCATATTGCATTTCTGTTATCTGATAATTCCTCTTACTGAAATCATTACAGTAATAAGATTCAAGTTAGGAAATAATCCATTGTTGAGATTCTCAACTTTTCTAGAAAGAAAAAGAAGATTTATAACACAAGGTAAGAAGCAGGTTTTCTTAATGGTTATGTATGGTGTCCACCCATTCCTAACACATTCCCAAAGGATACTAAGGAATCTTAGACGAATCTCTGTTCCATTCTTGGCCTGCTCTCCTCATTTGCCATATGTTTCCTAAGGAATTCTAACTACCCTCCTGTTTTGTTTTTTTAACTTTTCTTTATTGTGGTTAAAAAACCACATAACATTAAATTTACCTTCTGAACCATTTGTAAGTGTACAATTTTAGTATAAGTGTATTTATATTTTTGTGCAGCAAATCTCCAGAACTTTTTCATCTTGTATCACTGAATCTCTACACCCACTAAACACTAATTTTCCCTCCCACCCCAGCTCTTAATAACCATCTTTCTACTTTCTGTTTCTATGATTTTGACTACTTTAGATACTTCATAAGAGTGGAATCACACAGTATTTGTCCTTTTGTGACTGGCTTATTTTGCTTAGTATAACGTTCTTGAGGTTCATCCATGTTGTAGCATGGGTCAGGATTGTCTTATTTTTTTAAGACTTCACAATATTCTGTTGTATGTATAGACCACATTTTCTTTACCCATTCATCTGCCGAAGGACATTTAGTTTGCTTCAACCTCTTGGCTATTGTCAATAATGCTGCAATAAACATAGGAATGCAAAACCTCTGAGATCATGCTTTAGGTTCTTTTGGATACATACCGTAAAGTGAGATTGCTGGATCATATTTTAATTTTTTGAGGAACCTTTTCCATAGTGTCTGTGTCAATTTACATTCTCACCAACAGTGCACAAGTGTTTCAATTTTTCCACCTCTTCTCCAACTCTTGTTATCTTCTGTTCTTTTGATAGTATCCATCGGGATGGTCAGATGGTATCTTGTGGTTTTGATTTGCATTTCCCTAATGATGAGTTATGTTGAACATCTTTGATTATTGGTGATTATTGGCCATTTGTATATCTTTTTTCAGAGATATGTCTATTCAGATTCTTTGCCCATTATTTAATTGGGTTATTTTGTTTTTGTTGTTGTTGCTGCTGAGTTGTCGAAGTTCCTTATATAATGTGGCTATTAACTCCTTATTGGAAAAGTGATTTGCCAATATTTTCTCCCATTCCATGATTGCCTTTTCACTATCTGTTTATTATTTCTTTGACACACAGAAGTTTTTATGTTTGGTATAATCTCATTTGTCATTTTTTTATTTTGTTGCCTGTGTGTTTGGTTTCACATGCAAGAAAACATTGCCAAATCCAATGTCATGAAACTGTTCCCTTATGTTTTCTTCTAGGAGTTTAATAGTATTAAAACTGACATTTAGGTTTTTAATCTATTTTGAGTTAATTTTTGTGTATAGTGTAAAGCAAGGGTTCAACTTCATTCTTTTGCATGTAGATATCTAGTTTTTCCACCACCATTTGTTGAAGAGACTATTTTCCCCACTGTGTAGTTCTGGCACCCTTTTCAAAAACTATTTGGCCATATACACTATCATTTATTTCTGGACTTTCCATTCCATTCCATTTGTCTACATATCTGTCTTCATGCAAGTACCACACCATCTTATTTACTGTTACTTTGTGGTATGGTTTGAAACCAAGGAGTATGAGGCCTCCAACTTTGTTCTTTTTTGTCAGGGTTATTTGGGCTATTTGGGGTTCTCTGAAAATCCATGTGAATTTTAGGATGGTTTTCCTATTTATGCAAAAACTGCAATTAGGATGTTGATAGAGATTTAATTGAATATGTAGATCATTTTAGTGTGGACATTTAAACAATATTAAATCTCCCAATGCACAAACACAGGATATCTTTCCATTTATGTCTTCCTTTATTTCTCTCACTTAATAATGTTCTATAGTTTTCAGTGTACAAGTCTTTTACCTGTTCGGTTAAGTTTATTCCTAAGTATTTTATCCGTTCTGATGCTATAGTAAATGTGATTATTTTCTTAGTTTCTTTTTCAGATTGGCTACTGTTATGTATAAAAACACAATTTACTTTTGAGTATTGATTTTGTATCTTGCAACTTTGCTGAAACTGTTAATTAGGTTTAGCAAATTTATGATGGAATCTTTAGGATTTTCTGCTTAAAAGATAATCTCTGTAAACAGGGATAATTTTACTTCTTCTTTTCCAGTTTTTATGCCTTGTTTCTTTCCTATCTAATTTCTCTGGTTAGAATTTCTAGTACTACGTTGATTAGTAGTGGTGGAAATGGGCATCCTTGCCTTGTTCCTGATCTCAGAGGAAAAACTTTCAATATTTTTTTGTTGAGTATGATTGCTGTGGAGTTTTCATATAGGGCTTTTATTATGTTGAGGTAGTTTTCTTCGGTTCCTAGTTTGTTAACTGGTTTTATCATGAAAGTGTACTAAATTTTGTCAAATGCTTTTTTCTGCATCAATTGACATGATCGTGTGATTTTTTCCTTTCATTTTGTTTATGTGGGTATCACATTGATTGATTTTCATGTTGAATCATCCTTGCATCCCAGGTATAAATTTTGCTGATCATGGTGTGTGATCTTTAATGTGCTGCTGAATTTGGTTTGCAACTATTTTGTTTAGGATTTTTACATCAGTATTCATCAGGGACATTTTTTTTTCTTTTTTTTTTTTTTCTTTATCTGATTGTGGTGTCAGGGTAATGCTGGCCTTATAGAATGAATTTGGGAATGTTTTTTCCTTTTTGAATTGTTGGAAGAGCTTGAGAATAATTGGTGTTAATTCTTTAAATGTTAGGTAAATTCATCATTGAAGCCATCTGGCCCTGTGCTTTTATTTATTGGAGGTTTCTTTCTTCCTTCCTTCCTTCCTTCCTTCCTTCCTTCCTTCCTTCCTTCCTTCCTTCCTTCCTTTCTTCCTTCCGTTTTTTCTTTCTTTCTTCCTTTCTTTTTTTCTTCTTTCAATCTCCTCACTAGTTGTAGATATGTTCACATTTTTATTTCTTCATGACTCGGTCTCAGTAGGTTGCATGTTTCTAAGAATTTATCTATTTATTCTGGGTTAACTGATTTGGTGATATATAATTGTTCTTAGTAGTTTTTTATAATCCCTTTTATTCTGTGATATCAGTTATAATGTCTCCTCTTTCATTCCTAATTTTAGATACTAGAGTCTTCTTTTATTTTCTCAGTCTAGCTAAGAGTTTATCAATTTTGTTGATCTTTCTGAAAAACCAGTTCTGGGTTTGTTAACTTTTTTTCTATCGTTTTTCTATTCTCTATTTCATTTATCTCTGCTCTAATCTTTATTATTTCCTTCCTTCTACTGACTTCATCTTTTTTAATCAGACTTATTTACATACTGAAATTTCAAAATGTCTATACCTCTAGCCAAGCCCTTTCTCTGTAACTCTGGATGAACATATCAACCAACTGTTGGATGTCTTCAAATGAATTTCCAGTACCAAAATGTCTAAAACTGAATTCAGCCTCTTCCACTTCAGAACTTGTTCCTTTCCTAAAATAAAAGTGGTAAACACTTCTATAGTACTTTCAATGTGCCAGGCATGATTCTAAGTACTTCATACCTACTTATTCATTTGGTCCTCACAAAAGTCTTAAGAGGTAGTTATTTTTTATATCATCCCCACAGATGAAGGAAACGATGCACCAGCAAAATCAGGTCACCTGCCCAAGGTCACACAGCAGTGGCAAAGCTGAGGTTTGAATTCAGGCCATGTCGCTCCAGAGACAATACTTTTAACCACTATGCTTCTCATTCTCACACCAGGTACCCAGTCACCAAGACTGCACACATGGGGACTAGCTTTATCACCTTCCCCCTTACTTCTATTCTAAACAGTCTTGTCTTTACCAAATCCATCCCCTTCCTCTCAGATACAGTATTCCATTTCTGCAAATCTACTCAGAATTCTTCCATAATTCTCCAACACAGAGAGAACAAAGTCACGATTTCTTTATATGATCTGACTCTGCCTTGCTCCTCCCGCTTTACCCCTTCCCATTCCCCACTTGAAACAGAAGGCTCAACTGCCTCTCATTCCTTTTGAACATACATTGTGTTTGTCCTACAGATTTTCTCATGTTGTCCTCTTGCCTGATATATCCACCTGTTTTCTAACTATCCACCTCCTAATTTCTGTTTATTCCATATGATTTAACTCAGTGTCCCTTTCCAGCAAGCCTTCCAAAATATCTCTACCACCATTGCTATCCCCCAAGTTGGATAGTTAGCTCAATCTTCCTTTGTGCTTCCATAACAAATGGAGCACTTTTCTATCATTTATTTCTTCTATTCCACTATTTATTATGTTTATTTTTCTGCCCCTCCCACCAGAATCATTTTTTCCTTGAGGGCTGCGATGGCTCACAACTAATCTGAGATTCTCTAGCACCTGGTTTGGTAACTGGAAAGAAGTATAAATTTAATGATTTTTCTTAATGTGAAAATAGACATAAAGAGAAACTGAAAATAAAGTGCCATGTGGTGTTTATGAAGAGAGTAAACATGCATATCTATAAGGAAAAGAATGAACAACGTTTGCATGGATCATTTAGCAAGTATTTGTTAAACATCTGCTTTGTACCCAGCCCTAGTTACTTGCAGTGACTGACAACATGACAAACAATTTAAGTGTTTGAATTGAAAACAAGGTCATTCCAAATTAAAGCCAATATATCAATTCATAACAGGTTTCTTGAGCCTAAGACACTCTCTAGATGTCCTCCATGCCATTGGGAAGTGTTATGACTTTTCTCCAGTTTCTATACTTACAGGTCATATTAGGAAAAACAACCACTGTGTTTTTGTCTTCCCCTGAAGGCTGGTGAGAAGCCCAGAGTCCTGCCCACCCTGAGGCTTTTCTTCTGGAGTCTCTCTTTGGCAGGTGGGCTCTGGACTGGACTTTCTTCAAGCTGAAGTGGGAGAAACTCAGATGCAAAGGCGGTTTTGGGATAAAAATAAGCAAGGAAGGTCAAAGCCAAACTACGTTTTTTTCACCATGCTAATGACATTTCCTAAATTGCAGCATAGACGCTTAGCTCACTAGCATGCTGCTTTGAAATATGACCAAGAACATGACTCCTAATACTTCTTGGAGTTATTTGCATGTAATAATTATCATCCATTTAAACATTTCTTGAGAATCCACATATGCCAGACACTGTGCCACATTCTGAAGATAAAAAGATAAATAAGAAATAGGTTTTGCATTCAAGAAACTTATAATTTAGTGAATGAGACCGACAAAAAAAGACATAGTTATAGTAAATCATGACAAGGCTGTGTAGGTTAAAAGAAGCACAGGATTTTGTGAGAGCACATGAGCAGAGAACCTAATGTGGAGGATGGGAGTGGTCAGAAAAAGCAAATAATCTCCCCCGTGTAAGACTTGTTCCCCTAAGGAAAGACTGGGAATGACTAGATTGAGGACTGGCAATTTCTCTTCTTGCAAATTAGTAAGTCACAGCACCAGCATATGTGTGAAGCTGGAGTGTGAAGGATGGGGCATGAATGATTATGGTGTTAGAAAATGCCAGAAGAGCACTGTGAATTTCCACCATTTTTGAATAGCATAGAAAATTACAGGGATGTAATTTGCTTTGTCAGTAGCCCCCCAAAAAGCTTCCTGGTAGGTGAGAGGACTATCTAGAAACCAGATGTGTAGAATGTATTTCCCACTGCCTAATTAAGGCTAATAAGATGAGAAAGAAGTAGCCTCGCCAAATTTCTCATCCCGAGGACAGAATACATGAGGCCTCTTTTCCATTTGCCAAAGAACAATAGATGTGTCCTACAAGAGAGCCAGCATTGGATGCCCAATCTAGAGAGACTAAGAGGGTGAAAAACTAATGTCTGAGTCAGGGAGAATGCAAACAACATCTAACGTCTAGATTTGAAGTGAAAATAGAAACAGGCATGGCCAGAGAAGGTTCCTGGATCAATAATTATAAAGACCACTCATACAAGTATTATGCATCTGTCATGTGCCAAGAAATTATGGCAAAGGGGGTGTTTAGTCCACCCCAAGCTTACCCCAAACATATACTATATGTTAAAATATTGGGATTTCTCTGCCAACACAACTTCAAGGCAAATTCTTTAGTGGTTTTCCCCCTTCCAATGAGATGGTGGTCTGAAAGTTCCTCCTGTATGTAGGGTTCCTCCTTTGCTATGGATACCTGTTCCCAGAAAACTTACTAATAGCACCCTCTTTATTTCTCCAGAGTTCTCATTTGGACTATAAATTATCACCCTATACAAAGATTCCCCAATTGAGCCAGGACCTGGTCTGAATACATTGCTTCCACTATGTTATGTAATCCTCACTACTATCATCTCTATTTTTAAAATGAGGACGTCAGGCTTAGAAAGTTCAAGGAGCTTTCCTAAAATCCTGAAATCATTAAACAGAAATAATGGGAATTGAATTCAAACCTACCTGAAGCCAAAATTGTAGGCTATAGTTTACCCATGTTTCTGCAGTAAAACACTGCTCCCTTGGCAAGAAAATGAAAAGCCACATCCAGGATGAAACTAAATAAAGAAATACACAAAGATTTAGTCATTCAAAAGCACTGTGTATCTGCCATGTTCCAAGTAACCATGTTCTAACCTACTTTATTTGGGTCTCAAAAAAAAGGAGGCTAACCTGGGGAATTGTATTTCAGGAAGAGGAAACAGAGATGAGAAAAAAACATAGCCTAATAAAGAACTTCTGAATGTTCAGCAAAATGAGATTAGAACGCTCAGGTTTATAGAGTACAGTAGTCTCTCCTCATCCATGGAGGTAAGTTCCAAGAACCCCAGTCGGTGCCTTGAAACCATGGATAGTACCAAAACCTATATATACTTCGTGTTTTCCTATTATACATACCTATGATAAAGTTTAATTTATAAATTAGGTACAGTAAGAGATTAACAACAGTAACTAATAATAAAGTAGAACAATTATAACAATGTACTGTAATAAAAGTGATGCCAGTGTGGTCTCTCTCTGGCAACGGAGACCAGTACCAAGTGACGAATAAGTGGGCGGCATATACAGCATGGATATGTTAGACAAAGGGATGATTCATGTCCAAGGTGGGAAGGAGCGGGATGGCGTGAGATATCATCACCCTACTCAGAAGAGCATGCAGTTTCAAACTTATGAATTTGTTTTATTTCTGGAATTTTCCGTTTAATATTTTGAGACTGTGGTTTACCATGGGTAACTGAAACCTCAGAAAGCAAAACTTCAGATAAAGGGGGGGACTACTGTAAGCAGAGAACTGAAGATACTCAACTGAAGGCATTAAACAGCTCATAAGGGCCAGAACTAAAGCTGTAACAGTGAAGAATGAGAGGAGAGGTGTGGGTTGAGAAATATTTGGTAAATACAATGGACATATCCCACTGACCAAGTGGGTGGGGTAGGAGGGAAGCCGACGGAGAGGGCAAGAATGATGTTCAGTTCCGTCTGTGCTTCCCAAACTACTGACTGAAGCTAAATGATTCAGAATTTCTAGGTGATAGGCCTTGTAATCTGATTAACAAGTGTCGCCAGTGATACTTATGCTCTGGGAAGCTGGGGAAACTGGATAGTGGATAATGGTTCCATTAATAGAGTCAAGGATGAAAGGAAGAGCTTTTATAGAAAGTATAAACTCATTTTGGAAATACTAAATTTGATCCAAGTGGAAATGTTTAACAGGTTACTGGGCATCTGAAACTGAAAGGGCCATACTGGAAATTTTTAAATTTAAATTTAGGAACTTATCCATGGGTAAGTGTTAATGGGTAAAATCACCCATGGTACCAGATATTATGATAAAAATGAGGAACGAAGAACAAAACCTCAAATAATAGTAACACTTAAAGAGAAGATGTAGAAAAAGGAACCAATTCGAGAGAGAGAGAGAAAGAAGTTTTGGAGGAAAGAAAGGAATCAAGAAAGGATGGTGTCAGAAGCTAAAGAAATATGGTTTTCAATGAAGAGGGAGTGATTAGCAGTGTCAAATGCCACAAAGATAAAGAATTTGAATTTTCCCTTGAAATTGGCACTTAGGAAATCACTTGCAACCTTACCCAGGCAGCTAGATTACAGTGATATGGAAAGTAAATGGGAGTGAGAAAGTGTAGACAAGCAGCTTTAGCTACACTTTCTAAAATCTTGGCAGAGAAGGAAAGGATTGGACAGTGAGATGGTAATACCTACAGAGGGATTTGGAGTTGAGGGGTAGCTTTTCTTTTTTCAATCTCTGATTAAGGCTGTCAAGAGTTGTCAAGGAAAACAAGGGATAGAGACTCAGGGAAGAGAAAGAACAGGAGAAAAGTATGACTTGAAGCCCAAAGACCCACTAGACATTATTTTATACTAAAGGATACACAACCATGTGTTTTAGCCACGGGAAAGGAATCATGAGGAATGAGAAGGTTAACATGTAAGAAAGAGCAGATAATTAATGGGTGAATCGCTGTGAGGATGAAAACAGGGTAAGACCAAGTGATAGATAGAATTTTAAGAGGAAGAATGGATTGTTCTCTGAGAGGGAAATAAAGAATAAAGAATGGATAAAATCAAGAACTTTTGATGGACAAAGAAGAATTCAAGGAGTGTGTGCCCGAGAGAGAGAGAGAGAGAGAGAGAGAGAGAGAGAGAGAGAGAGAGAGAGAGAGAGAGAGAGATATTAGATCAACATTCTATGGTGATGGCTCCAGTGAGAAAACTTTGGAAGACTATGGAAAATTGACATTTGAACACGTAGGTTCAAAATCCTTGCCTTGCTGTGTCCACCAAACCTATATTATAATCCTTCTCCAACTGTACCAAGCCCCACCTCCCACACTAAACCAGACTTCAAAATGTCTGTAAAGATTGCCGCTTTGCCCTTGCCCTTCTGAGATGCTAGTGAGACTTGTTAAGGTAGAGACTTGTTGAGGTAAGCAATAAATTCAGCTTTCCATTATCCACAGATTGTTCTGGCAATATTTTGGGGAATCAGCATTCAAGAGCTATTTCTCAAAAAAAAAAAAAAAAAAGTAAGGTAATTAGATCTTTTCTTCACAACTAGAAACCAACCATTCGTGTGATAAAACTAGATTTCTAAAAATGGATGTTAAGAAACATTAATACTGAATAGCTTAGAAGTTTCCCGATGAAATATATACATTTTATGAATGAGGAAATTAAGACTCAACAAATATAAATAATATGGTACAAAGAGATGAGTAAATAGAAACCTAAGAAAGGGTCCCACAGGGCTTCTCTTATTAAGGGATCTCTGCAATCTCTGTTTTTCCTCCTCTTCCTCCCTGGCTCTCTGTTCCCCTACACCTTTCCATTAAGAAGTTCACCTGTTGCCCCTGCTTCTACTCCATTGAGCATGACCCCCGCCCCTGAAAGATGGACCTGTGGGAGGTAAGGAGAGTCCTATACCAATGGCACGATGCTTAAGGCTGAGAGTAAACTTTGAAATATGTCAAAAAGAATTCTAAACTCAAGCTAAACAAGTATGTCGGAGCCAGGCTCTTCATCTGCAGGACATTTTCCTGTAGCAACTTTTCTGTGTTATGTTCTTCTATCTCTGATTTTTTTTTGTCCTTCAAAATAGCTCACCACTCATCGTACCAATCAGAGCACGCTTTTTTTTTCATATCATTAAACTAATGACAGCATTAGAAACATAATCTTTATCTTATTATTTTTACTATTTAAGTAGTTGGCTCTTTTTCACGAGTTTTTTCTTCTTTTTTTTTATTTGCTCTACTCAGTTTTCTTATGTCTTTATTTGCTATTATTCAGTAAATCTATAGGCGCCTGAAGTTTGGTTTAATTCCTAGATAAATTAGTTACCCATCTCTCTGTCTTACAGTGCTAAACAGAGTATTTGCTGAACACTGACAGAGTGTCCAGAAATACTTCTTGGATCAGAATAAAAAGTTCCTTTTGCTGGAGCAATGTGTAAGTCCGTTATCTTTTTACCCATATACCCAGGCACCATATTGACAGATGCCATAACTGTTACAGTGACAGAAAGTTATTCTGTGCCAGGCACTGTTCTAAGATCTTAACCTGGGCTAACAATTCAATCCTTAAACTAGCCCTATAAGTACTGTTATTATCAGCTGCATTTTCAGAAAAGAAAACTGAGGCACAGAAAAGTTGAATAATTTGTCCAACATCAAGCATCTAAGTGACAGAGCTAGGATTTGAGCCCAGGTCACCTGATTTCAATCTCTTAACCATAATACTATGCTGAGGACCATTATAATTTTTCTTGATTAGAAAAATGTAATAACAAAACCAAAAAAAAGTTACATGATTAAATTTGGAATTAATTTTAAATTTTCTTTGGAATTGATTTGTCCATATAACTTTTCACAAATGAATGAGCATTTTCCATTTAACAAATTTTTAAAAAATATTATTTGATTCTGAAAAGTGAGAGATTGACTAATACTTTTTAAATTCTTTGGAATATATTTGTGCTAACCTATCTTGTTTGCACAAATGAAGCAGTTCTTTCCTTACCTATGACTTAACTTTTGAGGCAATATACAAAGAGAAAGAGAATTTGATTTATTCTCCTAGTTGGGCAAGCTTTAAAGAAAATAAAATTGAAAACATTATGACTAGTGGCAGAAATATTTGGAGCTTAATATCTTTGCATTTTTAAGAAAAGAAGTGCTCAACCCAGGAAAGTTCATGGGCTGCATTTCTCCTTAAAAGTTGGGGTGTGTTTTCTCTACTCCTTCCATTTCCACCTGGGGAAGGAGGGAAACTGGGCAAGTGACTGTGAAATTCCATTTTATTTTTCTTGAAATAAAATGTGTCTTCTTTGTTCTTTAAGGCACTGCCTCTGTGCTTGTAATTCTTAACAATCCTTCCTTTACAGAGACTCTTAAGTGACATAGAAAATGGTTGCCAAGAATTCAAAACCATCACAAGTCATAAGGGATTATATTTGAGTGAGAAGCTGCTAAAATTGTTTCAAATCACCCAATTTCACATAGTTGAAATGTGAACAGGGGAACGGAGGTGAAACGTAAGCTTTTAAAGGAATGTTAACTGCTATCATCAGGGAAAGATATCAAAAAAAAAAAAACCATACTGTCAGTAGAAATATGGATATATTCACTAGGATATTGGTGGGGGGAGCCAGATGGGGAAAACGATGGAACAGAAAACAAAAGGGCAGACAATGTTAAATCTCTATTTAATAAACACAGCTGGGATGCAGCTGAAGTTAAGGAGAAATGGAAGCTACCTTTTTACTCACAAAGAAAATCTGCTAATGGTGGAAGTGAAATTGAATATTTAGTGAATGAATGGGCATTTTCATGCCAAGAAATAGGCATGATTATTTATTCCCAACAGCTTGTAGGACTTAACATTAAAGAGAAATTGCAAGAATCAAGGACTGCCAAGAGAGGATGTCTGCTGGCTTGCATGGGAAGCACATTGACTGTGAAAAGAAGAAATGTGCAAATCTTTGCAGCCATAAATGCACTCAAAAAGTCAGCTATCAAGAATATCCTGATGCACTTGGACATTATAATGCAGGCATGATAGTCTTAATTAAGATAAGCTTCTTTTTATTCCATAGGTAAGTTTTCTTTTATGACCAAATGATTTTATTTATGAGACAAATCAGTTAACCAAAAGTAGTGCCTTATTGAAATACAGTTCTTAAAATATAGCCTCATAGATGTGAAAGCTATAACTTTAGTAGATTTACAGATCTTAATTTAGATTCATTTTAGTTATTAAAATGTTGACTGGAATGCATGATATCAGAAACCATTCTAACCCTAGTTATTATTCTGAGACACAAATTTGATTTTCACCTCCCTTAATAATTTAATGTGGTAGACTTTGTTAGGAGCATGAATTCAAAAACTTGTTCGTCAATTATGAGATATTTTTATTTTTCAGCAAGAGTACATACTTCCTTTGCCTAGAGGGGGTACTCAGCATAGGTGGAAATAAATACTCCAGCCTGGGAGTCTGGAGATTGGAAAGTCAGCAGGCTGCTTCCAACTTCCTGTTTAACTTTAAAGGAGTCATTTAATCTCCTTGGGCCACAATTTCTCCATCTTAGAGATGGGGTTAATAACATCTACTAATAGGGGTGCCAGGAAGACAAAAGTGATAATATTTGCTTACATGATGTATTCTGCTTGCTAGGTTGAAGTGGCCTAAATACTCTACATGCATTATCTGATGTTATGTTCAGTGGGAGTAGCATCCCCTGAAGTGGTGTGATTTAGCACACTGAGTGAAATGCATTTCCTAAGGTAGTAAACTGGGATTCCAACCCAGCTGCCTGGCGTGAGGATTTATGGTCTTAACCACTAAGCCACACTGCCTCTTTGAGGCAAAAGAGGAGACGATGCTAATAAAAATGTTGAAAGTGCTGAAAATACTGAAAATGTTGAGATTAAAGCTGACTTACTTTCTAGTGTTGCATGGCAGAGAAAAGCCATCATGTGTAAAAATCTTTCAAGACTTCCAATATTTTTTTCAAGGCTTAGTCCAATTTATTTTAAGGCTTAGTTCCCCATATCAGCAGTGCTTGGAGAAACCTCCTCATTAACAAAAGCATTGACAAGTAACATGTGGAAGTTACTGTATGGAACCAGATACCAGGATCTAATATCTCCGGTGGAGTGGACATAATGGGTTTCCCTGTTCATAGGACAGTGACAGGATTAATGAAGTGGCCTTTGACTGGGTCATTCGCTGAACTGTAAGTGCACTAATTTGTTAACACCCCCTTTATTCTTTGATGTGATATAATAAATAAACATAAAGATATATAATAAACATATTATAATAAACATATATAATAAACATTAATAAGTAAACCTGTCACAGTTGTCACATTTTAGTAATTTCAAAGTTAACCTCATGATGTGGTTAGGGAAAATAATGGATATGTATTCATCCATCCATGCATGCGTCCATCCATCCATCCATCTACAATTCACTCAAAAAAAAATCTGTTATATTTACTATACACTCAGCACATTCTAGGTTCTAGGGTTCAAAGATAATTAAGAAATGTCACTGCCTTCAGGTAGCTATAATCTGATGAGAGGGGAGACAAATTAAGAGGTAATTAACACTTGTGGCAAGGGCCAAAGTATGAAAAAGGAATCACATTAGATGAGAACACAAAGAGCCAAACAACTGATCTAGTGGAGGCTTAAAAGTCTTCATAGAAACAGGGACCTCTGACCTGGGTCTTAAAGGATGTTTACAGTCTGTTTAGATAGCTATTCTTTATAGGGGAAAAATTCTTTCCACCGCTTACGGCGCTTCTGAATTCAGTAAAGCAAATGGCCTTATCTGCATCTGCTTTTAAAAAGGATAGGTGAAATCTACTTATTTTCTAAGATGCTAAAGGAACAGCTTAGACTAGTTATCATTAGTTAATAAGACCATTAGCCCAAGTCAGGGTAAATATGACACTGAGATAGGAAGACACACTAGGCATGGGGGACCCCATTTCAAATCCCAGTCTGCACCAACTTGTAGTGCAATCTTGGGCAATACAAACTGATATAATGAGAAGGGGAAAAAATTGTTTCAATAGAAGTTTGAGTTGAATCCCTGGAATGTATTAAGAATGACCCTTTGGAAAAAAAGTCTTTCATTTAAAAGAAAAGAAGGGAAGGAAGAAGGGTAGGAGGGAGGAAGGGAAGGAGGGAACCTCGGACCATATTTGTTGTTGTTCTTACTATTGAAAGGAGGTTTTCCTGGGGGTGGGGGTGGGGGGAAGGAAAGGGTCCTGAAAGAAAAGCTATGAATAGAGAGAAAGGTAAGTCACCCTTTTTTTTGTAGAGTTGTTCCCTGGAGGCTCTAGAGATGGGAGGTTCTGGTGATGCTGTAAGGACTCTCGGGAGAGGGCAGACCATGTGAGGGAGGGTTGTGTAGCCGTGACATGGAAGGCCAGGGCAGGGGAAGAAAGGAGATGTCTTATGTTCAGCTTCGGATTGCTTTCTGTGACATGCTCTCTGTTGTGTTACGTTGTGGTGCTTTTGGGGGAATAGGGAAAGAGAAATGGTGACCAGTGTGAGGCAAAGCCCTCGCCACTCGAGAGCAGGAAGTGTGTCTGCTGTGTCCACCCTCACAGTGCTGGGCATGTTGTGGGGCTTCGAAAGGAAAGAAAGAGTGAAAGGAGTGTCTGTGGGAGAGCTGCACATCTGGGAGCATTGACCAGCATGCCCATTGCGGAAAAGACTCTGGTAATATCTTTTAAAATGGAATCCACATATGCCTTTAGATACAGCACTATTACTTTTGAGAAACTAGTTGCCACAACTAAAATTACCAGTGTGAAAGAATTTGTGTACAGAAATGTTAATAGCAGCATTATTGGGTGGTGGCCAGAATTGTTGCTAGTGGCCACTTTTATTTACCAAATTGATAATGATGTTTAAGGTTTAACTTCTAAAGGACTGCTTTAAATTAATTCATTCCTAAATGCAAGTGACACCATCCAAGTGACATCCATCGCCATCTGTTGGTAGCAAGCAGAGGTGCCCGTCTTTGTACTGAGGCACAGCTTTGTTCCTCTCCATGAGAGAGCAGTTTGTAAATCAAAAGTTTGGAAGTATAGGAATGTGGTTTGGTGTTTGGGAAAATGGCTTTCTCATTCTATGCCATGAGGGAGATAAAATGGTACAATCTATGGAGGGCATTTAGCAATACATAGGAAAATCATTTAAACTATATATGTTACGTATGTGTGTGTGTACATATGTGTGTGTATATATATATAATATAGTTTAAGTATACGCACACATTTTGATCTAATTGAATCAGTTTGTATGAAATTATAATAAAGTAATTATCTCAGATATGGGAAAATATTAATCGGAAAGTAGGTCCATTAAAGCATCGCATAAAAAAAGAAAGAAAATGGAAAGACTCTATTTGCTATCAAGAGCAGATCTGTTAAATGAATAAATTCAATTTGATGCATTCACTAAAATGGGGGACACATTAAAAAAATAGGAAATATTTACTACACCATACTAAGCTATGGTGAGGGAAAGAAAATGACAAAGCCCATTTTCTTATTTAAAGATCTGGAATTATACACGCCAAATGCTGAAAATGGTTATCTGTGGGAGGTAGAATTATAAATGTTTTCATTTTCTTTTTTCCTTGCATGCATGTTTGTTTATGTGTTTCATACTTTCTACAATAAATACAAAGTACTTTTGTAATCAGAAGGGACAATTCTTGAAAAATGGCCAGAGTGGAGCGTAGGTAAAAAACACAACAGTCTACATATTTATCAATGTTAATCAGTGTAGTAGGTAAAAGGGACAAAATCAAGTTGGTAAATGCTAGAAGCACCACTATGGCCGCTCATCACAGCCTAGGGCTGCCCTGGAGTCCCCGTCCGCCCTATTTCTCTCATTTCTCCTCTGCCCCAGGCCGTGCCTCTGGTTCTCTCAGATTCGATTTTACAGAAGTCTCTGGCATCTGTGCTCCTTGTCATCTGCCGCTACAGATCAGCAAGCCCTCCCCACTCTCCTGCTTGCCTTTAATTCCCATTGCAAAGCCTATTTCCTCTAAAAGGTTTTCCTGAGTTTGCCTGACTACTCTGTACTAATCCACTGGAACAATTTGTGATCTTGGGTAAATTAATTAACCTCTTGGTGAATCAGTCTTCCTGCAAAATGGGAATAATAAGAGTACTTACATCATATGTGTAAAATACTTAAAATAATGTCTGGCAAACAGGCGAGCCACAATCAGCGCTGGTTATTCTTATTATTTAGCAATTGCTCTCATTTTATTATTTTTCCAGGGCCTGTTCCATAGCACCCTGGTTCTATTAGATATTAATAGGGCAAGATTATAAAAATCCAAGTGAGGGAAGCACCAGCTAAACAAAATGAATAGGGTTCTTTACTGCAAAATTAATGGGATCTGTGCTAAGTCTGAATGAGGGAGACAAAGTGTGGCAGGTTTCCCAAACTTTTATTAAAAAAAAAAAAAAAAAAAATCCCTGGATCCCTTTTCTTAAGGCATCTTAATGAATGGTTCTTTTGGAAAGGCTAACATGTTTGTTTGTCATTTATCATAAATAGATTTGTCGTTGTCCCCTTATTCACTTCTGCTCAATAAACTGAGGACAAAGACCTGGTTGCTTATATTTTTGTTTAATTTTATATAAATTCATTAGTTCTTTTGAAAGCACTTTGAAATAAGAACTATGCAAATGTAAGGTGATGGCTCCTTTCTAAATGGTTTGCATTTCTGAGGCATGAAAACTTTCTTGCCTGAATCATATGGGTTTTAAATAAATTTTTATTGAATGGAACAATGAGCAGATGAATACAAGAAGAACTGTTTCACAGTGTAAAATAATGAATTAACTAATTGTTTTGGAGAGCTGACTACAGCAGTGATTCTGGGAAGGGAGGCTGTGTTTTGATATGAAATGTGTGCATTACGTATATAATTTACACTGTATTATTGCATGCTTTTAGAAATTTAACTCAAGAAAGGTTTGCAAATAACTCAGAAATCCAGCCGCACCTTTGTGTCATAAAGAGTACCCTTTTCAAAGCCTGTACAAGTACAGACTAAGGAGCTGATTTTAGCAGTGATTCTGGCTGTCTGCTCTCTTTGGGTTCTTGGCATACTGAAATCAATGAAACAGAATCTTCTACTGATTTGTAGTTGTTCAAATGGGACACATTTAGGTAGTCTGAGCTTGTAAGTTGGAGGCTCATCCAGTCCTCAGTTTACAATTCACACTCTTGTTCCACCCATAGGTAGGCTTTTTGGTCCGGTGACCCTTGGTCACCCAAACAATTGTTGTTTACAGCCTGGGTAGGAGTTTTATCTAAATTATAGGATGCTTGGGACTACCATGCTTTACAGATGATGGATATAGATTTAGCTGATCTAAACAATTAATTAAGGAACAATCTGATCCCTGGTGACAATTAGGATGTTTAAGACATCTTGCTGACAGCTGTGGTGACAGTGGACAGACAATAAAACTACCCCTCATTGAAAACAAGAAACTGGGTCTTTCTGATTCACAAGCAGTTTTTTTTTGTTTGGATTTTTGTTTTTTTTGTGTGTGTTATTTTATGTTTTTTTGTTTATTTTTTTTGGTATGGGCTTGTAAAAGACTTAAAAATGACTGAAAGGATTGTCACATAGTGGAAAATGTAGAAATGGCAACCTATAATTCTAGCTGAATCATTTCTCAGATCCCACTCTTCATAGGATTACTCTGACAGAAGAAAACAGAGAAAACTGATACCTTATACTTTCCCTGAAGTACATCGATTTCAAAATGTAAGTCAAGATATTTTCAGAGACAGGACATGTGGGGAACCCCCTCACATTGTTTTTTAGCGTACCTAAGTAGGAAAACATTCTGCAGCTTACAGAGCTATTCACTTTTAACCTTTACTAAACAAGTTTTAGAACAACAGGGTTTAGAGAAAATACGTAGGGAATCTAGATATCCTAAGATGGCCACAGAGTACTAGTGTCTTGCTACCACTCTCAAAAAAGAAACATTTTAATTATAAATGCTCTGAAGAATTAACTTTTAAAAACATTTTTGTATGTTTACATAGGATCTTTTCCCAACTCCTCCATCAATTGAATAAGCCTGTGAATGTGCTCCAGGCTGGCTCCTTCCCTATAGAAAAGAACACGTTTTTTCCAGAAAAGATTTTGAAGAATGTGTCCAAATCCTAAATCCTGTCTTCCCCATGAGGAAAAAAATGGAGAGGAAATCAGGACATGGATTTCTATTTCAACTCTTCCTTCTTAGATCTTTGAATTACAGGATATTAAAAATAAACCTAGAAGACACCGCAATGAATTTTTTGAGCAGCTGGAAAAGAAACCATAAAACAAGTGATTACAATCAGCAAAGTGTGATAACAGCTGAACGCATTAGACCCATCCTTAAAAAGTCAGGCCCCACCCCCTTCCCCTCTTGGGCCTTTTCGATAGAGAAAGGGATGTCACACAATACAATCCAAACACGTTCTCTGTCCATATTGGGTTAAGAAAATATAGTGCTGGTCATTGTCCCCAAATGACAGACATCCACAGATGGAAAGCGGGAGGATTTGACTTCCACAGTGCTGCTCATTGCATCAGGCAAATTCTGTTAGGAAGACACCCACCTGCACCCAGCTCTGGCCTGGGTACTATAAAAAAAAATAAGTTCCTCGTGGTCACTGCCCTCTAGAAGTTTAGATAATTTCTCTTTTCATGCCTTCTTTTGGCTGTGATTGTGAAAGGAAAGCCCTCACAGTATGGAACTTCTTACCTTCAGGAAAGTTCTCAGTTAAAAGGCTCTTCTTCTCTTTAATATACGTAGAACCCTTAAAAATTGCCCTGTTGAAGAAATGCCTTTTGTGATGTGGGAATAAAATACTTCAATTTTCCAAGTTGTTATCTGAATGGATTTAAAAGTTGTTTAAGTAGAAAAAAAAGTTAAAGATGAAATTTGGTTTGATGAAAACAATTGTAGGGTTTTGAAACTTCTGCTTTAAACTGTATTGCTAGTTTTCACAGTTTAAGTGTGAAATTTTAGTTTAATGCTATGAAAATGCTTTTATTTTCTCACTTTCAAAATTTTTAAAGAGGAAAAGGTTTTCTTCAGTAGGAAATTTTGATGTGTATAAACAGAACGTCAAAGAAAAGAGACTGCTTGAAAACGTCTGAAAAAGTTCATACCCAAACAGAAAATTTCAAAGCAGACACTATATGCTTAACTCTATAGTCAAGCATAACCCTTTATATCTTCAGGTTTTCACCGATTAGTTTGAGATCATACAAAAATGTCTTCTTTTTCTTTCTTTCTTTCTTTTTTTTTTTTTTAGCAGTCTTCATTTGGGGAACTCATTTTAATGCACAAAATTCAGTACATGAGCTTCTCAAAAAGTAGGACACTTCTTAGGGTTGAGGCATCAAAGTTTTCTCCAGCGTAGCTCTTGGTTTCCCTTTCAAATCTGAATACTTCTGTAGAAAATAATATAAAACATCAACATTTAAATATTAAATTAGGTTTAATATTTCAGATCTCTTGAACATGTAAGCTTCACATTAATTGAGATAATAACAAATAGTTTCGGAAGTGGCTTTTCTATTTCTAGAAATGTAAATCTCAAAATTGATCTAAGTAGATTTGGTATCAGTTCATCTTATTAGGGAGTTTGACATCCAGACAAAAAGGAACTCTTGTCTGTATGCAATTAATTTTATATCATGGAAGCTTATAGTGATCTAATTTTGTATAATGAATGGCTTCTTTTTAAAAAATGATTTTTAAAGTTAAGATCAGATGTATTATTTTTATACTAAAAAATCTTGCTTTAAAAATGTAAAGACAGTTGCTTGTTAAGAATTTATGTATATATATGTAAATGTATGTACATATATATGTACACACACATATATCCATGACAATTTTATTTACAATAATTACTAAACCATTATCTAGATAAATAGAAAATAGTTTGCACAATAATTACTAAGCAAATTGTTAAAAACAATTATGATAGTCATTAACAATTGGCTTTTTAGAGCATATAATAATTTGGGCGAGTGCCCATAATATAATATTAACTAAAATGAGTAAGATAAAAAAAAAAGGTAGATATGTCATGATCCAAACTGTGCATATGGAACAATCTTTTCTTCTTGACAATAGAAGACCACTGTCTTTAAAAAGGCTTCATTTTAAAATGAATCATATGTATTTCTGTAGCTGTGAACCTTATCCTCTATGCTCCTTTCTCTTTGAAAACGGAGTGCTCTCTTTTTACCCTTTGCACAGAGCAATATATCTTACCCAGTTGAACAATAAAAATGATTGAGATTATTAGGGGAACAGAGTTTAATTTGTAGTTTATTCCAAGACTTTGCATATTTCTTTAATACTTCTCAGAGGGCATAGTCCAACGTGCTAAACTAAAACAAAGATGCTAGTTTGAAATCTTTTATCATGAAAAAATATACACACTAACTCTGACTTCAATAACTTTAAATCACTTTGAGACATTGGATTTTAAAACTGTGTTGCATGGCATAATTTATTAAAAAGTTAAAAATAGATCCCTGGGCAGTTAGATGTGAGGGTTTCCTTTCTTCAATCTACTAAAATATTTTAAGAAAAAAAGTTTAATTCAAACTTTGAAATTATAGTGCTATTATACTATTCCTTTTATCCAAAACTTTCATTTATATCACCTGTATAAACATACTTGGGATAGCTAAGTATACAAATGTCCAACCGATTTCTAATTACTTTGTAATTTTCATCAGTGCTGGACAGTCCGTGGGTTTTTACTGTAACTATACATGTACAGTGAAAAGGAGCTACAAGACTGAGAGCTTGACAAATTTCATTCTCTGCTGCCTACAACAGCGCGAAAACGAGGGTGGGCAAATCTGGGCCTTAGAGCGCCACCCCATGGTCAAATGAGCGAAGGGCACCGCCGGGATGTACTCTGCTCTTTCACTCAATATTCTCCACTTAATCATGGTAAACCTAAACGAGAGCCTTTATTCACTTGGTTTATTCAAAACGTCAGCAGTTCTGAATAACTTAATTTCTCTTCACTGGTGGCTAAGCAATTGCTGAATTTAGGAACATCTTTGAATACTTTATACTATAACTTGAAGAACAGCCTCTTTTTTATTTTATTTTTTTTAGTTAGAGTAGAAAATGTGTGAGGATCTTAGTACTGGTACGACCAAAGAAAGCCTGAGAGTCTGTGTTACCAAATTTATTCCCACAACAATTCTAATTTAATTATCAATTTCAATACCTAAAATCAGTATACATAATATTTCAGTATTGTTACTTTGCAAAGGAATCGTAAGGTTTGCTAAAATTGCCAAAACCAACAAACAAAGCCCATTAAAACTTCTGGGATATTAAAACAGAATTTGAATGTGTGAGTCATTACATTTATGGATAAGAAAATTAGGGGGAAAAGCAAGCTACTGTGAAATGACAATTAAGTTCTTACATGGATTAAAAACAATTTTTTATAGCTATAGAGCCCCTCAATTTTCACCCCAGTGATCTGTTATAAAAAGTAAAAAGAACATTACCTTTCCTATGATCATTCCAAAATTACTTTTTTAGAGTAAAAGAAAAAATATAGTTGAAATTCTACTTGCCACTTTTGTATCCCCACTAACATAATACAAGTTTTTTTTAATAACTCTGACTTGAAGGCTATTTGTTTGTGTTAACTATTTAAAATGTTTACCATTGTTACATTTCTCAAGATTAATAAGTAAGTCCTCAAGACTGCCACACGCAATGGAAAAACTCCACTTACAAATGTAGCAAGCCCTGGCAGAGGCATTTCTTCAGGCCATTCCCAAGGAAGGGAGTAGGGATAAGGGGCCAGATTCAGGAGTCTAGTCCAGCATTTCTGGATCTACACACCCTCTTTTACAAAAAAAAAAAAAAAAAAAAAAATCTTCCAGCCAACTTCACAAATGGCTTTTGCAGGCATAATTGGGGTGAAAACCAGCAGCAGTTGGGGGGAAATATATAAACTCTGTGAAGAAAAGAAAAAGTTAAATAATGGAAAACTTCCCAGGAAAAACACTTGGAAAATTGGACAGGAAGACTAGTAAAATGGCATTTTTCTGCCTGTGGTCTAGCCCTCTTTCCAATGACTTCTTTTGTGTCAATAGAAGTCACTTTACTTATCTTTTAGGATTTTTCTTCTTCAGAAATGGTGATGATAAAACATTTTTAATGAGCAGAGCTATTGTTTCCCTGCCTTGTCCTACTCCTGAAGAGAACTTCCCTTGTATTTTAAAGATGGAGTATAAAAACTTTTCAACTTAAAGATGTTACATGTTAATGGAACTGTTGTTTAATGATTGACATAAATGTATAAATCAAGGGTACTGTCTAAATAAAAGAGCATATGAAGTAAATGGAAGAAAAAAAAGTCTTTTCTATATTTCATAATTTGCTATCTTTTTAAATTGTGAAATATAGCTTCATAGAGAAGAATATATAAAACATTTATTGTATAAATAATAATAAAATAAACACATGTGGAACTGTCTATCAATTAAGAAATAGAATACTGCTCTATTTTAGAAACCCTCTACTGCCACTTCTTCATTATATTAATTCCTTCCCACAGAGGTAACCTTTATCCTGACTTCTGTGATATTCATCCTCTTGTTTTTTAAAATATAATTTTACTATCCATGTAAGTATAAATTGAATGATTTTGCATGTTTTGATCCATCTCCCGGAGGATGGAAATTTTAGAGCGTTCATATACTCCCACCTCTTTCTCCTGGCCAAAAGACTCAAGTTTCCCAGAATCTATGTCCCCTTCCCAAACAGACTTCAGTCTCCCTAATTCCAGTTACTCTATGAGATTCTTATGCTGTAGATGGATAGTTTATAACCAGTGCAATCAATGGATGCTCCAAAATTGCCAGGTCTGGGTATAGGTTAATGTGTAGGAAGAATAAGTAGACAGCTATGTTGTGTGATTTTAAGGCATCAGATTCACCATTCTGGAATCCCAAAATATGTCTCAAAATCAAGTTAATGCATAAATGTTAAAATTTGGGGCTTTATAGTTTTGACCTAATAGTGTGTTCTGAAAGCAAATAATCCTGGGATAGGCACCCTAGTCTCCTTTATCAAGTATACATTCTTTATAGGATAAGAAGGTCTTAGGATGGTTTCTGGGATCATGTTTTCAGAGAAGACAAGTTGAGGCCGTAAGGACAGAAGGGATCACTGATGGGACCTCTTGAAGACTTGCATTTGATGAGTGAATAGCCAACCCAGGTAGAAAAGAGCAGTGCATTGAATATGATGTACATGTCAGGAAGGGTCTGTGTGTTTAAGCTGTACATGTGTTTGATTGTGATATATGCGGGCTTCCTGAGGCAAGTGACACTGTATCAGGTTTCTTTCCCAAGTTTCTTGTGGCATTTTGCTGTAATCCATGGAGAAGGTCAGCATGTGAAACAACATTGACAGAAAATAACTGATAGAATTGAGTTTACTAACACTTTGGACAGCCCAGCCCAGCAACTATCTCCTACACAAATTAACACCCCAAAAGCTGTTGTGAAAAAACAGGGTGGTGTTTTAATTAGGAAGATGTACTTAGGAACTTTAAAAAAGTGCTCTTCCATCAATACAGTGTTTCCAACATTGCCCAAAGCCTTCACTTAATTAAGATTTGGAGACAAGAGGTTATGTCTAGATCCAGCCCCATCACAAAGAGTGCTCTTGAATCAACAAGGTCACAAAGTTGGAGCTTGATTTATTTTCTCTCTCAAGTTTCCATCACATCGTGCTTTAAACCCTTCTGTTAAACTCTACTCCTACAGATGAGAGTTGGCACAAAGCATAGGCGGAAATGGTGTGTAGAAGTCAAGCAACATAGTTTGCATGGGTGAGCTGATGAAATAATTAATTCTTCTGTGTTCTTATACCCAAAATAATGGATTTGTTGAACAGATAGAAGCCAAAGATTCTGATTTAATTCAGAAAACCCAGGGTCTCTATGACCAGCCTCCAACTGTGCTCAAAGTTAGAAACCAGCAGTTTCTAACTTTGTACATTGGAATTATCTGGAGAGCTTTCAAAAATACAGAAGCTTGTGTTCTACCACCTGACATTCTGACTTAATTGGTGTATAATGCAACTCCTGTATTGGGGTTTTAAAAGATGCCCCAGGCGATTCTAATGTGCAATCAAGACTGAGAACCACTGGGCTAATCACTCTAGAATTGACCACATTTTATGGTCTGACTCAAAGATAATAAAAAGTAGGGGAGCACAAAATTTGTTCCCAGGCACTGTAATGGTTTGAATGGTGACCGTCTAAAAAGATATGTCCATGTCTTAATCCCTGGAACCTGTGAAAAGGGTCTTTGCAGATGTGATTAAGCTAAGATTCTCAAAATTGAGATCATTCTGGATTATTTATGTGGGCCTAAACTCAATGACAAATGTATTTGTAAGTGAAAGGCAGAGGAACATTTGAAGTGGAGGTAGAGGGGAAAGCCATCTGAAAAAAAGAGCCAGAGATTGGAGCTTTGTTGCCACGAACTGAGGAATACTTGGGGCCACCAGAAGCTGGAAGAGGTGAGGAAGGATTATCCCCTAGAGTCTAAGAGGGAGTGTGGCCCTGACGATACTTTAATTTCTGACTTCTGGTCTCCAGGGCTGTGAGAGAATAAATTTATGTTATTTTAAGTCAACCAGTTTGAGGTAATATGTTATGGTAGTCCTGGGAAATTAGTAGACTGTTCAACTGCTTTACTCACATTAACTCATTTAATGCTCACAAAAATCCTTGCAAATGAGATATTATGAGCTTTATTTTAGAGATGAGGAAACTAAGGCTAAGACTGAATATCTTGCTCCAGATGCAGAGCTAGCAGTGGCCCAATTAGTATTTAAACTTTGTCAGAGCCATACCAGGTGGGATAACACTCAGAACATGGAACTTCCAGAATATTGATGGCCACTTTGACTTGGATTCAGTACAACCAAACACTTCCTGGTTCCAGCCCCATATGTCACCCCCAAAGTCAATACGCTCCATCTTTAAAACTTTTAGACAGTTTTTGTGAATGATTCTCCTCAGTTCATTAAAATATGCAGTTGGAATTAGATATCTGGGAAGAAGGATGTTAAAATTCATTTATACTATTGCTTGCTATGAAGAATTTTCAGGCCTTGGGGAGCTGCCACATCTGTGCATGTTTAGTCTTTAGAACCACTAAATCTAGGTGAGGTGCCTTAAAACTTGAATTGTATTTCCAATTCAGTTACTAAGATCTGAGAACTAGTGGAGACCACTTGAGTCTTCTGTATCTCAGGGTTCTCATTTGTTGAACAACATGGAATCTCTGCCCACCTCTCAAGGTTTTGTGTGTGAAAATGCCTTGAAGATGATAAAGCGTTCTACATATTTATGTTGTGACTTTGTTTGCCATGGATAATGCTGAAAGTTATATAGACTCTGTGATTTAAGTAACTATGAAGGGTCGAGTAATTGAATGTCTTTTTTAAATTAAGAACTGGGTGTTGAAATGGTAAAAAACACATTGCAATCTGCAGAGTCATAAAGTCTTTCTAAGGCTCCAATCTCTAGAGAGATACATATAATATATATGATTAACAATAAAAATAAACTTATTTAAAAAGGAATTGTCATGATTCTAGTGGGTTATATAAGAAATTTATTTTTATTAGTTATTTTTTCCAACACCCCAAATCATTCTTTATTCTCATTTATTTTGAACTTAAAGCCAACAAATATGTTGAATTAATGGACAAATTAAATGGAATTCTTTTTCCTTACATACAGAGAATGGCACGATTTCATACATATATGGATACACACACACAGAAATGAATTTTAAAATGGTATTCAAATTAGAAGTTAATGATGAAAGAACAAATTTTCTTTAATTAATAGTATCTGTTATAATTGTAAATTGCAACATAAATAGAAAACATGATTTTATGGAAACTAAATATTTGATTACAATTTTGACAAAATTTTCTCAGAATTTGATTGACAAGAGAAGAGATGGTAATTATAATTCTATTAATTAAATTATTTATCTAATGTGGGATTTTCTTAATAGACTATTGCTTTAAATTAAGATACTTTTAATTAGAGAGAACATTTATGTTTCTAAGTAATGGAGATCCAACCTCCCAATAGAATTACATTATATGCTATTAAATAATGTGAGAGAGGAAAGAATAGGAATAGGTCTATGAACATGTATAGTTCATATTTCTTTAAGAGTTTCATAGCATCTGCATGGGCTTAAAATTAGAAATAATCTCCCACATTTTGACTATTTAAATTTTTAAAAATAAACATCATGTAAACAGTTTTTATTTGTTTCAAATGACATTTCCATTTGCATGTAATTCATTTTTTCTTCAGATATAGCCCATATTATATAATTTGACTAAATTTTGCCTAATCATATTATAAGAAAAATTATTTTTCTTGTCATGTGAGAACAAAGGCAACCATAACTTTTTAGACTTAATTTGATGCAGTAAATAAGGAAACTCTGGTCACTTTCTCAAGGAACATAGTATTTTTTCCCCCTGTGCAATCACTTTGCTTTTACTTGTGCAACATCAGACCTCAATTCTCTCTCCAAAATAATCATTCTTTGGGAAATATCCATATATTTGGCATTCTGAAATCCCTGGAGTGTATGCAGTATCTTCAACCTTCATTACATATAGGGACTTTCTCAGAAAGCTATCACAACACAGAGGAGAAAAATATTTTCAGAAGTAAACACTGATCCCAACATTATGAAATAAAAATGCTCTGATTTTTGTATCTAGTTTTATTAGCCAATAAAAACAAGGGAGACATGATAATGGATATGGATCAGAAACGGTTCTTTTCTTAGATAACATTACGATTGCTAAATAGAAATCTCTCAGGTCCCTAAAATGATCAAAGTTTTATTACTCCCTGATTCCCATCCAGGGAATTACTAAACTACTTCTTTTGTTTTATGAAATACACGATTTGGACGTCTGAAAAGTTTATGTTATTTAACAATCAACGTTTCAGTTAGCTGTGAAATTGCCTGTTTGCATTTTCGGGGTCTGGGCTTGATGCTGGATGAAGCGTGAGTTGTGAACTACAGTGTGAAAAAATTTTATGGTCACATCTCAGCCTCCTTCATGTTGCACAGGCATTAATTTATGAAACCACATTTTACTTAAAATATGAAAAAAAAATCTGATTTTTATGAGAAAATAAATTTGCCTTTGGATAACACTCTTTTTCCTGTGATCAGCGTAGATTTGCTCTCCAGCGTCTTCCCTTTTAGCTGGTTTAAAATTTCAAAGCCCTGCAGTCTTTCTGAAGAATCCCGCGGTCCCAGGCAGAGCTACCGCACACCTCCACCACCTCTCTGGCTTTCTCTTCGGCGCGGATCGCTAGTCCACGTGCCCCCAGGCATCTTTCAACAATAGTATCAGATTTGCTTGTAGTTCTGAAGTAAATGTTTTCATGGTCTGTCACCTTGATTTTATTAAAGGTGTTGGGACTAAAGCATTAACCAAGGTTGAAAAAACTCATATAAAGGTTCTGAAATGTTTGGAATTTATAATCACCAATCTCTTTTAGCCTTATATCAATTGTTTTCACATGGGGCATATCTACAATTAATCAGAAGTTAAATAGGACGCCACAGATGTTTTCCAGTACGTAGCATTTCATTTTTTGTGTCTGTAGTGCTTAGATTTTTTGTGTCTGTAGTGCAGCTAGCGTCGGGACTTTTTAAGTTATTTTAGGTGGAGCGTTGCCTCGCTTGCTCTGGTTAAGATCAAGAGTTTTCAGGGTATATAATCTGAATATAAAAAATCCTCCCAGTTGATGCCAGCTCCAGGAATTTCACAATCTCTTGAAAAGATTCTGTTTCCAGAAAACAGCAAACTAGAAACTGACTTTATTAAATTTGTATTGGCTTTCCAGGCTTCGGCATAAGTTTATCTTAGTCGTACCTTAACACTTTGTTATTTAAAACAACATTCACACAATTAAAAATAAAACTGCTCTGAAACAAAAGAATTGGAGAGATGTATAGACAATTTATACACAGATGATGTATATACCAGTGTGCAATTTCAGAACATAAACTTAACTCTCTTATTTGTACACTGTCCCTATTCCCACCACCCTTATTTTTTCTCAAAGGAAACATCCCTTAGAAACTGAACTATTTGGAAGAAATATATACCTTTTAACAACACAGATTCAGAGTTGCTGAGCTCAGTGCAAAATTTAATTAAGTGGCAGGAGCCATCTAGTCCCCAGGTGAAGTGCTCCCGGCTGCTGATAGGTGGGAGAAGCAAAACAAGTGGATATTGCAGTGGGGCTGAGTTGTGTGTGGTCTGCTGGACATTCTTTGTCATCCTGTTTGGGAACCAGTTCAGGATCTGTTTCTGTTGGCACTTTCCTCCTGTTGTGAATATATTAGTACATTTCTCAAAGTCTCTGCAGACCTGAAAAGCTGGTAATTTAAGCTCTGGGGCTATGACAGACAGTTCTCCTCCACCAGTTCAAGCATGGGTGATGGGATTTCTCAGAAAGGAAGAGACATGTCTCAAAGCAGAAGAAATACTACTGGCCCAGAGTTAGCCGTGGGTTCTTATCTGTCTTTTAGTTTTTACCATAAATGTTCAAGAAAGTTTTATTTCTGGTCTGGAAAAGCTATGAGAAACTTATGCTGTGTGCTCTGTCCTTCAGCTGATTTCTGAGCCATGGCTTGAAAAATGAGAAACATGTCCACAGGCCATGAAACCTCAGATCACTGTGAGAGTCCTATTGACACATACCTTTGTGAACTGGTTTTCGCTCTCTGCCTTCTTTGCTGTTTGGTAGAGTTATTTGAAGATTTCATTTGCACCCTATCATACTGAGTTCACTAATATGTGCTTATGTGGAAAGATTCTCTTTCATTAAATAAACTCGTGTTTGTACATAAGATAACTTAATTCCTCAGCAGTAAGGAAAAAAAAGAAAAACTATAGAGCTATTTAACTGTTTACAAACTTATTTCTGACACACTTAATATAACATCAAATTTTATTTATATGCACTAAAGTTTCCTTTTATATCCTACAGTTTATTATTTGATAAACCCCAAAATCCTGGGGTGAAGGATATGCCAATAGTCCTTCTCACATTTCTTTTCTAGATTTTTGTAGATTTGCATGTAGACTCATTTTGTGCACGATGATCTGTACATGTAGTGGCATTGTTCTTTTTGTTTCAAGGCATAACAGCAGCAGTGAAAAGATTTCACATGGCAAATCTTTTGTTTTTCCAGAATGCCAAAGTAAAAGACACATGCAACATTTAGGTGTCAGTCCTGATGGTTCTTTGTATGTTCACTTATGTGAAATTCCCCACTCATTGAAATTAACTATCCACCTGACACCATAAAACAGTACAACTGCGACCTAAGCCATTCACGCCAGCCACATCTGCAAATATTTTTTTTCTCCAAATTTCAATCCCATTAATGAAGATGTGACCTTTCAGCACACTCCAAATCCTAGGAGACATGCTGCGTCTCTTCCTAGCCCTACTGCCCACACATGTTCCCATTCACACTGCATCTCTTATCTCATAAGACTCCCGCCTCACCATCTAAGGGAAGTCTGTCCCCTCCCCCAGATTCAGGACTGAAAATGAAGCGTAAATCTTACGGGCTAATAAGCACGGCAGTTACTTCAATAAAATGTTACTTAAAAGTCAATAGGCTGCACATGTTAAAGACATTAGAGCTGTTAACAGACCATTGTAAAGTAAGCAGAATCTTTAATAACCTGCTTGCAATGTTGAACCATTCCATTTTCAGCTCAGGACAGGCTTAGCTCTGGCACTGAGGCACTGAATTTGTGATGTGAGCCACTCCTGCATTCTCAGAATTAGCAATCCAACAAAACTGAACTAAAATCCCAAGCTTCTGGGAAATGTTAAAACCCAGAGAGTTCTGCCTTACCCTTATCTTGAGCGTAGAGACAGTCAAACAGTTTGATGCTCAGCATCAGTCCCAGCATCTTCATCTCTAATGCCTGAATCCTTAAGCCTCCAGCCAAGAGGCAGGCAACATACCATTGAAGGAACTTAGGACTGGCCAGCTGTCTTCTGGAGGAACTGGACCAAACCGTAGGGGCGCCCTTCAGGCACACTTCCAGAGACCACACTGCAGGGTCAGAGAAGGCTAATAGTGGGACATAGATGACAACAGCAAAACAACAATCAGACAAAATTAGTTCCAAAGCATTTTATGCCTTGTTTCTCCATAAGGGAAACACGGCACTAGTTCTTTCGTCTAGGAAAGTTCCTTTCATACTGCCCTAAACTGGAGCATTTGTTTTTTTAAACAGCTACTTTGAAAGACACCTAATCCCACAGATACAGAACAAATAAACCACAGTAGTGGAACATCCTACTACTTAGAGAACGGTACTACCTGCCTTTCTGATGCTTCTGGGATCTTATCCATTATTTACAGAGTATGTCATTTTCTAGGTGGAGAAAAGGGCAGTAAGAGAAACAAATGTTCTTCTTATTTCAGGTAACCTTTAAATTTGACAAGTGAACTAAAAAATTTTTAAGCCTGAATTATTAAAGCAATGAAACTGATTAGAAATCCTATTCATTATTTTAACATAACAAATAATCTTTTCTTATAGTATTAGGTTAGTGCAAAAATAATTGACAGTTAAAAGGTTAAAAATAATTGCAAAAACCACAATTACTTTTGCACCAACCTAATAATTCATCTTGTATCCTTATTTTCATTCAGAGATGGAATTTATAGATTTTCCAAACTGTGAACTGAAAGAAAGGAATCTCAGTCTAAAGCTGAGAAAGCCATGTTACTAAAGGTACTATAATTTTAGTAGGGAGAAAAGGGATAAGTCAGAAACTGGGTCAAAATGATGATTATTATCAAAAGAATATGATAACTTTACAGAAATGTTTTACATTTGAAAGTTCTGTTACTCGCCACCAAAATCATCTATATTCTTGTTTCACACATTCTATTTGAATCTTTGTCCATAGACATATGAATTAATTGAATCATAATAAACATAATTTGCATTGTATTTTTTCACTTAACTTTTTATCAAAACTAGTTTGTCATATTCTCCATTATCTTGGTTATAATCATTTAAAATATTCCACTGAGTTGCAGCATCCGAAATTAAGCCATTTTCTAATTGTTGTACTTTTAGGTTATTTGTCAATTTTTATGATAATTTGAGTATCTATCCTAAGATCAGCTTTTTAGATGGTCAATGATAAGAGGTTGAGATAAATGGATGCAAAAGAGGGTGTCTGTAAATGAGGGGTGTGGGAGTTGTTCTTCCAAATCACTAGAGTTTTGAGGAGAAAGGTAAGGGAGGCAGAAGATTGTTAGATACAATAATTAGGAAGGAATGTAGTAATAAGTGATGAGGCAATATGGCACAGAGGATAAAACATGAGGAGATTCCCACAGTCGCCAAAGGTAGAATCAGGGAAGGAAGGACAAGAAACCAGCAATGACAACAAAAGTAGGATAAGCGAAGAATCTTGGCATTCAACTTGGGAAACAGAGCCAGATGCAGCAGTAAGAGATGAGGCGTTCCCTGGAAACTCCACAGAGGGACCAACGCTACGCAATGACTGGGAGAGGCTCCAACAAGGCATTGAGGGAAGGAGTTGGATGAGAAAAGGAAATGAAGGCTAGCTCTCTCTGTGAGCATTTAAGTATTTAGTTAGTTGTCTAAAGCCTTTGGTCTCAGCTCACCAGTAAGTACAGCTAGTTAGTTCCACTTCTACCTTTGACATAGAGTGTGGTCAAGGGCAACTTCTTTCCCATTTAATTTCCTCTCTATCATCACAGGAGGGTAATAGCTTGGAGCACTCCCTTGGCCTATAGTGTGGGTTAATAAGCAGTTGTGAAGCATGATATACGTGTAATGTGTGGTGTAAAATATTTAGTATCGCTCCTAAGAAGGAAAATCCTAATTGTTCACCTGAAACTGTCTCCCACACCAATTAATTCCAGTTTAGGAGATTGACAGGAGGGGTCCCCAAAATCAAGCACATGCCTACAAAGGGCTCAGACAGGTGAGGGAGTGAAACTTCCCCTACCCAACAAAATCACAAGGCTCTTTGGAGGAATTACTGCCTTCAACAGACCAACCAACCTGCCCCTGTGCTTTACAGGTAATATTTTCACAAAAGAGGTTTCTTTTTGCTCAGTTTGCCTGGTAAGAACATTTAGAGAGTAACGAGTAGCTACTGAAGCTAACCAGGGACATTTTTCCACCCAGGGAATTTTCATTATGTTCAACATTTGGAAATTTCAGCTAAAGATAATTGCAGGTAAGCATTAACCAACAGATGTATTCATTTTCCATTGTAGTTTCTTAAATGGGTACTTGTACACAAAAGACCTCCTTCCTGTATATTTCAGCTCTCCAGGGTACAATTACATGAAATTATTCAGCAGCCAAGTTTGCTTTGTATCACTTGACTGGGTAAGGACACAGAGAAAGCTGTTCCCTATGGCACTGAAAGCTGCAAATCTTTTTGTCTAAATGTTTAACAGCCACATTCATCACAATCTAATAACAAGGCCTCCCACAGACAACTTAGTTCACTTGTTTTCACCCTCTTGTTAAGGATTTACCAGAAAGACCAAATCAGGTCTCAGTGTTGATTTGATATTCCAATTAACTGTGCATTGGGCCAAAATAAATGTTCAACACATCGGACTGTTCTAACACAAACTGAGTTTTCTTATCCTTTACAACTTCCCAATACCATCTAGAGTTTATATTTTCTTACATAATACAACAAATTTAATAACTGTAATGTATCTTACACTTGAAAAGCATTTTGTAAGTTACAAAGCAGACTAACATGTCGCGCATCATTTCATTTTCTCCTCAAAATAATTCACTAGGGTAGAGATTATTCTCAATTTAATGATAACTGATGATGAAAAACATGTCTTATCTGCTTCTGTTCTCTTTGATAATACTATAACAGAGCAGCACAAAGAATTTTTTTCTTTAACCTTCAAACCCCTGCTGGTGGTTCTTATTTACTTATTTGTATTTTGGATTTCTCTTTTTCTTTCAGTATGACATTTACTAAACTATGTGCTAGGTTTCAAGCAAAGCCCTTCACAGATATCATCATATATAAGCATAAGACAGGTGAAGAATTTGATTGGGGTTTATAGAAGCCCTTCAGTCATAATCCTCCAGAAAATAGCAAATGTGAACTTCGGTATGGATGATATATGAAGGTGACAAAAATGTCCTCACCCCTACAAAGATCCTGGCTTTACAGTAGGGAGGTAGAATTGCCTTCTGAGTGTTAAATTAAAACTGAAAAATAATGGAAAAGCTTAGATATATTTAAAAAAGAAAACGACTTTAAGGATGGTAAACTGTCTCTCAGACCAGAGCCAGAGCAAGCCCTTATTATAGAGATTTACATGTAAAAATTTTTTAAATGGAGTTCCACAAAGAGATTGGTGAGCCCCGCAATCTCAGAAGAGGAGACTCACAGAAGTGCATGTTCAGGGGAAAGTGGTTGCTGGCTCCAGGATGTGACTTAGCCACTCCCAAGACTGTTTACTCTTTTGGGGTAATCATGATGCATTGCTACCAAACACCAGAGTTACCAAAACAAACCCCATGCCTTCTGATTCCATGGACCCCCCAAGATCTCTTCTGACGAAGATGTGGCTTCTCTCCCAGATGCAGTAGGGGAGAACATAGGCACAAATCTGCTGTAGGTGCTTGTAGATCATGCTGTAAAATAATAAGTTAGTGCCTTATTTATGCACCTATCTCCCGAAGTGCTGCAAATTTGCATATGCTCCTGCAAGTGGACGCACATGCACTATTTTAGGGCTTCTGGCTTGAGGAATACAGATATAGTCAATAAGAAAAATAACAACACCGTGCTCTTCCAAGGTGTTTTTGTGATTTTTTGAAATTTCAACATGATAAAGATTTTTTTTCCCATGACAACATTACCTGCTTCCATGTAAGACTAAAAGTCATACTAAGCCATGACAAAAAAATTTAAGATGCTTTAAAGTATCTTTTTGGAAAAAAAAAAAAAACCTTACAGAAATACGATTAAAACTTCATCTTATTTAAAGATGAGGAAGAGGAATTCCAGAGAGATTAAATGATTTATTCAATGCCATTCAGTTAATTAGGATCAGAGTCAGAGGCAGACTTCAAATCTCCTACCTATGAAAGGCATTGATATTCTCCAAGGAAATGCTGGCTGCTTTAAGCATTTCATTTGATTCTGTATTTCCCTTGTATTAACCTGTCATTTCAAACAGAATCATCATTTACCCACTCTTCCATATTCTCACTTCTCCATTTTTCTTAAATCTTTTTATCCTTCTCCTAAAATCTCAACTTCAAGTGAAAAGAGATCCATGCTGTAGAAACACTTAGAGCTTTTAATATGGTAATGTTACTTGTGAATCTCCGAGAAGCATATAGGATGCATTAACCCCACATTTTGTTTGATAAATATTTGCTTGGACCATCTCATTATACTGTTGAATACACATTTCAGAAATGCTGCATTCGAATGTTATGCTGCATGTGCTTTTTTCTTTTGACATTAAATACTGTTAGCCTCAGGAAGCACAAGAGCTGGGGCAATGGAAAGAGTTGAAAGATAACAAGAGTGGTGAGTGGAGAAAGTTAGCAAAGTCATTTAACACGCTTGCCTGTAAAACCAACCAACTAAAGTGCTATAGTATTTCTTCACACTGGTCCAGAGAGGATTCATTAATTAGTGTTTGAAAAACAGATCATTGGGGAAGGTACCATGTGAATGTGGTAATCATCAGCACCATTTACAATCACGTCAATAACATGTGGTGATGGCATGTTGACTCTGATTGTGAACAGTTGTTGCTGTTGATAAAGCTGTGAACTTTGAATCATTAAATGTGCTTGCTTTGTGGTTTTGAAACCCCACAGCAGATGTTATGTAGTAGAGTTAAGTTATATCTTGAATATGTTGCTGGAGTCCAAAGCTAAGAAAGAAAACTATCAAAGAGCCCAGAGCACATGACAAACGGATTTTGACAAAGCCTCTCCCAGAAGAGCTGCCATTGAGAAGTGATATGATAAGCTAGTTCCATTGTCCCATTTCTCTTTCCTGTTAAAGAGTATTTTGCCAGCTCAGCTTGCAGTACATTGAAGTTCATAGTGGACTGTCAACCTTAATAAATTTTCCATTAACTTTTATTCGTTCTAAACACAAAGCACTAGAAAAAAATTTCTTGATGATCAAATACATTCCCAAATGACTCTTCACTCCTTAAAATGGATAGAGCAATTTGAGAATAATTTATGAAAATGGATAATCTTCTGAAAAGTCCCCATGAGATGTCTGCCCACTCCCACTTGCCAACTATATCGTCTCACAGAAGACTTATTTTTCATGCCAAAAAAGGGGGAGTCAGTGGGGGAAAGAACCGAAACAAGAAATGTATCTGCCAGCCATTGAAATGAGGTATTTGTCTGGTTGAAAGAGAAAGACCTGCTATATTACTTTGACCTTTGACTTCTGTTTGTCCCTTGGCTATTATCTAATTTTGATTCACTTCTTGGCTTTTCCAACTAGTACCCAAATTGTCTCCAAATTCGGTCCCTCATTTGTTTCCAGACCCCCAAAACTTATGTGTTGAATTTCTGGACCACTTGCCTACCTTATGACACTGGATTCCACTGTGACCCCCTGCTACCAGGTACTTAGTAAGGCAGACATGTTCCAGAAGGGCGTGCCCCAGCTTACAAACCCACGTGTGCCTTGACCTCAGTTCTGGCTGCCCACTGTGTATTAGCAAAGTACTGCTTACCACAGTCCATACTTATAAAAATAAATTCTGACATTTCCTCCACGCGTTTGGAAAAACAGTGGCTAGACATGTGGATGAGGATCGAGGTAGCAATGTTCTTAATATATTTACGGGACAGAGAGAAAGAGAGTTGCAATAACATCACCACAGTAAACGTCCTTTGTAATGTTGAAGGTTCCTGTGAATCCTCAATTTTTTGGACCTCCATATGATGATAGAAGGTTCATTCTAGTTGTAAGGAAGATGAGCACCTGTGTCTTCAGCAATCTTTCCAAAATTGATCACTTTTGTTGTCCTGATGTCCTGATCTGCCGGCAATTTCTGGGTGTGGGCTGGGATAGTGTCTTGTGAAGCCGAAGAATGGACACACGGACCAGGGAGAGGCAAAAAGTTGTAAAGGAAGATAGTTTATCAGAGGCAGGAGAAGAGGTTGCAGCTCCTGATTGGAAGGGGGTACCTGAAACTGGGAAGCCCATTAGCTAAGGCAAAAGTCTTTTTTTTTTTTATATACTTTCCCTTGCCTCCTTGGGGAAAGGGTCTGGAGTCCTCTAATGGAATTTAGCTATTAGGTTTGTCCTGTTTACCCATGCTGAAGGGATTAACAAAATAACCTATTCCTATCTACTAGATCTGCTCCTCTGTTCAGCTAAAAGGGATTTGAGATAATTTATTAACCTCAAGGCATATTCTCATATCTTTGTCCTGGAGTGAAGGAGACATTCCAGAACCTGGAGTTTCAGTATATGGCTGCTTTTTGTTTATTCTACCAGGGACCTTCCTGTCAACCTGGCAACATGTTAACTAACCTGTCTCAGTCCTAGGAAGAGGGACACTGCAAATAATGCTGCCTATAAATTATGGGCCTAACCATTTAGTAGATAATGGTGGCAAATCCCTGGGGACAGAATGGTTGTTTCTGGTTATTCTGTTCCTGTTTTAGCAGCCCCTACCTTATCTCACCTTCTAAAAATGGTCTGGTGGAAATCAAGGTGGGTGATGTTAAGGTAAAAGATGGGGTATGGAGTGGAAGCTTGATAATTGACAAAACCAAAGAAGCCATTCCAAACTTCCTACAATATGCCAATATGTTCTCCCATTAAAACAGTAGGTTTTCTTGAGGGTGTTATAGAAGATCTCTCCACCTTTCCTCATTTTGTATTTAGTAGTCATAATTTGGCATGTGCTTAACAATGTCTGCGAAGGTCCCAGTGAAATTATAGGTATTTCTAATATCTCTACTGATAGTTACATGAAAGCCTCATGTATTCAGAAGTCATGTCGCATGATTTGTATCTAGATAGAAGAATGTGCTCCTTTACTGCTTAATGCACTCCTTTCTAAGCAGTCTGCTTAGACGAGTCTGCTGTAGGCTCAGCACCTAAGCAAAGAGTTTTGACCACATTCAACTTTTTTTTTTAGGATTTAGGTTTAGCCATTTGACTATCAGTTAACGTGCTATAGAGTAAGACTGTATTCCATTCAAAGAATGGACTACACCTGCACAAGTATGCACCTGCACAGTTGTGCTTTTGGAGTGCCTGTGCTCGCTTTTTGTTATTTTGCTTTGTCAACTCTTGCTGTCAGTAGTCTCTCTTTATGCTGTCAGTTTGGATTGTAATAACCTCCTCCCCCAACCCAGCCTTAATTCCATATGTAATACATTATGGATTGAGAAACCGTTCTGTTTTGTCAGAGTTTTCTGGAAGGTAAAGTCAATGGACTCTCTTATGAATAAGCATGAACATTAATATATAGATTCTGAGGTTCTCATCACTGCTTTTCAAGAGATTTTTGGTGAGGAGTTGAATTCCTGAATTCTGGATAGGTGAATTTGTCATAAAGTTCTGTTCTGAATAGGTAAATGGTTCGTCTACCAGAGCCCTAATATGGTCTGTAAAACTTTGTTAATTCTACTATTTCTCTTTTCCATAGCCCTATGATATAAAATGCTCAGTGCGAGTGACTGTAAAATTTTTATAGTTTATTTATATCCCTTTTACTCTTGTTGGTCTGAGTCTCCTGTTTTTCTTTTCCCCCCTTTCATGCTTTGCCCTGGCATTTCCCACTGTAATTTTTGGAGTATCAGGACACTTAGTTAGGAGGATATACGGGGCTTATGGAGGTTGGTATATTTTTAGGTAGAGAATCTGCTTCTGCTTTTTCTTGATCTCTGCTTATATCTCCTCATCATGCTTCATCCTCTGATCTGCTCGATTTTTCTTCCTGGCACCTACCACCTGATGTGTAATGTAGGTATTTGTTTTGTTTACTGCTACAGACTCAGCACCTAGAAAAATATCCAGCACATAGCTCTCCATTTTTTTATAGTGAACCCCTCAGATTCCTGAAGCCACTTCTAAGATGAGTTGTCATGCTCTGCTTTAGAGAAATTCAGATCATGTGTTTAATATTCATTCTTCTATTGGTGTTTTAGTTACTTGTAAGATTTCAATATAAATAAGATAGCTAGCACATTATATAGTGCTCACTGTGTATATAAGCTCTTTATAATTATTTACCCATTTAACCCTCATAATAGCTCTCTACAGAGGAACTTTGATCACCCCCTGTTTATAGATGAAGAAAATGAGACACAGAGAGGTAGGTATCTTGTCCATGATCTCACTGCTCTTACATGGCAGAGGCAGGAATTGAATGGAAAATCTGGCTTCAGTGTCCTTGCACTTAGTCACTGAGTAACACTGACTAAAAGTTCATGCTGAATGGCATAATAATTCAAATATATTGTCTTCAATTGAGTCAATTTATTATGTTTTTGGTGATCGCTCTTATTTTGATAGAACTATTAGAATATCACCATTCAGTGTGAACATTTGTAACAAAGGCAAAAGCTTTGTCAGTTGTTCTCAACATTCATAATTTATTGAATAATGGGAGAAAATGATTTCCTATTTCAGTTTCCTGATCAAAGTAATGAATTCAAAAGGCAAAAAATGTGACTTTATAATCTTAGGAACATTTTCCCAGATAATTAGTTGCATATCTTCATTTTTGTATACCGGGTATTTCTACCAACATTTTCTCAATAATCCCAGAACCAATACTAAACAAAATTCCACCACATTTCTCAGCAAATTTAAGAAAGGGCCCAACAGCAAGCATATACATAACCACATACATATGTATGTAGAAATTTACAAGCTACAATATCCAGACATCATGAAGCTCGGCTCATAATTTTCTCAACCTTGCCAGACTGTAGCAACATTTATGATCTGGAGATTTATTGATTTTAGTTTTTATCCTCTCATAATAGGAAACCACCCTTTAGACCATTGACCTCCTCTTGTTATAATGAGAGTAGAATAAAGAATTATACTTATAATACCACTCTTGGAAACAGGCAAGCTTTTTAAGGTGTTATAAAAAAGTGCTGGTAATAGAATGGTAGTGATTGTAACAAAGGTTATAAATAGCCATTTAACACTTGAAAATAGGAGAGCTTATACTGATTGGATTTTTTTCCCCTTGTCTTATTACTTGAATAACTTGACCATGTTTTATATTTGTAAGTGGTTATTTAAATAATTGAGTAAGTATATTTCAGAACATTGGACTCTAAAACTACAAATGCTCTCCAAAGAAAATCAGATATTGAAACAACTCACTGTAGTCTTGATTATGGATTCTTCTAGAAGGAATTTTATTACTCAGAGAGAGACAGAGCCAGAGAGAGAGGGAGAAAATATTTACCTCCAGATAATGAAGATATAAAAACAATATCCTTTTAAACTTTTGCAGTGACCTTGAAAAAAAGGTGAGGAAAACAAATACACAATGTTTGAATTCTCTTGAATTTAATGTTACAATTTATTGCTCAGGGATCTGCACATACATAAGTCAATGAACCTTTTTATGGCTAAATTCCTCTAAAAAACGAAGTAGTCAAGTCTTTATCTCATAGCCACATTTTAATTAAAAATAAATACATTGTAAGTATAACCTGCTATTGTGAAGAAAAATTTAAAATTATTAAATACTATCTTTTGCTAATATTTGACTGAAATTTTAAGATACCTTCAAACCCCAAAACTAATTCAGGTCCAACTTTTTAAAAAATAAAATCCTATGTGTAATTTAAAGAGCAAATCAATGGAGCTATGACACGGGTCTGATGGAGGATGGAAAACCTCAAATCCACTGGAGGGCAAGGGTGCTGAGTCTCTCAGCTCTCCTCAGCCGTATTCTCCCAACTAATAAATTCATTCCAGCTCCAGATTCAGGGACCTCTCCTGTCTCCACCCAGAGAGGTCAGTGCCAGACCAGCATCCTGAGTCCTGCACAAACCTTCATCTTAGCCTGCACCTGGTGGGGAAAAATGTCTGAAAGTCAGGTAGGACAGGCATACAAGCATTTCACTAACTGAGATTACTACCCACCCAGGATTCTCTCAGATCAGAGTGGTACCTGCACAGAATTGACTCAAATATACTCAGAACAGCTGACATCGAGTCATAGCATTTCAGACACCAGGAAAAATACTCAGAAATCTCTACTGCCTTTCTGCTAACCTTATAGCTCAATAGAATTATATGACGTAGCTCGTTTGATTATTCATTGTGGCAAACCCAAGTGGTTTGCCAGAATTACATCATGATAGCTCAGTTTGTGGTGCTAATATGCAAACATGAAAGAAATCTCCTATTTTATATCATTTATAAATCCAATGATAAAGAAACATTTGAACATGAGATATCCTCTTAGAAGCTTAAAACTACAGCCACTACCACAGCCCTAAAATAATTCAAGACTCACTGAATAATTTTAGTAACTGTCTATTGAGAGTTCACTTTATTCCAGGGACTGAGCTAAGTATCTTACATGAATCATCTTAATCCCTACAACAACCTAATGCAGTAGGTATCAATTTTACTTCATTTATAAAATGGGAAAGATGGGTCAGAGAACTTAAGTTACTTACCCTTGGTGCTAAGACAGTAAGTACTGGATCTAGAATTCTAAAAAGGTAAGTGGGCTCCAGAGCCAGTGCAAATAGCTACAACACTCACCAATAGAAATACTCATGTAAGGAATATATGAAGACTGCGTCATGCTGTAAGCTAATGATTAAACATATTTAATGAGAGTTGGAATTCTAATATTATTGAATTACATCTGGAATACCACATTTAGGGTTTGCAACCCAATGCTGGTAGGGACCCTGCATTTAAACTGGGAAGGAAGCAGCATTTAAGCCCAGACATGAAATGTGAGTAGAAGTTGGTAAACAGAAGATGAAGTCAAAGAGATTACAGAACAGAAAAAATAATACTACAGGCAGAAAGTATATCAAAGTGCAAAATAACAACATGGATTATAACATAGTCAATAATTATATAGTTTTACACAATAGTCTACAATTTGCCTGCTCTCTTCTGTGCCTGTATTACTTCCTTTGTATTTCTTAATGTACACATCACATCTTATCTCCTTTTCTTAATGTCCTGCTCTTCATTTAAAAATAGTTTCACCAATTTCTTTAGTCATATTATTTTTATTTTTTTCTTCCAGTTTTTAACATCTTTTTGAAAATTTGTTCTCTGATATTTTTACACTTTTTGCTATTTGCTATTTATAGCTATTTAAGCTATAGACTTTTAATCTTCCATTTATTTTTATGCTTTGAAAAATTAAGTTTATACTACTAATTTCTATACTTTTGTCTTTTATTTCAAATATGTATTTTATGTCATTATTGTTTTTATTAAGATTTCATTAGAATATTTGAAAATTACTATTTTATGCTCATTTCTTCTAGTTTCATTTTATCTTACTCACATTTTAATTCATTCTAACATTCTGCCATAATTTTGTTATTTTACCACATATTTACCTCCAACCTTCCTTATTTATTATAGTGTATCTTATTTTTAGCTATTTTTATAATGGCTGTCAAGTGTGTGGCCACAAAGAAAGTAGCAGAAAAGCCCAGACCTTTGATAGAAGTGATTGAAGTCCACTTCTAACCTGCCTCACTCCCAACCTCACCCTCAACTGCCCCTAAAGGTACCTTTGCCCAGAATCCCCCAGTCCACTGAATGTTGGCTCTCCAAACCTCACCATAGGAGTCCCATAATGCCCAGGGCTGGCTCTCTCAAAGGTTATCATTTTCCCTGTGAGGGTGTCACATTTATTTTACTAAATTGGAATTGTTTCCTAATATATCACATTATTTGGGTCCTTTTAAGGAGACACATGATTTTAAACTCTATGATCAGTTGAAATTTTGGCAAGCAGAACTATATCATATTAAAAAACAAGAGGAAATATCAGTCAACTCTAGGAAAGGAATTTGATGGTACTCAGGATGAGTTAGGAGGGGGTGACAAAGATACATTAGAGGTTGAGACAATATAGCTGTGTCTGCAAACCAATCTACTTTATTTCTGGGTTGATACACATTTTTAATTAGTCAGATTTTACCTTCAAATAATATTATGCTACTTCATATGCAGTGTCAGGACCTTACGCTTGTATAACTAAAATTATCTCTCTCCTTCTTTTATAAATTGTTTTCTTAATTTTACTATTACATACTTACTATTGTTTTTGCTTTAAGCAGCTATCTTTTATAGCAAATAAAAGTAAGAAAAAAATAAAAATATTTTTACTTCTGTTTCTTTGTGTAGATCCAAGTACCTGTCTGGTAAAATATTCCTTCTGCCTAGATAATTTCCTTTAACTTTCTTTTTTCTTGTAGTGCAAGTCTGCTGGCAATGAATTGTATGTTTTTGTTTGTCTGACAAATTCTTCGTTTTTCCTTTCATTTTGTGAAAGATATATCTGTTAGGGATAGAATTCTGAGTTGACAGCTTTTTTTCTTTTAGCCCTTGAAAGATATCCCTTCATTATTTTGGGCTTGCACAGTTTCTGACAAACAGTCTGCTAAAATGCTCATATTTGTTCCTCTGTATATAATGTGTCATATTTTCATTCTGGCTGCTTTAAATTTTTTCATTGTCTTTGGGTTTCAGCTGTTTGTATGACGTGAATCTTGGTTTTGTTTTTGTTTGAACCTTCTTGATATTCTCTGAGAATTTTGGACCTGTCCTTTTGCGTGTGTGGTAGGATGAATAATAAACACCGCCCCCACTTAATATGTCCAGAACTGCAAGATACTAAATTTGTGGTAATTTGTTACAGCACAAATAGCAAATGAATATAGCATGTGTCATTAATTTTGGAAAATTCTTAGCCATTATTTTTTCAAATCTTTCTTCTATTCTGTTCTCTCTGTCTTCTTCTTTAGGGATTCTAATTATACTATGTTATATCATTTAATATTGTCCCACATTTCTGAATGCTCTGTTCTATTTTATTTTGCTTTTTTTTTTACTCTTTCTTCTCTTTTTGTTTTACTTTTGGGAATTTTCTATTGATCTATGTTTAAGTTTGCTAATCCCTGCCTCCGCTATGTTAATTCTACTAATGAGCCTATCAAAAGGCATTCCTCATTTCTAATGCTTTTTCTCACTTATATTAGTTTGGTGCAAAAGTAGTTGTGGTTTAAAAGGTTAATAATAGTATTTCCATTTGATTTTTTCTTATAGTTTTCATGGCTTTGCTGGGACTTCCCACCAGGTCTTGCATGTTGTCCACCTTTCCCATTAGAGCCTTTAGCATACTTTATTAAAGTTCTTTTAAATTCCCCATCTGATAGATTCAATATCCGTGTCATATTTGTTATGCTTCTTTTCTCTTGCTTTATCAGTTTCCTGCTTATTCTTGCTTTTGCAAAAGTCTTATAAGTTTTTGTTTAAAGCCAACCATCTTGTGTAGGTTAGTAGAAACTGAAATAAACAGTATTTATGCCTGAAAATGAGCACACTTTTCTTTTGCTAGATCTTTAATGTAAAGGATTTATGACAACCTAGTCAGAAACTAGGTAGGTTTGGTGTTTGTTGTTCCTATTGTTTCCCTTAATACATCATAAGCTTAAAATTCCTCAAGTGATAACTTTTTGGGGCTGAAGCATACCCTGGTTTGCCAAGATTGTTTTTTGTTTGTTTGGTTGGTTGGTTGTTTGTTCAACTTTGTTCCACCCTCAGGTTTAAGTCATTTCTTTGCACTCCACTTCATAGAGGGTCTCTCTTCATGCTCTGCAACTCTCCAGCAGTACACCATAGTACTTCTTCCTTATATTTGTTAGTCTAGTGGTAGGGAGCTTTCTGTGTTGATCTGATTAAGCCACAGTCTTAGTCAGGTACTGTGTCCATATATCTTGGGGATGTGGCCTTCTCCATGCTCCTTTCCCTGTCCCAGCTGTAGTTCTGGGCCCCACACTTTATTCCTGCCCTTCCCTTAGGGCGAGAGGTTCTTTCTTCCTTCCTTCCTTCCTTCCTTCCTTCCTTCCTTCCTTCCTTCCTTCCTTCCTTCCTTCCTTTCTTTCTTTCCTTCCTTTTCTCCTTCCTTCCTTTCTTCCCTCCCTCCCTTCTTCCTCCCTTTCTTCCTCCCTTTTTTCCTCCCTCCTCACCTCCCTCCCTTCCCACTTTCCTTCCTTCCTCTCTTCTTTCTTCCCTCCTTACCTCCCTCCCTTCCTTCCTTCTTTCCTTCCTTCCTTCCTTCCTTCTTTTCTTTTTCCTGTTCACTTTTCTCTAACTGTAACAGATTTTCAATCACATCCTAAGCAGGACAGTGTTTGTTACACTTCACACTTTTCCCCAGATTCACACATCATTTATGGATTTTTTTCCATAAGAAAGAAAGATTTGGGTAAGATTTTGGGCCTTTCCTACAGTTGGTTGCTCTTCCCCGCCCCTACCCTATGTCAGGAGAGACACTTTCTCAGGACACTTGTCAATCATTTCTATCAGTACCTGTGAGCTCTATGGCTCATTTCTAACAGCCTGCAAGTGAATGAAAATTCCTTTTATATCCACCCTCCCAAAGGTTTCTATCTTTAGCTCACATTTTGCCTTTACTAATTTAATAACTTAAGCTAATTTCTTCTTACCAGTGTCCAGCTGTGTCTGCCTCAGATAAGTGTTTAGGTCTCATCTCTCCTTCACATCTCTGGGAACTCAGTTTTCTAAAGGGTCAAATAAAGTTGCAGTTTGTCTGGCTTATTTATTATTTTTTCATTGTATGAGTGGGACCTATGCTCTTTCTAGGTTTCTACATTTCAAGCAGAAATTTAAGAAGCTCTAAACATATATTTTACGTTACAAAAGCAATACAGGTTATTGCAGAAACCTGAGAAAATAATAATATAAAGAAAAAAATTTAAAAAACCACAGCTTCCCCTATGTAGGAATGAATATTTGGTGTATTTCTCATATGTAATATGTATTTTATAAAGAATGTTTGGATAAGGCTGAATATATTGCTTTTTGGTTGAATATGAAATTAACTTCCTACTTTGTAATATAGCTCTTCAACATTTATCTTAAGGTTATCAGATACAGTATAACTTTATGGAAAGTTCATAATGTTGAAGTTTGACCAACTTGGGTTTTGAATCCCAGCACTATAGTAACTGGTTAAATGACTTTAAGTAAATAGTTATTCATTACTCAAGCACTCATTCAACAATACATATCGATCATCTACTGTATGCCAGACATTGTGCGAGACATAGAGTTACCATCAGCACAGACATGATTCTTGTCTTCATGATGGTTACAAACTAGCAGGGAGATACACATTAACCAAATACACCAATATTTCCTCCAAATACAGTATTACTTACAAATACAATTAGTTTTTATTTTCATTTATTTTCTTCTTTTCCTTCTCAAAAGAAATTCTTTCCATCAACATTGTAAAAAGCTTAAGTAAATACCCTCCAATACCTAGCCAGTGCCTCCCATTGCAAACATAGAAGACATGGGAACCTGGAAAGGCAAACTGTGAGGATCAGTCCTCCTATAAAACACAATATAATCAGTCCCGGTTAAGAACAGAGGGTAGGTGAGGACTGGATGTGAGAGTAAAATGGCCAAGAACTGGCATGGGTTCCACTAACATTATATGTCCAATGGAACATAAAACATTCACTGATTAATTACACCTAAAATTGCACATATAAAAATAATACAGCATTAGTTACAATTATTGAGGACTTAGGGTCTGTTTTATTTAATCTTAAGAACTGAGAAGAAAGCAAAAGAGTCTTTTTCTTCACTGAATCTGAACCCAGATTTGTCTGATTTCAAAACATGGCATCTAATATTCTTGGTGACCTCTTAGAAAGTTTTCTGAACAGGAGTTTTAGAACAATAACATTCTAAACAATAAAAGGAAGTATGATTTCACATGTATTTTTTTTTAAGTAGTGACCACTGCATTAAATCACTAGGCTTTTAAAGTGTTTTTTGTAGATCTAGGCTTTGGGGATTTTTAAATATGCTATTTAAAACATTTATTTGACTGGAAAAAGTGAAACTTAACAATAATTTCATGATTATTTGAGGTTTTTTATATGGCTTTGGGGGAAAATCCTTTGCTCAAGACACTTTCAGTGACTTGAATATATTAATTTATGTGATTCAGTGACTGAAACTTTTCAAAATAGTGACATATTTCCATTCAGCAAACATTCTGTGTATTAATTTAACAGCCCTTATGGAATGTGTATTAATTTAACAGCTGTTGGTCTATATAAAGAATTGGTTAGCGTTCCCTTTTCTCCCAAACTTTAAATAGAACTTTAAATAATTACTTGATTTCCAGTCAAACTGAATATAGTATTTTGGCATCTCTAAGCATAGACTGCTCCCAATATCCGGGTTGCTCATTAATAGATCAGACATTGTCACACAAACAGATTCAATCAAAATGGGTTTCTTATGCCACTTGAACCCCTCCTTCTCTCATAAATAGTGGACAAAGAGGACCAGCCATTACTACGAAGGGATAGACCCAGGAAATCCATTAACTTCCATGGTCAGACATACTCCCCAAGCAGCTGCCTAACCCCAGGTCTAACTGAGGAGTATTTGTTTTGACAGATCTTAAAAAAGAATGGCATTTGATCCACTGTGAAGCCTGCAAAGCCACAATAGCTGATGGTGGTCAAGTTCATGATGCCTGTTTATCCTTTAATCCAGAACTCCTCCCAAAAGTGGGTTATATACATACTGAAATCATGATATAGAGGCAAGCCTGAGAGAAGTATATAACCCTTAGAATCATAATAATGATAGACAACATTTATGCTAAGTACTTACAAGTGTGCATATCATTTAATCTTCACAACAATCCTCCAAAGTAAATACCATAATTTCATAGAAAAGGGTATTGAGTCCAAAAGAAGGTAGATTACTTGCTCAAGTTCTTACAACTAGTAAGATTCAGAACTACATTTGAATCCTTTGGCTAACTGAAGAGGATGAGGCTTAATGTACTATGCTTTAGTGCCTTTCATAAATGCATCAATTCAATTAATTAATAGATATTGATTATATTAGTCATTGTAATAATGTGCTGGGTCAGAGAAATACAAGTTACCTATCATGAAATTCTAAACTTTAATATGTAATGTGCATCAATGAGAGCACTACTATAATAACATTAGGGGTGATTTTTATATTATTTGATGATATTTGACCAGAGGACACAGGAATTTCTGAATCTTGTGCAGAAAATCATCCCCTTCTTCCACAAGGTTCCCAAAGGACTTACATACACAAGGAAGTAAAAATCAAAGTATTTCTTATTTGATGTGCCTATGCCCCAAATCCGAAATCGCTGAATTCTAATAAAGTTGGTTTGGAATGTGGAGCTTACCCTTGAATTCTAAGCAAAGCCTCTGTCTCCTTTATGCCAGAATCTCAGTTTTGGGTTCTCAGGACTCCTGGCCAGCCACGTAATATAAAATCTAAAGCAAGTATCTAGCATGCATGGGAAGAAAGATGCATGGCCTACCCCAAGCAAAAATCTACTTATTGTTCTTTCATGAGGAGAAAAGAAATCAAAAAATATTGAGACATGACAACACGTGACCACTTAACACACAGTAACTCCCATTCATGGAAACAGAGTCATAGAAGCTAAGTAAGTTCTCTGTTATCTGAACAATTGGACTGCAATTCCCTCTCTTTGGGTAGAAGAAAAAAGAAGGGAGGAAAGATAGTCCCTTGTTAGAAGAGAATGTTGAAAACTCTCCCCTCTCCCTAAGAAGCCTGCAAATAATATTATCAAAAATAATGCCTTCACAGTCATCACTGATAAGAAAAAAATACTTGGGTGACAAGTAGTACAGACTCCAGTTTCCTATCCCTCTGGTACAAATTAATTCTATGACTTCAGCAAGTTATTCAACTTTTGTGCTTTAGACTATCATTTTTGAAATGAAAGAATTTTGTAAACTAATAATTGAGCTCTAAGAGATTATGATTTTCCAACTATAACTAAGATAATACATTGACAATCCATTAAATATACCCTGAAGAAGCAAATGCAATAAGTAGGAGATTAGTACCTCTTTTTAGGAAGTTGTTATTGAATCCAAGCTAAGAAGAATGGAAACAATTTTCCAAGATGAACAAACAGAAAAAAGTGATATAACTAAATGTAAATAGACAAGTCCAGAGACATCACAATTCTTCATGTTAAAAACTGACTTGACAACTAGCAAAGCATATTGTTATCCTATATTGCCAGAGAGATCCTATGCAGAAGCCTTTGGATCTAAATGTTGAACATGCTCTCTAATCCTGGAGGATAGTTCAACATTTCCCTTCTCGCCAGTTTTACCCGGAAGAAGAAGCATGGATACATACTAAGAACATTCCAAGGCAAAGAAGAGAGCTTTGGGTCAAAGGAGTGAAGAGATAAAATCCTCTGCCCTCCTTCTATTGCAGTAACTTTGAGATTGCTTGCTTCTCTCTTTTCCCACCCATTGTTGGTGGGTTTGGTGCCCTACCAAGATCCCTTGACACTGGTATACGCATGCCCTAGCTGCTGTTGACTGCAAAGGGTTCACAGCTGCCCCCTCCTGGAGAGAATTCCCTTGGCCGAACAGGAGTGGAAGATTATTATATCTAGGCAGTGTGCAATGACACACTGACTGACCTGAGGGTCCAAAAGTCCAGACCTGCCCTCTGCCTCATGTGGAAAACAACTCTGCAGTGTGCTTTATGTCCCAGGGATTCCCCATGAAACCAAGCTGAAACTAGTACCCGGGCTGAACAACTTCCTCGCTTAGCTTTCTTCCTTGCCCTACCTTGCTTCTTCTTCTGAAAGTACGCAATAAATCACTGGAAAAGAATTCTCATTTCAGACTCTCTGTAAGGAGCCCACTCTAAGACACACCCATGAGGCTGGTGATGTCAGCCAGGCTTGGAACCCTCTCCAAGTTAAGTGTAGAGGCCTATTTGCCTCAGCAATATCACTGGACAGAGATCCTACAAGGTAAGGATGCCTGACGCTCTGCCCCTGTGTGGGAACGGATCTATTTCTGTTTACTTCTCAGGCTTCTTCTCATAATCAGAGTAATGGTCCAGAAGAGTGAGATCAGAATATAAACCTAAACAAATAGGGCAAGAAGACCACTTGAATTATGTATTTTTATTTTAACACACCACATTTAATTTTTATTTAATTTTATAAATTTGACATGTGACCTTTATAAATTTAAGTTTTACAGTGTGTTGCTTTGATACATTTATATATTGTAATAGGATTACCAGTGAAAGAATATTTACCACATTATAGTATTATAGCATAATACTATTATCTATATTCATTATACTGTGCATTAGACCTCTATGGCTTATTTACTACTTGTTAAAGTTTATACTTTTAATACCATCAATCTTATTGGCCCCACCCCCCATCTTCTGGTAACCATCATTTTACTGTTGTTGCTTTTTTGGCATTTTACTTTTTTAGATTCCACATAGAAGTGATATCTTATAGTACTTGTCTTTCTCTGTCTGATTTATCTTGTTTGGCATAATGTGCTTGAGGTCCATCCATGTTGTTGCAAATGACAGGATAGCCTCCTTTCTCATGGCTGAGTGATCATCATTTTTATCCATATCTTGACTATTATGAATAATGCTGTGATAAACGTGGGTGTGGGTATAACACTTGATCTATCTTTAGACATTATGCCAAAAATAAAAAGGGGGCTTTTATATGGTCCCCCTTAGTTCAATACATGAGGAGACCACTCCAGATTTGGAGGTCAAATTCTGGTTAATAGGAGATAATATAAATTTACCCAGAGGATCTTTGAGCACTAATTCTCCCTGTAATTATTGAACAGAAGGGGTGGCTAGTCAGAGTCTATTATTCAGAATTCTACCTAGATCCCCTCTTGCCACCTAGAAGTCAACTAATATGAAATACTGCCCACTACCAAGCTACATACAGTGTGACATGACTTTACACACAGGCTTGGACCGACTCAGAATGATTTCTTCTGTTTCATTGGTAAGCTTGTTATTGGCCTAGTGATATGAAATTAGGAGAGAAAAATCCTGTGACCAGAATCCTTAGAGAAGCTTATACCAGGGACAGATAGAGTTAATCTATGTCCATCTGTTTTTATTTTTCTCCAACCCACTCTGTCAGCCACTACAAAATATTCCCATGTGTTCCTGGGTACTGTTGAACAAGACATCTGGAAACAAGCATCCTTGTTTTGAAACCATGATAACAATAGAGGAATTAGAAAAATTATGCTAAATACTTCATTATTCTGATGGGAAAAAATCTCTAGCCAGGAAAACTATGTTAAGGTTCATATTGGAAAGTATTGTTTTCCTACATGTCTTGTCCCAATTTATAGGTTTGATTGGCAAGCCTAAGAAGGAAGTGGGGGGGGGGTGTGGTGCAAAAAGACAGGACTGGTCAGGTGGCTGTTGGAATCAAAACAGCCAAGCAGTGTTCAAAGTTAGAAAAAAGAATTAAGTCAGGGGTTAAAGACCTCCAAGCTGCCTCCAATAAATAGAAAACACCAAAGGAATAAAAAAATACCAAAAAGAGAACATTTAAACAACTAAAAAGGCTATTAGAAAACACATGCATGTACTTAATTCTGTTTGTTCAGAGATATAGTTATTTCCTAATCTCAGTTAAACATAATCATGGAGTCATAGAATTTAAACTTGGGTAGGACTTTTGTGCTTATCAAGAGAATCATTTCATTTTACATTGAAACTAAGGAGGGTGAAAGAATAGCAGCTGGGATGAGAGTCAGGGCTGCCACCCACCCAAGTTAGTGCACTGCTTTATGCTGTAGAACTGACTACTCCCCCAAATATAACAATTCCCCAGAATTTGCTATGGTCACCAATGCTACCTTGAAAAAATTAAGGTATATTTACGTAGTTGTGGTAACAAAATCCTTCCTCAATAAAAAGAGTGTATTCAACATAAAGATGTTAGCTCTGCCTATAACCATCATTTCTTCCTTACAAATCAAAGTGAAACTATCATTTTCCTCCTTTAAAACAAAAACTCAATGTAACAAAAAATGCAATGGCATTTAACAAAAACTTTTTGTTTTTATTGAATCAAAACATATATCACTGTATTGTTAACACTTTGGTATCAATTATCTTCAGATCAAAGCCGGACACCAGGAAACTGTTACAGCCGGTATAGACAGGGCACAATTAATAGGAGCCATAAACCAAGTTACCAGCCTGACAATTCTGCTTTCCTTCAGGCCAATGCCAGAAGGGAAACTTAACACTGAACTCCTTAATCTTCACAAGCTTCAAACTGGAAAACAGAAGTTGGCTGGCCCACCTCACTAACATTTTGTAAGGATTCATGAGTTACAAAAACTGCAGTGCAATTTTGTGCCGGTGGCATGAATGCCAAGTATAGAGATGAGGGTGAAATTAAAATTAAACAAAATCCGGAAACTCCTCTAAAGCATCCTCAGCTTTCATTCTATCCCAACCAAGCGGAAGACTTGGGCCTTCCTGCTGACATTACATAAAAATGGATTAATTTGCACTTACTCAGGGTTGCCAGGTAACCATCCCCTTTTTTACTCATTCATTAAAAGCCCTCCAGATGTGTGAATTCCACCTTACAACTATATTCTTTCTGCGGCACCTTACAAGTCCCCTTTGTGGTTTTAATGGGGATGAAAGACGAAGCTGCACCTGGGTACAGCTAATGCTCAAAGTACAGGCTTTGGGATTTTCTGGACAGCCAGGCACTCACAAGAAGAAAAATGGCAGATTCCATTTTCTTCTATGTTGGAGCCTTTTGACAACTCCGGCTGAAAAGGGTGCGTTTCCCTAAAGCTTACATCAGCTTGTCCTCCCTGCCCCCATTTGTAAGCCACACTCCTAGTGTCAAATAAAGGCCAGGAAGAGCCTTTGGGAAACCAATGGTGATGTTCCTCCTTCTGAATCCTCACTCTCCATTCCTTGCCAAGCCACCTGAGGAAGGTGTTACATTTAAAGCCTAGCTAGGGCTACTCCTTACCCAGGCTAGCAGAGCGTGCACAGTAAGGAACTCCCACCCAGCTGGCACTGGAATGCAACTTTCATCCATTCCATAAACATTTATAGTGTACTTGTGATATGCCAGGCTGTGTGCTAGGTGCCAGGGATTACAAAAAGAATCAGAAAGTCCATGCCCACCCAGAGCTCAGCCTGTTGCACATATAACAAAGTTCATTTGCCTTTCTGTGTTTTATTTGCTCACTTATTTCAGTTTGGGCTTTGGAATAAGAACTTTTTCATCATTTTGCCAGTGTATGAGTATATTTAGAAATCCTTGTCCCTTTTCTGAGCTTAATTAGATCTGAATATCCCCATCTTCATGACCAAAAATCTCATTGATGCTGAGCATCATCCAAGTTTGCAGACAATGCAGGAATTTGTCTCTGAAAGGTGGGCAGGCCAGAGGCACCAAGGGACAGTGGTGACGGAGTAGAGCTCCCTGCAATGCCTGTGCCCTCAAAAATCTACCTGGATATCTGAAGCTATTTCACTAGACTGACACATGGAAGATAGTAGTAAAATGTAATCATAAAAGATTACGTTTAAAGGGGCCTTAGACTTGACCTAGCAGATACCTCTTTTTATAGAGATAGAAAAACTGAACATGAAGACACAGAGAGTTTCACAAGGTCACACTGACTGCAGCAAAAGCTTGAGATGTTGGGTGGTATTGTTGTTCCAATCACATACTCAGGGCCCTAGCCCAAAGGAGAGATGACCGGAAGACTCCAGAAGCCTGGCAGGATGGCGGAGGAGATCTTTAGTAGAGGAGGGTATTGGGATGCTTCTTGGATTGTACCAAGTTGATGTTGCCCATTCCAGAAAACCCTCCCCAGCAGGTGCCCTTGCTGGAACAACACCTGTGGCTGCATTAGTCAGGGTTCTCCCGAGAAATAGAACCAATAGGATGGATGGATGGATGGATTGATTGATATTAACTCATGCATATGGATGCTAAGAAGTCCCATGATCTACAAACTGGAGACCCAGGAAAGCCGCTGGTGTAGTTTGAAGGCCTGGATGCTGGAGACTTGATGGTGTAGACTTCTTGGGTCTGGAGGCCTGAGAACAAGGAGCATGAAGGGCAGAAGATCAATATCCCAGCTCATCAGTCAGTCTGAGAGCCAGTGAATCCTCCCTTCCTCCTCTTTTCTATTACATTCAGGCCCTCAGTGGAGTAGATGATGACCACCCACAGTGGGGAGGGTAATCTGCTTTACTCAGTCTACCCATTCAAACACTAATATCACCCAGAAACACCCTCACAGACACACCCTGAAATGAAATGTAACTACATACCTGGGTATCCTGTAATACAGTCAAGTTGACACATAAAAATAACTATCACAGTGGCATAACTCACATATTATCTTGCTATAGGAAAAACATGTAACAAATGGATAGTGGTCTGTGCTCTGCTTTTGGTGTGCTAGTGTCTTGTGGGTATTCTGGGAGAAAACCCAAAAAGCAGGCATTCTTTTATTCCAAGACAGTTTAAATAAGTATATTATTACAATGTATAGAAGTACAGATTAATGGTAATTTATTGACACCTTTAGCTGCTGCCATGTCTAAATTGATTTCCCTTTTCTTCAAGCCAAATTTTTTAAGTGCTGCCAATGGAAGAAAATACAAGTGAGGATGAGGATGGGGCCATGAGAAAGTGAAGACTATAGGATCCTAAAAGAAATCCAGCCTGGGTTTAAAAGAAACCAGGTGGTTGTAATACCAGCAATATAAATACAATTTTAACCAATCTAGTGTGTTCAAATCACCATGGGGCATAAGAGATATGATCACAACCCCTACCTTCAAGGAAAGAGGGTGCAAGTGGGAAGGAGTCATGCAACATTTTACACTTCAGAGCAATATGCCATCAATACCCAATGGTGACAGAGATGATTAGTTATATCTCAAATATGCCATGTTTTTATCTCCACTGCCACCTGCCTGTTACCAGCCATTGTCATCGCTCGCCTTGACTAATGTAGAAGCTTCCTAACTGGCCTTTCTTCATTTTCCCTTGCCTCCTGCAATCCATCCTTTTCACAGGAGTCAAAGGAGTCTTTTTACAAAATCCAAATGTGACTGTCACATGCAGCTGCTTGAAATCCATTAAAGGCTTCTCATGGCTTTCAAGATACAGTTCAACATCCTTAAACATGGCTTCTTTGTCCCTCTAAAATCTGGCTCCTCTCTTCTTCTCAACCTCATCTTCCCGGTCTCTCCGCCTCCCTCATCCCACTCCACATGTGCTGGGCTTTGCATCTTTCCTGAATGCTCCAGTTTCTTACTAGGTTCAGGACTTGAGGGACTGCACTGCTCCATGTGAACAGAACCCACTGCTCTTCTTCCCTTCCCACTTCACCCTATCTGTCCATCAAGACATAAATTCCATATCAGTGCCTCAAAGGAAGACTTCTATGGTCCTTCATTCTCTAATGGTCTGCCATTATCCTTTTTCATTGTACCTTCTACTTTCCCCTCATTTAACTTATCTCAGTTGACTACATGCTCCAAGAAAGCAAGAATGTTGATCTGTCTTTTTCACTGCTTTATAACAAGTACACATCTTAATAAATATTTGCTTTATAAATATTGTTGAAAGAATGATTGAACCAGAAGATCAGAGAAGACACCAGAGCACTAGCATTCAGGTAGTGAGTGAAGACTTAAAGACCCTGGGTTTAGAGTCAAGCCTTAAAGATTAAGTAAGACACTAATGGATAGAGAGAGTAGGGAGGAATTATAAGATTAATATTTTATAATCTTTGGTCTTTGGTCATGGTTGTAAAGTTTAACAAAATCCAGCACCATTTTTCAGATTGGTTCCATTTTCACTGGATGTTTTACATGAACACTTTCTGAGTAACCAATCAATTTTTGAAAAAAATCAGTCCAATTGCTTTCCCAATAGGAGTCCAAATAGATTCCATCACATTACTGTCATCACTTCACATATCTAGGTTAACATTTAAACAGAAAACCAATATAGATTTAAAGTAGTTTCACTGCAGACTCTTAAAGAATTGATTAGATGTTGAGATTACACTCAGATTAGCTGTGGTAAAGGGGAAGGAGAAAACAGGTAAAAGTGAGCTGAAAACCATATTAGCTTATGTGGTCAGAGCCTATGCAGTTGATGAGACCAAAGTTTGTGGAAAAAATTAAAGATAATTTGAACTTTTCTGCCAAGCAGCTTTAACACAACGTGAATATTAAAAATATTTAACTGATTTAGATGAGTTATTAAAAGCTGTTATATGAGAGGCCACATCATACGTAGTTGAGAAAAAAAAGCATATCACAAAGAGAGGCATAAAAATTAAAATGAGTCTTCTCAAAAGAGAATTACAGTTTCAAGACCTACAAATGGGGACAGAATGAAGGGACTGGGGAATGAGGTAGTAGTTCTTAATTTATCGCAGTTCTTAATTTATAAATTATTTAAAAAATAATTTTTTATTTTACGCAGTAGAGCAGGATCCTATATTACATATATTGTCCCAGGTTTACCTATCTGCTCTTGCTTGCCATCTACTCCTGCTCTTCCTCTTTGACTCCTTGGAATGTACCAAGCTACTACTTGTCTTTGGTGTATATATGCACTTCTTCCCTCTTCCTGAAAGCTCCTTCCTAGCATCTTCGCTTGTCTGACTGCCACGTAGCCTTCAGGTTTTATCTTACACCAGTGTGCCCCAGCTTCCACCACTCCTTTTATATCCTCCACCTTTACTCATTTATGTCACTGACCAGGATCCAGAGGCTTTTGAACCCTGAGACTGACCTAGTGGCTGAACTTAATGATGTCCTGAGGTTCTTTTATTTGCAATTTAGGGAAGATTTGGCAGAAAACTTGCAGTATGGTGCTCATCTCATTTGACGTTTTGTCTGAGGCAAAGAAATTGAGATACTAATTTTTGGGCTCTATAGGAATAATGATCAGCTCCATTTAAACAAAAGAAAATGCTGAATCTATTCTACCCCTTTGGGTTCTAAATAATACAGATATGTACTTAGCATTTCCTGCTTTATCAATTTCCTCTTAAAGGCTTTTATTAAATCTTTATAAATGGCATAGCACTGCTCAAAGAGATGGATTGGAAACGGCCAGAAAAATGATATTGAAATAATTCAGACATGGAAATCTGTTTATCCGTCTATCTATTATCTATCTATCTATCTATCTATCTGTCTATCTATCTATCTGTCATCTATTATCTAGCTACCTAACTATCATCTATAATCTATAATCTCTATAATCTATAATCTCTCTATGTTTATTATACCCTTATTTTTATTATACATATATAAAACAAATATCTATTTAAGCATAATTCCTGTCCTAAGTATAGCAGGTATAATCCTCAGGCCACAGACTCAGGCATGCATAAAAGTTTTCTTTGTTTTACCATAATTCAACTTACTTTCTATTCCCAACTCCATTGTCACAGGAAGGAAATTAATCTCAGGTGATTTTGTTTTTCTTCATTTCTGGGTTTTTCAGTTGCTCAGAATCCGTAGGTCTACATATAAGTTCCAAGTGCCTATAGAGAGCCACGGTGTCAGGAGGATGGTAGGAGGAAACTCATGTCTGACTGCCATCCCTTCAAGTGGGCACTTACAGAGTCGTCTCATAATGGGCCTGCTCCATTGTCTGGCAGATCACTGCTGTGCTTTCCTCAGGCTACCTGGGATACCTCTACAGGCCCATCAGCTTCCTCTGCTCTGTCTGCACCGCTCTCAAACAATGCTCCTCTGTCTCTTTCCCCACCCCACCGCCACACAGAAGTGTGAAGGAGCTCTCCATGGTTGTTTCAGGCTACTCTGCCTGTAGATGCCTAAAAATGCCTCTGCATCCATTTTCCCCTAAGTAGGGTGGACTAATACACTCACGTGTCTTAGTCTAAGAACTGAAGATTGGTGGAAGGTGCCATGGAAACGTCTTAACGTATTCTTAAAGGAAAGGAAAGACATTTCTGCGTATGACATGGCTACGGAGAAGGATCTGAGATTAACATGAGATGAACAAATAAAAGGGATATAGAACAAGGAAAGGGACTAAGAAATAACTAAGAAATTGAAGAAATAGAAGGAGACAGGCTCTGTTGAGGGATTTTCACAGAGAGGCTAATGATCTTGAATATGATTTCTGATGAAAGATACTGCCAGAGGCCTTATGTAGAGAGGAGGAAATATCATACATGCTATTATTTCTAAAAAGGTTGAAACATAAATGGAGTTGAATATCACCAATTCACCTACTTGTCTCAAACACAAGGAAGTGTCCTAGAACTCTGATGTTTGCCTTATTTGCTACACATAATAAGGAATTCTCATTAGTTCCTCAGTTTAGAGGTGTAACACCTTTCTAGCTACCCATTGTATTTAGATAAATGGGTATTTTTTAATTAAAATATATTGGGGTGACAATGGTTAGTAAAATTACATAGGTTTCAGGTGTACAATTCTGTAATACATCATCTATATCTCACATTATGTGGTCACCACCCAGAATCAGTTCTCCTGCTATCACCATATATTTGACCTCGTTTATCCTTTTCTATCTTCCCCCCTTACCCTCTGGTAATCACTAAACTATTGTCTGTGTCTATGAGTTTTTGTTTCTCGTTTGTTTGTCTTGTTCCTTTGTTGCTTTCAGTTTTATATCCCACCTATCAGTGAAGTCCTGTGGTTCTTGACTTTTTCTGTCTGACTTATTTGGCTTAGCATAATAATACCAAGATCCATCCATGTTGTCTCAAATAGCACTCTTTTGTCTTTTCTTATGTCAGAGTAGTATTCCATTGTGTATATGTGCCACATCTTTATTCAGTCACCTGTCGAAGGACATTTTGGTTGTTTCCATGTCTTGGCCACCTTGAATAAAGCTGCAATGAACATCGGAGCACATATATCTTTACGTATAAATGTTTTCTGATCTTTTGGGTATGTACCTAGGAGAGGGATTTCTGGGTTGTATAGTAATTAGATAAATGTTTCTGAATAATAGAAAGTACGCTTTATTTCATAAGTGAAATATATTATATATTTTTGCCCATTTTCTAAAGTGCTATTTTTTTCCTGGTCACTAAAATAAAATAATTTTGTAAATATCTGAAAAATACAGAAAAAGCTTCAAGAAGAAAATAAAATCTGTAATTCTATCACTCAGAAATTATCACCATTAGTATTTTGATGTATGTACTTACCGTCTTTTTTTCTATGTAAGAATGTAAATTTCTTATTACAAAAATATAGTGATACTTTACATAATCATGTCCTGACCTCCTCTTCCCCTTTAATTTATTGTGAACATTTTCCAAATCATTAATTATTCTTCTAAAATAATTCTTAGTGGTTACACCAGATTCAGTTGTGTGTATACATAATAATCCATTAATACAATTCCCTATGTTTCAACATTTTATGTTGTTTTCAATTTCTTGCTATTATCAAGTATACAACTTGCTTTAAAAATAGTGAAGCGATTGCCATTGCCATTACTACTGTGTTTTGTTTGTTTGTTTGTTTTTCATAATAGCATGCAATTTGAAACCACACAGTAAAGTAGTGAAAGGAAGAATTACGTTGGTAGCATTGTTGAGAATGTTTAGAGGCTGTTTAAACCCAGGGAACAATGTCATTGGGTAGGAAGTTCTAATCACCAGTGGGAGAGATAGCTAACACTTGGGCTAAGAGAAGGGAGCATCCCAAACAGACATGTTGTGAAGGAATGGACGGAGGATGAAAAAAGAAGTACACAACAAAGCCAAGCAAAGATTTTGAGATTATTTTTTAAGAAGCAAGTTTGTTGACTTTAATGGCAAACAAGTCAGGTGCTAACGTTGATGGAAAGACCACAAAATAGTGTGATGCAGACAGCTTCCAGACAACGACTATGGCCTCCATGCTCACAGCTGTGCGCTGGGTCTTAGCATCGAGCCAGTCCAGGTCAAATGTTGACTTGTGGTATTTATGGACATGATATTGTACCTGCAGAGAAGCTAAGTGGAACAAGAAGAGTGGAAGTCTGCAAAATTTTATCTGTATCCAAAGTGTCTCTGGGAAGCCCAGACCCTTGTGACTCATTTGTCCTACTTCATCATTAACATTATTTTGAAATAATTTTATTTCAGAGAAGGATTTTCTCCAACTTGAAATGAGAACATGTTGAGGATGTAAAGTAAAAAAAAAAAAAAAAAAAAAAAAAAGTTTAAAAACGATTATTGAGGCAGGTAGTGTTTATTCCATGTTCAGGTTATTCAGAATTGCTTAGGGAAACCATGGATAACTTCAAAGAAAAGGAACTGGGTATGATTCCCCAAGAAAGACTCTTCTTTCTTTTAAGTACAGCCTAAGCAACAGCTCATTAAGGAGAGCTCTGGCTTGGACTTTCAGTTTACGTATGATTTTGGGGAAAGGCAGTGCCAAGAGTTTTTCACTCTTTAGATCTTTACAGAGAGATGTTTGCAGTTGGGCAAATGAAAGTGTTTGTGACATTAAAAGGCAGCAACCTGTCCTGGCCTACAGTTTGTATTGCAAGTGACTGCTCTGAATTGCCTTCTACTCCGGCAAGGAAAAGAGAAAGTTGAAAAAGAAGTTCCAGGATTAAGTTTCCATGTGTGTCTCCATTCACAACAGATGGCCTCCACACGGACAGGCTTTACGCATTTGGTGATCTCCAGATGGGCAAATAAAATGCCATTTTTGATCTCATTGTAAATTGGAGAGGGGGGTTGTTACAATCTTTCAATCAAACAGAAAGGAAAATGAATATTCTCCAGGCAGGGACCCTAAACTAAAAGAATAAACATTAAGGTTATATAAGGATTCTACATGTAAAATAATTTGTCTTCATTGAAGTTTAAGGTTTAATTTGTTGCAAACCCCAGAGATAAAAAAATACATAAGTAATTATAGAATACTTTTGATAGGTTATACATATGGCATACTCAAGATAAGATTAGTTTCAACTTTTGGTAAATCTTATGTGATTCAAGGTGTATTGTGAAAATTACCCTATTTTAATAGTTTCATTGGATATTTCATTTTATAATTACCTTCTTGACTATTTAAAACACGCATTCCTAAAATTATTTTTCTCTCCCTTTCTCTACTATGCCATCAATTTTTTCTATTATTCCTAAAATGTTTCCTTTCCTTTTCATTTTCACAACCAAAACTACAGCCATGTCATCCGGCACCTCTTTGCTTTATGCAATACTGCACACAATTGATGTCTTGCCTTTGATTTGGTGTTTCATTCTGCTTCCCCACCTGAACCAATCTCTCTAATATTTTCCTCAATTATGTGACCACCCCCCATCTCTCTCTCTCTCTCTCTCTCTCTCTCTCTCTCTCTCTCTCTCTCTCTCTCTCTCTCTCTCTCTCTCACACACACACACACACACACACACACCTAAAAGCATCTGATTTTCCATGACTGAATTTCAAGATTCTGATTGCAGCAAGGAAACTTAATTATCAATTTAGCAAAATAATGTTCTGTGTAAACTTCAATTCTGAAAACCAACTACTCTGCTTTAAAAATAGGACAATGATAATGCACACATATCTTTGATTCTATAATTGTGTTTAAATATCATAGACTTTGCATCTTATACTAGGACACCAAACAGCCAACACACGCGTAGGGGCACATTAGATTAATGCCTACATCTTTAGTTAAACCAAATAACATAGCCCAGTGCTAAGCTTATGGTCAATTTTCAGTGAATAATGATTTCACTATTCACAGTGAATAGAGATTTTCAATTATCTATTAAGGTGTTAATTAAAAATAATTCAGTAGCCTCTTTTAGCTACAGGATAGCATTTTGCAGTAAGGCCCAGATACATCTACGCACACAGAACAGCCAAGTAAAAAGCAGTGCCACCCACCTATTGGTAATGACCACAGTCTCTGGAGTCCAATACCCCTGGGTTCCAATTCTAGTTCTTAAACATTAGCTTTTACCCTGGGAAGTTACCTGCTTCTCCAAACCTGAGTTTCTACACAGATCAAATAGAGAAAATAATGTCATTTTACACCTCCCTTATTTCATCCCATTCTTGCACAACACCATTCTCTTTCTCAAAAGTTCTGGGAACAAGCAAATCACATAATGGTTTTCTAGTTAGCACCCATGTGCGAATGTCACCCTGCTTTGACATCTGTTACCTTGTCTGTCACCAGACTGCTGTGACTGCTTTTGGTTGTCTGTGTCTACTTCTCCTAACGTTATCACTTGTTGGTCTCCTTTCCAGAAGTCATAATTTCAGCCAGAGACCAAAGTTCCTGGAAGACAAGAAGCACTCTTCACTCAAGAGTGTGGGAGAAAGCATAGACATACTTGTATGGCCCTTGACCACAAATAGGAAAATCTCTGGGGATTTTGCCTACCTGCAGCCACATTGCAAGCCATGTCCTTGGAGCATGATTGGGTCTGCAAGCCCTGACAAACTCAGAATTTCTGTTCCAATCCACTAACTACCCACCCACTAATGCTTATGAGATTTATATCACTACCTGCCTTGCATCCCCCACCCACTTTTTGGTGATCTGAATCTTTTCATTTGTTCTTATTCTGTGATATGCTGATCACTCTCTATGTAACATTCCAACAAAAGAGTTACGCATTTGATCACCTGCTAGAAAAAAGGGGAAAGATTCTTTTAGAAAAATTTCCTGGGAGGTTGTGGCAGAATGCATTAGTGAAAGAAGCACACACTTGGACACCCCCCATCACTCACACACACACGCTCTGTGAGGTCTGCACCTGTTTCCTCACTGCATACCTATAGTGTAGGGTCGTGGTGTGCCTGGAGTGAAAACATGCAAATATGTAAAGTACCCAGGACAGCATATGAGTCATTATAAGGACCCGACTCATTTTTCACACCTCCTCCCTGCCTGCTCTACATGTTTCCAGTGAGTTAGAGTCTAGCAAGTCAGAAGGCCGTTATCCATGCTGAGTATCACCGGGGAACATGCATTCTTGGCCAAGGTATCAGGTTCATTTGTAATATGCAGGGATGAGGAAGCTATCAGCATTGAGAGTAAAGATAATAAGGGGTTCATTCTCCTGAAAACAAATTCCAGCTAAGATGGAACATTGTGCCATGACTGTCTTTTAGGGAAATATGTTGTCTTATTCGTAGGCCTGATGAGTAAATTCTGAGCATTTTTTTAAGGTTAGTTGAAAAAGACTTGTGAGGAATTGCAAGGAATTTTAAGCACAGCATTAAGAGTGTCAGAAGATGGGAGAATAACAGAGGGATATACTTCATCCCAAAAATCATAGACATGGCTTCTTCCAGAAGGGACTGTGTCTCAGTGCAGGCTGCTTTAACAAAGTACCATAGAATGGATTGGCTTATACGAGGTCTGCCTATTATGAACTTGTTGCTACAATGTTGCTAATTTTTTTTTATATCAGAGGGATTATTCATTATGAATTTGTACCAAGTGGACAAACAGTTAACCAAGTTTACTATTTGGAAGTGCTGAAAAGGCTGCATGAAAAGGGTAGAGGAAAATGACCTGAACTTTTTGCCAACAATTCATGGCTCTTACATCACGACAATGCACTAGCTCACACGGCACTGTCTGTGAGGGAGTTTTTAGCCAGTAAACAAATAACTGTATTGGAACACCCTCCCTACTTGTCTGAACTGGCCCCCAGTGACTTCTTTCTTTATCCAAAGATAAAGGAAATATTTAAAGGAAGACATTTTGATGACATTCAGGACATCAAGGGTAATATGACAACAACTCTAATGGCCAGTACAGAAAAAGAGTTCCAAAATTGCTTTGAAAGGTAGACTAGGCACTGCTTCCCAGGCGTCTACATAGCTTCCCAGGAGAGTCTTCAAAGGTGACCATAGTGATATTCAGCAATGAGGTATGTAGCACTTTTTCTAGAATGATTTTTGCAAACTTAATTGTCCGACCTCGTAAACAAGAGAAATTTATTTCTCACAGTTCTGGAGGTAGAAAGTCCAAGATCAGGATGCCCAACTGCTGACTCCTCCCCGTATCTTCACTTGGCAGAAAAGGAGTGAGCTAGGTCTCTGGCCTCTTCTTCTCAAGGCACTAACGCCATTCATGAGGTGCCCACCCTCATGACCTAATTCCCTCCCAAAGGCCCCGCCTACAAATACCATCACACTGGGATTAAGGCTTCAACATGAATTGTAAGGAGATACAAATATTCAGTCCATTGCAGGCTGGGTTTCTTTCTTCTTTCCCTTTTGTTTTCATCTCTCTCTTTTCATGCTGCCTCCACCTGGCCCTTATTTTATGAAAGCATGTGACTGGTTTGGGTTTTAACTTTATTTAATAGACCCTGCCTCACATCTTGTTTTTTTCATGTCTTCTTCTAAAATTGTCTTCTTCTTCTTCTGCTTCTTTCTTTCATGCCCCCAAATGGACTCATTTTATTTTTAGTAAATAGCACATTTCCTACCAAAGGTGAACTATCAAAATGTTGGTTATTAATAGAGTCAAAGCATCTTTCACCTCTGTACTTGGTTTGGCTTTCTTGTCAGAGGAGATGAGTTTTTGGAAGGTAAGGAGGCTTTTTGCATGAAAGCTTGAATGTGTTTCTCTCTGCCATTGTCTCATTTCCCCCAGTTATAGATGTCCATGGTATCTGACAATTCTTCAAATTCTTATTTTGAGCAAAACTTGCTCCCCATTTTGTACAAGTTTTAGGTGGACAAACAATAAATCTTTCATACATGTATCTGAACACTTTACCCTGTGGCCTAAAAATTTTATGTTTAAATTGGAATGGATTTTTTTTATGAAAAAAGATTGGATTAAAATCTCAAAATATTGTCCTCTAGTTGTGTCCTCTACTACTCATAGATAAAACTCAAATAGATTTCCCTGTAAGTTAAATTTATTATGTTTAATATGCTAAAATATATAGTGCAGATCTTTAGCTTTTGGAAGAAAAAAATTATGGCTCTTGGCAATTGTTTTTGTTTTGTTTTGTTTTTTCTTTTTCTGCAAATATGACCATGGACCAGTCTCTGGATTTTCTAGTTTTAGAGACATACACATGCTAAGTTTACAATTTCATGATTTCTCCATATGACATATATATTGTTCTAGAAACAGCTCTAAATGAATGCCTCCATGAACTAAAATGCCAAAATGTTCATCAGTTTTCATGATCAAGAAAAAGCAAATAGATTATTTTTGACGTTTTTAACAATATATGAAAAGTGAAAGATGATCTTGTAGACTCTGTGGTTTGGTCTCAGCAGATGCAATTATGCCAGGAGTTCCCTGTAAAAGTAATTAGGGAAGTTGAAAAAGTGAGCACTTCCCAGATGTGATATTACCAGTGGCCTTAATATATGACATCAATGAGTTAAATGAGGAAACTACCAGAGGCCAAACATCTAGGTTTTAGGTTTCAGATGAAGTTTTTGCTCGTGCTCACCTCAGGAAATGAATATTGCATTCATAAATTGTTGTTCTTATCCGGGAGATGAACCATAGCAGTTTCATTTAGCCCTAGAGTATTAAATTTCCTTAACACTTTGCCACATTAGAATATGTTTTCCATCTGAATGTGATGATGCAGTATTTGAAGGGAAAAATCGTTAGCCAAGTGACATTCCACAACAAGCCATAAAAGTTTATGATGCACATAGTAGGATAATTGGCACAACAGGAATTGAATACTTCCTTATGGATAATATTTGATAAGATATGGCATGTATAACAATCATAACATTTCAATCAACCAATGATGGCTACTTTAGGATGCATTTATTTTATTGCTTCCATAATGGATTTTACAGTGCCAGAATTGGTTCTACTCTACTAGAAAGATGCAAAAAGAATTATATTGTTTTCCTCCTGTATTTATTTCCCATTGTAATCTTTTGCTTGTGCATTTTATCCTCCCTCCAACTAGCTTGTTTCACCACAAGCTGTTGACAAATGATTTGTTGAAAGCTAAAGCTAGTGGAAAGCAATGTTTTATATTTCTCCTTTTGTCGGCATTCTTTTGCATAAAGTTCTTTTACAATATTAATTAAATCATTCATAGACAGTGTCCTTTCTCCCAGGTTCCAGATTTTCTAAACCTCACACCTGTTTTTCTTCGGGTTTTGTGCTATATCAGCTTATAAATCTTCCTATATTTCCCAGTATAACTTCTTATGAAATAACACTTTTTTCCCCACAAAACTTTACCCAACTGTTTTCAATAGTGGCAGTCAAGCCTGAAGTTGTCAATCAAAGAACAGCTTATCAGTCTGAGCTTTTTCTTTTTAAGCTTTTACTCGGTGACTTTTGAGACCTGTCAACACCCAGTAGATTTTAGCCCTAACAATAAAGTCACACTCTATCTCCCACATAGAAGCTTTAAGATTAAATTCTGATGTCATATACGTCATATTTACATAGTTAAAACTCATAACTAGCAACCCACAGGCAATAGGATGCAATAACCATGCAACAGAGCCATTTCCTGTCCCCCTTTTTTCTCTCACACTATGTTTTGTGCAGTTTATTGGATGTGAATGTTATGAAAATGAAAATCGTCTGGGAGAAACCTGCTGGCCAGGTCTGAGGTTTAGAATTTGACTGGAGGAGTATATAGAGTTGTAAATGCTTGGCCACCTCTTACATTATAAAATACAAACACTTTCAACATTCTTTTCATTTCCAGAAAAAGGAGAGATGGGAGGCCACAATTACATGCTCTAACAGCAGATTTTTAGTATCTTTAACTTTTCAACTATTGCAGGAAAACAACTAAGAGTCAAAAAACACAAAACACCAAAAGTTTTACAGTTTTTATTTTTTAAACACAAAGTACGTACTTTAAATACACTGCTAGGTGAACTTTAACCATGGATGGGATTTAAGAGTCAAATCTACTGTGGCACTTTAAACAGCCAATTTAGAGGAGTTAAGCATTTTTTTGGCAATCACTTTAGAGCTAGAAATATGTGTGTCATGTTGAAGTAAGAAAATGAAAGCCACTGTCTCTGATTTAATTTGAAGCCTCCGTCGCATCAAAAGATTAGGCTTTAAATAAAAATATTGACAAGAAAATAAGGTTCTAATAGAAGCACATTATATACTATGCTGTGGACATTTTTTTTTTTTGTAGTTTCATTATTGAATGTGAGACAGAATGAAATCATTCTCTTAGTAGAGTTACTTTGGAAAACCTTCTGTATAAATAATGTCCAAAAATACCATTTTGAAATAAAGTATTATTCCTTCTACGCTGATCTTCCTAATTATTCATATTAAAAGATGTACACTGAAATTTAATAACCATATTTTATCAATATGTTAGAAAACATTTGCATTTCTTTTCTAAAATACGTGAAAAGTGCAGTCATATTTCTCATGTGAAATAATATCAAGGAAAATTAATATTTTAATGATTATAATTCTGTCTGAAAACAAAATTAGACAAATGTTTTTAAAGGCTATAACAGCATTCTTCAGTCTCATAGCTTCCATACAAAAATCAAGTTATTTCAATTTTTTTTCTTATTTAAATTATGTAGGAAGCTGATATTTGGATTCAATGAATTTGTTCCAGCAAATAAAATAGAGTTCCTAGAAGTAAATAAGCATTTTTTTAAGACCCCGGAAATGGAACAGTTTTTGTCAATAAAAGATGCATTTATATACCTTCTCTCTCTCTCTCCCTCTCTTTACATCTTTCTCTCTCTTGAATGTGCATGCACTGCACATATACTACTCGTGGAATTACTGAGTGGTTTCAAGAAAGGACTTCTCCATCTAGACCAGGGGTGTCCAAACTTTCTTCAACGTTTTTTACCAAGGGCCATACGCGGTAAAATACACAAACAGCCGGGCCACTTACTCAAGGTGAAGTACGTATTGCCTTACCTGGTTTATTGAAGTAAACTAAATATATTTTTGGAATTTGCTGCGGGCCAATTAAAAATGGATTGCGGGCCGCACTTGGTCCGCGGGCCGCAGTTTGGACACCCCTGTTCTAGACCTAAATGCTTTCTCCTCACTGGCCTACCACTACACCTGAGGTCCTACTGACGGAATCCATTCCTCTTTGTTAGGCATTTGTCTTTAATAATTCTCAGTTCAAATGAAAATACTCTTAAAGTAAGAGTTTGTGGAGTTCACGAACTAATGCACCACCACCATAAAGAACTAACACACTTAGCTAATATTGGTTATAGCAGCATATTGAGAAATAGTTTTAATTTAATTAGAGAAATGATGATTGCATACCCTTGAGTTTTGAGGGCACTGTTTTAGGCTCTGTGGGGAATGCCAGGATGACTAAACCTCCTCCCTATGAGAAGCAAAAGAGACCTATCTTGTCAAGGACATGGAGAGAGAAAGGAAGGTTAAAATAAAAGAGCCAGAGGAGGAGATGCCAAAAGATAGAGAAGGGAATTAAAACAGGAAACCAGAAAATGTCAAAAGCAAATTTCTTCTTTTACAGTTTTACATCATGTAACCAAAGAACCAAAATGTAGCAACAGCTGTCACATCTGCTTCCCTCTAGCTCCTCTTTTGCTGACCAGAGAATCTTGTGAAATAAGAAAAATCAGTCATGCCAGTTAATATTTTTTAATATTGCAGACATAGCCTCCAACACAATTGCTTTTAAAGGGACAAGACTCTACTTGCATATGCAAGTTCTATAACGTTGGTTTCAAAAGCAGACCAGAGAAACTTGTGGAATAAGAAAAATCAGTCCTATCAGGGAATATTTTTTAATTGCAGAAATATCTGACATTATAACCCAACCCTTTGTTTGTATGTGTAAAGAAATACTATTAAGTATTCTAGAAAATTGCAAGCTTTTGCATAAGGTTTTATGAAACTTTTGTTATTAATATTATTGCTATGGAAACATGAAACCAAAACACACCTCTGTATGAAAAAAATATATAACCACCTTGTCTTTGCCTGATTCTTTCACTTGTGTGTTAAAGTAAGCTAAGCGGAAGGAAGTTTAAAACAGTCTCTCAGAACTTGAAGTCCTGTTGCATGTAAGATGCTTAGAGAAGGATGATTGGTCAAAAATTATTGGTCTCTTTCAGCTGGTATCAAATGCGAGGGCTAAATTCAACTCCTGGAGTCTCTGATGGCAATTGCAGATGGAGTGAATGTCAAACACTTTGGGGCTTGTGTTTAATTCAAAGCAGCACATGACATCTTGGACAGATCCCGATATGCTCATGAAATTACAAATGGAGTTGGGAATCTCATGAAATAAGTCAAAGATATTATGAGGTATGACTATAAAGTAATGGAACTGCTTTTGAAACCAACGTTACAGAACTTGCATATGCAAGTAGAGTCTTGTCCCTTTAAAAACAGTTGTGTTGGAGGCTCTATATTCACACAATTCTTGCTGCCAGAACTGAGCCACAGTTTTTCCTCCCCAATGGAAATGCCTCTTCTTTGGAGGGAAAATCTGAAATTTGAAAATGGATGAAGTTGTGCAGCCCCAGTTCTGTTGAATAGAGTGAGTAGTTAAACTGAGACTGAGGGATAGGATTCAATGGGGCTATACATAAATGAGCCTTGTTAAGAAAATTTGCATTGTAATATGTAATAAAAATTGCTAACACTTGAGATTGTGCTATGTGCCAGAGTCTCTTCTAAGCATTTGACACCCTTGATTTCAGCATTGCTCACACTAACGCCATGATGCAGGTCACATAATCACCATTTTAAAGTAAAGGAAACTGAGGCACAGAGGAGGAAAATAAAGCCCAAAACCACACAATTAGTATGAGGTAGAGCCAAGGATTCAAGGCTGGGAACTCAGTCTTTAAAGCCTTTGCTTTTAACCACTGTGCCTTTAATTCCAAGATTGGTTCTAAAGAGAAGATCTAATCAAGTTCTGATCTGCTGAAATAGGCTCTTGGTCTTAACACTTGCTCATTATCAACCCTAAACTTTCATAATGGAAAGATGTACAGTTATTCTAAGGGTTGAATTTGAATTTTTTGGCTAGTTTGCAGGAACCTATCACATAACCAGTTATTAAGCCTTACTGACCTTCCACGAGCCCACGTCAGTACCGCTTTGCAGCAGTTATGGAGAAGAGTTTATAATATAATGCCCTCTGAATTTGGGGATTTGGAAATTCTGAAGATACAGTGTTTGCAAATGTCAGACAGACTCCTGTGATGGCTACTTTCAGTGACAGAATTTATTTGGATATCCTAAGCTCAGGGTTTGAAATTATTCAGAGAATGAGGGATCCAGGCCAGGGCAAGAGTGCTTTTCCTGTGCGTCAGGTCTTATGCCAGGCAAGAAGCTGAACAGTGTAATATGCCAGTGAGAGCACAGACTTCATAATCAATCTGACCTAGGGACAGATTTAGACTCTTCCACTTAGGTATGTGACTTCTGGTAACTTGGTTGACTTCTCTGAGCCTCAGTTTCCTTATCTGTAAAACAGGGGCTCCAATGCTCACAGGATGTTTGAGGATTAAATATAATAAAGTTAATCTCATTTTGCAAGGCACAGTCTGTAGCAATATAGCTTCCATAAATAGGAGTTTTCGGCCTTTTGCAAAAATATCCTTGGACTCTCCAACTGAAAACAAATTACCCTCCAATTATTGACTCAGCTTTCTGAGTGTTTAGGAGTGTAATTCTGATACTATAATTTAGAGGCATAGAGGAAGGGTACTTTTACTGGTCTTGTTCATGATTCACCCCTGCTATTTTATTTGCCTAAAGTTTAGTGCCTGCAGCAGGCACCAATTGGGTTCCAACTGATAGAGACATCACGTGGGAGGAGGTGTGGGGTCTGACAAAGGGCTTGCAGCTGTTGAGAGAGAAAATGGATTAGGCAGCCAAGACCAGAAGCATCTGGTAAAACCGACACTTTTTTTTCCCCACAAAATTGACGTTTCTGTCATAAACAATAATTCCCAACTTTCTTTTAACTACATTTGGAAAACTTTTTTTTTTTATTTTTTTTTAGTGGGGTGGCGTAAGAAGATAGGGGTTGTTCTCTGTTTGATTACCCCTTTCTGCAGAGACAGAAAGCAGTATTCTTTCTTCTGGCACAATAAAAGCTAAAAAAGTTGTGTGTGTGTTTGTGTGTGCAGCACAGAGAGGGTGTGAGGGGAGACTTGGGCCTAGGGAGGCTGGGAAAATTCACTAGGGTGAATTTCCGGGAGAACAACTGAAATTTTACCAGTGAGAGGTGTGCATGAAGATTATCAATCAGATGTCATGATCATCAAATAGATGTCCTAGGATTTCCCTGAATTTACAGTCAACTGTTGCCCAGTTATTCTTTCCTCATCTAGACCTAGTACCATCTTAGCCTTGAGGGATGATTCCAGCTGGGGAGTCATGGATGAAAGCAATATTTCGAACAATGCTGAGTCTTTATACTTGTAAATATCCCTTAGGAGGCTGAGGTGTTTGCAGTGACAATATGGTGATTTTGTCCACCGCAAAGAATACTCGAGTCAGAAACCCAGGACAATCTGAAAGCAAAGCTAGACTTAGGCCTTGGCCCAGGATTTCTCTGGCCTAATGATGCTACTACACGCCTCAGGTGTAGCCCAAGGGTGGGCCTACCACTGTGTTTCCCCGAAAATAAGACCTAACAGGAAAATAAGCCCTAGCATGATTTTTCAGGATGACATCCCCTGAACATAAGCCCTGATGTGTCTTTTGGAGCAAAAATTAATATAAGACCCGGTCTTATTTTCAGGGAAACACGGTATTGCTCACAATAATTCATTCAATATTTACTGAACCCCTACAGTCTGCCAGGCACTATTAGCATGGTTAGAAATTAAGGAGTAATCACAAAACAACTGAACAAAAACATCTGCCCTCCTGGAGCTTATATTCTTGCGGTAAGAAAGAGAAACAAACTAAAACAATACAATATATAGCACAGGGATGGTGATAAGGGCAGGGAAGGAGAAGAGAGAGTGAAAGGAGCAGTTTCAACTTAAAGTGAAAGTGAGGGAGGAAGCCCGCAGCTATGGTAGCTGCAGGAAGCACTCTCCAGGTAGAGGGACACACAGGAGAAACAGCTGGGGCCTGAGTGTGCCCAGAGGGTTTGAGGGACAGCAGAGAGGTCAATGTCAAGCCAGCAAAAAGGAGAAGAACAGATGAGGCCAGGGTAATGGAAGCAGGGACACAGGCTATGGAGGGTCTTTTGGGCTTGTACTCTGAGTAAGATGGAAATGGAGCACCGACCGATCTTCCAGGCATTTGAATGGGTTGCTTTCTTGTAAATGTTCTCTCTAGTGCTTCAAAGCAAACAAAATTAGTCCCTTTATCAGACAAGGCAAGTGGAGCTGAGATCATACTGCTACAAAATGGAAGTGCCAAGGACCCTAACTGCAGTCTATACAGGCAGAGCTTGAACCCAAGTGTCCTGAAGGGCAAGTAAGAATTGGAAGTCCTGGGTAGGCTGTAGCTTGCCAAACTGAGAATTGCAGGCTTCCTAAAAGCAGTCCTGTTGTGAAACGGCAGTCATACAGTGTTGCCATAGAGGATTTCCATCTCTCTTATTCCCCTAGTGCTACCTGCTCTGGAGAACTCTAAATTCATGATTTCCAGGACTTGTATATCACTTGAATCACTTGAGGAACTTTTTGAAAATACTGATTTCAGAGTCCCACCACAAACAACTGAATCAGGAAATTACGATTCCCAATTACGAATCAGGAAATTACGATTCCCAACTCTTTTTGATGATAGAACTGTTGTTTTCCTGGAACACTTCATAGATACAAGTCTTAGGTGGAAGGCATTTGGAATTAAAACGAAAAATACAAATTTTGTGGTTTATAGACTAAGATGCCAACACATTAAAGGACAAAGATAAAAGCCTTAAGTGTAGCTTGGTTTGTTGTGCACTTAATTGATTTTTTTATTTATTAATTTCTTTTTAATTTTTCGTGATAGCTATTGAGTGCTCAATAAATGTGCCTGACTGACAGTTTCTGACATGATCTTCTTTGGAGTCCACTTATTACTTTGAATAACGGCAACACTTGACCTGTTAAAAACTAAAATCCCAAACGAAGGAAAACAATTGGTTTAAACCACTAGAACCGTTTCACTGCCTTTCTCCATGCTTGTAATTTCACCAAATTTGTATGTTAGAAGATGTTTTCTGAAAGTGATTTGAAAAGTGAATATTCATGATCTTCAATCAGCAGGGATTATGTAATGTTCTCTCTGCTGTGTTTAAAGCAGTAGAATGTGATTTGACAGCAACAAATTTGTAAAACAAATAAAAACAAACCAAAAAAAAAAAAACAACACCAAAAGAACTGCTTTTTATTCTGCCATAGAAGTTATTTCAGTAAAATGGTCACAAAAGTCACAGTCTGGAATAAAACAGCAGCCTACCAACAGTCTGAAGTACATATGGGACTTACTGGGTACCATTCTTGAGTATCATTTATGGAATTCACAATACACAGTCCTCCTTCCCTTGCAGTTAGGGCCAGACATGTGCTTAGTTCTGGTTGATGTTGGGAATGGAACAATTCAGTTGTCCAGGAAAATCCTCCAGCATTCTCTTCCCCTGCCACAGCAATCACAGTGCAGGTTGAGGTAATGGCGCCCTGACATTGAAATAACTAGATTCCTGGGTGACCACATGGAAGACAATTGCTCTGACAAGGCAATCAGGCATACAATAGACTTTGCACAAGTGAAAAATAAAAATTGTTGTATTAAGCCACTGAGATTTAGGTGCTACTTGTTATTGTACTGTAACCTAGCCTTATCTGACTAATATAGTATGTACGTGGGATATCTGCTTAATAATACCAGCATGTTAACATCACAATAACCTCTTTATAGAGAATTCACCAACAACATTCTGTCCATTTGGGCCCTACCCACTCCTTTTTCTCCTTCTTCTCCTTCTTCTTCTTCTTCTTCTTCTTCTTCTTCTTCTTCTTCTTCTTCTTCTTCTTCTTCTTCTTCTTCTTCTCCTCCTTTTTTTTTTTTTGATAACTATTTCTGTTTTGTATCTATGTATTATGGCCAAAAATTTACAATATTCTTTTTTCACTGTTATCTCCAAACAGGGTTCAATATACCCGCATTACTGTTAAGAAAATGTCAAATTCTTCTGGTCTCTTACTCCTTAATCCCCTACATCATTACTAATCTATTTCTTTTTGATGTTCATAGAACAATCTCTTTCCACAGCATAGTCACAGAGTACAGGCTTTAGAATCAAGCAGATCCATATTAAAGCCATTTACTAGCTGTTCCCATGCTTCATTTTCTTCAGTGTGAAACCATGATGATTGGAGAAACTTTCTCATGAGCTTTTTGTTTTTGTATTAACATAAGCAAGACAAATACAAGAAAAGCATTTAGCACAGTGCCTGCATAAATGTTTCTTCAAATGTTTTAAAGAGGGAGGTAAACTAATATGTGCTAAATAGATCTTGCTGTTTTACATGAATTATCTCACTTAAAACTCACAACAGCCCTGCAAGTTAGGTATCATCCCCACTTTATAAATAAGGAAACAAAGACTGAGAGGTTAAGGAATTTGCCCAATTGCATAAAACCAGTTAGCTGATAGAGTTGTAAGTGGAGCCACATCTGTCAGAAGCCAAGCCCACTGATCTTTTCACAGTTACATTGTCACTCAAAAAAGAGAATTTTCTGTAAACACTTTTTAAAAGCATCAAAAGGCAACATCTAAAAATTATAGAAATCCACTCAAAATAACTAGACTGTAATTAAAAACATATTTATATTACATATTAAAATATGTTTTAATAATATTAAAAAATAAATCAAGTTTACATAATTAAGTCAAGTTTATTCACATATCTTCTGTCTTTAATTTCTTAACTACTCAATCAAGTCTCCTAGCAGCAAAAATTGTACTTTTTTGTTTCTAAAAAGGGTTGGTTAGGTTAAAGCCATTTTAGGAAATTAATTAAATCAGTAGAATAGACATTTTTCTATTATCTATATCACTTATTAAATAACATCTTTAAAAAAATTTTCCGGTTAAAGTATTTTGCTGGAAATATGAAGCAGTTACATACAAAGAAGTAACTCCTTTATTTGTGATCTTTCCTTCCGTGGGTGTTATATTTTATTTTTCTAGCATTTTGGGGGGTCTTTCCCATTATCTAAAGAACCAACTTAATCCTGAATTACAGCCTTCAAAGGCTTTACCCAGTAGATCACCAGAAATCAACATATAAGAAAAATCAACCACATAAGAGAAGGATGTTACTTTGAATTTTGAATGTATTTGGTTTTAAATTATATCAACTTCTACTTGTGCATTCATTTTTACTCTGCATCTTGTAGTTTGCTTGTCTCCATTGTGTTTAGTTCTTTTTCTGGAGTTTTGTTCTGTTCTTTCATTTGGAACATGCTTTTTGTCTTCTCATTTTGCCTCCCTAGTTTGTTTCTATTAGGTAGAGGTGATAAGTCTCCTGGTCTTTGTAGAGTGGCCTTATGGAGTACATGTGTTGTAGAGCCCAGTGGTACATTCTTTCTGGTCACTTGAGCTGGGTGTTCTTGTGTACATTGTGTGTGCTCTCCTGTTGTAGTTGAGCCTTGAGTGCTTTGTCATGTCAATGGGAGGGATTGACTCTTAGGCTGATTGGTTGTGAGGACTGGCCATGACTACAGTGAAGGAGCTGTTGTGTAGGGGCTACCCTATAGAGCAGAATTCACTTTAGCAGGGCTTTGATGCCTGCCCAGTTCACTCTTTGGGTATGTCTTTTGTGGAGATGGTTGGGTGGTGCTCCGGGGTGGTCTGAAGCCAGAAGGTGTATTGGTTCTCAGGCCTCTCAAGGGGAGGGCCACTGGTGCAGGCCAAGGTCAACCGCTGCCTGGGCCCTGCCTGTGACCAGTCGGTATGAGCTACAAAGTGATCTGCAGATAGTTGCTTCTTGTGCTAGGCTTGGAGTTGCCTAGGAGAGAGCTAAGCTGTGAACTTAGCTATGAGGCTGTCTGCTGCTAGTGCTGGGCTTGGGGCTTCTTAACAAGAGTTATGGGGTATGCTGGGCCAGATGTTGCTTGATTGACGTTTGTGAGTCTTTGAGTGATTTTAGGAATGTCTGCAGCATGAGTCAAGACAGGCCGTTTGTATGGAAAAGCCACTGGAAGTGGCTTGGGTGGGCTCAAAAGTTGGGTGGGGCGAAGTCTCAGGGAATCAACATGGTAGAGTAAAAGGTGTTAGGTTGATGGAGAATCAGCTATGGTGACCACCTATTTCTGCGGGCTGGTCTGAGGGAGGACTCAACAAAGGAACAATGACTTCTGCCAGCATTTCTACATGGGAGAAAACTGCCCCTCCAGCCCTCATTCTACAGCCAGACAATTTAGTTCCTCCCTGTATGTTCCTGGCACTTTTCAAGCTGCTGCCCCAATGCTGGAGTTCAGAGTGAATGAGTCCATCAGTGAGTAAGTCTGTGTGCGGGCCCTTTAAAAGAAGTGCCTGGGACTCCAGCAGCCCTCTGTTTCACCCAGCCACAATCTCCTCTGGTTTTCACAGCCAGAAATTGTGGGGATTTCTCTCCTTAGCAGTAGAACCATGGGCTGGGGAGCCTGCTGTGAGGCTAGGACCCCTCACTCTTCTTGGGGGTACCTCCACAGCTGAGATATCCCTCCCAATTTTTAACCACCATATGTGGGTGTGGGAATAGTCCATTCCATGTCTCTGCCCCGCTTACCCGTCTCAATGTGACTTCTTCTGTATATCCTTGGTTATAGGACTTCGGTTCAGCTAGACTTCAGGTGATTCTCAATTATGGTGATTCTGTAGTTTAGTTGTAATTTTGATGTGGTTGTGGATGAAGGTGAGCACAGCATTTACCTACTTCGCCATCTTGACCAGAAGCCTTCTTGTGCACTCATTTTTAAAATGTAGCTGATCATAGTGGATTATTTCTGAAATAGCAGTACAAGCAGCACCTTCATGTATGTATTAAAACTGAAAATAAACAGCTGCTAATTTTGATTTGAGGTAATTTTTTAATGGCAAATCCTGGCAATTTTTTATGATTCCCAAGTGAATTTCAGTCTGAAAGGGTTTGGAAATCAAGATGATAAACAAGTCTAATTGCTGTGTTAATGTTTTATACACCTTGAAATTTTTGGTTTCATGTAATTAAAATTTTATTTTTCAATAAATATATAATTTACCCCAAGGCAACTGCCAGTGCCAATGACATCCCTATTGAAAGAAAGGCATGGTACCTGGGCAGCTGGAGTGACGCCTGCAAACCTTTCTACACTTGCAGAGGCCTGCTCCATTACTTGAATCAGAGAAAAATAGAAGGTAGCTTGGGCAACAAAGCGTTACTTTGTTTCTTTCCATAAGTGGTACATATATTTTGGCTTTCAAAATAATCTCTTTTTGGAACAAAAACAATCTTCCTTTTAAATTTACGACCTCCTTTAAAGGTCTTGATTGTCAAACTAAAGGTTAGTTAATGTTTTGGCTTCAGTAAAACTTGATTAAACCTGAAAGATATAATAGTTACAAAATCATAAGAAATAGAAAAATGATATCGGATTTTTAACCTAAATCTCAGCAAATATCTGGGATGTAGGATATTCTAGAAAGAACCAAATGGTAGTTATTCTTTATGTGATATATTTAAACTGTTTTGTAATTTCCCTGCCTCAGGAGAAAAATTATTTTTAAGTTTGAAAAGGGGGTTAAAGAATATGGTATATGTGCACTGTTGATATTAAAAAACTCAAGGGATCATGTTTTGTAAAAAATATCTGTTAAATAAACCATTTTGAGCTTACCCTTAAAAATGTATTATAAATAACTATATTTTACAAGTAAATGCTATATTATCTTGGAAGTTAAAACCCAAAATTTAATTGGGAACTAAATGAAGAGCTGGGACTTTTCTTTCTTTCTTTCTTTTTTTTTTTTTTTTTTTTGGTTTAATGAACCTACTTAAAGTTTAGAAAAATGCATCAAATTAAAAACAACCCTCAATTTAGGCTGCAACACAAAACACCCACAGACCTCAGGAAATCACCAGGCTCATTCACCTTGACCTTTGGCCTCTCACACATTCTAACATTTAGCTTTCTTCCTTCTGTCCATCTGCTTGAACCATTAGTAAAGTTCTTTTGCAACAGCTCGCACAAGTAAGCCAGCTGTCATCAGAGCATATTTAAACTCTGCCTCTTAGTTTCCACTGAATCATGTGTTTGCCCACAAGTCTCATTAAATATAAGGAAGGGCACTACTGCCGTTTCAAAATGCTCTGAAGGAACAGACGATCTCCTTAAAAGGGTGGTCCAAAGGCCCTTAGACTAATTTGCTTGCTTTTCTTTCTTTTCAATCTACAGAGACGTTTTCTATAGAGATACAAGATAAATGAGAAATGCATGCAAGGTGACCTACAGTAATGAAGGATGCTAGGTACATTAACAAAAGAAAAAGGAATCTTAAAAGTCAGCTTAAAAAAATAAACTTTTGCGCAAACTCCCATTGCTTCATCCGATTTAGGAAATAAATGAATCATTCATGATAATTTTCTGATCTTACCACCAAAAGTCCAATAGAGGAGGAAATTAAAAAAAAAAAAAATGGTTAGATGCCAGGTCAGAATTGTCAAACCTACTGCTTGAAGGTTAATTGAACTGTCTTTAGTAAAGCCCAAAAAAGATAATGAAAATGATTCCACTTCCGTACTGTGGAAAGGGTTAAAACGCTGAACTTCCAAATGAACAGGATATGAAATTTCAAGGTCCATTCAAAGGGGTAAGGCCAGGAAGCAATTAACACCAGGTAAACCAGGCAAATTAGAATGGATATCAGGGCATTTGGGGTTCCATTTTTCATAGGTGCAGTAGATATTTTGGCTGGTCTCCTAAATACCTTTCATTTTCACTGCCATGAGTCTGCAGAGACAGAGGTCAGATTGTAAAATCAATCATGATGAATATTAACCAGGGCACACTCTGCTAAAGCCAGCCCATCAACAGAATGATCAGAAACACAAATCAAGTAGCAAGCCTAAGAGGTTTCACTTGTGCGTCACTGGAATGGCTGTTGTACTTGCCTCTGAACCAATACAGCCTATTTCAAAAGTAAAATTAACAGTGGCCATTCCTCAAGTCACTCTGAATCATACACAGCTCTGATGGTTCCAATCACGTCTCTTGGCCTCTCTCGGTTTTTGCTCTCTCCCTCCTTCTCCTTGTCAGGCATACATGCCACATGGACATGCCACATTTTCCCTACCCAGTCACCAGACACTACAAAAAAATGCATCACTATTGTTTTCATAAGGAAAATTATGTCACATAGAAATCCTCTCTCTGCTATACATACATTTTAATTCAGATTCTGTTGCAGCTGTCTGTCTTTGCACATTATTTTTCTTGATTACTTTGGGGACAAATTCTCAGTGGGAATTTTGAAGAATATTCAAGATTGGAGGCCAAGGGGGACCTACCTATCTATACCTCTTTCCTCACATTTAAGCTTCTGCCCTTAAAAACTGCACCTTCTCTGGGAGTTTGTGATAGCAACAGAGGACATTTTTTACCCCTCTTTCTGGTCTTGCCCTACTTCTGAGAGATGGAATGTGCAAACAGACAATGCTCACGCCATATGCAAAAATAGAACTCTGATCCACAACCTATAGCAGCTTTTCCCAGAAAACAACTCCTTTATCTGTAATAACCAGCCAGGAAGCCAGCCTGCTATAAGTCAGACTTGTAGGGAGTCAGATTGTTATCTCTAGTAATAATCCAGGATGCCAAACAATAACCCCTGTAATAATTGACCAAAAATGGCCAGGACTTGATTCATAACTGACAGCTTCCCTAATTTTTGTCCCCACTTCCAACTTAGAACCAACCAGAGAAAGCTAAATATACACCCCTACCAATCATATAGAATGCCCTGCTTCCAGATAGCCTGCCTACAGCCTCCCTATGCCCACAGCCTCCATATACCAACCACTTCCAATCAGAGCACACCTGAAGCCTTCCCCTTTTCCCACTTTTCTGCCTGCCTTTGAGTCTTTGCCAAATGCAAATGATAGTGCTGACTCCTTTGTTATAGCAATCTCCGAATAAATAGCTTTCGCTTGTTCTCATTTGGTTGGTCTTTGTTTATTTCCACACTTCCAAGAAAGAACAGTTAATCTGAGTATCCAACTGGTGTCTTGGCTAAAGTACATTTTTCCATCTGTTGGCAGTAACTGAATTCATACAAAAAATAACATCTGTGCTCATTTTTCTTTCTTTTTTCCTGTGTGTATCCTCTATCTGCCGAAACCCTAGATGGGAGAAGAAGGTTATCAGCACCTCCCACCTCCCATCTCTGTCTTGCCACATGGAACCTATTGGGTATAGGATCAGGCATTAGCATTTGAGGGCCAAAATATCTGATGGGGAGATCAAAGCTCTTTCACTTGTTGTAAACAGTTGTAACACCATGGCCTACTTGGCTTTAGATTATGGCTGCAGCAGCTGGCTTTGGCTCCTGTGGGCTGAGGTGGTTCATATTGTGGCCACAACTTTTGTTGCAGGCTGGCATTACATTAGCATAACTTGAATGCCTGAAGGGACAGGAGGCTGCCTAAATTCCACAAGAATTTCAGGGCACCAGTGTTTGAGACTTGGGAACTTTAAATGGTTATTAGCAAGCATTTCATATGCTTGGTGGCATTGGGTGGCTCTGGGTTCATTATATTGTCCATAGCCTCCTGGCGTACTCAATGCCTCCCCTCAGGTCATGTGTTCTCAAGCTAGTGTAAGATTATTCATTAAATAAAAGCTAGTCTAGATTAAACAAATAAGGAAATGGACTTCATCGGTGAACTGTTTGAAAGAAACAAGGATCCTTATTACAAAATATATGTGTACATTATATTTTGGGTAAGGTGGAGAAAACAGTCTGTATAATTATTACAAACTCAAGGATTAAGGATTATTTAACATGTATGTACCAGAAAACTCTGTTTCTAGGAACCAGAGATTCAGGGAAGAAGATCAGTTTTAAATCAAGAGTTTTAGTCTTTCTGTCAGAAAAGGAATGGTGAGAATATATAAGAAGAAAAAGAAAAACAAGGGAAGGAAGAAAGGAAGGAAGGAAGGAAGGAAAAAAGGAAGGAAAGAAGGAGAGAAAGAAAGACACACTGACTTACCTGGAGTAAGAGAATTTTACTCAAGAAAAAAGTTGAATACTTAGAGACCAAGCTAAACAGATATAATAAATAAAAGGAAATATACTCCCTATATAACTGATTTTAAAACAAGAGAGATGAATACGGATGTATCGGATCTAGAGATCAGCAAGGGTAACTGGGGACTTTAGTGAAAGAATCTAACTGACAAAAATTGAGGGACCCTATGGAACATTCCTTAGAGAGTAGGATTCTTAGGCCAGAGCACAGTATGACAGAGCACAAGACAGTGGCAAAAGCCAACTGGGGCACAGAAAGAAACTTTGGGACACTGCAGGGCATGGAGAATGCAGAGAAAAGATCAGATCGTGTAGGTGGAGAAGCCATCCCTTTGAATGATGCTCAGATAGGTTCCTGGTATACCACGTCCACAGAATTGGAGCATGTGGTCACCAAACAGAAACTCTACTTGTGTGAATACCGGAGTTCCCAGGAACACAAAAGGAGAAGAAAATTAAGTGGTTTAAAATTTGTAAATGAGTACAAGGGTAAGAAGAGAGCCTTATCTATATCTATAGATATAGAGCCTTATCTGTATCTGTAGATAGACAGATAAATACACAGCTGGATAGAATGCAATAAGTAAGAGTAATGGTAAAGATGAGGCCGGAGGCGAGGTTTGTTGTGTAAAGTTGAGAAAAATCACCCCATGTAATGGCTTCAATTTTTTCTGTGAAAGGTAAACTTATCTGAAAAGAGAGGGAACCTTAATCTGATACTGAGCAAAATATAAAATTGGAGAGATAAGAACCTGCAAAATACAAAATTGGGGAGCTGGGAATTTTGGATGACGATTTATAGCAAAAGGAATTTTATTTCAGGGGACTATTTCATTGTGTTATTTGAGTTTGTCATGAGGTATCCAAAGAGATTTGCTGGGCGTTTTGGGAGGAAGGTCACAGAATTAAAGTGTCATTCTCATCACATTATATCCAGGGCACATACTATACACATGCCTTGTCACTGCTGATGTTACCCTTAATCACCTGGCTGAGATGGTGTTTGTCAGGTTTCTCTGCCGTAATGTTACTCTTTTTCCCCGTTTTCATACTATACTCTTTTGAAAGAAGTCACTATGTGCAGCCCACACTGAAAAAGTTATGCTCCACCTCCTTTAAGGGGCAGAATATATATAGATTATTTAGAGTTATTTTGTTTACTCCCCCATTTATTTGCCTATTTGATAGTTTTTTATATAAGTGTGAACACACTCATGTTTATTGATATTTTGGGTTGTAATCTTCTTCTGCCTTATTTATTTATTTATTTACTCAAATTGTTCCAATATTGGACACTGTTCTTTATTTGGTTACTGCGTCCCTTTGACATCCCCTTGTTGTCGATTTCTTTTTTCTAAACACTTCTTTATTTCCTGGCACTACAAAATGCTGCAGGCTCATCTTGTATATTGCCAAGGTATTTTTCCCATCACATTTCCACAACACTAATACTATATTTTGATATAATATTATATCCCAGGAGACTTCAAATGAGATACCAATTTTCCATGAAAATTTTAACTTCACATCTGGTAACTAATAGGAAAAATCAAAAACAACAAAACAAGAACAAAGATCATGAACATATTCTAAACATATGCCCAGAGGGAGCAACTATCCGGAAGATACCATATACAAACAGCATCCTTCCTAAAAAATGGATACTGGAAATTCTGTTTCCATGTGGTTTTAGCCATCCTGACAGAACTTTCTGCTAACAATAACTTAAAATACTGAGTGTTTTTTAAAGTATCTTTTTAAAAGCATCTATAATTTGTCAGGAAGTAGCAAGTTTTCAGACTCCAATAAGGAAGGGAAAGAAGGAACCCAGAGCTATTAGCCAAGAACTAAGAACAGCTTGCATTCTACAGGCTGATCCCAAGTTAGCTTGAGCTTCAGTTTTCAAGGCTTATCAAGCTATAGAAGACAAGAGAAAAAGGCCAGAGCCCACCTACCATATATATATATATAGCACATCTACGTTATGGTGAATTGCAAATAGACAGACACATCCTTTTCCTGTTCCCCAAGGAACAGCAAGGGAAATTTTTTTGGATGTTGGTGCTGGGTGAGAAGAGAAAATAAACTCTTGAAAATTTGTAACCATAGCTTGCCTTACATGGGTTATAACCCAAATTTACTCTATCTTGAAGATATGAGGAATAGAAGTACCATATCACCCAGGAATCCCTCTTCTAGGTATTTACCAAAAAAATCTGAAAACATTTATCTGTAAAGATATATATAACTCCATGTTCATTGTAACATTATTCACAGTGGCCAAGACATGGAAACAACCAAAGTGTCCTTTGATAGATGATTGGATAAAGAAGATGTGGTACATATATATAATGGAATATTGCTCAGTCATAAGAGAAGATGAAATATTGTCATTTGCGACAGCAATAATGGATCTTGAGATTATCATGCTAAGTGAAATAAGTCAGACAGAAAAAGTTGAGAACCATATGACTTCACTCACATGTGAGATGTGAAACAGAAAACAATAAATGAACAAAATAAAGAAACAAAAGTTCATAGACACACACAACAGTTAAGTGGTTACTAGAGGATAAGTGGGGGATGGTAGAAAAGGGTAAAGGGGGTCAAATATATAGTAATGAAAGGAGAACCGACTCTAGGTGGTGAACACACAATGCATTATATAGATGATATATTATAAGAATGTACACTTGAAACCTATATATGAAACCTATATAATTTTACTTTACCAGTGTCACCCCAATAAATTTAGTTTAAAAAATAATAAATAATAAATAAAAATCTCTCCATATACTAAGATTTCCGGTTATATTAGGTTGATACAAAGGTAATTGCAGTTTAAAAGGTTAAAAATAATTGCAAAAACTGCAATTACTTTTGCACCAAACTAATAGATGAAGATATTGGGGTTTAGGTTAATTAACTTCTCTAAGGTCAAAAAGTTCTAAGCGACAGAATTTGGATTTGAATCCAAACCGATCTTTCAATAATATTCACTGAGGACCGACTATGTGCCAAGACTTGTGCTAAGTATGGGGGACCCAGAGGGAAATACGACAGGCTTTTATTTTTATGGAGTGTTTTACATATATATATACATATATATGTTTGTAATTTGTAATGTTTTTATATATATGTAATTATATATATAATTATTTCAACAAATGAGAGAGCTATGAATATCTATCTCATACATAGTAATTTCAAATATAGGGATTTAAAAGAAATGCAAACTCTTGATTAAACTAACCCTCTGAAGAGTTCAAAGGAACAGAGGTACTAAGAACAGAGATTTTATTGCTTAAAAAAAGAAACTGAAAATATTTTAAGGTAGCAATATTAATTTAAAGTATCTACTAGAAACAATTAGCATCACTATGAAAGAAAAAAGAAAAAAGGTACCAGGATTGCATCCTGAAACTCTTTAGTCCCAAGGCTTCAAGTAGCATAGCAAAATCTCTGTAGTCTGTTCTGCTCATTTGGGGCTACTTTCCTCTCCCCTTCCCTGCTCAGTGGCCCTACACCCCATTCATCACTTCACAATAGTTCATCCAAGAGATGATGAGCGCAAAGATAGTTCTGGCAGGCTTTCCTGGCAAGGTGAGGTTGGAAAAATAATTTAGCCATTGATGTCAAAGGAAATCAGAATAACGCTGGTTAAAACTTAAGGAATTTAAGATTTCCATCTCAGCCTGATAATTTGGAGGTAAACTTCCTCACTCCACAATGAAGTCCTATTTCTTGCCAGTTATTAAAGTTCTTTCTCCTGTCAATCAATACCACTTTTGTTGAACATAAGCCATGTGGATTTCATCAGGACCTCTATTTTAAACAGAATATCAATGAAACTGTGCTGTTTGGGTTTAGAATACATGTACACTGTATGCTCTTGTGAAGAATAAGCCTATGATAGAGGTGTGTATAGGAAGAGAAATTTGTTTTATGATGTCTAGCTCTTGCATTGTTAAAAGTGAAATGATACAACTTCAGTAATAAATTTTGCACTTAATGTGAAAATGATCTCTCCTTGTGATGCTCCTTTTATACCACAAAGAGAGGCCACCGTTGGCTCTAACAAAGTATTTTGGTGTCACCTCAAAGTAGCTTAGTTTCTAGTGAAAAATCAAGTTTCACCATATTTTATTTTGAGACTCTTTTCTTGATGTACAGGATGCCAGAATACCTTTCATCACTCTTCCAGTAGCACAAATCCCAGTGAAAAATCTCCAAAAAGAGGGCACTGATAAGGCCTTCTGTGAGTCTGCATAATTCTGAAATGATACCCACTTCCTAATTTAAGGAATTGTTAGTCTGTCTAGATAAATGAAGACTGACCAACAAACATTACCATAAACATACACATTTATTTATTTGTGTGTTCCCTGTCTAGTTCCAAAACTGATATAGGCAGCCTAAAATAAAAAGAACAGAAAACATGTTGCCACTGGCCTGGGTATCTGTCCAGTGCACTGTTATTCAATCCATGGTACTTGATCACATAGAAAAAACTGTTTTGTTTTTTCTGAGTGATGCTATTTTTTTATTCTTAAATTCAATTTATTTACTTAATTTATTAAATGTGTATTACCTTAAAATATTTCAGATATAAAATAAACAATAAGATGTCATACAATAAAGGTCTGTCCCTTACCCCTGCTCCATATTCACCTACTTTCCTCTTCTTACTCTCAACTCATCCTAACAGGAACCACTCTTAGGAATTTTCTTATGTATCTGTTGTGAGTTTCCTTATGCATATTCAATATACAAGTACATATGTGTATGTATGCAAACACACAAACATATACATACATACATAAAATATTTTTGACACTGTGCACCCAATTTCATGCCTTGCCTTTTTAAAAAATACATATCTATATCTTGGAGGTCTTTCCTCTGTACATAAGGGAGTGACATCATTCTTTATTAAGTTGAGTAGTATTATATGAGTATCTTCTATTTTATTGAACTAGTCTTTTTTCAATGGACATTAGGTCACCAGGGCAGTCCATAACTTTATATCCTCATCTATTTTATATAATTCATGCATGTAAAATTTTGATAGCTATTGCTGAATTGCTTTGCATAAATGTTTATTTATTTCCAGTCCCACAAGCAGGGGTGAACATGCCTATTTTCACACAGACTCACTAAAAATGTATCAATCTTCTATTGGATTGTTGGTCTTGGTCTTTTCTTGATGATTTCTGGGAACTCTTGATACACTAGGGAAATCAGCATTTTTTTCAGTGATAAAAATTGTGTATTTTTCCCTGCTTTGTTGTTTATCTTTTGCTTTGCTTAAGGGCTATTTATGTTTTATCGTTTTACCATGCAGAAATCTTTTCTTTTTCTCTTGTATATGATCTAATTAATTTATCAGTATTTCTTTTATGGTTTCTAGATCTTAACATGGTTACAAAGACTTTTCCTACTCCAAGATCTCAAATAAATTCTGTTACATTTTCTTCAATTATACTTATGATTTAGTTTTACATTTAAATTTCCTATCCATTTTGGAGTTTATACTGATGTATGACATGAGGTATGGGTTCAACTTTATCTTTTTCCAGATGGTTACTCAGAGGTCCCAACATCATTTAATAAAAAAATTCATCTTTTGTCTTTAATTTGAGATACAACTTAGACGTTTTCATCTATTCCATTAGTCTGTCTGCCTGTCCATGTGCCAGTACCACAACTCAACTATTAAAGTTTTAGTAATATATCACTTGGGATGTATAATTCCCCCTTATTGCTTTTTTCTTTTAAAAATTTCCTGGCTCATCTTATGTTTGTTTTGTTTTCATTTGAACATGAGAATTACATTTTCAAGTTTTTAAAAAATCTATTGGCATGATTTTGGGGACATATTAAATATGTAAAGTCATTCAGTGTGTGTTGAACTCTTTGTGATTATTAAGGTTTCCTATCTAAGAACATGATACGCCTTTGCATTTATTCATATCTTCTTTTATACCCTTCAGAAATATTTTAAAATTTTCTTCATATATGTTTTGCATACTTATTGTTATATTTATTCTTATAGCTTTTTTTTTTATTTGTTGCCATAGAAAATGGAATTTTCTATTGTAGCTTCTAAATTCACTGAATACATATTTCTGGTACAATGATAAACACTGGAGTACAGCACAGAAAAAAACAAACAAGCTCCCTGCCCTCATAAAGCCTATAATAATAGTGGTAGTGCCATACGGTAAATAAATGATCACACCAATAACTATAAGATCACCATACTGATAAAGCCTATTAGGAGAAAGTACTGTGATGGAGTATAAGTAGGAACATGATCTACACTGGCAGGTCACATAAAATTTCCCTGAAGACATGTTACTTTAAGGTCAAAGGGAGGAGGGCCAACCTGTATTATTAGTAAGTCTTGAATAACTTCTTAGGATCCATTGGTGCTCAGTATAAATACTATTTATTGTATGCCTTTATATTTTGAGTCTGAGTCCTTGAAATGTTGAGACATTCAGAGAAGAAAAATCCTGGTTGCATTGTCAGTATTTTTCAATTTGCTAGGTTCCAGAAATGATAGTCTCAAGGCAAAGCACCGCAACCCCTACTAGAGTTGCCAGATACTTACACTAAAATAAGTAGTGCCTGTCAATCATTCTCCTGTGCTGTTAAAGACATGTATAAAGAAAATTTCAATAATAGCTATTATAACAAATTAAAAAGGAGATCTCTAAGGTTTTGTTTTGAGTGTGTGTGTGTGTGTGTGTGTGTGTGAAATTACCAAGACTGGGGCAAAATATACCACAAGGAAAGTGAGAAGAAATTTCAAAATAAACAAGTGAAAACACACCAAATTGAGCCATTTGCTTACAACAGGTTCTTCTGTATTGGAACCTCACTAATTGTGTCCAGGCTCATTTACAAAACTGGTTCACACTTGTTGGGGACCAACATTGAAGAAAAGATGTGAGGATGAAACGTTTCAGGCTATTTCTATTAAGGACATGGAAACTCCTTGCTGCATAACAAAAACCACCACTATAGGTAACCTGGAAAATGGAACCAACGGTCAGGATCTTAAAGAAAGTCAATGTTGCATTTATAAAAGAGATGACATGGAAGAAGTGAGACAGAGAACTGATAAGGATACGGGATGCAGGGATGAACAGAAGGAAACTAGATGCCAGCTAGTTTCAAAAGGGGATCAGGAATCTGGTTGTTCAACACAGAGAGTCTGTGGGGAATTGGGCTACCTACGGGCAGTATTTTCTGCTAAGCCTAGCGTAGGCCCTTTAGAGCTGTGCTGGGAAAAACACATTCAGACCACCTGGGTGAGGCTGGCCGCAATGATGGAAAAGTCTGAATTAGAGAATATTTTAAATAAAACGCAACCTTAGGTTCTCATGTATATTTAATAACATGGGTTTCTCTAAATGTGTGAAACAATCTGATACCTTACACAGCATAATCTTATTTACCCTTCTAATTTACCTACAATTCTTCATAGATAGGGCAGAAATTCACTGTAGTCCCTGCCTTGTCTAAATGATCAAAGGTATTTTATTAATGAAGTGTAGTTAAAGAGGTTTTCCCTGCTGCTTGACTCCTTCACACTCCCTCTTTCATTCTAAAAGACAGCTATAGTCTGTTTGCTAATTCTAAGCCTACTACACTCTTCTATAAATTCAGGTTGTTGTGGTAGGAGCACCCCAGGACAGAGTAATACCTAGAGTCCTTTAAAGAGTGGAGAGAGTTGATACTTAGTTAAATAAGAAGTCATAGCAATCTGTGATATCAGTATTTATTAGACTCCCATGCTGGTTGTCTGCTCGTGGCTACTTGAAATTCCCTATGACTGGAAATGACTTTCCCAGATGTTATTCTTCCAGAATCCCTAAAGCCAGGTGCTGCTTTGATTCAGGGGGCTCAGGAAATATTTTTGAAGTACCTTCCCGCAGGAGAATCCCTGTGCACCTCCTTCCATCCAGAACCACTGGAGTAGGTGACTTGGCTCCAACCAAAAACAGTGGAGCCAAGGGCTGGCAAAAAAGAGTACCAGCTCTGATTGATAGTAGCTGTCGGGAGCATGCCACCGAGAAAGATGCTCAAAATCTGTGGGATTTTGAAGCACACTCAAAATCTGTGGAAAAGTGTGCCTCAGTGGATAAGTAATGTCTGCCATGGGCATGGAGGGGAAGTGGCAGAATGTAAGTTAGTGAGGTGCCATTACAAATCACTATTTCCCCACAAATTAACTTCTGAAGAATTCTTAATGAGCATCTAGGACTCTCCTTATTGTGAGAGAGAGAAAGAGAGAGAACCTAGTATTCACACAGAAACAGAAAATAGTAAGAAGTTACATCTTATTGAGAAGGTATCTATCCACTTCAGAAGAGGGCCCTGAGTTTGAGGGGAGAAACATTGTGACTTGGCACATACCTAGAGAGGAATGTTTGATTAAAAGAGAGGGGGAAATCCTTGTTTATAAATTCTTGGTGAAAAGAGGAAGAAAATAAAACTAAAGGAAGGATGATGTTTTTAGTTGCTAAAATTAAGGAAGCTTGTGGCAAGCCAAAATATTTAAATCTTGTAGTAGTTTATGATAATTATGTGGAAAAAAAATCCACAAAAAAGAAAGAAGGGAATTCCCTAGTGCCAAATGATGCCTCCCTCTCTCCTTTGACACCATTTGAGGAACTGTGAAAATGTTTGCTCATTAGTTTTTCAACTCTGTGGTGTTTCCATTTCCTCTTGGTGCTGTTTCTTTTTAATATAACTCATATTATTTAATAAAAGAATGAATAAAAATATTGAAATTTTAAAAAACACAAACTGGGAAACCTTAGCAAATACTAGCACTTCAGCTCCAAGGGCAGCAAACTTTTGAATTAGGAACTGGGCCCCCAGTTCATGAATGAGTCTATTGAAGTACCGTACCACTACTTCAACACACAGTTGCCACACGGGTCCAGTTGGTGTGGGTTGTACTCCAACAACAACAGAGCAATAAGTACCAGACACTTGGCCCAAATGTTCCTACATGGCATCAGTGGCAAAAGGCAGTTCTCTTGGCCAGTTGGGACGACTGACAAATCATCGAATCGTTTTCCACACCTTGTGCCAAACAGTGCACTTGGTTACTCAGAATTTATGTAAGCTTCAACACACTGGGTTACGAAAGAAAAATTATATCAGGTGTCTTTTTTTTTTTTCATTTTAAGTTCTCATTTGTTCTTTTGCATTCTTTTAGTGTTTCAACATGTTTTGGAGTGTGCAGCAGGGGAAGGCAGTAAAAGAGAAAGGCAGAGACTTCCCCTAGATGCTGGAATCCATTATTGCTGAGTCAGCTACAAGCTGCCATATGGTCAAACCAATCACAGGATAGTAAGTTAGAGACAGCGCTGAGCCTCTGAAGACCTGGAAAGTGGTAACGCAAGACTCACTGCAGAGCAAAGGGCTCTTCTGAGACACACAGAGTAGGCTTGAGAGAGATGGGCAGAAACACTACAAGGTAAAAGAAAAGATAAACAAGGATACAGTCGCAAATTCTGAAACATGTGTTTGTTTTACCAGGGTGTTCCAAGGGTGTTGAGTGATTCCAGGTGTTTGGATTGTGCTAATTACTTCTAAGATTTTGCCTTATCTGGCAATTTAAAAGCATATTCCTCCAAGTTTACAGAAAATAAACAAACAAACAAAATGCCTAAATGCTTTATATCTTTCTGAACTCTACTTTCTTTAGGCTTGTAAATTCAATGTCTAATAGTGTCAAACGCTGCTTCTCCATCAAAAAACATGGGGTAGTTATCCTACCATCTAGCACCCTCTCCACAGCCAAAGCCCCGTGTGTGCATATTGTGGTGTTTGATTCACCCACTACTCGCCAGACCTCGAAACCAAATATATAATACTGAACTGTGACCTCATAGTATGCAAAACTTTTTGGCAGCTTCAACAATTTACCAAAGATTTTATTCAACCACTACTTTCATATTCTGATTGCAAATTTAGAGAATGCATTGCATGACTCCATTCCAAATCAAATCAGAGAAAGTAAGAAGGTACCTCTCATAGTGTTTGCCCATAAGAGATGCTAAATAGGCCTGTTATATCATTACTACTATAACCATTATCTTGTGAACATTCTCATACAGCCTGACAAATCATCAGTACATCCGTTTCTTAATTTCAGACTGGAGGGTTTTATTTTGTTTTGTTTTGTTTGTTTCTTTGTTTTAAAACAGTCTGTCATTCTCATAGACTTGGCTCAAAAACACATATCAGCCTAAATAGCCGGCTGACTCATTCAATGCTATCCAACCTCAGCAATCTAAATTCATGCCACGGTGTATGTAGTGGGCTGACCAGAGCCAGGATTTAAAAATGGCAAGGCAGTGATGTGACCACACTGGACCCACCCACCGATGGCCCTTTCCCCGAACCAACTGTATCAGAATTTCCCAGGAATGAGACAACTCTTGGGATAACACACAAAATACATAGAATTAGAACAATGTCAGTAACTGCATAAATGCAGCTATGTCAGCTGAATTCGGGAAGACCAAATGAAAGTCAAATAGCCATGGAAATGGGTGAGTCAGGGTAATTGAGGGTTGTCCCTTTACCGCAGGAGGAAACTTGCACATGAGCTGCCCTGCAGTGGAGCCTGAAGGACTAGGGCAGAGAGCTTCCAGGTGTAGCGTGTGGCTTAAACTCTAAGAAGATGTGTGGATGTAGCCACTGAAAAGTTGATCTCCACTCCGTTACACCTTGGGGCTCAAGCAGCTTTGCTTTGAGACTTCTAAATGAAGACATAGATGGAAGACTTTCCTCTCTTTACATTCAGCAACCTCCCAGAGCAGTCAGCAGGAGTCGTACCCTGTGAGAGGGACTCCACTCAACAGAAACAGTGGCTCCTCTGCCAGCAGATTTCAGGCTTAGCTCCTCCTGAGAGCAGCAGAGCTTCCTCTGAGCCATTGCCAATAATGGCAACTGAGAGGCACAATCCAGACCAATTCTAGAGACTCTTGAGACTCCCAGACATACTCTGAGAAAAATGTAGACAGGGCAAGAATTCTCATATAATAGGATTTTTTTGGATTGCAAGAGATGGAAACCCAACTCCAAGTGATTTAAGACAAAGATTTATTAACTCACATAGTGAGTAATTAAAGGGGATGGTGCTGACTTCCAGCATGGCTGGATTCAGGCTTTCAAACAATGTTATTCATCTCTCTCTCTGTGTCTCTGTCTCTCTTAGTCTCTGTCTCTCTGCCTTTCTCTCCCCTCTCAGTTCTGCTTTTCATCAAGAAATCTTCCATGTTAGCAAATGATCTACTGAGCTCCTATCATCTTTGTAGCCAGTGTTCCTGAAAAAGAATACAACCCCCCCAGTGTCCACATCAGTTTTCAGAAGGACTCAGATGTGTCTGGATTGTGTGATTTGTCCATCCCGGAAGCAATTATTGTGGCTAAGAATGTGAAGTACTGTGATTCTCCAGCCTAATTCATGGTGCCTTCTCCATGAATTAGAGGTTAGAGGTGGTTTATGCCTGTTGGTTGACACTGCCTGAGAGGGGAAGGACGCACCCTCAAAAGGAAGGGGCAGAAAAGAAAGAGGAAAAAGTTACAAATTACCTCTGTACTGTATAAGCAGACTGGGGCTTGCAGCTAAACAATTACAAGATTAACTACTGAGATAACATCAATAACAAATCTGAGTACATTTGAGATATATTTTACTGCCATCTTTGAATTACTTTTACTATTTCATTGCTAACAGTCATCTGAGTTCAGTCCCCTCAGCAACATCTGCTTGAATTTCTTGCTATTGTCACTAAATCCAAACACCTTTTTCCTCCCTAAAATGTATGGATCTACCAAAACACACCTGGATTGAATGTACAAGTCTATTTTCTTTTTCTGATTATGAGTAATGAAACCATAAGCTGGCCTACTTGCTCTTTCTTCACATGAAAAGCAGTTTCTGCCTCAGGGCCTTTGCATTCACTGCTCCCTCTACTGGGACCATTTTTCCCCAAAATATCCATGTGGTTAATGCCCCATCATCTTCAAGTCTTTGTTCATCCTGACTATCCAGTTTGAAATTGTAAACTAGCCCTTTCATCCCCACCTACCCCACACTTATTCTGTACTTTTTTTCTGTAGCACTTATTACTTTATAAAACATTATAAAAATGACCTATTTATTATTTTTCTTTTACGTTGTTTTATCCTTATTCAAATGTAAGTTCCAAAGGACAGGGATCTCTGTTTGCTATATTCCAAGCACCCAGAATAAAAGCACCCTGGCACAAAGTAAATATCTGGTAAATGAATGAATTCCCCCAAAGCCTCAAAAGCATAGGCAGACTGTTATTAAAATTTTGGAGATTTTAGCACAAAACAAATAACAATGTCTAATTAAATACTAGGTATGTTTTCTAAAAATAACTAAGCAAATCATGGCCCATTTCTCTCCTTAGAGCCCAGTTTATTGCCCTCATCCTGGATTTCTTCTTTTTTTTTTTTTAAGCCTTATTTATGTTCTCTCTTCTTCCTCTTCTCCACTTTAGGACAAACACTGGGAAATTACAGACATTCCTCTTTATTAGTCAGAACAATTCAGTCCTCTTTTCTCACCTCCGTGGCTGTGACATGACCAGGTGACCCCATCTTTGCCAGCCAGAAGAGCCTATCAAGAAACAGGATGGTGTTTCCCAATGAAAGAATCCCCTAGCTCTGAGACGACACTGCCCTTCTGCAAACTATGGAATGTGTAGTGAGGTTTTACTCTAAAGAAAACTTTCTCCTGCTACATATGTCAGTATATCAGGAAATGTCAGTGTCAAAATAGTAACCTCAATGTAGAAGACCTAAGCGTAATTTTTTTTCTTTCTTCTTTTTGCTTATTTTAGTTTCTACTTTTTTTCCAACATAAACATGTACTAGTACTTGTGTAATAAGGAAATGTTTTAAAAATTATTCTGTAATATGAGTTCTGTAATATGAGTGTACATCTAGTAAGTAAGCAAGTAGCTCTTGAAACATCTTAGTCACAGACAGAGTAGAGCATATGTGTGCTGAACACAGGCAGGAAAGGATGGAAGGAGCAAAGAGTCACCCCAAATTATGGAGGTAACTACCAGTTCTAGTCAAAATGAAATAACAGAGACCTCCCTTTTTAAGTAATTACAAAACTGAACAAAATATGAACTAATGGTTTTCAGACACTGGACAACAGGCAGCATGGGACAATAATCCTTGGGGGAATGAAAACAAATGTGGTGAGCCCTATACTGGATGAGAATAACAGAAGACTGGAAGAAAGTTTATGGAGAGAGTTTCCAGGACTCAGCACTGGGAGGGGCGAGTCAGACAGAGCCCATCAGTTTCCCTGAGCTGTAGGTACAAATTTGAGAATTCGGGGAGATCAAGGCAGCTAGAATTCAGAAGGTAGAGTACTAAAGAGGAGAGAGCTTCATGGAGAGGAGTGAGTTTCATGGAAGAGAGAGAGCTATGCAGAGAGAGAAAGCCAGAGAACTGTACAGAGTTCCCCTGGATTTTTAGCTGAATTCTGATCAGCTCATGTATGAGGAAACTTCCTCATATTGAAGAAAGAACTGCAGGAAAGAAACAGGCAGGAAGAGTTTGTGTTCCCATCAGCCATAGAAAAACTTCATAATGCACAAGGAATCAGGTAGAGTACTCAAAAAAGTTTTGCTTCAGTAGTGGGTAAAAATTAGCTCTAACCTAAATGCTATTCCTTTCCCACCTAACAAAGCATAAAAGCATGTCTTGAAAGGATTAAACTGTTTCCAAGTAATTTAACTCATCCTTGAGCAAAGCTCAAGAATATTTAAAGAAATAGAAAAATATCCAGCACACAACAAGGTAACATTCATAATATCTGGCATGCAATAAAAAATTACCAAAGAAGCAAAAGAATATAACTCAAAGAAAAATCGGTCAAGAAAAATAGACTCAAAAAGTACATAGATGACAGAATTAGTAGGCAAGAAAATTAGTATCATTATTATAAATATATTCTGTATGTTAAAAAAGATAGAGGAAAACATAAACATGATAAGGATAGACAGACGATTAAAAAATTTTTTAAAAATTGAAATTCCAGAATTGAAAATGACTACATGGGACTAACAGTAAAGTGTACAGTGTAGAAGAAAAGGTCAGTAAACTCGAAAAGAGAGCAATAGAAACTATCCAAAATGGGACTCACAGAGCAGAGAGACAAAAAAAAAAAAAAAAAAAGAGCATCAGGACGCCAACTTCAAACAGCCTTACATGTAATTGGAGTCCTCAAGGAAGAGGACAGAGAAATAGTTGCAATAATAATAGCTGAAATATTTCCAAATTTGATGACATCTATAAATCACAGATTCAAAAAGCTCAATGAACCCCAAGCATAAGAACAGTAAAGAAAACTATAACAAGACAAATAATAATCTAATTGCTTAACTAGTAATAAAGAGAACATCGTAAAAGCATCCAGAGGAAAAGACATGTTATGTACAGAGGAACAAGGATGATGGCCAACTTTTCATCAGATGAATTCAAACTAGAAAATAATGGATCAATATCTTTAAAGTGCTAAAAAATAAAAATGACTGTCAACCTAGAATTCTAGACAGCAAAATATCTTTCAGAAATAAAGGTAAAATAGGAATTTTTTTCAGACATGTAAGAGCTTACACAATTCACCAGAAGACCTTAAACACATTTAAAAAAAAAAAAGGAAAAGAAGTCCTTCGGGCAGAGGAAATTGAGAGAAAATGGAAATCTATACAGAGGAATGAAGAACATTGGCAATGGTAAACACGCCAGTATTTTTTTTTTTTTTAGAAAATAAAATTCATAAGATATCAAATATTTGTGACAGTTTAGAATCCTTTAATCAGTTATTGGTGAACTTATTCTGCCAGAGACACACAGATAAATCTGTGGCTGCTCAGCAATTACCAGTGAGCGTCACTTTATAGGACTGCCTACCTTCCCCTGCATCTTTGCAACAAAGCAAGTGTATATTGGCTCCACACACCTTCTGTCTATGGTGCCCCCTCACTCACCCTCAGTTTTGGTCCTTGTAACCACAAATCAGGGAAGGCTGATACAGCAAAAAGACAGGCACACCCCAGGATTCGGGTAATGAGGTCCTTCTAACCCAATGGATCCTATCCTAAATGTGTTAACTCAGCCCGTCTCTTGCCCATTGTTTTTTTGCTATAGGATTTAAATTGATTCAATATACTATGTGATTTATGAATCTTCATTGGTTGGTCTTTCTGTGTCTGGTTGGTGACTCTACTGTGACTTTAAGGTATTTCTCACTGCAACATGTCAGAGGCTCATTTGAGGGGGTACATCGAAAGAGCAGGGTTTTTCTTCCTGTATTAATTAATTTTGCCTCTCACCCATGAGTATTAAAATCTTTTTCTTTCTTTTTTTTTTTTTCTTTTTTTTAATGTCAAGGTAGTCAACTTCTTTCCAAAGATGTTCTGTGTGCTATGTTGGATGAATTCCTCACTGGGAAGAAATTTTCTGTGAACTGCTTTTCCATGGGCTATACTTAGATCATTGGCCTTGAAAACAGGAATTCTTGGTTCAAATCTTACCTATTCTTTTGCTCCAATTACTAAAGTTCTCCAAAACTCATTATTTAGAAATCTGTTAGAAATCTAGATTTCTCTAGATTCCCATCTATGGAATAGAAATTAAAATTCCCCTTCTTGTCAAGTTGTTGTTATGATTAAATGACTTAACATTTTTCTAGTGCCTGTTATGGAGCTTAACACACAATAAGTGTCTGACAAATGCACACTCTATCTTTCTTTTTTCCCTTTCCCTTGACTTTGCAACATTTGTGCTGAGAAGCTATTCCTTCCCTTTCATTGCAGCTCCAGAAGTGGGGTACAGAAGCCCCAGCCTGCATGCTATCTATGTCATCTTCTCTCTCCAGTTAGCTCCCTCCTCCACTCTGGAAAACTTCCATTGGTGGGCTACACCCTGAACAGACTCTGCCCAGGCAAGAAGCCATTTCTGTGGTTCACACATTTGTTTACTAAGAACACTAAGAAAATGCCAAGGCCCACACTGTCTGCTCTTTCTGGCTTCATTCTCATCCTCTTCTCCCTACGGAAACAGTTACAACTTGCCTAAGGCAGGAATCAAAGGTTGTTACAGGCCCTGGCCAGAGGAACAACTGTAAGAATGATTTCCTAGTAGATTCTAAAACTTCAGGTATCTTGGCCACTCCCATCCGATTTCCATGACAAGAAACTTCCTTCCCTGTTTCCACTTTAGTGAAAGACTTACAGGAAATGTTGTAATCCTATCCAGAGAGGGAAAACGTCTTAGAGAAGGTAAGAGCCACCCTGTGATTCAGTGAGCCAAAACTCAAATTCATGAGGGCTTCCCCCTTTTCCCAACTGGACTTGTCACCCCAAGTATGGTATTTTATTTCTCCTGTGTCTATTTAGTCCTACTCTTGCTCCTCTGCAGAAGTACCTCCCATTTTTTAATTTGGTCTCTTACTTCAGTGAAACAAAGAGCTCATTCGAATCGATTTTTATGTTGAAGTCCTTCACTTCTGTCATTGTACTTGCACACTTGCTGTTTGTGTTTTACAGGATATTCATTTTTGAGGCAAGCAGACTTACGATGTGTGATGATGCTCTTGGGCCTCAATAGAAAGGAAGTTACAGGAATAATGCTCTTCCCCACAATTCTTACACACCTACCCAACTCTCTATCCTTCCTTTCCTGAACAGGGAGGAGGCAGGATTACAGTATGAAAACAAAGATGAACAAAGCATGGGGCCTTTCGCAATTGTCTTTACCCATTTTAATGGAGATATGGGACCTCAGCCAGGCTGTATAAATTAGCTGTAGAATCAGATTATTGTCTTGGCAAAGTAAATCACTTGAACTCCTAATACCAATTTCAGAGAGCCAACCAATTCCAGGCCGTCATGGCAATAATGACATTGTTATCAGTTTTAGCCCATTAGAGCTGATACCTATATGTGTTTTTTAACAGGAAGAGACTGCGGTTTTCAAACTCTTAAAAATTAGTACTCATGACTTTTCTTTTAAGGTGAAGATACATCATTGTTGGAAAGATAGGATTAAAAGTGAGGAATTCATTTTGTAAGTGCGTCCTTTGTGTTTGGTAGCCAGGCCACCAGCCAACTGCTTTTAGTTGCTTATTTGTTTCTTTTTCCTGGGTAAAGTGCAGGGAAAGAATAAAGATCAATAAAAGTATGCTTGAGGAGCACAAGAATTCATTGTTCTGGTTTGTATTATTAGAAGGAAAAAAATACCAAGAGTGAGAGAACATCTTATAATTGTAAAGCTAAAATAAGATCGAGATTCTTCCTTCATCATTGTGCACACTTCATTTTCCCGTTTTATACACCAGGGCAGCTTTCTCAGCTTCCAAGAATTGAAGGACAAGTTGAGAGAGATGAGTATAGCTCTAGCAAACATGACAAAGGACAGCGAAGTATTCTATGGGAAAACTCTTATAAGACAAATGAAAAACTGCAATAAACCTTTCAAAATATGCAAACATGCATGGCTCAGGGGTTTCCTTTTTCCTTTTTCAAAGAATGTTCACTTTCCTTAAGTTCCTTGATATTTGAATAAAATCCTCAAAGCTAAGAAGGGCTTATTGGTAGATCCTTGAAAATCATATGAAACGAGTATTCTGGCTCCTTGGAAGTATTTAATGGAAAGATTGAAAACATAAGTCTTTGTTCAACATATTGATTTTTTTTAAAAGTATGTTTCTATACTACTTTTCAACACAAATGAAAGTACTCTTATGCTTTCTCTTTTCTTTGAGGTAATTCAGAGTTTTTAACACTTTAGCCTACTTTTAGGCATATTTTATTTTAAAGCTCACTTTCTATGAGAATTTTAGAGGTTTTAAAATGTTAAGCTTTTTAGAGTTGTTCATGCTTAGAAACATTATTGATGAGAAAAGTAATTTTCACAAAATACAGTTAATCTCAGGCTTTTTTTGAGGGCTTGGAAGAAAGGCATAAGTGTGTAATAGGACTGACAAATTTTTATTATTTCTAACCACTTCTGGGGTCTTATATAGCTAGTAGTCTCCATTCTTTCGACACTATTCCAATTCATTTTAAAGAAATTTTGATTTGGAATCCAAGACACATTTCCTGAGGAAAAGGTACCATTTTGCTCAACATACCGCATATCTCTTCTCTTGGTTTTCATCCTACACTTTCCTGGGCAATTTCTCTCTATTTGGAGCAAGATTGTAGTAAGTCTAATTACTCAAACAGGGTCTTAAATGGCCTTCTCTTAAAGAAAATGTAAACTTTCAAATGTAAAGGAAAACCAAATTCAAGGTTTCAAATTCTACTGTGATATTTCATCTTAAAAGATAAAACATGGTACTCCTTTTCTTCTAATGAGAAAAAAGTTACTGAAAAAGAACATAACTAAAAGCAAGACAATTACAGCCACTTAAAAATAACTAACTACACATCTATAATCAACAAAAATGTCAGCTATGCTTGAGTTTATGGGTAGATTTTCATTTTTAACTTGATTCTGATTTCCAAATTGTTTTCAATATGCTTATATTACTTTTATAATGAAAAACATCCATAAAGCTTTCAAATAAACATTCACCTAATGAGTCAACCGGTAAACTTCCTTAAGTTTTTGCTATAATCTTTTGTTCATCATTCAGATGCTGTAAAATATACCAATTTATATGAACAAATGTGGAATTCCTTAAACGTCTTTCAGGCTTTTAAGGCTAAAAACTTTATTTCACAGAAACAGGAATACTAGCCTCTTGATATCGTTGAGGAAAGAAAGCACTGTGCTAGGAAGAAAATATCCAGGGGCATCTGCAGAGCAGGGCCGGATACCAGAAATGCTCCCCCAGCTTCCATAGGAACGACATTCTCCTAAGAACATAAGTTGGACAGGCGTTGTTACAAGTCACTCTAGCTGCCTCTTAACCTATTATTGTTAGAAATATCAGAAGCAGCCCAGACATTTTCCCCAGTGGTCTGCTCTAAGCGGAGGAATACAATATCCCTTGTCCATGAGGGCACAAGCTCCATGACTGCTGTGCCTCTAATGACCAGAAGAGCCTGACATTGGTAATGCCCTATACATAATGTACTGAATGGATAAATGATGCTGAATAAACATGCAGTATTTCATTCAGCATTCTTTGGTTTTTGTTTTATTTGTGTATCTGTTTGTTTTATTTGTTGTCTCTTTGTTCCCATTACAAAGCAAACTCTCCTAGGGGCAAGAACATGATCTTCTTAGTATCTAATAGAGTACTGGTACATAGCTACTTTCAAGGAATGTCCGAAGTTCTTATATTACAGGATGACACTATGGAAATATGCAGTACAGTCTAGTGGTTAAAAGTTTAGACCCAGGTAGCCACACTGTCCTCTTTCAAATGCCAACTCCACCCTTACAAGCTATCTAACCTTTGGACAGGTAACTTCTCTTTTAAAATAGAGATAGTAACAGTACCTACCTTACATGGTAGTTGTAAAAATTAAATAAGTTAAAACATCAAAATGCTTAGAACAAACCAAGCACATAGTAAGTACAAGTGTCCTCGGTATTATTAATTTTAACATTTCGCCTAGGTTTGAAGTCTTCTAACTAACTCTAAGCTCTAAGTTTTTTAGTTCATTTTCCCTCAGAAAAACACAACTTCCTGTTTCTAAGGAGGGACAAAAACTTTTAAAAGTTATAAAAAGTCTCGAAGCCTTCTTGGACATCAAATAGATCTTACACAACAACATTTTGATGAGTTAAGTGTAAAGGAATCAAAAACATAAGGATTAAATTTCCTTTATAATACAAATGGGCTTAAAATGAAGAGAAAAGTGCTTAGCAAAACACACTTTGGGTTTGCCAAACCCAAAACATTGAAAAACAGTTCAAGACATTCTGCAGGCCTACAATAGAACCAGGTCCCCCTCATCTGTAGTGAAAATCCCCACTTGTCTGGACCACTGAGCTCCAAACTGGTCCACAGCTTCTTACCTTTTGATCCATCTTCTCAAAGGATAACCTTACCCCAATTTATGAGGCACTGTGCCACATCTCAGAAGCAGTACAAAAGCAGTTTATAAATTAGAAGACACAAATAGGTTATCGTCAGCATATGATTTTCATTTTAATATTTCATTGAAGATTTTTAACTATGCATGTGAATGAATAATATGTTCAATATACTAAAACAAAGGTGTAGACTAATGTCTCATAATAAGTTGGTATTACATTTTTCTGTTTATAACATAACTTATGAGTAAGAGGCAACTTGGATATTTGAAAGTATTATTCAGGATCAAGTAATAGCCTAAAAATTGTTTTTTACATTAAAACAAGTGTTTCTGAGATGATTTTTGAGAGTCTTGATACCAGGCTATCTGCATGCTATCAGGATTAGCAAACATGTAATTGCCTGACTTGAACACTCTTTCCCTCATATACTAAGTCTATGAGCTATTCTGTAGCTCTAATTTAAGAAAACAAATGTTTCAAGTTTTAGATTTCTTCTGAAATAAATAATTTTCTACACTAAATCCCTTTACAGGCTTTCATAGAAGAGCAAAGAAAAGCAGACTGAAAAACTGATACCCCAGAAAAGCAGACAGGAATCAAAAACCAATGTTAATATTAATGACCTGGTCACATCTAAAGAAGCAATGTTTTAATAACACAGGCAGATATAATAACCTATTATTTTTTTTCTGTTAAGCCCTGCTACATTTGAGTATTTCCTGTAGTAACTTGGATCCAATATCATAGGACTTAATGTATCAGTTAATAAGTCTCTCTGTAAATAAAATATTGGGATAAAACAGCAAAAGAATTTAGTGTTTCTGAATATATCTGAAATTGAGATTAGAGAGAGGCAAAACTAACTTAAAATATATTTCTCCATTTTAAAATGTATTAGTTTTAATTGTTTTTCTTTTTTTTTTTCTTAATGACTTAAGTAAAAAGATACTTAAAAGTATTTTTCCCTGTTTAAGAGCAATGTGGGTGGCCCCTTCCTTTAGGGACTGTCAAATTCTCTTTGAGTAGGAAGTTTGCCACTAAAAGAACAATCTTAAGAACAAAATGTTGATCTGATATGCACATATAGTCTCATTTTTAGAACAAATTAAAATTTTGATGAATATAAACACTAGTTTGCATTTCATTAATTTTGTAAAAATGTCACCAAAGTCAGTACAGGATTTACTATAAACCCCACCAATCCCTTACCCTACCCACTGATCAGGTTTGCCTAAGTATCTTCCTTCTGATGAATTCAAAATAAGATTTTCTGCAGACAGGTTATCTTGCCTCATGAGAGACATGGAGGCCCTTGATCAGTAACAGAAAGTGTTTCAGTTAGAAAGCAAAAATAACCACTGTAAAAGTAAATTTTTATGATGACCCATTGTACTATATTTACATTTTGATTTCTCATGATCAAAAAAAAAAAAACCACCTATCTCTGATGGCTACAATTTTTGCTATAGTAGAATGTCATAGCTCATGAACTGGATCAGCTTTTAAAATCAACATCTAAGAACATCTGTGTCTCTGACTACTTATTGTCACTCAGATATGCAAGTATAATGGCTATTTGATCACATAGAGATATTTAAAACACATAATAGCAGCTGCCAAAATAAAATCTGTGGGTTTAGCATATGTGTTGATGAAGACTCTAATTAACTTTCTTTCTCTTGTGGAAACTGATAAAAAGGACTCTAAGTTCACTTCGTACTCATCAAACATGTACTGAAGATCCGGTAGATGCTAGCCACCCAGGAATCCAAGAAAAGTAACGTACCACAGTTTAACCATAGGTTATAATTTATTTGAAATTAAGACTTAAAGCCTGAAAAATTATAGAGTTGAAGGAGTCCTTAGAGATCATCTAATCCAACCCTCTCATTTTAAGTTCCAGAGAGGTCAAAAGAGTTGTCCAAATTAAGTGCCATTTGATGTGTTTAAAAATTGAAAAAAAAAAAGATGCATAATTCATGCTCTTGACACGTATGTGAAGTCTCGTGCATTCGTTTATGTAGCCATCATTTATAATTTTAATGTCTCATAATTACCTATGCCATTCTTTGGATCAAAACTGATTTGTTTGCTTTTACTCTTAAACAAAAATCTCTGTCCGAGCATCCATTTTGGAATAGTGCTAATTAAATCAAGGCTATTCCTTTTGTGCTGATTCCTTTTCTTTTTTTTTTTTTACCTTTTTTTAGTTTAATTTATTTTTTTTTATTAATTTCAGGTGTACAAAGCAACATAATAGTTAGACATTTAAACCCCTCATAAAATGACAACCCACCCCCCAAGCTATTATCCTTCTGACATCTTATATAGCTGTTACAATACTATCGATTATCTTCCCCATGTTGTACTCCACATCCTGTGACTATATACACCTATATATTTAGTTATAGTTGACATTCGATATTATTCTACTTCAGCTTCAGGTGTATAGTGCATTGGTCAGGCATCTACACAGTCTATGACGTGATGCCCCTGATAAGTCCAGTGCCCATCTGGCACCTTACGTGATCTTTAAAACATTGTTGATTATATTCCCCATACTGTATTTACTATCAATTTACATTTCTTAATGCCTTCACCTCTTTTACCCTGACCCCAACCCCATTCCCATCTATCACCCCGATAGATCTAGTACCTATCTAGCACCATATTTAGTTATTACAATATTATTGAGTCTATTCCTTATGCTGTACCCTACATCCTCATGATTACTATATAACACCCAATTTGTACTTCTTAATTCCTTCCCCTTTCACCTATCCTTAACCCCCCTCCCATCTTAAAGAAGTCCCTCTAAGAGTCCTTGTAATACTGGTTTGATGGTGATGAACTCCTTCAGCTTTTTCTTGTCTAGGAAGCTCCCTTTCTGTCCTTCAATTCTAAATGACAGCCATGCTGTCATTTAGAATATAACCAATCTTGGTTATATGTCGTTGCTTTCAATCACTTGGAATATTTCCTGCCACTCACTTCTTGACAGCAAAGTTTCTGTTGAGAAACCAGCTGACAGTCTTATGGAGGCTCCCTTGTAGGTAACTAACTGCTTTTCTCTTGCTGCTTTTAAGATTCTCTCTTTGTATTTAACCTTGGGAAAGCATCTCCTTATAAAATTATGCCAACTAATAAATGAAAAAAGTGATATAATTAAATATTACCTTTTTGCAACCCTAATGAATTAATATATCTAAGCTTTGAACATCAGTGGCTATAAACATTTAAAAAGAGCAAAGATCAGACATTATGTGCTTCCTGATGAAAACCATAGTACTTTCAAAAAGATTGAGCCTGAATCTAATTGAGTGTCTGGATCCAGCTGCCAATCTGCCGAAAATACAAAGGGCAGAGGAACATGTTGAACTGTACCATGAGTATGCCGTCAGCCAAATCCAGATTGTTGACTCTGACAGGTCCAATAATCTCGGTTCTTCACAGATATGTTGTAAGAAAAATAAAGGAATGGCTAAGGAACCTGTAGACTAAAGGAGGCATAAAGGATGTATCAAGTTTTACAAAATGGGCAGGACTGAATTACAGTGTCTAAAGATTCTCATTTAGGTAAAATCATTTTAATGATAAAATCTTTTTAATGATAAAATAAAAAAATTTTAACGATAAAATCATTAAAAAATGCAAGGTATTGCTTACTATGTACAGCAGGATCATGGATACTTTTGGAGGAAGGGAGGTACTGTAATTGGGACAGATTCATGAAGGCCTTTCTGGAGAGGCTGCTATATTAGGCAGGGTTCTCTAGAGAAACAGAACCAGTAGGATATGTAGATAGATAAATACAGATGACAGATATAGATCTAGATAATACAGATATATAGGCTCCTGCAATTATGAAGCCTGAGAAGCCCCACTATCAGACATCTGCAGGCTGGAGACCTGGGAAAGTCAATAGTGTAATTCAGTCCCAAGTCCAGAGGCCTGAAAACCATGGGAACTGATGGTGTAAATCCCAGTGGGAGAAGATCATACGAGATGCCCCAGTTCAATCAGTGAAACAGAACAGGGATGAATATCTCCTTCCTCCGTTTTTGTTCTATTCAGACTCTCAATAGAATGGACGATGCTCACCCACATTGGAGGGGGCAGTCTACTTTACTGAGACCATAGATTCAAATATAATTTCATTGAAAAACACCCTCATAGACACGCCCAAACGCAATGTTTCACCTGGGCACCTTTTGGCCAGTCAAGTTTACACATAAAATTAACCGTCACTGCTGGCAATGTTTTATTTCTTTCTTTTTTTAAATTAAATTTATTGGGGTGACAATTGTTAGTAAATTTACATAGATTTCAGGTGTACAATTCTGTATTACATCATCTATAAATCCCATTGTGTGTTCACCACCCAGAGTCAGTTCTCCATCCATCACCATATATTTGATCCCCTTACCGTCATCTACCAACCCCCCACCCCATAACCCTCTGGTAACCACTAAACTATTGTCTGTGTCTATTTCTTAAAATGAGTGGTGGTTTCACACTGTTTGCCTTGTAATAATTTTCTCAGCTATACATTTTGTGTGTGTGTTTTTCTGTACCTGTGTTTGATTTTACAATAAAAGGTAATAAATTAATAAAATACAAGCCTATCTCCTATCAAATATAAGTTACATATCTATATGAAAAGTATATTTTATGGGCAGGAATATTTTTTAAATGAATCACGTGTAATGTTTCAACCTACTGCACAGAGCTCAGGGTTCTCAATATAATAGAGAAAATATTATTAATATTATAGCCTCTTTAAAAAATAAGCAGTGTCTTAAACATCTTATGTTATCCTATGGGCCTAGCACAATGGTGGGAATAGCTACTATTTATTGAGAGTTCCCCATATGGTGGGCACTATGCCAGTTGCTTTGCATGAATTATCCCATTTCATCCTCCTACAACCTTAACAATAGTGACTGTAATTCTCTTAAAGAATAGTCCACTAAGGAGATTGAGGCTTAGAGAGGTTCAGTACCGTGACTGAGGACTCCCAACTCTAAGTGGCACAGCTGGAATTTAAACCCTAGCAGTCTGACTCAGAGCAAGTTCTACCTCCAAAGCAGATGTTCCACGCATACTTGTCTAACTGAATTTTTTACAAAAAATTAAATACATTTGATCTTTCTACTTTCTGTTCATTGCATCATTGTGGACATTTTTTTAAAATCAGATAATTATATTTGTCTTTGCGTTAAATGAATTATACCAAATTGATGTAAACAACACATTATATCAAATTAATAAAACACAATATATCAAACAATATTTGGTAACTTTCGCAAAGCATAGAATTCTATGCACAGTAAGTGTTCAGGCTTAGTAATATTTTTAAAAGACAAGGAAGAAAAGAAACCCATCCTCAGATTTACAATCCTTAGGAAAATCAATATCTCAGGATCTGCTTCCTCATTAGTTTTCTTTAATTTCCCAGTGATTCTCTTAAACAACCCTAAATAAACAAAGTGAAATGGATCCAAAGGGTGCTTATTAGAATCAATGATCATGTTGATCATGTTTTCAACTTTCTTAAGTGCTTAAAACATTAAAAATAAAATATTGTTCTGTTTTGGCTGTCTTGTATACATTGTTTCAGTGTCAATACAAATCTTTGAGACAGGTGATTTTCATAACTTTAACTGTCTATGTAAATACAGGAAATCAATATTATATAGAAAAATAATATAATTATTTTTATCATATTAATAAACACAAAACTTTTGAGTGTGAGCATCTTAAAAAGTTGTTCTACTCAAAACAGCATTTATATCATCCAGTTCACCCTTAGGTGTTCCAAGAGCAAATCATCCAGATAGATTATTGGATAATGAACTATTCAGAAGAATGAAGATTCTTGAAATACCTTCATTTTGCAGTTGTTTGAAGATGAGGAAAGTTGGTACTTTTACTAAGAAAAGTAACCCAAGGAATTATGAATGTAAATACCTGAATTAACCTCCTCAACTAATAAATATCTGATGCTTTGTTAACAGAGGAAGGGAGAGAGAAAAGGAGAAGACAGTGATAAAAAAAAATTCCATTAAAATAGGAGACACAATTGGAATTTTGAGTTGATGTTGCAATATCTGAATTTCAGTAGGATATGTGATTTTAATAAAATTCTGCTTGGAAAACTACATTCCAGAACCTCACAACTTTTAAGGACACTTTTATATTATGCAATTAAGCTTTGGACTTTACGTAAATATCAGATGGTCTTCATTTCACAATGAGGTGGCTATGGTCACATTACATATTTGCTATGACAAATATTATTATTAACCTCATTAGATACAAATTGCTTTCTGTTATCATTTGTATTGGGTTATACCCAGTAACGTTTTGTGTGAATTTTGTTACTGTTGTCATTGCCAGATTCTGGATCAGTGTAAAAATTCACTTACCCTATAATATGTGTCTACCACTCTGTGACACCCTTTTCTTTCTACCAGCTTTTCTTTCGTTCTGTCATTCATTGAACAGATAATTATTGACCAAACCTCATGCTAGACAAATGCAGTATGATCTTGCCCTCATGTTGCTTACCCTAAAAGGGGGTATAAACAAATACACCAGTAAATATTGCAAAATGTGATATTTGCAAAATAGAAATAAAAACTAGATTGTTTGGGAGCATAAGGAAGAAGGACTGAGCTCAGACTGGTAGGGGAGGTGGAGAATGACACACCTCTTTAACATCACCACCATCAACAATAAGGGGAACTGTTTAAAAACCAGTAGATAGAATCAAAAATTTTCCCACAGGATTGTCTGCAACCAGTCCCTCTTCCTTCCACAGACCCCTACTCATTGCTCTCTTGAGCTCATCCCCCCTATTCAAAGCACCACTTTAAAAATGTTGCCCTTACAGGACTAAGACCAGGAAACTGACAATTCGCAAAGCAGTCGGCTGGCACCGAGGCTCAAAAGAACAGCCCCTCAGAGCAGAGGCTCCACTCTTTAGCCCAAACACTAGTTGTTATAATCCCTTCTGCCTTCTGTGCTTATATACTACAGGCCTTCTTCGATTACCAGACACTTTGAAGATCTCACCTTCTCTCATTACTTGTCTTCTACATAAAATGCCCACAGATGTGAGTCTGTTAGAATGTGTGAGAACTGCAGTTGATAATTTATAAACCAATACTCTCTCAGGTTTGAAATTTGTTAGAATCCAATGGCGTTGAAAGAGGGCATGTTGCTGCAGGAGCACCCCCTGCTGGCCTCAAGGAGAGATGTCGTAAAACTGGAAGTGGAAGCTGACAGGCCTGGAAATAATATTCAACACTTCCTATCTAACAACAAGTATTTATGAAGTGATAGTCTGTGATACAAGAGGACTGAGATTATACATCCCCGGCAAACGGCCAACATGATTATCTTTTTAAAAAATTTTTACAACTAATACATTTAATAATTTAACCTCTTCTAGAACAACAATCACAAAAGGAACTTGTGGTTTATCTAAATTCAAGCATCATGGAGGTGTTTTGTTTTGTTTCTTCTCTAAATGCAGTCAAATCAGGTTATGCACCAACTGAGCAAGAACAGAATGACACAAAGGAACACCTAAATAGACCATGTTCTTGCACAGGGAGATTCAATAGTATGAAATTGCCAATTGTCCCAGATACAGCTACAAATGCAACATCATCTTAACCAGAACCTAAATGGGATTCATTAATAAATGTGACAAATTGCTTCTAAGTCTCATCTCTAAAGGAATAGACAGAATTTTTTAATTTGACATATCCACTATCAACAGAAACACAACAGAAAGCTATGGTAAATGAAACATTATAGTATTGGCGAAGTCAATGCACCAGAAATAGATCCAGGTGTGGAAAATTTAGAATTTGATAAAGGTAACTTGTAAACTAATTGGAAAAGGATTCAAGGACAAATGTTGAAACAATCAGACACAATGCCTGTCTTAAGACAGATAGAAGAATGTATTACAGCCAGGTTAACAATCAGAGCAAAAGAAATCATGAAAGCAATAGAAGAAAAGGTAGTACAATATTTGCATAATATTAGGAGTTTTTCCTAAACTAACCATAAAGCGAGCTATAACTTTAAGCTCCAAGAAATACGTATTATCTTAACAACATACACAACAACATACACAATATCGAACATATGCATAGTTTATTTTCCCACTTCTCAGTTCTGATTCCCCTATCCTGATCCTTACCCTTAACACGTATTTTGTTATTGTTACTGATTGAGTGCTGTTTGTTTGTTTGTTTGTTTGTTTGAGGAAGGAAAATGAAGCACAATGGGATGAATTTGATTGGCCAATAAGTGTGGAGTCATGGACATGGTTTCAAGAATTCAAAGGCATTAATTTCAAATACTGGGACTTCTTCAAACTAGTTCAAAACTCATAGCTGCTAGGTACAGTACCTAGGTGTGTGGGGCTTATTTTGAATACTCTATTCCCCCCCCCCAAAAAAACCCTTAAGTCCCAGCCTAGAAAACAAACAAAAAAACACACAAACAAACAAAAAAGTAAACAGTACATAAATCCTTTTTACTTCTGGAGAGAGAACAGGTGAGAGGTAAAGCATTTTGGCTGCCAGAACATTCACTGTAAAGCTAATGTGAGTGGGCACAGTAATGACCATGCTAATCTGTGGACGAAGACCATTTAAAATGCCACTGTCAGAATCTGGATAAGGAATCTGTTGAAGAAGCCACTACCCGCAATTTAACATTCCAATAATTGCTCCATAAAAGACCCTTGAGCCACTGTGTGAAGGAAATGGTCTAGACAGCCACACTCCAAGAATGTGCCATTGTGTGTGACTTTAGCAGATTGACTTTACACTCTAGTCCTGATTCACAAAGGGGAACAAGTGTGCCAATGGGCCACGGGCCAGGGCGTGGGTGGTTACATAAATGCTCTTGGATAGAGCTATTTCTTCTGGGAACAGCATCAGCATACCAGCTGATCAACTAATACAGAAGTTTTGAATGAAGTTAGACAAGGAGGTAAATTGGATATACTCTTTCCAATGTGTAAAAGGGTGGGACATCCACCAAATTTCAAAATTTTTCCAGACTGTCAAATTTCCAGGCAGTTCTAAGTAAGAATCAATGTTTCTCTGTGAGAGTCACCTGAGGAAGACTTGTCTATGCCAATTCCATATAGGAATTCTGTGACTATCTCTCTATCACTATATTTTCAGAACTAACATATAATTTGATTGCACGTGCAAAACTATGACTACCTTCCACTTACATTCATATCGAAGGATTGAAAATGGGGCAGGAATAAATCTAGATGTTTCTAGTGGATTTGCAATACATTGGAGAGTAACATTTGGCTTCCTCCCAAAACAAATTTTTTCCTTAATTCATTACGAAAGAACCTAAATCCCACCTCTTTCATGAAGAATTTCATTGCTTAATGAAAAAGAGGTGGTCATTTCTCCAAGACCCTAAGTTGTTCAAATTCATTTCCTATGATTATCTATTTACTTAATACTTAAAGGAATATGTTATTTGCCTATGATTAACATAAATTATTTTATATTCAAGGTGCTTAATCTCATACTATCCCCTATATTTTTTCATATTGCAGAATGGATTTTAAAGAAGAAAATCATGGGGGAAACAAGTTTACATAAAAAACGTCCTCGCAACGTACCTTTTCCCAGCTTTGACAAATATAATGCTGCTATCACAGGATTCCCTGATGCAAAGTTCTTTTCCCCATCAGAACAAACACTGGATTAAATAACAGACCTTTATTCCAGGGGGGACGCATGTCAGACATCTAACATACAGAACTGTAAGATAAATTATTTTAAGCTACTATGTTTGTGGTAATTTGTTACAGTAGTGATGAAAACAAATGCAAGTATCCTCCAGAAACAAGACCCTTTAGTCACAGGGCTAAACACACACACCAGGGCCAGGTGTCAGAGAAGCTAAAGGAGGATCCAAAGGGAGGTTGCTCCATATCAAGGTGAGTCACCAGATCGGCCACCATGTGTGTGAGCTACAGAATAGCGCCTGCTTCCCTTCCACTTCCAAATCTCCCAAGAATCTCCTCTGTGGCTAATGCTATACAAGAAAGAGGATTCTGGGAAATATGGCCTAGCTCAGCCAATTAACACATAACCAAGGCATCCTACAGGCAGGCTTTCCATACCATCGACGACACCTCTCATCTCTGATTTTTCTTCCTGACTTTCCCTTCAGGAAATTAATATCAAACTGATTGATTTTGAAACTTAATCTTAAAATGTCTAAATGCATGCAAGGTGTTTTCTTTTGAAGCAGTAAAATAGCAAAAGAAAAATATTCCCTGTGACTCTAAGGTACTATGAATAAATATTAATATGTGTTTTACATACAGATTTACTTGTTTAATGACATACAACATAGATCTCCTAATTGAGATCCACGCAGTTTCATAATGAACATTTTATGAAAATTCATGGTTTCCATTATAAATGTTTTTTTTTTTTTTTTTATCCAAAGATGCAATACATCTGTATTACATGAGAAAATAAGTAAAGTTATCAAAGGCAAGTATATGTAGGTTCTAGCCCCCACTTCACTCTGTCTGAGCTAGATGGGCTCATAAAAAAATTACCTTATTTCTCTGAAATGTAATTGCCTCATCAATAAACAGAAACGATCTCTTTAGTTGCCTTCAATTCCATGAAACCCAACTTTGAAATATATATGATTTTCTGAAGTTTAAGGGAATGTAATGGAAAGGGTTATTGCTATGAGGTGGTTCTTCTGAACAGGTTTCTTAACTGCTCAACACATAATCAGTCTCTATCCATGAAGAAAACAGCAACAAGAGTGACTGGATAGATAGCCATCAAAACCTGTTTTTCGTTGTTTTGTTTTATTTTGTTTTGTTTTTAAAGAACTTAACTGGGAAGAAACGGTAAAATCCCTAGACATGCTAAGGTTGTACCATGTTTTCCCGAAAATAAGACTAGCCGGACCATCAGCTCTAATGCATCATTTGGAATGAAAATTAATATAAGACTCAGTCTTATTTTACTATAATATAAGACCTGGTTTTATACTAATTTTTGGTCTAAAAGACACATTAGAGCTGATTGTCTGGCTAGGTCTTATTTTCGGGGAAACATGGTAGTCTCTCTATCTGAGGCAATCATAAACCTTTGAAATACATGGAAAAGAAACTGTCTTTATCTTACCCTGAGAAATACCTTACCCTATAAAGTAACATCACAGTATTGAAAAAACCACAGGTCCATAATAGATCAAGGGAGCGAACCCTCTGAATCTCCATTGTTTTGCAATGAGCCCTAGCGACCTCAATCAGGTAGAGGTCTTTTTGATTCACAACTCAGAGAAAATTTTGGCTGTAAAATGTATTAAGAATTTAACTTATTTTCCATATGTGTTATCCGAAAGAGAAAAAAAAAACAAAACCCTGCTGTGAAAACATTAAAACAAAGTCTGACCACATTAAAAGAGTAAAGCACAAAAGGACAAAAGGATAGTGATTTTTTTTTCCCCCTAAACTCCTGGCCTGAACATAAGTCCTTCAAAAGTCCTCCTTACCAGATGGTTAACCCAGCAAGGGAAGACAGCCAACTTGATTTCAAATGTGAGAGTGATTTTTTATTTAAATGAAAGATAGAAACTGTCTCAAGTTCATTATATCTAAGAGGAGAGCTCAAATGTTCAGCATGTGGGTCTGGTTTGAGTAAAAGTTTGTCCTTTTTTGAATAGAAATCATATGTCATCCCAGGCAGTGGCCTGAGCCATTTGCTAATACTAATTGTTGTTGGTTGAAAGTGGAGTAGGAGATTGCTAAAGTCTTCCCTGGCAGAAACCTGATCTGTGGAAATGCACTTCACAGGAACTGTGATGAGGTTTGCAGCTGGCAGGAGAGTATGACAATGTGGCCACATGCGTCTCCATCTTCCCTTTGGCAACAGAATGGAGACACATGAAACGACTCTGGGAGTTAGCTGATGGCCCGAAATGCAGATTGTCATTCTTTTCCTCCCCACCCCCTCCTCGGCCCATGATTTGACAACAAAAACTGAAGCGGGTGTATGGACCATTTCTAAGAACATATATTTTCAAAAAAATTATTATTTAATGATGTGGCTACTTTGAACTATGATTAATATAAGTACGCTTAAGATATAACATTGGCAAGTTAGAAAACCACCAAGTAAGGCCAGATGTATAAACTGACTTGATATTTTAATTTAAAACACCAGCATCAAGTTGAAAGGTCTTTTATCATGAGGCAAGTCACAGAGAATTCACACGCAAATTATGCTTACCTGTTATTCCCAGCATCTAGAAATAATTGCCTTAAACTTATAAACTAATGTATACACCAAGATAAGTGGATTTCATTAGTTAAAACATTAATTTAGATGTGTGCTCTTTTGATTTTGTGTTAGTCATGACAATATCTGAGAATCCAATTACGTTCTAAAAGGTATAATATAAATTATCTTATGATTTAAATTATTGTGGGACATGTTAAATTGTTGTTATATTACTGTTACATTCTTTTCTGATTTAGCTTTTGGTTCCTAATACCAAAACTTTCTCTCCCCGCTGCCCCTATTAATACTGCAGGTACTCTGTATACATCTGTCATTTCAGTGTTATTGGACATGACCATGGCTTCTTCCAGATAATGGAGAAAGGAACCAAAGCAAAGTTCATTAGAGAGAATCAATACATAATATCAACTCGAAATTCTGAATGTACTTTACATAATAAAGAGTGACACATGTCCCCACTCATACATTTATTGGTATTTATTTAATAAGTATAAAAACCTGCATGTGGTTCTTTCACATTCGTTAGAGTTAATACTCTAGGTCAGGGATGTACAAACTTTTTTCAACATTTTTCACCAAGGACCATGTGCGGTAAAATACACAAACAGCTGGGCCACTCACTCGAGGTAAAGTACATATTGCCTCACCTGATTTATTAAGTAATATATTATACTAATATATTATACTTATATATATATATATATACTTATATATATAATACATTATACTTACAATAATATAAGTAATATATTAAGTAAACTAAATATATTTTTGGAATTTGCTCTGGGCCAATTAACAATGGATTGCGGGCCGCAGTTGGCCCGCGGGCCGCAGTTTGGACACCCCTGCTCTAGGTTTTTAACCAAACATTTACTATCAGCATTTTACACTCAAGGAAACACAGTCCCGGATCCTGAGCAGAACTGGGCTCAACACCCACACTTCTTACATGATATCCACTCATCTAATAAAGAGACAAGAAAGCACAATTATAGATCCTAGTTTGGGAAAGGTCTAGAGTAGTCCAACCCAGGGAGGAAATATAAAATAAAAAAATAAGAATCAATATGGTTTATCAGTCATTCATCAGATGTTGGTCAAATGTATCTTACTATCTTTGTCATGTTACAGATCATAACTCTTTGAGAATGTTGCCATCAGCTTATAAAATAAAAATCTTGTCCTGCTGCCTGGCAAAAGTTCTTTAGTTCTAAACATATAAAAGAAAATGGTTGTCTTTTCAAGTTAGTGTTCTTTTTTATAGTATGCTTTAAACAAATTATATTGTGTAAATTTTATCTAGAAATGTATTGTTTTTAAACAACTCTACTAAAAAGGCTGCTTGATTTTGGGGGGTGGTGTAGGGGGTGGTTTTTAAATCCTTAGCAGATTCTGGAGTAGACAGGCTAATGTAGTGATCTATTATACACAAGAATGGAAGCCAGTTTCCTTGGCTTCTAATCCCCAAGTAATAGGAAATCTGTTGTCTAGTGAGACCTTCTAGATTTATATTCAAGTTTCTCCAGCCACCAAACATGACTGTTAGCAAATACTTACCATGATGTTCCCCTCTTCGTTTCACTGATGCATGTCTAACAATGTTCCATACCCAGTCTATCGTTCCTCACCATCTCCCCGTCCCCTGGTCCCGCTCGGCTCAGCCTTTCTCCTAGAGCAAGAGGGTCTATGTCTTAGCCCCCAGGACCAAGTTCAGTGTCTGGCACATGACTGAAATGAATTGAGTTGATTAATCGAAACTTGCTGTTTCCACAGAACAGGAAATCCTAGGTGATAGACCAATGCTTCTCAAACTGGTTGTGAACTGAAATCACTTGGGGAGTTTAAGAAATGCTGGTGCCTGGGTCCCACTGCCTGAGATTCTGATTTAATTTTTCTGGGGTGTGACCTGAGCATCAGGAGGTCTTAAAGCTCCCAGATGATTCTAATGAGAAGACAAGGGTGAGAATCACTATAATAGCCATATGCTTCACAGAGAAACACTCCCAGTGATCCCATGTTATAGGTTGGCAGTGTCTTAGGTTGTAATGTGCAGACGTTTATTTCCCCTCCCTCTGTGGTCCCATTCACTGCTCTTTTGGAATAAGCAAAGTGACTGCTTTTTAGTTTTTGATTTCTAAACCAGTATTGAAATCAATACAACTTGGAATGTCCCCCAAACTTTCAATGGGATACATTTATATTGCATTTTAAGTTGTTTTGCAGCAACTTTTCTTCTATAAAAAAAACAGTTTTACAAACTCAGGCCCAGGAAATACAGGAAACATAATTTGCAACTCTCACTTATTATCTTTGGTATATAGAGGTCTTCCATACCCATAATTTAAAAAATATTAGTATGCTCTAGAAAACACACACACACACACACACACACACACTGTGCTAATATAATTTAATAGAGTAAGACCACAGCGAGATGTTTTGGGAAGCCATTTTTACAAATACGTGAGCATGAATCTTGAATCAATAGATAATAGTTTTCTGTGCTGTCATGCAGGGCGGCCTGCGGGTTCTCTGGTCCTGCTCCCCACATAAGAACGCAGGACATGGGAAGGCCAAAAAGGAACACCCACGGAGCCATAGATAGGGGAGTCATACTACTATATTCTCCCTGGCGGCTGGGCCGGAGACACAGGAAGCAGGATCCACACAATCTGCAACCCGCCGTCCTAACTGCAATCCGCGCTTGCCAGCCATCATCTTCTTGCTAGCCCCCATTTTTCTGCTAGCTTAGCCACAGCCGTTATATTAGTGGCCAATGGCTCACTGGTTACAGCTGACAGCCTACTAGCCACAGCTGATGGCCATCCAATCACATTTGATGGCCATTTACTACCTGAGCCAGCACCTTTCCACATGAGGCCGAGAGCCTGGAAACTACACTCCTGGCTCTGTCCCCACAGTGCTCAGCAGGCCTTGTGTACCAGAGTGAAAGTAGCCCCTAGTCAGCTATAGGATAACAGCTGGGCCCATTGGGCACGGCCTATAAGCTCCTTTGTGTTCTGGCTGCTCTTGCCTACCCTCATCTCCATTCCTAGCTCCTAACCAACCCCCTCACTTCCCCTTTCTCCCCTCACCCCCCACTCTCAGAACTTCTTACTCTGCGGTCCCCACGAACGTGCAACCAGTGCTGCACTAACCCCACTTGCCATATATTCTTGTCTCCATCACTGGACTGTAAGCTTGTTGTGGGCTGATCGCATGTCCTAGGTATCTCTTTATCTCTAGCACCTGGAACAGTGTAGCGGCCTGGAAACCCTTTGACCTAAAGAGGTAAGACTCCAAAATCCATGTTCTTTCTAGTATTTTTACAAGACCAGAGAAGGTTTGAATGTAGATAGCTGTCCTAATCAACCACAGCTATGGGTGTGAGTTGAATATCCAGACCTTGAGTCAGCATGTTACATCATTCAAAAAAGGAGAAGAACAACATTGGAAGTGACTATTTGTGTCTTCAGACAGCACCTGTGTGTTAAAATAGCTGACGTTAATTTACATTATTACGTTGGGTATTGTTTTAAACACTTTCTCGGTGGAGGAACTTTAAAGGGTCATTATCTTTATGTTTTAATGTACTTTGGAAACTATTTAATATTGATCTGTTTCATCACTTTCATTTCTTCTAGAGAAGGAAAACTAGCAAACATGTCAAAGTTTACCCCCAAAGTATTCAGGCTTTTATCTTATTCTGATTTCTCTGGTATTCATTCACTGTGACTTAATTCATCTTGGATTGCAGTCAGGTGTTCTTTTGTTTAACTTATAATTACTCACTTGCAAACAATTTGTACCAACCAGCAGTTACTTACTACTCTTACCCCCATCTATGGCAGAGACTGCTAGCTGATGGTCAAAGTTGTCTTCTTCCTGGGCAAGCAGCAAGACTATACTTTCCGATCCTTTGCAGCTGATGTGGTCACATGACACTAGCCAATGTTATGCATGAGTGATGTGAGCCCTTTCAGGCCTGACCCATAAACATCTCCAACGCACATCCTAAAATGGCACTTTTTCTTCCCACTGCCGCCAGCTTGATGCCAAGTTGTGAAGACAAGCAGAGCCACGAGATGGAAAGAACTTGCATTAGTGAAACACCACTTAGAGGAAAACTGCCTGCAGGCATCATGTGAGCATGAGTAAGCACTAACATCCACAATCTTAAGTGACTGAGATTTGGGGTATATATCAGATGCAGTGATAAAAAACAACCTGGCCCTGGTTCCCCTTCTGATAGAGCGCCACACAATACTGATGCAGAAAGAGACGACACAGCCGCCATTGGTGTCTGCAGGAATCAGCACCCTTAAACCCTTACCCTCTGGGAACTGATTACCCACCAGGGCGACACCCCTACCAGAGCCTCTCTCAAGTTCCTAACGACTGGTCCTGCCACTTGTGCAGAACTGGTTGCTGCAGGAACTCATTACCTATTCCGTTTCAGAGTTTAGTGGTGGTGGGTGGCTGGGGAAGAGGATAAGCAGAACATTTTTGAGCATCCACTGAGTATGAGATGCTGTGCTGTGTGTATTCCTTCATACATCATCTCAATGTAAACATCACAAATCCCATGAGGTAAGCATCATTATCCCCAGTCTACCGTCAAAGAAAACTGAACACTCACACAAGGTTATCAGCTGGTAGCGGCAGAATCTAGATGTAGACTGACTCTTCTGATGAGAAAGCCAATGTTGGCTCCCCTAACTACCGAGCCCTCCTGCACTGACATGCACCCATGTCTTGGGGTCTCCTTTGGAGCCAGTGCCTCTGGGAAGAGCAGTGTGGGAGCCTGTCTGTGGAAGCCAAGTCATTTCACAGAGATCAGAGTGGGTGGAGGATGTGTTACTGGCCTCCTCATTTAAAACTTGGAACACATTTTTCCATGGAAAAAAATATTATGCAGAGATGTTCCATTTTTTTAAATGTACGCAAAAGCACTTTGCAAACCATCAAGAAGTATATAATATGCCTATAAGGAACTATTACTCTACAGTACATTAGCACTATAATTCCAACACTTTGTGGATTCAATAGCCTTTTGTGAAGTAGTTGGAGAGTTTAACCACTGACTGTTACATTGTCTCAAAGGAAAAATACATTCCAATAGCCAAACAACTGACTTACAACAGACATTTGGAACCTAACCCATTCATAAACTGAGAACTGCCTGGATTAGCATGAAGAGGACACATCATCACCATCTTCATCAAGTTTTATTTATTAAGAACAGTGCATGGGGTGAAGGCTTCAGGGTAAAGGAAAAAAAGAAAGGAAGTGTTAATCTAATTTTTAATGGCTACAATTTCACATCCCCAGTTGTGAATGAACTCAAGCTGTTCCAAAACAACCTTCTCATCTTTCTCTTCCTTCCCCTCATTTTGCACTTATCTTTTACTTTCCTTTCTTTTTTTTTATTTTCCTCATGCCTTTCTTTCTTTCTTTCTTTCTTTCTTTCTTTCTTTCTTTCTTTCTTTCTTTCTTTCTTTCTTCCTTTCTTTCTTTCTTTTTTTCTTTTTTCTATTTTTTTTTTTTTTGTCTCTCTTCCACATTTGTTCAACGTTTCTTCTTACATTAAAACTCTTTGCAAGGGCTGACTATACGTTCAGATTCCATGATAGTCCGGAAATATGAAGATGAGTGAAATATGATTCTCAGCAAACTGCCCGACCAGTATGGGAGGTGAGCCTATAAAGAAATAAAATTTTGTCTAGTGTGATAAATACAAAGAGACATGTGGGTAGTAAAGAATGTTGTCAAGGCAGAAGTTAAAGGAACAATTCCAGTTCCCTTTTTGCTCATCTCACAGCTGCATGCCCTTTGCCCCTGCCACCCAGTTGAGACCTTCATTACTTTTCTTCTGACCTACTCGACAATTGTCCTAACCAGTCTCCTGGCCTCTGCCTCTCCCCACTGTTATCCAATGAATATATTGCTGCCAGATTAGCATTCCTTTAGGACAACTCCAATTACGTAGTGCCACCCCACCCCCGCTTACATCACCAATGTTTTTGCTCTCAGAATTTATAATAATTCCTCATGTTGCATTTGGAAACCCTCCATGGCTATATCTGTGACCATCCCTACACAGAGCTTCCTTTTTAGTTAAATTGAACTACATGTTATCCCCCAAATATGCTGCCTTTCTTATGCTATTCTGTCTTCCTACACACTTCTCTTCAAATCACTGCCATGAAATTCTATGCATTCTTCAATACTCCACTCAAGTGCAGAGCATTCCTTAATCCCCTCAGTTATGGATCCTTTATTGCTTGTTTGGAGGAAGGATCCAGTGTTTGTTGAGCATCTTTTATATAGCAGGCAGTGCTGGGCAGTTTTCAAGGACTTTCCTATTTAGCATTCACAACATCCCTGGTGAGTAACTGTCAGTTTCCCTACTTCTCAGATAAGGAAACTAAGTCTCTGAAATGTAAAGTAGTGTGTTCTAGTTAAGGAATTGGCAGAGCCAAATTTCAACCCATGTACATTCCGACTGCAAAGCCTGTGTTTGTCTCTTTCCATCAAGCCTGTTTGCCTCCTTCATTATTTCTCTTAAAGCAACAGACTGGAAAAGTGGTATGTGTACTCATCAATGTCTCCACAATGTTGTGGATACTTTTATGTCAGAAATTTGGTCTTAAAAATCTTTGCATGACAAACTGCCTACGTCTATGCATAGGATAGTAGTAACTTAAATAATGTGATCTTGATGTGAAAGTGCCCCTTAGGCATGACATTGACGGAGTTGGGTCCACAAGTCCCCATCTTGTTGCCATAGGCAAATTAACTCATCAGAAAACAACCATGGAATCATATGTCCATAGACACATTAATACAAAGAATCAGATATGGGAATCTCACCACTGTAATTCCCTAAAGAGATTTTGAACAGAACAGCAACTGGAGAAATTAGTGCTTGGTGTTTGCATCTGGCAATGTTTGAGAAGGAAAGGATAGTGAGTGTCAGCAAATAATGAAAATGCTTTGTTTATTTGCTTAGATAGTCAAAGTGAACCATTTGCCAAATTTGCAGACCCAAGTACAAGACTGAGACACAAACAAGTGTTTCTTCTCAGCCAATAATAGCTTCTAATACCATCTGGAAACCTACACCAGTTAAGAAAGAACAAATCTGCCTTTTTTTCTTTCCTTCGAAGACCTCAAAGCTTGTAAATCTGAGATCTGCTGGGAAGGGAAAAGAAGAGAGTTCCAAAAATGGGAGACCTCCATAAAACTCAAGTGCCCTGGCCACCAAGACTTCAGACCATAGAGGCAGTCAGAGATCATGTTTATTCAGATCTCAGTGGCTCCGGAACAAAATAGAGGTTGCTGCTATCTCTCTTCACACTGAAAGAGCTTCATTGTGACCCAATTTAGAGTTCAGTCCAACCCTGTAAATTACTACGATATTTTTATTGATACCATGAAAATGTACCCTCATTTCTCTATTGTCACAAAAGCATGTTGTTGAAACACTAAAAACATCTTGGCACACTTTAAAAGTGCTTTTTACAAAAGAGACATGAAATTAATGGTGCATTTCAGTCAACACGTCCCTCACAGTGCTTTCTTTCCCCTTCCTCAAAGCCACAGAATAAAACAAAGTGGGTCCAAACAAGACCTCTGAACACTTTTTTTTTATGGTAATAACATCTGGGTAGAATGGAATCAGTGTCACCATCTCTCCTCATTCCCTAATGTACACATGAACAGCCTTTAGCTGGTTTTATCATCAGATTTCACTTTTCAGTGAAGTTTGAATTACCAACCCTTATAATGTCATTTCTGTGGGGGAATTTTCTAGTTCACCTCCCATTTTCTTGCTTCCCAAATCTTTCTCTTGGTGGGCTGCAGCTCATTCCGTTCCATGTCCCCATTCAGAAAGCTTCAGATCCAATGTGACTGCTCACCACTTCATCGGCATAATTTTTTTGATCCCTATATTATCCTAACCACACAAGTTCCAGCCAACAGGCACATAATCTTAGTTGTGCATTAGCCTGGAAATGGGGTTTCCCCCCTTTGGTTATCTTATCCACACATGTGCACCTATTACCTCATCTGTCCTTATGCTGCTTCCAGAGATTAACCCCAGAACTGTCGTGATAAATGTACAATTTAAAAAATAGTCAGTTTCCTCAAACTTTATATTGTCAATCTTGTTTTAAATTTCATCTCCTGTTATGACGTGGCTACTAGAACTTGTCATCTTCTATACTGTTTCATTTCCAAATGTTGGAGCCAAATATGAGGTCATATGTTCTAGTAGCATAGCACTTATCTGAAGGGAAAAGCATACACCATGCTTTTGCTAATTTTGTATTTGTTATAATAACATGCATAGCACAAGTTAGAAAACATCTTTTTAAGACAAGCTTTAGCCTTGAACCATGAGCAGGATTCCTTAAATATTTCAAAGGAAAAACAAATTACATTCTTTACCCAGATTAGGCATTGACTGGCAGAGTTTTATTCATCAGCATTCAATACTAGCAAAATCACTGCATTTATTAATTAGTTAAGCAGCAATTTTGTCATAAGCATCATATAGGTGTTATGAAAAACGTTAAGAAGTGAGAGATTGTGTTCATGTGCAAAAGAATTTAGTATTTTTATCTTTTTAAAAAAGGAAAATAGACAACACTAAGATTCTCCCATTTTCTAATTAGCACCAGTGGTGTCCTATTTAAACAGCATCCATGGGAGATGGTGTCATGCCAAACAGAAGACAAGGGCATGGACCTAGTAAAATATTAGGCAAGTCTTTTACTTTTCCTCATTTATTAGAGATATCTTCTATCTCAAAGTGCTGGAGGAAGATTAAACAAATAATTCGTGCAAAAGTACTTTGAAACTATGACGTACTATACAAATATACGGTATCATCTCTGCCCATTTTTCGTCCCCACTCTCGTGTTTTTCAATTATCAGAGTTGACACTCCACTCCGTTTGCACATTGTACATCCTTCTCTCCCAGTATGGACGACACTGTATCTTGATCATGTCTATGTGATTGTTCCTGCTGCTAGACTACAAGATTCTTCAATTCATATTTCTAGGTGCCAAGGGCAGTCTTGGTACATGTCTGTTGAATGATTTATTTGCTAAATGAGTACTTTTACAGGGCCCCACATTTTTCATTAATTCATTTTTCATTTACTTTTATCCATTAAAACCTAAAACTCTTGTCTTTGCCCCATTACACAGAATACTGTTCATTTCTGTTCTGCCTCCCAAACGTTCTTCTACTGTCACTTCTCTGTAGAATTTTCTCTGTGGTCAGGAAGAGAGAATCGGTATCATAACTGAAGCCACCACAAGCAAGAAATGTCTTTGAAATTTAAGGAAATAGTTAATGGAAATCCATGCTATAACTGAATCTATCTTAGTAAAAATAATATTTTTCTTCTAAATATTTGCGTAAAATTGCTGCTCCAGAAAAATGGGTCTGTTTATTCAAAGAACCAATGGTTCTCAATCTTGGCTGCATAAAGGCACAGAAATAATTTGTATTAAAAGTTTTATTAATATATTAAGATTAAGGAGAAAATTTGACCTCATAAGTAAAAGTAATTTAATTCTGAGCACCATTACCACTAAATAAGTTAATTAAAAAGTAAGTAACCTAAGTAAGAGGTTAGAGAACCTAAGAGAACCAGAGAACCTAAGTAAGTAAATTGATTTTTTACAAATAACACAGATAGGTATTTGTGTGTTTGTTTAATAGAATATATAATCCTACTATTGCATTCTCATTTAATTGGTCTGCTAAGCCTTAAGAAAGTAATTTTTGAAGCGTCCAAGATGCTTCTACTGGGCAGTCAGGATGGAGAATTTCTGAAATACACTCAGAATTGAGAAGCACAAGAGGCAGTATAACCTAAGAACCTAAGAATAAGGAACAAACACCTTCAAGGAGTTAAACTACATAATAGGAATCTGAAGATGCAGAGAACAGATAGGTCCTTAGATTTCTCACTAATTAAATGAGGATAACAAGGGTTTGGGGTGGATTAAATAAAGCGGTAAATATGACAGTACTTTGCAAACTACAAAGCAGGGTTAGGTTTTGTTTATTCAGTACATTTAAAATATGTATTGTGTGTGTACTACATGCAGTCACTGTTCTAGGCATCATGCAGTAAATCAAACAGAGCTTGCCCTCACGCTGATGTGAAGAGACTAATAAAAAAAACAAACAAATAGATCATTGTAGTGTGATAATAAAAGTGCTATGAAGAAAAATGAAGCAAGTTACTAGGAATATAGAGTGACGAAGTGGGAAGGCTGTTTAAAGAGATCGTTGGATCAGGGACTCGGAAGGAGTGAGAGAGAGAACCAAGCAGATAAAGCAGATAGATAAAGAGTCAAAGGAAAAGATAAGTGCAAATGCCATGAGGTGTTAGGGGTTACCGGGGGTCAGCATTCTTGTTAATTATGCATCTTTCTAAGACAAAACTGAAGCAAGATTCACCTATATTCAAGGGAAAAAATGATATAATCTTGAGCATTTTATGGCTGTAGGGCCCTCTAGAAGAGAGCAGGAAGAGGACCGAGAAGGTGGTAAGGGGACTCCTGGGCTGGCAATGTAGCAATGACGCCATGCACTGGCACTGGGGAAGCAGCCATAGTTGGAGAAGAGATGCACACAGGGCAAAGCAACAGCTTTTATATTAATCTCTCTTCTCCTTTCTTCACATCAATGTCACCCCTGCCCCAGATACCAGTAGATTCTAATCCTGGGAGGTCAACACTGGAATGTCAGGAGAGTGGTGCCAGTGGTCTCAAGCAGAAGAGAAGAAGGGAGAGCACAAAAGGATGGAAATGCCACCTGATATCACAGAGAGAAAAGAGAATTCTTGGCTAACAGGCTGCACACAGTTGCTGCTCCTGAGTGGATGTTCATTTTATTTTTTTTTAATTGGGGAATATTGGGAAACAGTCTGCTTCTTTCCAGGGCCCATCAGCTCCAAATCTTTGTCCTTCAATCTAGTTGTGGAGGGCACAGCTCAGCTCCAAGTCTAGTCACCATTTTCAATCTTTTTGTTGCAGGGGACACAGCCCACCATCCCATGTGGGAATTGAATCAGCAACCTTGTTGTTAAGAGCTCGCGCTTTAACCAACTGAGCCATCCAGCCACCCCCAGATGTTCATTTTTAACACATGTAAGTTGCATACTATCTGAATTATAATTTTTGCAGGTATTTTTTCTGCCAGCCCACATGCCCACTTGTATTAACTCTTTAGTTGTCTTATCAACATATTTATTTTATGTATTGTTTACAGAATTTTGTGTTAACCTTCATACATCAAAAGGAAGTGGACTTCTCCATACTGATACACAACACCCCCTGAATGCAAAAAGAATAATAAAATTATCCACGAGGAAACATTTTTTTTTAAAGTTGCCTATATGTATATTTTTATTGTTGTTTTGTTGTTTTCATCATCTTTGATTCTGACTGAGAGAAAGAAGGTAATGCTAATGGGATTCCCATGTATCTCTCAGTCAGTCCTTTTGTGGGTCATAAGCCCTTTGTAAATGCCGATGAATGCTATGGCCCCTTTCTTCCACAATTAACAGATACAAAATTTTGCATTCAGTTTCAGAAGTTTTTGGACCTACTGACGTCTATCTATGTCTTACAAACCCAAGGTTAAGAACTTACGCTCCAAAAGATTTTAGAATCTGGCCATGATGGGTTAACTATATCACAATAGAGATCGTTCACAGTATCTCTGTCACAGTAGAGATAGAGATTCATGACTTAACTTATTTACAGATTCAATTTGTAGATGAAATACATTAATCTTGACCTTGTAAAACAAGGAAGGCTGGGCACTAAACACATGAACTGATTCCTCCTAAGGAAGACAATTGCAAGCACACACCCTATGGTTCCCATGAATTTGGAAGATCATGTAAACTAGAAGGAATCACATTGGCAATGTGTACATTTATAAGCACAAAACAATTTGAATACCAGTTCTAATGTGTATTTTATTATATTTTATTATTGTAATCCCCCAAAATGATAGCAAGCCCCATAATATAAAATGAGTACAATAATATAGGCAGTTGTTGAAATTATTTCTATATGACTTGAACATAAAGAGCCTAGAATATACTGCCTTTCTCTTTAACCCACTGCCAGAAGAAGAGTGTGATGCTTTCTGCACTGGTCCCTACTTGTAGCCTCTTATCTTATAAGTAGCTAGGTCTGAAGACATATAGTTGGATCTAAAGAAAAGAATATTTCTGACTGTATGGATTTTTACTTCCTGCCAAGCATTCTATTCTCATACACCCTTGTGACCCTATGGAAATGGGAACCATGAAAATATTTTCTGGCTTGGAGGTTAATCTATAGTTCACTTTTTCCAATGTGCTCCGCCGAAGACCAGATGGGATACTAAAATGAACTAGGTTCTAACTACAAAGCACCCTTGTAGCCTGAGGCAGGGGAAGGCATTACAAATATGTATGCTATGTGGAAGTCCCAGCGGGATTTCCACAAAGAGGCTGTCTGAAGGCGCATGTCCGCTCTGGGAAGCAAACCACTCTAAAATTCCCAATTCACTCTGAGCACTGACCCTGAAGCATGGGTAAGGAGGCCAATTGGAACCATGTGTATGGGCTACAGCTTTGGGCCGAGTGTAGTGTCCTTGCCACATTATCTTATGGTCAGGGTCCCAGGGCCCTCTTATATACACGCTGGTAGAACAAGCTCTCTAAAGGCGTTGACTTAGCCTTCTAGTAAAAACATGCCTCTTGTGTTAGGGAAACACAAGCTTGGCCATCACTCAGTCCTGGGTTGAATTCTGATTCTACCACTTTCTAGCTGTATGATTTGGGGCAAGTGACTAAATCTCTGAGCTTCATCTCTCTACATGTCTGTCTATCTATATCTATCTATATATGTACCTATCTAATAATTATGCCTATATTTCAGGTTATTACAAATATTGAGTAAGAGAACAAATTCGTTTAGAGAAGCAAGCTAGCAAAATGGTTAAGAGCTCTATATTCTATCAGTTTTAGTTTCCTTTTCTGCAAAATACAAATAACAAAATGCCTAAGAGGATTCCTGGTAAGGGTTTAGTAAGTTAATATATAAGGGCTTCAGCTAGAGTTTAACACATATTAAATGCTCAGTAAGTGTTCATATTATTAGGGGATGTGCATGTAATAGTTAAAAGAATGCTATGGTAAAGTAGGATCTCAAAATGGCATGATTATTGTCGTCTTATTTTCCCCCTAAGCATAGTATGAAGGGAAACTCACTTTTATTTCTGTTGCCCTACAGACAAATTTAGTATGCTAATGTCCTCAAAACCACCTCCTTTAAAACTCCCTAAAACTTTGTATATCATATCCAGATTGTCTCCAGCAAACTCAGTCTATGTCAATTCCCCAAATTTTCTGAGAATATAAAGCATAGGCTGAGTTAAATGGATTCAGTGAAAGCTAACGAAAAATGCACAGGGAAAGAATGTTGGTCTGGGATCAAAGATGTATGACAGAAGAATTTGTTAATCTCTACCAACAATACTCTGATACTTCTTGAAAATCTCAACAAGAAAAAAAATGTTTAAAAAAAAAAAATCTCTTTCTGGTAGCCAAATGAAAGATTTGTATAGTATTTTACTCAAAACAGCAATTTTCATTCTGAGGCCAGGATACTTTAAAGAGGAGAAAGCCCAATTGTATGCACTGCCATAAAAATGATTCCAGGTGCAACAAGACCTCAAGATTTATATAACTCAACTCTTAATTTATTTCCTTTAATCCACATGATATTTCCCAGCTTCTCAATTGTCGGCCACATGTGTCTCAATAAAAGCCAAGGTGGCACCAAACTTCCAAGTTTGATGCTGTGTGTTTCCTGAGTGCCCAGTATAAAAGTAGTTGGTGTTTTTAATCATTTCTCTTGTGATACTTTCAGAGAGAAAAGTTCATGTTTAATGCCAAACCTTGGTCTTACGCATACCATGTTTCCCCAAAAATAAGACTTAGCCGGACAATCAGCTTTAATGTATTTTTTGGAGCAAAAATTAACAGGAGACCAGGTCTTATTTTACTAGAAAACCGGGTCTTTAATATAATATAATATAATATAATATAATATAATATAATATAATATAATATAATAGTGTAAGACTGGGTCTTATATTAATTTTTGCTCCAAAAGACACATTAGAGCTGATTGTCTGGCTGGGTCTTATTTTCTGGAAAACAGGGTAGTACAGGTCAATGAGCATGTAGCTACTAGAAAACCAGATTTTTCAAACTCATGTTAATTTTACTCCCTGAGTTTCAGACCCCAGCAAGGAGCAGCACGGGAATTAATAAGCAGCTATCTCATGGGTATAATGCAGGGAACATGGAAAGAAGGTAGCTAATTAAAATAAAAATCCATTGCAATCTCAATATAGACAAGATTCTTTGAAAAAAATTATATTATAGAAATACTACACAATGGGCAATATGCTCTTATTAGCTGTATAATGAGGAAAAATAGTATAAATCTGTGTAGATAGCCACAAAGACAAGAAGGTCTGTAATATAACACGTTTTAGTGAACAAAAGTGCAAACTGTTATTATAATAAGTCTGACAAATAGAAATAAGCTTTTATCTATCAGAAGTTCTATTTTTACACCTCCCTTCTTGTACTTCTTTGCTATGAAAAAACAATTTCTTGCAGCGAATTAAGTAAGTAGAGATGATTATGCAAATAGATCAAAAAAATTCTATTGCATTTGTTCTAAACTATACTCCCCAAAAAAACTATCTTAGTTTAATCAGATTGATACTATTAATGCTTTTCTCTATGAAGCCTGAGTAAGAATTTGTTAGATTGGAAAGGTAGTTTGTGAAGGTTTCATATGAAAAACATTGACATAAATTCCCCCATTTCAAATGAAACTTTAATTTATAATATCCTCCTTAAAAGAGTGAAATCTATTCTGTGCCATCAGTTACCATTGAAGATTACAAAAGAAGCCATTTTGTTACCTTCTTGGCGGTATTTTAGAGCCTTTGGAAATATAAGCAGCAGTCATTTCTCGTTGTGCAACTTGTGATGATAATTTATTTTTTAGGATGAAACATCCATCTGAGCAACTTTTCACACGCTATGGACGTGGTGTTCATGTCGACATCAGGCAGCACAAACATGGCTTATGAGCAGAGGTTCAATGACAGATAAATCATTTCATGAGCAACATACGTAAAACTTTCTACTCTGCGTGTATGTTAGTGCTTTGGTGCTGTCTGTATGTTCGCTACAGACTGTGTTCTTTGTTTTTTTTTTTTTTTTTTAATATGATTCCCAGCATTTTGATGTCATATGTTTTGCCTTATTCAACCATTTGGAGTACAGGTGTGCCACTGTGTTTTTGATGGAGTGTTGCTATTCCAGAAAGCTCCATCCAAAACACAACTCCACACATGTAATCCAAACCCGAAGATGAGTCAGCTATTGTGCCTTTGCTCTGGTACTTAAGAGAACTCCTCACATAACGTGACAGGATACAGAACTAGTAACATGCACACTAGCTAAGGAATAATCCTAAACTTTAAAAGACCTCAATTTTCCTCTATGAATTTTCAAGGAAGAAATTTGTTTTTAAATTCTGTGAGCACTCTACGAGAATTACAGTCAATGTTTTCAGATTGCGAAAGTCTGTCCTTAGTAAGTAAACTTCCATATGCTTGCGTATACCACCTCAAAAATGGGAATGCTCCACGACACCAATTAAATGATAGTCCAAATTAGAACGAGAAGCTTAGGAGAATTTCTTCCAATAGAAATATTCCCTAAAGTTCTGGTTAAGATTCTATGGATCTTGACAAACACGTAACCAAATTCTCACTGCTTCGGAAATGTTTCAGTTCCTTATCACATTAAGGAAATGACCACTTTCAAAAAACTTGCAACAACAAAGAGAACAGCTTGTTTTTTAGGCTTAATCTGGGTATTATTTTCAAGACACACTTTGGAGAGAGACTTTGAGTGCTCTGCTGGAGGCTTGTCTCTGCCAGTGTTTATTTCTCATACTGACGCAGTTCAGAGGTGATTAGTGGAAAAGATGCTGAAAGACAGGGAATCAGCGAGGGGACAGGTGTCATATTCTTTGTGCTCTCATTCAGAGCTTGCATAGCCAATTCCATGGTGGCAAATTTGGCACTATGTGGGTGGCTGCCCGACTTCAAATGCTCAGCTGCTTTGGCTCCCAGGGCACTGACAGACCGTCTCCTCCACTTCAGAAGCCCCAGATGATGAGTCTCTGACCCTTTAAACAAAACGCCTGAGCACCATATGGTGATTTTAAAAAGTGCTATGTAAAGATATGAGGACTTTATGAAGAGTATTGTTAAGTCACTCCTCTGCATGGGATGTTTCATTCTATTGTTTTTTCTTGTTAGAAACCACTTTCCAGTCTGTATCCTTTAATAGAAGTATAGCCACAGACTAATAGAAGTTTAAAGCCAAGGGAGACGTATAAACCATCCAGCCCAAACTTTTTAGAGGATCAAAAAGATAACGTGTGTGAAAATACTTGGCAAACTGAATATTTCTCCATAAAAGTAATGCGTTTTATTTGGAAGATGGGGAAACCAATCACTAGAAAGTTATGCCTTATCTACTATACCTGAGGCTGATAAATAATTGCATAATCAATTTTTACATTTTCATATGAAGCATTCATAACAAAGTTTAAAATTAGATCATGAGCTCCATGACTCCTATTTTGAACATATATTTTGAATGAGGAATTCCGGACTTTTTAGTACCAATAGTCTATCTTGCAAGCAATACATGTCACTTCAAACAAAGACACTGTCATCCATAGCCAGAGCACTTCCGTATAGGTGATCAGAGTCTGGCCTAATTAACAGAAGTGCAAGTGAGGAGCCAGATTGTATGTATTTCAGAGGACAGATGGATATACTTTGTCAAGGTGTTTTCTTTGGGTCAAAATGAGAGTATGATATACAGTATTGTGTGATATTTTAATACCCTGTGCCTTTGTCTAGGAGTATTTGCAATCCAAAAAGCAGAAAGGCATAGGTGGCTGCCCAGAGTGGTGTCATCAGGTTTCTAAGTCAAACTCCAAGGAACCCTAGACTAACAGAGCCACAGTAATACTGAGAAGCAGGTTCCAGGTACCGTTCCCAATGGCACTGTACAAGGAGGTACAGGAAAGAGACAGAACTGAGAGAAATGGTTTCAGACCAAACAGACCAAATGGTTAATCTCAGACCACGGGCTCCATGCCATGTTGGCAGGGAAGGTAGGAGCACCTCTACTCCTGCACTTTGGGTTTATCAGTGCTGCTCTCAGGTGTGAAGGGGTTGAGGTGAATAATTGTTCATTTACTTGTGGATGCCCATAGCATCTATAACTCTCATGGAACCTGGGACTGTACACGAAAAACCTGTGTGTCTGTAGGGAACAGCTCAGAGGCCTAACAGTGGCATCTGGTAGAGCTATGGTCCATTATCCTGTTACCTCACCCTCTTCTATGGCCTGAATGCCTCCCAGCCTTTGCACAGACTGTGGGATTCCCTGCCCAAATGCGTTCCAGTTCCTCTACTGAAACCCTCTCCGACTCTGCCATGGTGCCTCTTAGCTGCTCGTACGTATTAAACAAGAATCGGGGTATTAATATGTGAAGAGAGAAGTTGAGAAACGTGGAGAGGAAATGGAAGGAAGTGTAGCAGGGTTGACTTTACTCATAGCTAAGACACAAATCAAATGCCTTACTATAATTTGACTCTTTTTAACTTCTCCACCATTCTAACCATGGACATCAGCAATATAGAAGGACATGGGTATGAATTTGGAGTGATTTTCAAGTTGTCAGATGAATGTGACACGTAAGATTCCCCCCATCTTAAACAGTGAGACTAAAATACATCTTGAACAGAGTGACTTCCAGAGCCCAGGAGATGCCAGATGTCTACTAGCTTGTACTTCAGTACCCAGTCCCCTTTTATTTGTTTTCTTTTACAAAGTGGGGGTGCTGGGGATGGGCACGCAGACGTTGCTTATTCAGTAGGTCTGTCAAAGCTACTGATGACAACTGTCAACACATCAGCCACCCCCAGCTCCCTGGTTGGACTCTGCTTCCTATTCACCAGGCTAAAATCTGGCAAAGCCAGGAATCCAGTAACAGAATTGGGGAGAGAATTTCCACCCACCCTTACTTGGTCCCGTGACTCTCTTCCATTTTAATAACTGAAGGAAAAGACAGCGTTAAATTACCCCAAAATTATATTGGGAAGTTTAAAATAAATGTCCAGTTTTATAACTTAAATTGTGTCCTGATTTAGCTTCTAAGTTACTAAGGGGGACGAAAACTGGTTAATATAGAGCACAAACATTACTAGAGAGCAAATATCTCTCTCAGTGTGGTGCTTAGGATAAACATACATTCACATACTGTTTATTATACTTCAAAAATTAAAAAAAAAAAAGTTTAGTATGGGGAAAATTTTTCTAGCTGTATTTAGAGAGTGACCTGAGATGTGGGAAAGTTGTCTATTGCTTATGTTATTTTTTTCACCCACTTTTGAATTCTTTGAGGCTACATTTCCCCTGAGTTAAGCAGAGATTGCCACCCACCTTGGCTCTTCCTGCCTCTGCCCCGACAGAACCTCTTTGTTGTTTTATCTAATCAGATTCAGAGGCCCTGCTATGGTTGGCTCACTTGGATTTTTCAAGGAGGTTATATTTCTTATTTCCCAGGCTTCAGAAGAACTAAAAATAACTGGGTGAAAATCTGAAAGGCAAAGCTGCTCTATCTGCCAGCATTATAAGGAGATAGGATCAGGCTTAACCAAAAGAGAACATATCTTTGTCTTTCTGTGACGATTTAAGCAAATGTGTATCTGATACCAGTTTTGGAGCTAGAACCTCTGGTTTGTTTTTTGTCTGAATTTAATCAGTTGTTTTTTTCTTATTTGTCTATTCAAAATATCTATATGAGCACCTATGCTTTCATGACCATCTTAAAATGAAACTGTCCCTAAGGCACGCTTGGCCTTCTCCTTTGTGCATCTGATATTTAAAAGTCCAGTAAAGTAAATTGAAAATGGCACCAGTAGACCATGTTCTATCTGAATGACCATTTGTATACATATAGCCACTTTCTAGATTTTAGTCCCGTGCTAATTCTTTTACCACTCAATGTAGAATCTCATCCAGAAACCTGAATAGCGTGCAGCCCTAAGACTCATTATGAAGGATTTGCTAATCAAGACAAGCAGGCCTCTTTTCATGAGGCTTTACTGGCAGAAACATCCATCTCTATGTTTTCTAAAGATGGATTATGCCCATGAAACATGGGTGAAGGAACATCTGTCATACATGAAAGATAAAATATATCTGGCTTTGCCTTTTCATGTTTTATTTTTTAGAGCCATAAAAAATTAAGAGACTAAGTCAGGGGAAAAAGTTCAAAAAAGGAGTTTGTACCATTAACTCTGCTAGGGCGTCAGAGGAGATATAGGATTTCAGTTCTGAACTTACAAATATGTGAAACTAGAGATTATGAAAATAAATATTTAGCCATATTCCTAGTTGTCTTTTTGTAAAGGTTAACAGTTTCATACTGAATTAAAAGCAAACAAATAGTGGTGAATTAAGAACTTTGTTCAAACTGCTTTCTTTGTCGTGTTCACAGCGATAATCTTTCCTTACAAAACTAAGCAATAGAAAAAGACAAAGACTCTTTAAAATAACCCTAAAAAATAACATTGTTACAAGAAAGCATTTATATGTAACATAGAAATTGTAATAAGTAATTCATCTTAAATATAACATATGATTATGTAACATAAATAGCTAGCTTGAATCATCAGGTTTGCCAGATAAATTGTTTCATATATCAGAGCTGAGTCCCAATTGATACATCAGAATAACAAAACTGACTTAAGGAGCAGAGAAGGGAGTGATCAGTAAGACCATCAGGATATGAGAACAGGAAGTGTATTGTTCCCAATGTCTTGAGTTTTCCATACTGGCTGGATCCAAAAAATGATTGGAGATTCTGGGATTCTACGTGATTTTTGCCCAAATTTTCCCAATTCTGACTATTTTTAAGCTCTGTTTAAAGCAAGGATGATCTCTACCCCATTCCCAGCTCTTTTCTAGTCACTGGTACTCACAAAATATTTGTTGAATAAATGAATATAAGAATGAATGTGTGAGTAGCTTGAATAGAGATGGCCTCATTTCTGGTGATATATTCTGGAGAAACACACAAAACTTTTTGTTAGCATTGATGATAACGTTTTACTTTCCCTCTCACTCTAAACTATTTCTCTAATCTAAAACTTTGCAAACAATGAAATAGAAAATTTAAGCCATTATCTGCAAAACTGAAGCCTCTGTTACTAAATAGTTATTCCATGTGAGATTTTAACAGAAAATATGGATGAATCGATTGGCAAGAAGTAGGAAATCTCTTTGACGAAATTGCTGTGTCTGATATAAAGTGGGACAAAGGGAAGAATGTATGGTGCAAAAAGACCACAAGCAAATGACAAACTATGATTTTACCAAAATGAAAATGGTCAGCCTCTGCATTAGTTTGCCTTGTCCAATAACCCTTGTGCTTATTTTCATTCCAAAAGCTTGTTTTGCTGAAAAATGCTTTTAAAACACATATGTTTGTTTCAACCATGCCAGGTGTTTGGAAGCAAAACGCACAAATGCTTTGGCACAATATTAAAATAGGTCCACCCTTGCTCACAGACTGTTAGTTGGGAATATCTTGAAAATATTACTCCAGTTCAAGTCATTTTGCACATACAAAGTGTTTTGAAAGAAACATTTTTCTCCATAATAAAGAGAAAATATACTTCCCCATACATATTAAATGATTTCACACATCCAACATCTCTCTCGTCTGTGTATAAGCACATATCTCTTCTGTAATACACATGTGCACACATACAGGAGAAGTCAATTTCGAATGAAAAAGACAAAGAGAACAAAGTAGAAGCCCACTTCAAAGGACATGTGCTAAGTATATCCATTTTAAATATCTAGGAAAATAGATCAGACCCATTTTCTTAATTATTTGCCAAGCACTTACCAGTGCCAAATCCATTACTAAACACTATCGTGTATCTTAACAGTCCTGAGAAATAAGTTTCATTGTTATTCGCATCTTCCTGATAAAGAAATTAATGCTCAAGGAGATGAAGTAATTTAAAACCAAAGCCACACAGCACTAAATAGCATGAATAAGATTTTGGCCTTGTTCTGGTGATAAAGCCATTGTTCTTACCAAAATAGTCCAGTGATTTTTAAGCTGTGTTCCATGTGTAGTGGGGCATTTTTGACTGGATGCTGATGGTTTAGACATCCCCCTTATTCTCCCTGCACACAAACACTCACTCATATGCATATATACACAAAAGCACTCCTTCATAAACATATCTGTTTGACTTCATGTATTTGCTTTTGTTCTTTATCAAGGTGAGGGACAATAAAACAAGGTGTAAATGGAAGGGATGGTCAGTATCTGGTCCCATCTGGACCAGCAGACTAGATTTATTTAAAAAGCAATGGCTATAGGTAGATGAAAATGTTCGTATGTGCTTTGGGCTGTGAGAGCATGAGGGAGAAAGCCCTTATGACCACCTGTGCTGGATACTCAGCATTGTTCTGGCACTCACGTTACGGAGCTTTGAGAGGTCCCTGAGACGATACCCTTGTTGTGGTCATTGGTGTTTTCACGGTAGCAATGACAGTGTGTAGCTCCTCCACATGGCGTTGCAAGAAGTTACCAGAGACAAACAGGAGCCAGGGCAGCGGCAGAGAAGCAAGGCAAGCCCACTGGTGAGCACAGGTAAGGCCCTGAGGCTCACTTCCCGGGGGATCTCTACTGTTAGCGATCCACATATGTATACATACAGATATGTGTTACCCTTGAGCCTTGGGATTCTGAGGAGGTGCCTCAAGGGCCCTCTTGGGGATTGGCGAGGAGGCCCAGCAGCTGGGACTTCTGGCTTCCGTGCCTGTTTCAACCAGAGCCTCTCTATTTTCCAATATTTCATATATTGCAGTTCCATGCAATAAGTCACTTGAAAAAAAATATTCCGCTGCTTTAAAAATGTAAATTACCAAATTAAATCATAGACCTCTCTTTTTCCAATTAAAATTGAATTTGAATACCCTTTCAAAAGTGATACAACAAAATAACTGGTAACAGATAAAAAAAAAACCAACCTTTTAAGGCAGCTTTGGAGTGGCTGCATTTGGTATTCCTGAGGTTATTTTCTTTAGCCACCTATTTACTTACCTATAGCTCTCAAAGGTACTTCATCTAATCTAACCAACTACAAGGTCATCCCTATTTTTTCATCCCTCTCTTCCCTGCTCAAATTCAGTTCTGCGTGCATACCTGCCTACTAGGTTTCTCCAACTGCCCCTTAAATTCAGTAATTCAACATATCCAAAACCTCTTTAGCTTACTTAGTCAATGGCCCATCGCCTATGTATCTAAAGCCTCATACCCATCATCAAAACTTCTCCCTCTACCCCACTCCATAAGTGAAGCACACCAATATATTTAGCTTCTGAGAAAATCCCTCAAAACCTCTTTCTCTCTCTCTTCCTCACTGCCCCTTTCTTTTAAAACTCCTCGTTGTCTCTCGCCTGACCATCAGAACACTTTTCTGCTGGACTCTGTACTCATTCTCCTCCTTACGAATCTCAACATAGACAACAGAATTATCATTCAAAAACACAAATATAATCAGATCATCCCCCCCATTTGAAAGCCTTCAATGTAAAAAGAATACTTAGCTTGGAATATGAGACCTTTCACACGCTGCCCTCACTTTCTCAACTCAGATGTGAACACTATAGACTGCCACAGGGTCATTCGTTGTGAGAGTTATGGCTGATAAAACAGGAAAGGAATTTATGACAGCATATATTGAATAGCTCACAGATATCTTGGGAAGGTTGAAGAACCAGACAGGAAAGGCAAGGAAGGAGAAAGGGGGGCTAAACAGAAAACCCACAGCCGAAAGCAGACTGTACCAAGACAGTACTGCCACCACAGAACAATGGTCCTGTGCTTTGTAACACCACTGTCACTCTCTCTGGATGCTGAATGTGGCCCTGGCCCCGCAGCCACTGCCCCGGGAAACTGTAGCCCTAGTGATGCTATTAACACCAAAAGGATTCTCCATTCAATGTGTTTTTCTGCTTCCCTTGCTACATTCATCTGATTGACAGAGCCATTCCTGCCTAGAGAGGGGGAGGTAGTAAAGATTGCAAAAACAGGAGGCAGACTTTTTATCTTCATAGGAAGAGGCTGGCCATAAAAAGTGGAATCAGATGCTGGACAACAAAAAGTCGACAGAGGTACAATCTATACTTCAGCTTCTCAGGCTATGCAACATTCCCCAAAGGAGACCTACTCCCTTTTGCCTCTTTAAAAATGCTGTTCTCAACGCTTCCTATTTTCTAATAAAGAAGCACCTGTCTACCCCAGGTCTAAAGTTATCTCCTCGGTGAAGCATTGGTTGGTGCCTCCAGACAGAGCTGGTGCTTCTTTGGTTTGTGGTCACCATACTCTATTGTAGCACTTCTCACGGGGTGTTGTAATTATGATGTCATTTCACAGTTCATTTCCCATGTGAACAGTGAGTTCCTCTTGGCAGGGATGATGTCTTTTATCTCTGTGCCTTCAGAGCGAGGCATCACGCCTGGGACAAAATATGTCCTCGATAAAGTGTGTTGAATAATTTTTGTGTATCCCCTAGGGAGAATGTTTTGGAGTCTATGGGTGACCCCTAGAAGACACTGGCCTCTACCGTCAGTAGTGGAGGCACCATCTTCCTCTTGCCCAGTGACAGGAAATGACAGTTCCCAGAACTTTGCAAGACAATTGGAAGCTGGGAGGAGCTCCTGGCATGAACACTGGCCATCAGCCTCATAAACAGCACTTCTCAATTTCATTCTCAGTTCTAACACTTACTGTGGTCTGGTCTTTGGCATACTGATAGGCTTACATCTATACCAAAAATTACGTGGGGTTGTTTTTTTACCTAAACTAGTGATAAGATGGGAAGTATAGAAACCTTGTGACAGTTTTTCATTATTTTATAGATGAAGGCTAAAGCAATTTCAATAGTATTCAAATCCTGATGGGTAATACTCATGCACACTAAAATTTATATCATCCTCTCTGTGCTATGAAGACAGCAGAGAGCCCATTGTCTCTAGGTGCAAATGAGATAAAATCCTTTAAACTCTTTAATGTACAACATATGAGTATAACAATATAAAATTTGATAATTTTCAGCATGTATTATAGTTATGAAATTTCTAAAGGCATGCTAAGTATTAATTTTTTTTATAACACAATAGAAAACATTCTTTATACTATTAATATTAACTGAGCGGTAATAGAAAGCATTGGTGAATAATGTTTATTTGTTTTAAGGGTGAGATTTTCTTCTTGGTATTCACTGAGATGCTGGCAGAAAAGCAATATGATTCTTCAACAAACACCATTGTCAGTTGTCAGCTGAATGCCTGTTGGAGACACAGAGAACTATTGTTCCTCAGGCATGTGAGAGATAGTGGTCAAAAAACATGGTAATCATTCCACCAGCATGCACCAAAACAAACTGAAATAGCTAACTTTGGAAAGAGAAATGATGCAATATTTGAAACGGGAAAATTGTGTGAGGAATAAATATGCATAAATTCAGGAGAATGTAATTATTTTATTGTAGTAAGAGTCAGTGATATATTATTTTTACATATATGTAAACTTACTATTTCATTACACAAGTTACAGCTTTCATCAGGGTGCCTGGGAGGCTTTGACATGCCAGCAGACCTCAGAAATTTATTCTGATAAAATTTTTTAACCTGGGATTTTGAGAACTTTCAATTCCATATAGCGTTGCTCAGGTTCTGTAATTATATGTTCTGCCAGTGCAAGTGTGCACAGTATTTTTATGAAACTGTTAAGGTATTATTTGTCCTTCCCCTACTTCTTCTGTCTCTAAATTGCATGCCCATCTTCACCTTGGGACCTTGCACTTGATCCACTATGCCAAGAAATCAAAGAATGCAAGTTTTCAGCCTTAGGAAAAAATATTTTGATTCACCATGCCTTAGAGCAGGGGTGTCCAAACTGCGGCCCGCGGGCCAACTGCAGCCCGCAATCCATTTTTAATTGGTCCACAGCAAATTCCAAAAATATATTTAGTTTACTTAAATAAACCAGGTGAGGCAATACATACTTCACCTCGAGTGAGTGGCCCGGCTGTTTGTGTATTTTATAGCATATGGCCCTTGGTGAAAAACGTTGAAAAAGTTTGGACACCCCTAACAGATAAAGAAGAAATAACAATGGGGGTGGCCAGTTAGCTCAGTTGGTTAGAGCATGGTGCTAATAACACCAAGGTTGCCCGGTTTGATCCCCACATGGGCCACCAGTGAGCTGCGCCCTCCTTAAAAAAAAATAGAAAAAGAAAAAGAAAGAAAGAAAAAAGAAATAACAATGGAAGGAGGGAGTTTTGTTGCAAGTTTCAACTTGCATATCTATTATTCCTATTTTAATATTTATTTACTTTATTATTAGAACATTGTTACTTTAGACCCCTCCTACAACATGAAATATTTGTTATAAATATACAATAACTTACTTTATTTTCATTTAAGCTAAGTATCCTTAAAAGTACACTGACCATTCTATATTCTGGTGGATTTCTTAAAACATCAAACTCTCACATTAGGAACTGCCCATGAAATAGGCATAAATATGTGAAATGCAACCATATTAACAATAACTTCTCAGACAATTGAAGGTTTTATTGCTTTTTTAAAATTATTATTAGTATACTTTTAAATTGAAATAGAGAATTTTAATTTTATCTCTAATTTATTTCTTCCCAAAAAAATCTGAATCAAAAATTTTAAAACCGTAAGCAAGGGTAGTACATAATTTCATGTTTCATATATTACCTTGTACTTTCCTTTTTTTTCAAACCTCTTAAAAGACTACACTTCTAATGCTGATAATTGGAAAAATATAATAAAGTATAAACAAAACAAAGTAAATACAGCCCCCCAGGACCAATAATTTTCATGTATGGCTTATGCAATTTCTTGCTGTGAGATTAAATGCGTATGTTTTTGACAAAATTTGAAATACAATTCTTGTACTATTTGAAATTCTGCCATGTCCTACTATTTTATTCTTTAAATACTGGGCAACTTTTCAAAATTAAAAAGAAAATTGAAAAGAAAGTAGTCTTTTGTTCTTGAAGAGATGCTAGAATTAAAAATGTAAAACAAACTCAGATCAGCAGTATATTCTGGTTGTGTAATCCAGACATTAAAAGGCTTTTGATCTAAGCCAAAAGCATACAATTCTCTTCTAATGTTCAGATATTACCTTCTCAGTACCTGTCCATCATTGGTTTTCATTTCGTGTCCTGCTAGCCCTGGGATCCCTTCCTCCCTACCCTTATGATTCACAGGGCTATGGATCTACTCAAAAGAGCTGGGAGTTCTCAGATGGTCCAACTTCATCTTTCCATGAAGGTCGTTATCTCGTCCGTCTGCCATTTTCCAAGTGTCAAAACAAACCCACTCTATGTCTTGGTTCAAACAAACTATATTTGTGATGGTGACATTTCCAAGAAAAGTATGTTTTAAAACCCAAAATTAATGTTAATAATGTTAATATTTGTATGTGACTTTATTTCTTCTTTATTTCTTGCAGTACTCATTTTACATATTTTTAAATAAAAAACTGAATTTCAACTAAAATGAAATCAAATTTATCTCCTATAAGAGAGTATCAAGAACTCAGAAACAACCTTGAAATTGGGAAGTCGTAATCTCATGGGTTTCATTCTCTTTTTTAAGGAAAACAAAGCATTAACACCTTTCTCTTGCCTGGAGGAGAAAGGAAGAGGGAGCTTAAATCCTGCATCTTTACCTATGTATTACAAAGTACCTTTTCAGAGTAGGTGAACAGCCTAAATGTGTTTATTGTTATAAAAGGAAGGAAATAAAACCACTGAAGAAAGTGACTTAAGTTATTAATTAATGAGAAAAGTGTGGTAAATATAGCAGGGCTTCTTCGTGCTTCTCAAAGACTTTAGGACAGGTAACTTATCTCGAAGGTCATCACCAAGTCTTTCTCATTCTAACAACCGTGAGGAACCCTCTTCTGGAGCAGTAAACAATTAATCAACATATTTTACTTGTTCTGAGCCCTTCAGAATTAAGACACAAAACAAAAGAATTTTATCATTGATGCAATAGTTATTTACATTAAAGGAAGCAATTTATTCCTCCATTTACTAGCCCCTGGGAGGGCAGAGAACTTGTGGATTGACTCTGAGCAACTGCTGAGCTGATAGAGGAGATTCTACAACTTCCTGTCTCTCATTACACACTACAGCTAGACATTTGGTTATCATTGAAATCAGAGAGACAATGGACCACAGCATTTCTATTGTCATTTTAATTAGCTCTGCCTATAATCATGTGCTTGCCCTCCCCCAGATCTAAGGATAATCTCTCTAATACACAAGGGTGGGCCATAAGGTGGTGGTGGGGAGTGACCATTGCCCCCATACCTACGAAAACCAGGAAATATTAACACTTAGAAAAGTGTTAAACTATAACATAAACCATCAGATAATAAAATGGCAGCAAGAGACAATTAAGCCAATAGTTTCAACAACCACTAATTTAACACCTATTTTGTGCAAACCATTGGTGTCATACAAATACTAATAACACAACACCCACCTACAAAGAGTTTATGATTTGGCAGGAGAAAGGAGAAAAAGAAAGAGCAGGCATTAAAATAATGAATGAATAAATAAATTAATTAATTAACTTTAAAACAAAGGTAAATAACTTTTCTCCTAGAGATACAAGCAAAAAAAAACTGTTTTTTCCAACTTGAAGTATCAGAAGGTCACTGAAGGCTTGGGTGTGAGCATGAAATAAATCTGAATTCAATGTTCTTTTGCTCCTTATGCAGTTTTTGCAAAGTTAAATGGATTTCTTTAATAAGGCAATGGTGTGAGAGAACCAATGTTACTCTCAATATTTTTTATTATTGAATGTGGAATAATGCAGATGGTGGATTATTCCGCATTTTTCTTTCTTTGGCTTTCACCATGAGAACCAGTTCATTGCTCATTAAAACCTCCTTCAAGGGCCAAACAATTGAGGGGATGGAGAAGAAATTCATTTTGGAACTTGTTAGAAGCATTGGTGAAAGGTTTGGTGGAATTGTAGAAAGAGTCTCTTTATATTTTATTTTTCTTTCATAGAAACCTTGTTTTCCATCAATAAGATTTATATAGTGACTAGGAAATGGTATGTGTGCTTTGACTTTCTGGATAAAAAAGTTCTTCAAATAAGGGCTTCAAGAAAAATACAGAATTTTTCTCCCATTTCATATCAAATATGAATTTACATTTTCCTTTAAAATTGATTATATTACCGAAAACAAAAAGAAATGAGTAAAATATTTCTCAACTAACAGAACACATCAGTATTTGCACAGGTAGCAGATTTATTTTCACATCCAAATGCCTGTTTTCATGTTAAAATTGATGAACCCTAAATTTACTAATTAATCAAGCAGGTGTGAGCAACAAAAAGTCTAAAATTAATTTTTGAAAAACCCAAAGAATGACTTTAGAATAGTTACTATTATCAAAAAAGGAAGATGAATTAAAATAATAAAATCTGTGGTGAAGCTTCAGATTAGATCGGTGCTCAGTGGCCTCCTGACAACCACCACACACCTGTGGTCACTGCAGGTAAAGAAAGTGATTTGAGGTCGGAGCAGCCTACACACATGAGCAGCATGGAGGCTTCCAGAACTTGGGAGCCGCTGGAACATTAAAGAGTAAATCCAGTAAGATAGAACTGACTCCAAACAGAGGCTAGAAGTGAGTGGAGGGACAATTAATTGCATGGTCATGAGTGAAGGCTAAGGTTTGGCTGTTTAAATAGTCCACAAAATTGGATTCCTCTAGTTAGTCACAGAGTTCTGCTTTCATTATTTTTAAGGCTTTTTGATAGCTGTGATGACTATGGGGCTCCAAGAGACAGAAACAAAATAATGCCTTCTTATATTCTAGATTGGAAAAATTGAACAAATAATAATGATGATAAGAATTGGTATCAAATCATTGTTTACCACATACACTATATGAATGCTCCAAAAATTAACAACACAATAGTTAACGTGGACTGCTATGATGTACAAGTTACCATTCAAATTTTTATATACTTTAAGTCATGTATTCTTCAAAACAGTGTGGTATAGGTGATATCATTGTGACTATTGATTCAATGAGGAATTTGGGATGGATGGTGCTACATTCTAATCTAAATTTCTAGTATAAATCAATTATATAATAACTTCTCTCAACCAGGCCCTCATCATATAGGGGTTCCTTTGCCCATTAGTGGCTCCTTTGATTGGTCAGATCCAGAGCACACAGGTGACCACAGGTGCTAGTAACATTGGATTCCAGCTTCAGTGGAAAGGATTTTGATTGCCCAATGTCCACTCATGTGCTATAGTATCTTTTTATCCCCGTTGTTTATTTTTTTAAATTGTCATAAAATTCACATAACATAAAATTTATCATATTAACCATTTTAAATGTCCAGTTGAATAATGTTAAGTACATTCACACTGTTGTGCAACCAAGCTCCAGGACTCTTTTCAAATCCTGCAAAGCTGAAACTTTGTACCCATTAAATAACCTACAAATCCACCAGTTTACTTTCTATCTCTATGAATTTGACTACTCCAGATACCTTATATATCTGGAATCACACAGTATTTGTCTTTTTGTGACTCACTTATTGTATGTGCTACAGAATTTTTGAAAACATGAAAAACTATGCTAATGCAAAAATATTCACAATCATTTTATAAGGAAGATTTTTTATTATTATTACAAAACAGGGGCAATGACAACTGATAACTTGTGTGTTTTTAAAGCCAAATGCAAATTATTTTAACTTATTGGTTTTTTGCATTTCTTTTTTACCTAGAGCAAAAAAAGTTTTAAATCAACACACACTATGACAAACAAAATACATATCAATAGTAGATATTTCAAAAAAATGCATTATTGTCCTGAGATATTTGATATATTTTTCATTGTCAGTTTTTCAGACTCAAAGTTTATGAGACATACTTGACTATGCTTTATGAAGTATGAGTTGCGTTCACTAAAAAATGCATTCCTGACACTTCTAAATTTTAATTTTACTTATTTCCTTTTTTTATTTTTGTCAATTATAGACCCCAGAAAGTCAAATGAAATGAAATCTTATATATTTCCAAAACAAGTAGTCATCAAATTTTGCATTTAAATTTTATTCTTAAACTAAAAATTGAGAGCACCAAAGTTAGATAATAGCCTGATGCTCTTGTAAGCCACCAGATAATTTTATTCTTAAAAATTATTTTTTTTCCGTTACAAATGACATTAAGTAGATTATGATTTTTCTTTCTTAAAATGCCTTCTCAGAAAGTGACAGTTCAAATTTCAAAGTTATTTTCAGCAAAGCTCAAATTCTCTGTTCTACATTGTCCTTTCATGACCTCTGATGGTGAAAGTGTAAACTGACATTATAAATACCAACAGAAATAATGCCCCAAATTCCATTTACTTTGTTATTGAAGAATCTTCCCCTTCTCTCCACACTTATTTGCCTTGAGAATGTAATATCAATTACTCAACAATGTAGAAAAAATATTGGACAATTTCATACTACTTTAAAGCACAAAAAAGCCCTCATTCACAGTCTAAATCTCTAAATATATGTGTACATTTTATATAACATGAACATTTTAATGATATAGCGACTTGCAACTGTGACTACTCGCTCTCAAATGTAAATTGAATGAAGTGTAAACTTTAGAAAAGTTGAAACAATTATTTTAATTTACAAAATCATCACTCTTCCTAAATCTTTGTACATATGAATAATGAATATATGAATAATTATAAATTATAAATTAAGATTTGAATTATTTGTATTTATTTATTATTTCAACTTCATTAAGAGTATTATCTTGACATTTCATAGAACATCATTATGGGGACAGAGCCAGGAGTGCAGTTTCCAGGCTCTCGGCCTCACATAGAAAAGTGCTGGCTCAGGTAGTAAATAGCCATCAACTGTGATTGGATGGCCATCAGCTGTGGCTAGTTGGCCGTCAGCTGTAACCAGTGAGCCATTGGCCACTAATATAACTGCCGTGGCTACGCTAGCAGGAAAATGGGGGCTAGCAAGAAGATGGTGGCTCAGCTAACAAGCGCGGATTGCAGTCAGCATGGCAGATTACAGCTAGCAAGGGGAGTCGGTCGTTTGGCAGAAAAGCGGACAGCAGGTCGCACGTCGTGTGAATCCAGCCTCCAGCAAGACTATAGTGGTATGATTCCCCTATCCATGGCTCTGTGGGTGTTCCTTTTTGGCCTCACCATATCCTGCGTTCTTGTGTGCGGAGCCGGACCAGATACCCGGCAGGCCGCCCCCCACGACAACCATTATGGTTTACTATACTGATGGCATCATAGTAATTGTACTTGGTGAGCAGGAAGTATAAATTATTCCTAAATGCCCTACTTAGGTATATGAAAACCATAGGGTGGGAGATAAACCTCATAAAATTTTAAGATACTGTCATATTGATGAAGTTTTAGGTGACCTATTGTTTGAGACATGGTGGAACCAAAATGATAAAGGTGGAGAACAAATTGTTACACACTGGAACCTACCACCAATAAAGAGGCATAGTGCTTGGTGGGCCTCTTTAGGTTTTAGAGGCAGCATATACTGTACTTAGGAATACTGTACCAATCCATTTATTGGATTTGAATGTTACCTAGAGCAATAGAAGAGCCTGCAGCAGGTCCAGGCAATTGTGTAATCTTGCTGGAAGCTTAAGCCATCTGACCCAGCAGATCTGATGGTGGCTAGAAATATGTGCCAACTGATGAAAGAAAAATAAAGCTCTGGACTTCTTCACATATGGGTTAGCGTGATACATTGATAGCAGCCATAAATGGACTGTTGTCACACCATTGCTGCATTCAGAGGTATCCCTAAAGGAATGTGGTGAAGGGAAATCCTCCCAGTGGGCAATTAATATAAGACCTGGTCTTATTTTACCATGACATAAGACCGGGTCTTATCTAACATAATATAATATAAAACCGGGTCTTATATTAATTTTTGTTCTAAAAGATGCATTAGAGCTGATTGTCCGGCTAGGTCTTATTTTCAGGGAAACACAGCAGTAGAGATGGGTGGGAAAGGAAACTACTGGCCTATGGAGTTGGAACCTATCATTATCTTGTACCTATGTATGTCAACCAAAATATAAACTGAATTGAATTGATTTGTAGACTGTAAGGATTAGGTGAAATACTGCATGTGAAACTCCTATCAACTTAGGTGCTGTGGAGACAGAGTCCCAGAGAGCAATTTCCAGGCTCTCAGCCTTACGTGCAGGGATGCTGGCTTGGGTGGTGGATGGCCATCAGGTGTGACTGGTTGGCCATCAGCTGTAACCAGTTAGCCAATTAGCCACTAATATAACTGCCGTGGCTGGGTTGGTTGGTTGGCAGGCAGAAAAGCAGGTGGCAGGTTGCAGATCTTGTGTGGGTCCTACTTCGTGTGTCTTGCCCGGCTGGCGCCAGCAAGACTGGGGGGTAGGAAGACCCCTTATTGGGGTACTGGTGGATGTTTGCTTTTGTATCTTCAACCCAGCCGCCAACGAGAATGTAGTGGTATGACTCTGCTATCTCTGGCTCCGTTGGTGTTCCTTTTTGGACTCACCATGTCCTGTGTTCTTATGCGGGGAGCGGGAGCAGAGACCCAGCATAACAGGTGCTCAATAAATAGTAGCTTTTAAAAAACTCTCTATCATTTAAATCTTTATCTTAGGACTCAGCTCCTGGCATGTATACATTTGCATTACAATAAACACATGCTGAATTAAAATTTCAGGCCGGAGATGATGAGGTCCTTATCCTGTGTCGGCCAGCAGCAATCCTTTCAACTGCTATTGATTTTACGTTCACTATCCTAAATGCTGTCGTCTAAAACTTCAATTTGTGTTCTTTTTTTGAGGAAGAAATAGCAAAAGTAAAATAAAATAAAAATCCAATAAAGCAATTGTAAGATGCCACTATAGATGGCGGGCGGGAAAAGAGGTGTAGAGAGTTGGTATGTGTGTGTATTTTGAATTTCTTGTCCACTAGTTGGGAGAACAGTCCCTTATCCTGACAAGTTCTTTCTCACAGGTTTGAGTTTCTCTCACAACTCCTACACGAGACTTTGCACATGGAGGAAATCTAATAAATTAAAAGTTTTCAAAACTTCCGCTCGGAAAGCTGAGAGTTGAAATGACAAGAGTGAGGAAGGTTAGGAAGAGGGGATAGGAAGTGCGGAAATACATAAACTAGGGGAGCTAAACTACATTTCCCAGGAAGCCACGCGCTGGGCCTACAACCCCCATCATGCCTATGTTCCTGTTGTGGTGACCGGTTCGTGGATCCACTTTCCCAGGGAGCGCAGAGAAAGCCGCGGGGTCTCCACTGGTGCAGCAGCGATGGCTCTTACCTACTAGAGTATCTTGAGCCGCGGCTATTCAAACCTTTGCCTCGCTTTTTGAGGCAAAAAGATAATAACCGGTGTCTCGCCGGACCATGGGCCACGTGACTAGTCCCGGTCATGTGACTGTGGAGCCCAGCGGCTGATGTCTGTTACCCTGACAACTGATGGACCTCTACCGACCTTCCGGCAAAGCGCGGAATTCGGAGACCAAAGTAGGTGAGGGGTGGCCACTTGCTTCCAACTCATCTGCCGAGACTGGCTTCAGAGTTCTAGTTACAGATCATCGCCTTCCCTCCGCCTGGACTCGTCCGCAAGTGCTTCTTTGTCTTCCCGCCAACTCCGGAACCCGTGCTTCCTGGAGCAGGGACCCGGCCGAGCTGAGGACCCTGTCGGTGAGTTCCGGCTTGAATGAGGATGTGGGACCCGGGCCTTCCCCGCACGCACCCTGTACTGATCAGTGATGCTAATTGGGGGGGGGAGGTGTTAATCCGCAGGTTGAGCCAAGTGTTGTGCGGGTCTCCCCACGCACCCCTCCCTTTCTCGCCACCCCCGCCTCTGCGAGAGGAAACTGCGGGGTGAGCGGCCTCTAGGAGTTACGGCCCAGAAGCTGGGGCGTCTGGAGTGGCGTGCTTTCGCGGGACAGGGGAGAGCTTTGCGTGACAGGTCACGACTGCATCGTGCCTGTTGGCCTTCCCTCGCTCCAGAAGGAACATGATTCGTTCTGATTGATTTGTATACGCCATGAACTTTAGGTAGACTTTGAATCTTAATAGGTTTAATTTTTCTGTATTTGGAAACGTCCCCATATCTGGAAACAGTCTATTTTGCAATATTGTTAATGTGGATTGATAAATAACTAGCTGAATGTTAAGACAGCAAAAAAACTATATCCTGGGTTTTTACACACAAAAAAGCAGCCTTTTGGATTTGCTAATTTATAATTTTTAAGATGCCATGAGAAGGCCTGGTTTTTTGTGTTTCGTTTTTTGGACACACACACACGCTTACTAATATGTAAGATTTAAGGGAAAGGGTGGAGGCCACCCTTTAACAATTGGATGTTAACAATAAAAATGTATTTCTGGATCCTAAGTACAAGGTAAACTTTGAAAGCTGCTTTTCCAAATCAGTTTTATGAATGAATTAGGAATCTTGTCCAGCTTACTGGTCCATAATTGTGCATATATACTAAAGCATAAGATAAATGTCTGAGGTTTAAGTCTGGGTGTTTTCATGATGTGATATGAATTTCCTTAAAAGATATTTATCATCTTTCGATATTTAGCGTTTCCAATGTTGTACATACTTTGGAATGTTTACTTTGGGAAGTGAAAATTATTGAGCATGGCTCGCTATTCCAAAGAAGAACTGGATGAAGAGTTTGAACAGTTCATGAAAGAGGTAAGTTTATATTTTTAAAAGCTATGTTGTAAATTTGTCTCATAAGAAACTCATCCTTCAGGTCTCTCCTTCACCTCTAAGCTACAAGCAGTCCATCGCCAAGCTCTGTCAACTCGAGCTCTCTCCCTTTTCACTGCCACCTAGTCCTGGAACCAGTATCTCACCGGGGCTGCTGCAACAGTCCCCAAGTACTGCCTCGCATTCCTTCCCCATTCTGTAACCAACACGATCTGTTACATAAGTCAGACTCGATCCCTCCTCTGTGTAAAACATACTCTGTTGGCCTCTTATCGCGTATAGAATAAAATTCTGAACTTCTTCCCATCGTTTACAAAGCGCTGGATGACTTTGATCATGTCTGTGTCACTGACTTTATACCACTCTTCCTCCTTATTTACTTATGCTGCAGTGGCCTTTCTTCTCCCTTGGACATGCCAAGCTCATGTCACATTAGGAGCTTTGCACTAGCTGTTCCATCGGCCAGTACTGTCCCCTATTCTTCACGTGGCTGGTGAAGATCTCATCTTAAATATCACTGCCTTGGAGAGGTTTTTGTTCTGTCTATCCAGGAAAAATGTAACCACCAAGTCACTTCTTAGTATGCCGTGTATTTAATTCTCTATGTAGCACTTAGCATCATTCGTTATTTTACTTGTGTAGGTCTATTTTCTGCCTCCCATTGTAAGAATGTATGGTCTATGACGTGATGGCTATATGTTCATTGCTATACCTGCAGTGCTTAATAGGTGCTTAATAAGTGTTGAATGAATGAATTAGAGGGTTACACCACATCGTACGAGTATGTATTTATATAAACGGAGAGTCACATTTTAAACTATACTAACCTTGTTCATAAAGGGAGCCTGATGTATGATACAGTAGAAAGAATCTTACTTTCATTATCTAATAGGAAAAATAATGCCTATTTGGTGGAATTGTTGTAAGGATTTTTAAAAGCGTGCACCAATTGCCAGGATGTGGTAGATACTCAGGATATGAGTCTCACTTCCCATTTGAAAAACTGATTTTTTTGTTATTTATATCAAAGATGGGCACATTTAAAAAATTAAATTTATGGGAAGTATTTTCATTGTAAAAGATAAAAAGCAATACTGGTCAAATTTTTTTTTTCTTCTACCCCTCATCTACCACCCCTCCAACACTCCCTGTCTTTCTCCCTCCCTCTGTCCTGGCCTCCTTCTCTTCCTTTCTTTCTCTCATATTCAACCTCAACGTGTAAAAGCTCTTACCTCATGTTATAGATTTGGGTAAAGCATTGTCTCATTTTTAACTATGAAATCATGATTTTAGAGTCATGCTAACTTCTTTCGTGATTTTGATAAATTATTGTTCAAGCAGTTTGTTCAAAGATAAGATTTACATATCTTTGTTTTTAAGGAGATTAGTGGGACCAGCTTTTTTTCATACAACTTTATTGAGATATCACATACCATACACTTTACCTATTTAGAATGTATAATTCAGTGAGTTTTAGTATACTCAGAGTTTCGCCGCCATCACCACAGTCACTTTTAGAACATTTTCATCACACCAAAAGAAACCCTGTACCCATTAGCAGTTACCCCCTTTCCCAGCCTTAGTTACCATTAATCTACTTTCTGCCTCTGAAGATACGTATATTATAAACATTTCATAGACATGGAATCATAAAATATAGTATTTTGTGACTGGTTTCTTCAACTTAGCAATATTTTCAATGTTGTAGCATATATCAGTACTTCATTCCTTTTTATAGCTGAATAATATTCCATTATCTGGTTTTACAACATCTTGTTTACCCACTTATCGATGGACATTGGAATTCTTCCAACTTTTGGCTATTATGAATAATCATGCACAAGTTTTTGTGGGGATGTATGTTTTCATTTTTCTTGTGTATATACCTAGTAGCGGAAATGCTGGGTCATATGATAACTTTATTTTTAAACCTTTTGAGGAACTCAGACTGTTTTCTAAGTGGCTGTGCCATTTTACATTCCCATAGCAGTATATTAATATATTAGCATTCCAATTTCTTCATATCCTCACTGGCACTGTTACTATCTGGGGACCAGCTTTTTTGTTTTGTTTTTAATTATAGTAATCTGGAAAGTAGTGTGGAAGGTTGTCAAAAGTGAGAATGCCCACTATGTATTAAACAGTAGGATGGGCTTTCTCCTTTTTTTTTTTTCTGATTTTTGCCACAACCCTTGAAAGTCGGTGCTACTGTGACTGTTTTTAACAGAAGAATAAACTAAAAATGCTAATTTTTCCCTAAGCAACAGAGCTAGCATATTTTAATGTTGAAATTTGAACTCAGGTCTGTCAGGCCCCCAAAACCTATACTCCTTCTTCCATACTTTTATGTGGCCATGGGATTTAGGAGGAGTAGACTGAGTCAGAGGCAGATTCTCAGAATTTGGTAAACAGTGAGATGTAGGGAGGAGAGAGAAATGGAACATTTCAAGGTGACAGTGAAGCTTAGAGACTGAGTGGAAGGTGAGGCAACTGAAATTCAGATGGGATAAGGAATATTTTTTTCCTCCCTTTTTCCTTTTTCTCGTCTGGTTTTCAGGAAAGGCAGTGAGTTCTTTTTGAATATTTTAAAGTTGACGGTCTTAAAAGTCATTGAGGTAGAGCTGTTTGGTTGGCAGGTGGAAATGTGTGTTGTCATCTTGGAAGTTTAAAAGGTCAACTCTGGTAGCAATGTCCTAGTTGGGGGACTACACAGTGTCATGGAAATTGAACAGGTTTTCGTTACAGAGACCTCAGTTTGAATCCCAGCTCTGTAACACCAACAGGAGCAACCTGAGCAAGTTGCTTAATCTCCCTGAGCCTGTTTCCCCATCTGTAAATCTCTACTGAATTTCTTAAAGATTGAGATAACCTGTGAGTAGATCCTGACAGAGCAAGTATGAAATAAATGTTGGTTTCTTCTCCAGAAAAAAGGACATCTTGGGGAAGTCTAGTATTAAAGAAATGGGTAAAAGAGCCCAGAGCTATTTAAATAGGTGGGTGAGAAGGTTCACTGATGTGAAGTATAACTTGGAGGAAGTGATAACTGCGAAGTCAAAGGAAAGGTTTCAAGAAGTAAGAGTTGGTCACCAATATCCAATTCCATATGATCAGGGAAGATGACTAACAGTGGCCATTTATTAGTGGCATTTAGGAGGCTTTTGGTGCCTGGAGGAGAGCTGTTTTGGATGAGAACCAGTTTTTAAGGGGTTGAGCAGTGAACTCGACGTTGGTATATAAAGGGAAAGCGATGGATAGTGTAAAGGGGAGGTAGGAATAGGGAAGTTTTCCTGTTTGTTTTTATGTTGCCTTTTTTTTTTTTTTTTTTTTTTTTTAAGTAGAGTAGACATAGTGTTGATGCTTCAATTCCACAATTGTGCCAGGTGTGCTAGGCCCTGGGGATGAAGTGATGAGCACGTTTATAATCTGAGGGAAGGAAGGAGAGGGGAGAGAGGAGGGAGTGTAGGTACAAAGGTGAAATGGGATAACCAAGGAAGTAAGGACCTAGAAAGGTGGGAAGTGATCACTCTGCAGGTTCTCCTTGGAGTGGAGGAGAGAGGCAAGCAGTGTCTTAACAGGAGAGTTTAATGGTGGAGTAAGGGGAAGGAGGTGGTTTTTTACTGAAGGTCTTTATTTTCTCAGTGAAGAGAGAGTCCAGGTTATTGGCTGAGAGTGAGGCGGGTAGATTGGGGTTGGAGCAAAGGAGTTTGTTAGCATTGTAGTAAAATTTGGACTGGGAAAGGACAAATAAATGTTTATTCAAGTTTATTAATCATTGTGACAAAATGGTAATTTCTCTGATAAACACCTGAAATTCAGTTCTTCATGGTGTTAGAATTTTGTGTTCTTCTAAAGTAATTTCGGTTATTTGGTTATCAATCGTTATTTATTCTTTGACCATACAGAATGTCTGGAAGAGGATTGTATTTTTCTTCTTTTCCTTTTTTGATTGTTTCTTGATCAAGTTTTCTTTATTTCTCTGTTGTTATCTTTGATGTTTTTTCTCCCTGGTTAGTTTACTTGTTTAATTCTGGGTATATAATCGATGTTCAGAGATATATGCTTAATTTTTATTTTAGCCACATAGGTTTAGAAATATGAATTTATACATTGTTGCAGAAAATATTGCTGAACTGTGAGACAACTAAGAAACATTTTTAGTGATGAATCTTGGATTTTCAAATTTAAAATTGAGTAGCGTATATCTGATTCAGCTTTCAGATGATTCTTTTGAAAATTCAAGCAAAACACATAGACAACCCAAAAGAGAAGTGAAAAAGAAAGATACATTGCCGTGGTGGATAACTGAAGATGATTTTGAAGATGATGGTAAATATTGCTGATTTCTCATTTCAAATTATTTGACCACAAGGGGTCAGTCAAAGACTTTTAATTCTGGATTTTGTTACTGTACTATAAATGCAGAGGGTGCCAAAAAGAATGTATACACATTTTAATAAAGGAAAAAGTTGTATTAAAATTGTAATACAGTGAATGACACTAGCATTCATTTGATTAATGCCATCTTTTGAGCGAATGTCATACTACACTTTGTTACTGTAATTCAATTCAACTTCGAAAAGTAATACATAGATAACATCTCTTAAAATGTGTACGTTTTGGCACCCCTGGTATATACAGAAATACTAACTGTGAATTTTTGAGGTTTGAGTTGATTTTCATATTACTTCACTTTATTATATAGTATATAATTGAGAATCTATGTTTCTGCATTATTAGGTTATTTTACATTGAGATAATTTATATTTATTCAAATTAAGATGATGAATAATACAGGTATATTTATATATTTCCCTGTTTAATGGTAAGTTGATTTAAGGTGATTTAATAAAATATTCTGACTATATTAATGTCATTGCATGGGGAAGATTTTAACAAATCTATAGATATTGGTATCGCAATCTGTTAATAACAGTAGTAAAAAACATAATTTATTGTCTTAATGGTAGAGAACTCATTGCTGATCCTGTGAGGCACATGTGTAAACCTTTCGTAGAACTATCCCTTGTCCCATCTTTACTAATAGAAAACTGCTCTCTGGAATGTTTCTTTGAGGTACTATATATGATATTGCTTTATTTGTAAGGAACCCGAGACTACTTCTGTGAAGTACCTATGTGGGTCACACTGTGGGTCGTTTTATAACCTGATGAGATTTCTGTGTCTCTTCTCCAGGGGAAAAATTTCCCCAGGGCTTTTGTTTTTCCCCATAAAATTGACCTTGAATTCCTTAATCTGACAGTTAAGGCTCTACATAACCTGACTGGAACCCTCCTTGCTAGCCTCATGTGCTCCAGCCACACTCGTTTATTCCCTTTCTCCTGGCAACACCATTGGCTCCATGCCTCTGTGCATTAGCTCATGCTTTCTTGCCACCAGAATGCCTTTGCTCTCCTTCTGTTCAGTAAAGCTTGGCATTACCTCTTTTTGCAGTCCTTCCCAAACCCTTCGAGCTCCTGTGTAATTACCGTGTAATTACAAATACCTCCTCCTTTGTTTCCATGTCAGAACAGCACCGTAGCACTACACATCCTGTTGCCAGTTATAACCTACAGAGCTCCCCCGAGGCAGGGAGCTTTGTGAGGGCAGGAAACACTTCTTTTTCCTTGTATCGCCTGACCCTCAGTAATGCATAATAAATGTGTTCAACAAGTGAATGTTAGAGTGGATTTGATTGTCTCTTTTCTTCTTAATAGCGTAAAATAAGTGACTGCCTTATTGAAAAATTCAGTGTTTTTGTAAGTCACTCAACCATGCAACAATGCTAAAGCTTGCATGTGAAGAATTCTTTCTTAGAATCTTTTCTCCATTGGTGCTGGCAGAGGGTGTTGTATGATGTAGTACTCCAAATTTGGAATTGTTGGCAAAGATTTGAGACTTAATTAGCATTAAAGTCTCTTTTGTAGAAAGTAATCAATCAGTGATGGACCGTGCAAACTCATCCCAAAGGGAAAGAATAGGTCCTAGACCAACACTTGAATGTAACCTGCCTAAAGTGATTAATAATTTAAAAAATAACAATTTGTCAATAAGAAATGGATTTGATTAATAAGGGGTGTAAACAAGGATACTTAAGAAACGAACTCTGACAACGTTCCTTTAATCACAAGGGAGAGGGTTTCTCTTTCCAAGAGCATAAGCTGGTCCCTGGTTCAATCTTTTGAATTCCACAAACTTTTATGGAGTTCATGTTATGTTCTGAGTCCTGGGCACTAGTATACTCATACAAAGAAAAGATATGGTTCCTGCCATCAAGAGTGTAGAAGCTTCTGAGGGAGAAGGGAACACCCTCCTGAGGAGAGGAACACATTACCCATCTTAGATAGACACCATTCAGCATCAGCATTGAGCAACTTCAGCCTTGTCACTTTGCTTTCTCTTTTGATCACCATAAAGGTAAAATGTTCTGCCTGGGGATGAAACTATCCAATCCTCCTGTTGGTTCTACTCTTCATTATAAAGAACTAAATTGGATCTCGGTTTCCGTTATAGCAGTCTCTCATGAGCTCAGTTAGTGTGGGTGCCATCCTTGAGTCCAGCTTCAGAGCCAGAGTGAGGCCCTGGATAGACACCAGCACAGCACCCCAGCCTTGTCACGCACTTTGTCCTTTGAAGTGTCTACATCTTGATTTTCTGCAGCTGTGGAAGTTATTTGATCTATGAAATTATTATTCACACAAAGCCATAAAATAGATCCTTGAACCCTATCCAAGACGATACTAATTAGGAAGTTGAAGTCAGAATTTGTGACTTGTTAATAAAGCTTCCTTCTAAGCAAAAGTGGTATTTTACTAATCTGAATGTTTATATCACATAATTTTTTACTTTTTGCATATACCAGTTTTTTACAACAAATATGTACTAAGAAATTGTGATACTGCATAACTTTTTCAATGTTTTCTACGGCATTTGGAATAAAGAGCAGACCCTACCACTGGCTTGTGAGGATGAGCGTGGTCTGACCATCGGCTCCTGCTCTGGGCTGACTTGTACCTGGGCTTACCCTCCCCCTCTAGACCCACCTGCTTGCATCCTCACATGTGGCCTGCCCCTTCCATTGTTGGATCTTCCATTGTTCTTCCCCCTGCCTGGAATTGTCTCCATTTTCCAGGTCACCTTGTTATTTCCCATCCTTCCTTCACACAGGGCAGAAGACACTCTTTAAAGTGGCATGGTATCCTGTATTAAAGTACACTACTTAAAAATCATTTTTTTTAAATCTTGTCTCTTGTCACCCTCGTACAAAATTTTGAAATACTCTACTTAGTAAGATACACTGCAAACAAATAGAATTATAGTTTTTCTTTTGTGAATTTTAGGTCTGATACATTTTTATTCAATAGACTAGATTTATTTTATAGCAACTAATCTACAAAATTAGTATAATAGTATTACGGTATTGTTATAGTGGTCAAAACAGTTTTCTGAACATAAATATCCAACTATTAAACTCCATCCCTAGGACTGCTTGGAACAAATGTAAGCTATTTGAAAACAAAGAAGACTTCTCAGCCTATTATGGAATTAGAAGAGGAAGCTGCTGAAAGGATTCAATTTCTCAAGAGCAGTGGAACCTCTATCATAAGTCTTGACAGCTTAGAAACAAATGGTAAGAAATGTGAAGCATGTGAATTGCCAGGTTAATTACTATGCTTATAATCAGAATTTTTACAAACATTAACTCACAAATATCTTGGAGCCTCCTTTATGAAGCACATAGATTTAATACCTCTGTAGAAGGTCTAGAATTACACCTCTGGAGCCTTATTACTTTGCATATTGATTATGAATATAAATCTAAGTTGGTGGGTGAAAGATTAAGTAAAGTATCTTTTAATTTTACTACGTAATATCAGTAAATTCATCATTAAAATTTTATTGAAATTCTGTATGCTAATAAAATGTATTTGTGCTTTCCATGTAGAGATAGCGGTTTCTGAGCTGACTCATAGTCCTCTCGCTGTGGGATTAGACACATTAGAAGAACAAGAGGAAAAAGAGCAGTTTTTTGCCAGACTTGAGAAAGGCTTAACATCTTCCATTGATTATTCAAGATTAAATAAGGAATTGGATTCTAATGACTCCACACGTTTTAAAGCTTTACGTAGGTAATGTAAATACAACATAAACTAATCATTGAATGATTTTGTGTTTTTCTCTATTTGTGGAAGGCTGATATATACACGGGCTTAAGTGGGTAGATAGAATAACAGGCAAAAGTTAAATCTTGTTTTTAACTCTACTCTCTGTTCATTATGTTGGTCAGGATTCGTTTATTTATTTTTATATGAATGGACTACATTGATTAGTATTTGAGAGCCCACTCTGCCTCCTGATGCCTACAATTTCATGCCTGAGATACGATTGAGACTAATAGCACATTGCCAAAAGACCTTACTAGGAAAGTAATTTATCAAGTGATTTTCCACTGATTAGGTAAATAAGAGAATCCAGGTAGCTGTTATAAACTCAGGAATGAAGGAACAGAAATGGAAGTGGGAACCAGCGAGCAAACACAGGTTTGGTCTGTTTCTTGCCTTTGTGTATATTTGACTCTAATGATTATCAGAAAACCTCATTTATTCTGGAAATCATACTGGTTGACTGAGCTGGTCCTCTGTAAGTATGGTAGACCTTTGACATTCTTAAGACCTTTGTGAAAGCTGGGATGTTTAATTTCCTCAGTTTCATTTGTCATTTAATTTTTTAAGTTATAAATGAAAGATTATAATTTTAAGATGTTAGGAACATCAAACTGTGATTATGTTAAGGGTCAGGAGACTTTAGTCTCTGGTTATTAGAGCACCTGGTCTCCGCATGATGCCTAGTTTCTTACAGATGGTACACAAAACAGTGCCTGTCATGAACTGGGTAGGGTATGAGATTCTTACCCTACTTGGAAGCTGCACAAGTTAGCCTGCCAGCTCTATGGATGCTGACAGTAGACACAAGATTCCTGGGTCAGCAATAAAGGACTTTATTTCTCAAAGCAGTGCTGGAGTGTCAGGTTTATTTGTCTCAGTTCCCCATGCCCCACCAAGGCCCACAGGGGCAACACAAAAGGTCCATGATGGCTGTTTGCACATGTACTGGGTTGCATGAGGGAGAGGAGAGGTTGCTCTACAGGAGAGGATCATTGAGCATGGGGAATCCATTGCTTCTATAGCAAAGTGGAAACAAGCCTGCTCTTGAGGCAGAAACATTGCATCATCTCTGAAGGTTGCTTGCTTCAAACACAACCCTGAGAAATGACCCAAGAAAGAGTGGTCCGTGTCCCACATTCTTGTCGTACCCAGCAAGAACATGCAGAGACACTCAGGGCCCATGGTGGTTGCTTCTCCCAACAGTGACAGCATAGTTGTCACAAGCTTTTGTTGGTCACAAGTTTTTGTCCTTTTGCAATATTTCTTAACTTTTCTCTGATTTCTTAGCACTCTTCTTAACTACTGATATTTCTGCTCCAAAACTGACTAGTCGGAGTACCCCGTAGTATCAAGTATGCAGTATTGTTTGCTATTTTTATTATTATAGTTTTATAATTTTGGGGATCCGCTAATGATCTCACTAAAAACAAGGTTGATGGACTGAAAAAAGAACAGATTTCTGGGTTTGAAAGAAAGCAGTGTCTGAACTAATATAGCCAATATAATTCAAATTTTCTCAAGCTTTTTTGTAGCCTTGCTGAGTTTTTCCTGGCTTAAGGCTCCTGTTCAGCTCCCATCCCAGGATTACATGACCCTGGCATTTTTTTCTGGCCTCCATATAGATTTCACTGGTTCTCATAGCTTGTAGTCAATTCCTAATCTTTAGTGTAGATGGGATATCTGCATCCTGAGACATGTAAATGCACACATTTATGTATAAAACTGTGTATGTGTATAAAGTTTTAAAATATCGGATTTTTTTTTTGCTTTGTATTATCATGGCAACTACAATTAAGCTTTAAGAAATCTTTATTTTCCAAATGTTCTTATAGTTCCCATAATTTTAGCTTTTGATAGAACGAGAGTATTTGAGAAGAACTACATGATGTTCAAGACTTTAAAAAATGTACATAAAGGATTGCATGGAAATGTACTATTAAAATGTCATACTAAATTAAGTAAATATTTTTCCAGTAATCAAGCTAATATAGAATTAACTGAAGATAAGCATGAGAATGAATCGAATGAAGAACTGGCAGGTAATTACATTGGTTTTAAAATTTACATTATTTGAAAAGATAATATAGCTTTTAATAAAGACATTAAAGAGAAAAATAATTAAAAGGAAAATCATATTGTCCTGGAAACAGCTTTGAACAGGTAGAGTGAGTCGCCTGTGTTACAATCTGAGCTACCAAGAAATTGTTAAAAAGTGCACTGCTGCCTTATTTGTTGGGAGTGGGCAGTGGACCAGTTGGGAAGACAAAAAAAAGGATGTTTGTTCCTAGGACCTGGGAAATCTGTGGAGCCAAGTCAGATAACTCCAAAGAATGATTGGGGAGGTATATTTTTTTCACATCTTTTGATTTTTAATATGTCTGTGTTTTTATATTCGAAATGTTTTTTAATAGATAGAATATAGCTGGGTTTTGCTTTCTTTATCCAATCTGACAATCTCTGACTTTTAATTGAAGTGTTTCTACTCTTTATAAAAATATATTTATCATCAGAGTGGTTATTTATTGTTTTGCCATTTATCTTTTATCTTTCCATCTTTTTGTTGTTTTCATTGCTTTTGTCCCTCATCCTTATGGATTGTTTATAGCAGGGTGTCCAAACTTTTTTCAACGTTTTTCACCAAGGGCCATATGTGGTAAAATATACAAACAGCCGGGCCACTCACTCGAGGTGAAGTATGTATTGCCTCACCTGGTTTATTTAAGTAAACTAAATATATTTTTGGAATTTGCTGCGGGCCAATTAAAAATGGATCACGGGCCGCAGTTTGGATACCCCTGGTTTATAGCATTCCATTTTTCTTTCTTTTGGTTTGTTATACCTCTTTGCTATATTTTTTTCTTAGTTGCCCTATGATTCACAATATGCATCTTTATCTTAGAGTTTATTTTCAAATATCATTATACCACTGCTGACAGTTCTATACCTGAAAGTAGCAGAACCACGTAGTGAATCCCAGCCTTCTGGCTCCTAGTCATGCTCTTAAGCACTAGGCTATATACTACCTGCATTTTTTCTTATACTACCTGTTGGCATTTGCAGAAACATTACATCCCCTTCCATTGATTTCAAGTAGTTTCCAAATCCCAAGTAGTTGTCTTAAGTTCATTGTCATACCCTTCCATATCTACTCTCTCCTTGTTCATCATCTTTTTTTAAGCAAATCGAATTTCTTAGGTTACTTAAAATTCAATAATTCCCACCTAGAATATTAGAATCTTAATTTTTTTTATATTGGTCCTAGAACCTAGAACGATGTCTAATACAAAGTAATTTTTCAGTGACTGTTTTGTGAATTTATTTGGGTCTACTGGTACTTCGAAAATCCCAGTGTTCTTTCTCATATGGAAGAGAAACAAAGGTGAGCTTCTCAGCCTCTGATACCAACATAGTTGGTATATAGATACCAACATAGTTAACCACGTAACCTAGCTTATCTATGTAGGTGGCGATACCATGCTGCCCCAACCTCGTATTCCTTATGAACTAAAATGGAGATGTTTCTGTAGGCAGATCTCACTAAAATCATTTCTGTTTAACTTCTAAGCCCTGTCAAGTTTATTCCCAAACTTCTGTCAAAAATTACATTCAAGTTGTCCCCTCTATTCTAAGAGAAGACGAAAGGGCAGCCTTTCCAGAAGCAGACTTTCTAGTACCTCATGCAGTCTTTCTCCCATCAGGGCACCTGTTTCTGAAAGTGACCTAATTTTTGAAATACAAATAAGACTGCGTTTCTTTCTAGAATGATTGATTCCACTCTATAAAGTTTATTCCCCTTTTGCAGCCTGTATATCTCAGTCAACCCTTGGTGAGGACTGTAAACAAGTTAAAAATTGATGAATACATCCTGGCCAAATAGTTCCTGCCCTATCTTCCCCATAAGTAGTCTGACAGCGTCATGTTAACATTGACATACCTTTCCCTTCTGCTGCAAAGCCATTGAGATATAATTTGGGCCTTTAGCTGAGAAGTGCCCAGGATTGGGTGACGGTTATATTGGGCCAGTTATTTCCTAAGGGAGGTATCAGAGATAGACCTCTCATAAGTACTGTTTCAGGCTTATAATAGAGATACCTATAGAGACCAAAAAAGTCAGCTTAAAAAAATGAGCAAAATCCAATCTTTTAAGAGTGTCAGGATTTCACAAAAGTGCTGCCTTTCTATAAGTAAGCAATTTGAGGTTTTTGTCTTTAAAAAACAAATCCTAATGTTTGTTTTAAAGATACAAAATCTTTTGGATAGCTCTAGACATTTTTGGTCAATTTATATAAAAGATTAAACATATAAAACTTACAACTATTTGAAAGTGAAACAAAATGAAATAAACCTAAGACATTCTAATGAATTAAATTATTAAATCTTTGCAAAAAAAATCTGTTCTCTAACAGTATTTTGATGTTAACATTTCAATAAATTATTCTTATACAGAATTTTTCTTTTGGAAATCAGTCTTTTCCTGGAATTTGGCTTTTTTTGACAGTGTGATCCTTGTATTTTTTTAAATTATTTTATTCAGAAAATTACAGTGATGATTTTGAAGATGAGGATATTGATGCACCTTTAACTACTAAAGATGAAGAGACTAATTCCAAAGAAAATTCCAAATCAGGAAAAATAAATGCACCCAAACAGGTATACAGCAATTACATACATATTTGACAGTTTTGAAACTTCATTCATGACCTTAGCTGTTGTTATTTGAAGAGCTTTAAATATGGGGTTTTTATAGTTTTGGTCATTGTTATAAAGCTATAGGTCTCGTGATACTCAGACATTTTCTTAACTTGGGATGTCAATGTAGTATAAGTCAATGAAATATCATGGCGATTAGTGATTTTTCTAAAGGATTCTGAATCCTTTTCTAAAGGATTTCTTATGGCAAGTGATTTCCTTAAGTTAAGCTTTAGAAATTGAATTGAAAACTTAATTAAACTCTCAAATCTGATTTTAAGCAGGTATATTAAATTACACTTTTCTTAGGTAGGTCTTGTCCCTATGAACAATAAATGCCCCTCCCTTAGTATTTATGTTAATAGTAACATTACTGTTTCAGATTTACTTAGCTGAGGTCAGGAATTAAATTCTTTTCACATTCAGCATTGCTATACTCTAATTATCTCATTTCTCTGTTGTGACCAAGACTAGCTATGGGTACTACAACCTACTACCTGCCTGATAGAACTTATCCTTGAGCTATCTAATAGTAATAGTAGAGCAATTACTATTTGTTATATTGGTCTTGATCTGGATACTGTCTCTTCAGGGACTGCGAGTTAGGACTAGATGTTTTGAACATGTGTGAAACCATAAACTTTCTAAAAAGAAGGAACACTTACATCTAAAAATAAGTAAGGTATTAATAAGTACTCTAAAGAAAACTATCTTGTTCTTACCTAGTACTTTGTTGTTGGGTACCTGTATCACACAGTATGAGTGGAAAAACAAGATTATTTTAGAAATACACAGAGATAAATGAGACCTGATGAATATCCTTAGAAATTTAATGTGATTTGTACTTGGAATATGGCAGTTACAATATTTTATGAAAAATAAATAGGTCAGTAAAAGACACAATAATATGGTATATTGAAAAAAGATAGTTTGATAGCATGTATCAACCTAAATGTGGGAGCCTAGGAGAGAGTCGCTAGGAGAGAGTCGTCTGGGTGAGGATCAAAATAGGAAGGAAATAAAGCTCTGTTATAACAGGATAATCCTACATACTGCCTATCCAAGTGGAGAACATAGGTGACACTAATTAGAAAACTTATTTTAAGGGAACCTATAATATTGATGAATTTCAACTGTATTACTATATGGTGGCCTGCCTTTTTGAAAATTTTCTCTTTCAAAATGTAGATGGACCAATGAGTACAAGTTATAGTTGATCATTAATTTTTTTAAAAATAAGGGGAAAATGACTGATATTATAATAGCAAGAGTCTTATGTGAAGTATACATGTTGTCCTAGAGTTCAAAATAAAGAATTTATGAGTAAAGTAGATGACATCTACTTCACTTTAAACAAGGCTTATGAGGCCTAAATTAATTACTGGTAATTGCCAAGGTTCTGAAGAGACTTTTAGAAGTTCTTTCACAGTTCCAACCTCTAGTGTTGTAGAATTATTGGTGACTGAGGGTGATAAAGAAACCTAGAAAGAACCATTTCCTGTTTTTTTCATAATGGTATAAATTTCAGATTTTGTTAATTGTCCATTGTGGCCATGTTTCATAACTTTGGTTTCAAAAGATATGATCATTTTCCTCTTTTAATCTAGGAAGAAGAAAATACTGGCATGCTAGCTAAAGGTAAATATTATGTGTATTCATATATTTTAGTTAGCAAAAAATTGTTCAGAATTGTATCTAAATTCTGAATAAATCACTATTCAGTGTATATATGGACTTTTCCATATATATGTGGATTCATGTATATATATACACACATATATATATCTATATATAGATATATATATATATACAAAATTCAACTTTAAAGAAGGAAATCCTGCCATTTGCAACAACAAATGAACGTGGAGAACATTATAATAAGTGAAATGAGGCAGACACAGAAAGACAAATACCGCCTGATCTCACTTATAGGTGGAATCTAAAAATGTCAGACTCACAGAAACAGAGTATAGTGATGGTTACCAGGGCCTGGGGGAGTGGTATATGGGAAGATGTTGGCTAGAGGGTACAAAGTTTCACTTAATGCAGGATAAGTAAGTTCTGGAGATCTAGTGTGCAATGATGTGACTACAGTCAACAGTAGTGTATTGTGTACTTCAGATTTCCTAAGGGGAGATCTTAAGTGTTCTCACCAGGCACAAAGGTAACTATGCAAGGCGATGGATGGTAATTTGCTTGATGGTGAATATTTCACAATGTATACGTATAGCAAATTATCAAGTTGTACATCTTAAACATATACAGTTTTTAATTGTCAGATATACCTTAATAAAGTTGGAGTTAATAAAACTTATTAATACCCTCCCTTAATAAAGTTGGAGGGAAAATGAGTATTCCTTTTTTTGTTATTTTTCTCAAGCCCTTTGCCTTCCCCACATAAATGTACATTGGACCTGTATATAAGCATAGATACATAAGTTGATACATTCCTATTATCTTATACATAAGACAATCATACTTGTTATAGATATATGATTATATACTCTTTATATGCAAACATTTATCTTTGTTTTTATACAGATTGAATATGATTAAAATATTTTCCTAAAGGAACCATAAAAATTCCTCTACATTCCTAATATCTTTTCCTTTATATTGTTCCAGTGGTGCTGCTTGATTCATTAGACTCTGTAGCAGAGGTCAACCTTGAACAGGATAGAGCACCAACTAAGCCAAAGGCCCTGCCGGAAATGACTGATAATGAAATGACAGGAACAGGTACAAATGTTTAAAGAACTCACAATTCTCTAAATATGTAATATTTTATGACTAATTGACTTCATTTACATATAATATATATATATAACTATATTGACAATAAAATTTTATATCTCACGTTTTTACCATATTTAACAACTTAAACAATCTGCACTTGCTGATGGTGACACAATGCTAGTCGACCAAGTAAAGTGTGTTTTTAAATAAATACTTATTAATAAATGAATGCATGCTATTGATAGAAAGTATAATACTGTAGGTGAATATTAACTACTTTTTTGTACCACTGCAGAGTATTCAGTTAAGATTTGCCATGTGTAGGAAAAATGGAACTTTAGTCTTATTGTGCTTTTCCATAGTTCCCTTCATGTAGGAAAAAGCTGTATCACAACCCCAAATTTTGAAATGCTTAGGACCATCTAGACTTTACTAAAAGTGGTAAAGGTCTTTAGGACAATGCCTTTTCAAACTTTTTTAAAGTAGTGGAATCCTTATCTCCAAATAAAAACTTAATGTAGTGAGCTCTATGTAGATAGGAATGGTACTTTATTGATATAAATATAAATGTAAGATTTACTTATAAAGTTAGAACGATGGTCTTTTGAAATTTTTGAAATCAGAAGTTACAGATACTTGTTATTTTCTCATATCACTATCAGACTTCCCATATGTTTGTATATTTTGTTTTTGTTGTATAATATGAAAATATTCTTGATTTACCACATAAATAGTTGCAAATGGGAACTTTTTAATCAGCTTGCTTTGCAAGTCTCAACTAAACCAAACCCTAGGAAAAAAAGAGCATTAGGATTGATAAATCACTAATCAACTCTAAACATTGCTTGAATTTTATTTTTTTATTTTTACTTTTTATTGAAGTATAATATATGAAAGTATAATATACCTATTTCATATGTAATAGTGTAACCTGATGAATTTTCAAATACTGAACACACCCGTGTAACCAGCAACCAGATCAAGAAAACATGCCCCAAACCACAAAAAGTCCACTCAGCTCTCTTTTTCTAGTCACTGCCATTCTCTAAGAGTCACCACTATCTTGATTTGTTTCATCCTTTTCCATTTTAAAGTATAAAAGTAAAAAAAAATACAACAGCATTTTCCCATCGACACATGTTTATTATTCATTTACTTGTTACTACCCAGCTGAGTGTTCAGCCGTGATGAAACTATGTGCAGAGCGCATATCCTCAGTTGAATGCTCTTATTTAAGTACATGTCACTTCTGATAGTCGATCCACATGCACAGTTTTCAGTAAGCAGACATGCATTCTTTTAAAAGACCAGTGTGGAGCTGTAGTTTTTCTAATCAGTGATACATTATAGGAAGTTCCTACATGTACAGTATGGCCAGAGAAACTTTATTCTAAGATATGCATGAAAACAAAGCAGAAGGAAAAGATATCACTCTGATGGTCTTCAAAATATTATAGTTACACAAATGGTACATTTGAGTGTGCAGATTAACTTCTATTACAGTTTTTAAATTTTAAAGCACTATTTGAAATGAAATTTCAGACAAGCATCTGTGGAACCCATGATTTTCTCTGAAACACTATGATTTTATGAAATACAGTATGAAAATCACTGCTGTAGGTTATAAGAAAAACTTAGAAATAAGAAAAATGTATTGCTAAAAGTAAAAATTCTTTTAAGATGATCCAAGTACTTACATAAAGCTGTAGTTTTTTGGTGTCATTTCTTAAATGTTCTGGAAGATAGTAGAGTATGAACTTAATATAATGTAATATAATACCAGGTATAATATAATATGATACTGGTCTTATATTAATGTTTGCTCCAGAAGATGCATAAGAGCTGATTGTCCGGCTAGGTCTTATTTTCAGGGAAACAGGATAGAACATTGTTAAGATTCAATAAGCAATAGCAACTCTATGGTTGTTATAGTTCCTATCAATCGTCTGTTAATGGTACAAATTATAATAAAGACCTTGTGGGCATACAGTATAAATCTGATTGGCTGTCGGGCATTGAATTTTCCTAATTCTTCAGAACTACACTTGAAAATCTTCAAACTTGGTTTAAGAACTGAAAAGATCAGTGTTATTTTGTTTTATTTTATGTTTCTTTTTTACCATGTTTCTTCCAGGGTTAAGCAGACTCGGTTTAGGTGCTACATTGTCAAAGATCATCTTTTAAAAATAATATTATTTATGAAATTCTCTGTGCCTTATTGTATTAACAAGATTGGTAATTATAAAAATTCGGTTTTCCTAACACCAGGGCAGATCTAGCCTTTCACTGTTTTCACTTGACTCCCGGGTACTTTGTGCTATGGCTGCATGCCTGGAGCGGTCACAGGGTGACAGCATTGCTCCACAACCAGATCCTAGCCTCTCCAAAATAGGGTTGGACAGGTTTCAACTTTCTTAAGTGGAAAAATATACGGAGTTTTCACTTGTAGTAACGTATGTAAAATAGCTACATAGAGTACTCTCTTTCTAATGTGTAAGGCAGAGAAGTCAGGCCTTTACTTTTCATAAAATGCATGAAAAAAGTCGACTTATATGACTCTGGAATTATTTTAATATCACTTGGATTAATGATTCAAATTAGGAGGAAAGTATCTTTTCCCTGCTCAGTTTTCCAAGCAGCCGCTAATACCTCTCTGTCTTCCAATTCTAATTTCTAACTTTCAGGTCATTTTTTTTTTAGTGCACATTTGCTCTGCTCTTGCTTTAAGCCTGGAATCTCTTGTTTCTGACACCGCACACCTGATAAATTAGGCATGAGCATTCAGTACTGCTGTGCTACTTAACATTGGGGTCATTTCTTTTGTATGCACTCAGCAGATACTTAAGTATTCTGATATTTCTGTAGAGGAGGAAGAAAACACCTGTGCCGTTGTTTTCCTTTCTTCAGAAAGATTAATTTCCTCCTTCAGTCATTGCTACTCTGAATTCTGACAGATGGGTTAGGGAAAGGGTTAGGCTTACCCTAAAGGATCTTGTTCCTCAAGACCTCTTGCAAAATCCCTGCCGCTTAACTGTTAATGATTCTGCTCTAATGATATCCCCCACTGTTTTGTTTTTAATTTAAGTAAATCTATTTATTGGGTGTGCTCCAAATAGCAGTGGTGACCTGAAACATTAGATAGGAAGATATCCCATTGTAAGGCATTCTTACACAATCTTACATGTGGCATTTTTTTACTTCTTGCATTCAGAGTTGAAAAGATAGCCCCTGAGAGTTACATACTATACAACTTACAGGTTATATAGAGGAAGATGAGGTTGTATATACTGTTTTATTTTTAAGCATTAATTAATCATGGGTATCAAGAGAAAAGAAGACTGATCACTCGATTTCTTTTTCTTTTTCCACTTTTTTATGACTCTTATTCTTTTTCCTAATTTTGAAATATTTTTTTAGTAAACAAAGTTGCAAAATGTGTCAGAAAATATTCATAAAAGTCTTAGATGATTGTTGTCATTAGATTCTTGGAATTCTTTTTTCTACAATTTATTTATCAGTTGGTGGGAGGAGGAGGAAGTTAATAGGGAAGGAAGAGTGAACAATTCTGTTTTGGATGACTAGGTGAGTAGTGATGCCAGTAGCTAAAATAGGAAATACTGGAGGTAAAACAGGTTTTGTTGCAAAATATAATAAATTCACTGGGGATATGTTAGATGTGATATACTTAAAGAATAATCTAAATATCTTTAGTCAGAGAAAAATTAAGGACAAATTCAGGTTTGAGAGTCATGAACATATGGATAATAGTTGAAGCTAATGGTCTTGATAAAGTTAGGCAAAAAATATATATATATATATGTAATATATATAACATGTTTTATATATATATATAACATATATATAACATATATATTATATATGGTTTAAAAAAGAGGGCTAAAAATGGAGCCCTGAGATGAGGCCATTTACTATGAGATGGAGAAGTAGCCATGAGAGTTGTGGGGAGAGCAAAGAGAAGAAGGGATGTAGAAGAAACAGTTCCCAAGAAAAGGACAGTTTCTCACAGTGTTGAAGAGAACTAAAAAAACTGGATTTGGCCATTAGGAAATTGCTTTTCATTATAGGAACTTTAGCAGGATGTTGGAACACATATTGCATTGCAAAGTTAGAGGAGTGAATTTCAGTTGAAGAAATGCAGCCTACAACATGCTTGGTGGCACAGGGAAGGAGGCGGGAGGGGAAGGGAGGGGAGGTGAGGCGAGGCGAGGCGACAGAAACCTTGAAATGATTGTGTCAGTTTGGGAAACTTAAGATAGTTTTATCCAGTGCAGAGGGGTTTATTAAGGGTAGTAGAAAGAGAGGCCAATAAGTAGTCTAGTCACATTTTGTAGTTACCATGTCAGGACACATCTTAACTTGCTGAAAGGAGTTTTTGAGCTTGCTATGATTTCATACTGGTAGGCTATAGCTGCATATTACCTACTTTTGTGTTTAACTCTTATCTTTATAATGTGATCATTGTCCTATAGCCTTGTTCACCATTTTTAACAGATTAAGAGATAATATTAATGTTTTGTAGTTCTCATGTATTTGTGTGATTATACTGGCGATTACATTTATTTCCATAGGTGTTGCTTATGGACAAAGCAATAGTGACACTGAAGCTCTACATCAGGCTTATTGTCATATAGCCCATTCTTTGGGAGATGCAGATGAACAAAGAATTGAGAGTACTGCCGTGAAAAACACCGAGAGCCCAGTGAAAGGTCATCCTCAAGAAAATGAAGAGTCCTCCAGAAACATCTCTACTACAGAATCTGGTAAAAGCTTATTTTGAGATGCTCTCTGAACAGTTTAGTTAATTTAGATACAGTTTACTGTAGTGAATTTTTCTCAGTCTCTGAATTTATTTAAAGGGTTTGTTCAGATGAATTCTGGAAATCGTTGGTTATCTATAAAGGGAGAGCTGAACATGGGGTTAAATTTCAGTTTCTCCTCCATTATACCTTGACCAAATTAAGAAATTACTTAGTGTTTTCACATTTTTAATCTTTTACATGTACATATACTAAAGTTATTTTTTAAAAAGAGAACAGTATTTTGGGATCAACTAAACACATATTTAGCAGATAAGTGTGTGTGTGGATGTGCCCATGCACACATACTGGAGGTGCCAAAAAAATGTATACAAGTGACTTGTATTCTTTTGTTATTGGTATATATGGAGTGTTAGAATTTTAATAGTTTTTTTCCTTTCTTAAAATATGTATACAGTTTTTGGCACCCTCTGTATTTGAGATATATATATATATATCTATATCAGATGTATATAGATAATATATTTCAAGTATAAATGTCAGTGGAGGTTGTCTTGGTATAAACAAGTTTACAGTGGGAAATTGGGTTTATTGTAAGTGCCATTTTGTTAACTCTCTCAATCAAAGAAAATGATATTTTACTAATATTAGACATTAAATTAAGCAATTTACATAACATTTGTTATTGCTATTTTTACTTTTATGCCCCCTCTTAGATCTGCCCACAGTAGAGGAGCTGATGAAACCTATCAGAATAGATTCCTTTGAGATCAGTGGTGGTTTGGATTTACAGCCTATCAGGTATGAATTTTGTAGAATGATTTTGCAGGTTGTTTGTTTCTTTTTGTATTGTTTTGTCACTGGAAACTTGTAGGATATGTATAACTTGTATTCAACTACCTTTGAGTCACTGCTGTCTTCTTTTTATATTAGTTCTTACTGAAATAGTTCATCAGTATTCTTCTAGTGCTAAAGTAAGGAAAAAGCAAATACTACTGAAGTTACTGTCATTAAGCAGTCTTGAATCTCGTCACTGAAAAGTATAATTTCTGCAGCTTCAAATTGCTCAGGGATAGTTGATTTCGAACAAAGAGGGAACATGAATTTCATTGTGTATATGAGTCATGGATTTGTTTCTTTATAAACCAGTTTGTTGTGCACTTCGCCATAGACTGGCCATCGTCTCACAGAGTGTGTTCTTTGGGCACAAGAGAGATGAGCTCTGTGAAAATGCTCCAGCTTCAGTACAGAAGCTTGTGAGACTTCATTGTCATTCTCCAATAGACAGGAGCACCTCTCAGTAACCTTGTTCTGAGACAGCTTTGCGTTTATGTAGCACTTAGAGTGTCACATCCATTATCTCACGTGATTTTCTTAACAACTAGGAAGGCATTCTTAATCCCCATCATTCAAGTGAGGAAACTATAATAAACTTTTGTAGTTGTGGGGCTCTCACAAAAACCAGGCGATGGTGTTGATAACAGCTGGCTATGGGCCAATTACTATGCAAAGTTCTTTACACTATTTTATTTAATCTTACAGCAACTCCGTGAAGTATATTCCATTACCCTCATTTCGTAGATAAGAAAACTGAGCCCAAAGAGGTTAAATAAATTGTCCAAGGTCATACAACTGTGACGAGGCAACACAGGACGTCCCTGTAATTAGCCACTTACACTTTCAGATCTTTGATGTCCACGAAATATTTTGTGAAAAGCCTATCATCCATTCGTGTACTATTCACTTGTTCATTTATGTTTTCAACAGACACATTTTGAGCTCCTTCTTTTACTACATCCTCGTCATGTAAATCCACTTGTAGTGACTTCTTAGCCTTATTTCTACATTTGTACTAGTTGAGCAAAAATGATCTAGTGCAGCTTACAATAACCCCATCTACCTGAATGCTAGGTGTGATGTTCTCCCACTGATCTGCAGTGCTAGTTACTATTTTAAAGGGCAGACTGTGCTCACTCACCAGTGATGTTTGGGGATATGTTAGTGTTACTGAAGAGATTTTTCCATAGCATCTTGTGTCTTAGTTGGCATAAGTGAAACCATTTTAGTAATATGAATTCCAAAACATAGATTATTACATTTGTGTTTAAAAGTTGAAAACAAGTATTGCTTACATTAAAGGCATAACAGTAATTATAGAAATGTCAGTACTACAAACTTTAGTACACATATCCAAAAATTCTGTAGCAAATCATCCTAGCTGCTATAAGAGATAATCATTGAAATCATAACCATATTTCATATCTGAATATCATCAAAAATTTATGTCTTGCCCACATCATAATCTCATGTATGTCATTGGGGTTAGGGTGGGACTGTGCTCTACACATTTAGGGACTCAGGCTTCCTCTACCATGAACACATAGTTTTAAGGTTGTCATGGCCTTAACGAAGCAGCCAATGAGGAAAGAAGAAGGATGGTTTAGCATGTTTTAACTGCCTCAGTGCAAAAGTAGTACATCACTTCAGCTCCCATTCTATTGGTAAGAACCAGCACATCTGGCTAAAAAGATCCAAGAGGGCTGGGAAATACAGTTTGCTTGTGGTCCACAAAGAGAAATAAGTGAGTGTGGTAGGTACTTAGCCATTCTCAACCAGAATATACTCTTCTAATAGCAAATTTCCATTTTATGCTTCATATATCTCCTCCCCTATACTTAAATGCCTGTACTTAAAATTCTTTAGGCATTAGATTTTTCAAATCTAATGGTCTGAAATGTTAGTTTGCATTTAAGTGTTTAAAACTACAGATACTTTATTTAGAAATCCTTTTGATTTTTATTTTACTTTACAATTTTTCCTATACTGTGATGAGATTTATGCTTTTTGTTATTTACATTCTATGCCTCATTGGCATAAATTATGATTACTTCTTCAGTTTCTTCTAGAAATGTATACAATGTTTTTTCTGCCTCAAATGGATATTAACTTTATAAAACATGGATAAAAGATACAAAAAGTTCATTTAGAAATTCATATTTAATTTTTTTTTTTACAAAGCAATTTTAGTCTTATTTGGTTTGGCTTTCCATTGAAGTAGGCCTCAAAGTCATTCATGTAATCTCTTATACTGCATTAAAATTATTATCTGAAATTCAAAAACATGATACTTTGTGAGTATACCGTTAACCAGAAGTGTAAGTAATGTTTTTAACATTAATGACCTGATTTGAATAGTTAATAAGTATTAAATACATAATATGTATGTATACAAGTGTTTGTAAAAGTGATATTTGAGGAGTCATATGGGGTTTATTCTCTGTGTCCTGTTTTGTTTCACAGCTATAAGAAACTGACTGTTAGTGCAGAAACTGAAGTTTTAAGTCCTTTACCCTTTAAGATGAAGCCAAATGTCATGTCTCAAGAGCCACAAAATGTGAACCAATTTTTTGACAAAAATGAAGAAAATGTGGTTTTACAAAAGACAACAAATGAGGGTATAGAAAATAACTGTGCCAGAGTAAACAGTACGGAAGAACATATAGATAAAATGTACCTTGATATTTTGAGGAAAAAACGATCTGTTGGTCATTCGTTATTACCTCCGGATGACAAAATACATAAAGTAAGTGTTTATAATCTAAATTGATTTGACATACTGATAAATGATGTTATGTAAGTATTGTTGATAAGTATGTACTTCTTGAGATAGTGGGATTGCTTACATACTATCCTCCACCTACGTCCTGGATATTTGTGAGCAATATTTATTACTACACCCTGCAGTCCCCAAGTTCAAAAAAACCTCTATGGAATTAGCTTTCTTTTAGAAGCCGTTCTTTATATTAAAACAATTTTTGGTTTTTTTTGTTTGTTTTTAGTAAACGTAGTTGAGAATTTGAGTAGCGTAAGAAAATAAAGTCTATTTATCATTCTAGTGCTTTTCGATCAGTTGTTCCAATAGTCTGGGTTCTGCAAAAGTAGCTTAAGTTGGATTTCATATAAAAGCTATTAGCACCTGTTGAGAAACTTATGTTTCACGGTTCCTTTTTCCTGTTCTTGATCTATTCTGATGTATAGTTTCATGATGCTAATATTTTATTTTTGCTTTACAATTTTGATGATGTATTTACCATAAACCATCACCTGTTCTTTGTGGAATAAGGCAGGGTATTAAAATTTTTTTTATCTTGAGAAACCTAGAGGAAAACGAAGATAAAATTTTACGTCATTTCAAAATATGTTCTTTCCATCCTACACCATGTTCATTCTAATAATTATACATGTTGCTCTCTGGCAAGCTTATTTTGTTTTATTATTTGCTTTATTTTGTTTTGTTTTACTTCTGACTTTGAAGATGTTCTTCAAAATACTAAAATTCCAATGAATCAGACTTAGAGAACATGAATATAGTGGTGTGCTTTACAAACTATGTTATTTAGTAATCATGATAGTTTTGTAATCTGTTAAATCTTCACTTACAACTGTAGTTGAAATTCATTTAAGTTCTAAAGAGTTTGTGCTTGTTGTACACAGACTTTTAGATCTCAGCTCAGTTCTGGAGAAGAAGGGGCTATCATTGGTAAACAGGTACCGTACAAGAAGGCCAGAAGTGCACCTTCTTTACTTAAAAGCAAACCCCAGGGTGGATTATATGCATCAGTTAGGAGCTCAGGCTATGGAAAACCCAGTTCACCGTTCCAGACATTTTCTACTCTTGCAAAGAAATCTTCAAAGGACATTATGCAAAGCAAAAACTTAAAGTCCATTTCCACCTCAAATCAAGCTAGGAAAAAAGGTAATCATGTCATCTTTTCATAATAAAATTCTGTGTATATACAGTTGACTCTTGAACAACATGGGTTTGAACTGCATGGGTCCACTTATATGCCAATTTTTTCAGTAATTACTGTAGCAAATGTATTTCCTTATGATTACCTTAAAATTTTCTTCTGAAAAAGAAAAATTTTTCAGAATTTCTAAGAATACAATATATAATACATACAGAATATGTATTAATTGACTGTTTATGTTATTAGTAAGGCTTCTGGTCGACAGTAGGCTATCAGTAGTTAAATTTTGGGGGAGTCAAGGTATACATGGATTCTTGACAGCATGGGGGTGGGTAGTGCCTCTGAACCCCACATTGTTCAAGTGCCAACTGTAGTGTATTATTTTACTTGTTGCCTACTTTCCCTATCAACTTTACTTATTCATAGAAAGCATTAACCTTAAAGTATGCATTCTGTTTCTGAATGATTCAGTTTACAGGAGGGTGGGTTTTTTTTTTGTCATTATTTCCTGAATGAGACCCAAAAAGTATGGAAGTGAATATAAGGTAGGAGAGTCAAACCCTTCCTCATCTAGTTGGCTCTTGTAATATCCAAACTGTTTATGAGAGAAGAGCTATATATTCAAAATGCACATGACAACCTACAAATAAAGGTTGACAGATTTGATATTAGTTCAGTATAGATTTGGAGAGGCAGGATGTTTTATGTATCACAAAATGCATATTTTTAATACATAAAATAGTCATTTATATTGACAATAGGAAGGGTAATTTCCAACTTAGAGCTCATGCAATTATTAAAAGAAATGGAAATGTTCAGGTCAGACCAGCATTTCTGCTGCCTTTAGACTCCACTGGGAAGGGAGAGCAATAATAGAGCCAGAAACATTTTGTCCTTTTCTTTGTGATTGAATTGAATAGGTGATAGTTGTCAGAGGAGAACTGTCGTCATTGGAAAATTCATTTCTAGCTTAAAGTGTCTTCCCTTGCCTTTCCCTACACTTGTCAGTTCCAGGACCACTTTAACTATACATACAGGCATACCTCGTCTTATTGTGAGCTGATTTATTGCACTCCACAGGTGTTATGGTTTTTACAAGTGGAAGGCAAGACCCTCCACTAGCAAAAAGATTATGACTCAATTTACTATATTTTCATACTCATTTTATTGTTATGGTGGTCTGGAACCAAACCCACAATATCTCTGAGGAATGCCTGTACTTAAAATTCTTTCAACGTTAAAGACTCTCTCATTCTGTCTGTGTGGGTGTGTTTTCGCTGCAGCAACCTGTGCACGTAAGATGGAAGGGCTAGGGCTAACCTATGTCATTGTGAAGGAGAACAGCATTAGGTGTTGGTTATTCTGGAGAGGCAGGAATATGCTTCTTTTGGATTAATACAATCATCCTTTCCTCCTGCTCTTAACCCAGGGACCTCTAATCCTTTCCCCTAAGAAGTCTTTTATATTACCTTTTTTTCTCAAATGTTCTATGGAACATTTGTTTGTGATATTGTCATATACTCAGTTATTAATAATTAAATCACTCATTGCATCTAGTTCTTAATGTTAAGAAAAAACACTTGGAACATTTCTCAAATTTTAGAATCAAAGAGGAGTGAAAATTTTTCATAAATAAGGAGTATTTGTTTTGTATTTTTGGGAGCAAGGAAATGAAATTTTATTTTTAATATTTACTCTGTATATTTATTTTAGATAAATTAACCATCAACACTTTTGAAGTTTAATTTATCCAAATTCATTCATTTTACAAATATTTTTTGAGCACCTACCTTAGTCCAGGCACTAATAGAGGCTTCTTTAGATACATCAGTAAACAAAACAGGCAAAGAAATCTCCCCTCCCCCATTTTGTGGAACTTTTCTTCTGATGAGGAGAGAGAGCTATTTAACTATAAGCAAAATAAATAAGTAAATTATGTTACATGCTAAGGAAAAACAGAAAGTAGAGCAAGAGTTTCAGTGGTGGGACGTGACAGGTCACAATTTTAAACAAGATAGAATAGGCCTCCTTGAGAAAGAGTTATTTGAACAAAGACTTGTAGGAGGTGAGGGAATTGGTTGTGTGACTGTTTGGGGGTAGTGTATTCCAGAAAGATGAAACAGCCAGTGCCGAAGTCCTAAAGTGGGGGAAGAATGCCTAGCATGTTCAAGGAACAGCACAGCAGCCCCTGTGGCGAGGGCACAGTGAGCAAAGACTGTGTAGGAGGTGAGTGAGATCAGAGAGTCAAAAGGACAGGTGTACGCGTATAGAGGTTTTTCTAGGGCATTTTAAAGACTTGGGCTTTTACTCTGAGTGAAAAGGTGAGTCCCTGAAAAGTTTAGAACCTGGGAGTGACCTCATCTGACCTACCCTTTAGATGGATTTCTCTGGCTGCTTTGTAATAGACCACATACATAAAATTACACATACCATAGGGAACATAGGAAGACTCACAGAGACCAGTTAGAAGGGGATTTTAGGAATCCAAGCTGCAAGTAATGGAGCTTGAACCAAGGTGGTGGCAGCGGAGTTAATGAGAAGTAGTTGGATAGGATATATTTAGAAGGCAGAACCAAAAATCTAAAAACTTGGTTTGGGTTTATGAAATAGGAAGCATGGATGATGCCACAGTTTTTGGGTTAAGAAAACAGGAAGAACGGAGTTACTATCCAGCTGCAGTGGGGACGGCTAAGGTAGAGTAGATTTCGGGGTAGAGAGAAAGTCAGAAATCTAGCTGTTGATCGTTTTGAGATGTCTGTTCTATATGCAAGCAGAGATGACAAGGAGGCAGTTAGATATAAAACTCTGGAGTTCAAGAGGGAGGTGTGAACTGTAGATACCATTTGGGAGATGTTAAAAACTAATTTTTAAGCCATGGTTTTTTAAACCATGTGATTGATGAAGACTATCAAGAAAGGGAGCATAGCTAGAGAAAAAAGAAGCCAAGGCCTGAGTCTTGGGCTTGCTAACCTTAAGAGGTCAGGGCAAAGAGGTGTACCCGCAAAGAAGATGGAGTGAGGCTGGAGGAAACCTGAGTGCGGGATATAAGTGAAGAATGTGTGTAAAGTAGAACTGATCTGCTCTCTCAGCAGCCGCCAGGAGATAAAGAAAGATGAGCACTGACAACTGCCCTGTGGGTTTAGCAAGGAGGTCATTGGTCTGTTAGGCAAGCAGTTTCCGTGGATACATGGCTGTAAATGGAAAACTGAGTGGGAACAGGAAGGAAAAGGAGGAGTGGAATTGGATACTTCAAGTTATAGAAAAAAAAAATGGGCAGGAGTTGATATGGAAGTGGAGTCACGTGAAGCCTTTAGTTTTGCTTTGTTTTGTCTTTAGTGGGAGAAATAATAGTATAAACTAGTATGTTTATGCTTTTTAGAAAGATTCAGTAGACAGGAAACAATTCATGATGGAGAGGGGGAAGGATTACTAGAGCACTGTCCTTCAGTAGAGGAACTGTAATGGGGTCTAGTGTACATTGGAAGGGTTGGCTTTAGATAGGAATGTGGACAGGTAATCTGTGGAAGCAGATAGGAAGCGGGAAGTTGTGGGTACAGATACTGGTAGGTGGGTAGAAGTGGTGAAAGAATGTGGATGATTTATTCTGCTTGCTTCCATTTTCTCAGAAATAAAACACAATGTCAGTAGCTGGCAGTGAGGATGGGGCAGGGGTATTAGAGGAGAGAAGAGAAGATGTGAAATAGTTATCCTAGAGGATTAGGCTGCCAGCAGCAGGAAGAGTCTACTTGAAGTTAGTGATCATGAATTTAAATTGAGACCAGGCAGTGTGTGTGTGTGTGTGTGTGTGTGTGTGTGTGTGTGTGTGTGTGTGTGTGTGTGTCACATTTTGCTGCATGATTGCAGGTGTTAGGTAGTTGTGTAGCTGAATTTGTCAAAAGGAGTATTTTTTTTTGCCCAATGAGTACAATGAACTGTTTGTGGACGTTAAGGCGAGTAACGAAGAAAGAAAAGACATCAAGGGGTGTGGTGCAGTTTGAAATAGGTAGGATCAGCAAACTGGGAGTCCCAGTGGGGCGGGAGGTGGGAGATAGGATTGATAGAGAGCAAATGCCTAAGACTGAGATTCGGGAGTGATTGCATTACTGGTAATAGAAAAAGTCGTAGAGTACGCCAGGTGGGAGTAGGTAGCAGAGGTGGAGAGAAGTATAAGGAACCAAAAGCCAGGAGTTGGTGAGTATGTTGAAATAACTAAGGATGTCGACAGAAGTAATGTCACAGTAAATGGAAAAGAAATGAGGGATTCTTTTTGATAGATTGATAGATGAAGGCAACAATATTTTTGTGAGTATTTTTTTCCTATTTCAAAATTTTATGGTATTTATGAATTACCAAAATTAAAATAAAATATATCACTAAAATTTTTATTAAAGTACAATGATAAACTACGGCTGTCTATTTTTATACTGATCTGCTTTTTGTTCATTAGACTATTATGATTTTTTAAAATATTTTTCTTGAAAAGTTGCCCAAAGCAATTTTAGTTTTATTCAGAACTGTAATTCCTTTGGAATGGTTGTTACAGATTGAGTTCTCTGAGAAGCAGACTCTGATGTGGAGATTCGTCTACAGAAAGTCTAGAGAATGCACTTGGGATCAACCTTGTTTAAGATGAAAAAGAAGCCCAATTACTGTGGCTTACCCAAATAAGAGGCTTCTCTTTTTCATGTAACGCAGAGGCCAAAGATAAGCAGTTCAGAGCTGGTGCAACTGTGCAAGGGACCAGATCCCTTCTTTGCTCCTGCAAAATTCTTAGTCTGGGACTTTTGTCTTTATTGTCATAAGATGGTTACTCAACCTCCGTCCAGGCCCTGTCATGAGGAAAGGTGAAAGGTAAAAGTTACATGCCAGTTAAATCATCAACTTCTTAATCAGGAAAGTAGTCGCTTTCCTGGAAGCCCTGTGTAGGAAAATTTTGCTTTCAACTTATTGGCCAGATCTTGGATTGTGTGGCCACCCCCAGTTGCATGGAGTCCAGGGAGATGACTGTTTTCAACTGGGCACATTGCTGCTATGGGCAAAATTAGGTTTTTGTTATTAGAGAGGAAGAGGAGATTGATACCTGCTCTGTGGTTGTTTACCCTTTTATTCTGTATTAATTTTCTGTGCCTCTTAACTCTTGTGTTTTTATTTTGAGACTAAGAATTTTATTATGAAAGAAATAGTTGCTCATTATTTAAATTCAAAAATACAAAAAAGTAAAAAAGAAAAATGCAACTTAGCCAGAAAAAACTGGTGTCATACTACATGAGTATCATGGACAAGTAGGGAAGATGAGAGGCACACATAGGGATAAATGGAGAAAACATTTTATGAGAATGGGATCACAATTTACAAGTTCTTTTTAAATAAAATATTAGATTTAGATTTAGTTTTGCTTAAATCTGTAAGAAGAAAAAGTTTATCTGATGATATGTTATATCCCAAAAGATCCCTTTAAAAAGTAGATTATGAAAACTCCTCAAAGGTTCTCAAAACAGTGTTGTTTTTAATTGCATTTTCCAATGTTAATATGTTTTCCCTTCTATGAGATATAAAATAGTAAAACTCTTACATCTTACCACTCACATGCCTCCTACCCATTTTTGCTGGTTTGATTTTTACTTGTTTGGGATATATTTGTTATATTCTCTCCTGCAACTGTAATGTGCCTCAGCTTTTGAATTTAGATCTTGGTTGTGATTATTAAAGAGATTGAATGCTTTTCACCAGTCCCCCAGCTATAGTTTCTTGATTCTGCAATTATTGACTGGTTTCTTATTTGCCTGAATTTTCTTAATCCATTGTTTTTTCAAGAAGGGCTTATGGGCTCCGAATTCTGCAACCTTTCCATGTTTGAATTTTATATCCAAGCAAATTTTCTTTCATGTGAAAAGGGAAAAAATGCTGTTCATGTACCATTATTGAAAATAGTTACTTAGCAAAATCAAAATTAAGAACTTAGGAAGGGAAACTCTGGTCTCAAAGCAGTGACTGACTACAGCTTGAACAAGAAGCACCTGCCACCCTTGGCTGCTGTGTCCTGGGCAGAATCACAGGGCAGCAGATCCAGCCCATTCATTGACCACATTCATGGATCTCTAGCGATGTGGGAGGATTAACACCTGCTTTTCAGTGACTCTCAGTATTTCTTAATGAATACTTAAAGAAATTTCTCCAGAAAACCTACATCAAACTATCCGTTTAAATGTGGTTATTACTCTATACAGAAAACTTTTGCATGCTTGGGATAAAGATTAAAATCTTGGGTGAGGTACTGTTGGTGACTTGTTTCTTCTTTTGACTTTTCCTTATTTGCCAAATCTTCAACAGTCATGTATTTCACTTATAATGAAAAAGTAAACTTTACATTTAAAAATTTAGCATCTTGACGAAATTACATTAAAAATGTAAATTTCAAATTCTTCATTTACCTCTAAGGCAGTTGGACAAATGTTTACTGAGTGTTCAGCTCAGAACCTGGTTAGCTCAGAATATGGGCCTCAAGATCTCTTCTAGGTATTTCCCTTAAACATTTTTTATTAACTGGATTTATTGACTTTAAAATTATTTCTGCTGTTTGGGGTTTACAAGGTACTTTAAAAGCTGAAAGTTTGACGAGAATGTACAGTAATCACATTATTTTCTAATTTAATATGTTTTATCAGGGTATTAAAGCAGTGTTGTAATTTTATCTTATAAATCAAATTTAAACTAGCTGTTACAAAATTTCCATGCAATTTATATTATTCCACTGATACTATACTGTCTTGATATACACTAATTATAAAAGAGTGCTTTGAAAGCATACTTCCTCTCAACTAAAATGCTTCATGTTATCAGCTGCTCTTTCATTCAAGTTTTCCTTCTTGTTATTGCTATGAACTTTAAAAGAATAATTTTTAAAAAAATAATAAAGTAATCCCAATCCACATTCTCACATTTATTTAGCTTCATTTGACATGAATCTCAGGTCAATTAGCATTCTGTGTCTAATTGAGTAGTATGTTGATTATGGGCAAAGTTCTGAGTTTAGTGAAACAGCTGTATTCTAGTATTATACATCAGCCTATTTTGAAATAATTTATTTTACTATTTCTATTGTAGTCATACTTACTGTTTCATAATTACTGAATAGACATTCAACTTTGTTTACATTTGTGGTGTTTTTATCTACTGTTTACAATATTTAGAGATCTTATCTGAAACAAAGCTCATCAAGCCTGCAGCATTGGGTAAACCAGCTCCCCAAACTGACAGTTACCTGGCTACTCCTAAGAGGTCTGAAGACCCTAGAGAAACTGATTCCTGTCTTCAGTTACAGAATGTAAGTGTTGAATTTTAAACTAATATACGTAATGTGTTTTATGTTCTAAAGTCATATGAAAGCTAAATCATAAATAAGAAATATATGAAATTTCCTTTGCTTCAAGGGTAATATTCTAATCACTCATATTGAACACTTAGTCTTTTTTTTTTATTTAGTAGACTTTGTTAACCTTGTCAGTTTTATTGTTTGTGTGTATGGCTTTTTTAAACCACCTGTGTTTGAGTCATACATAAATCTGTAATGAAGTAATGCTTTTCCTTAAAAGGATTCTTTAGGATGCCATGGTGGGAACACAGAGACAGAATTAATGATGTTTAAAAGAGTTCAGGAAGCAGAGGAAAAATGGAGGGGTGCACAAGCCCTGATAGAGCAAATTAAAGTCACATTCTCAGAAAAAGAGAGAGAGCTGGAAAATAAGATGGAAGAACTAAAGAGACAACAGGAAAAGGAACTCTTCAAACTTAATCAAGACAATTATATTCTTCAAGTTAAGGTACTAGGCGCATTACCCCATTTTTCCTTTTATTGATTAAAAAAGAACTTGTACTCCCTGCTAAATGCGTTGTCATCCTTGGTTCCTGGGGCTGTTTGGCTTGATGTATTTGCTGTATAAAACATGAACAAGGTTCCTGAGAGTGTCTTGTTACAGAAGAGCCTAAATCCAACACTCTGGGGGGAAAAACTGAAATTTAAATTGCCTCATTTTGATAGTTTTCTTCTGTTAGCAGTCATTTTTAAAAAATTCCCTTAGTTCACTATAATCTTCAAAGACAGTTCAGAAAGAACTGCTACAGAAGATCTAGATTCAGAGAATGACACTATGTAGCATTTCTGAGTTACTTCCATCATCAGTACTATTAGCATAAAACACTGTAATGATTTAACTGTAATTGGTATTAATTCCAGTGTGGTTATAAGATAGTTTTAGGTCTATGCACCTTGGATTTTCTGTTATTTTTCCTCACTTTGCACTTTTTCATTTCCTTTCCCAAATAAAATAATTTCTGTATTTTCTCAAAGTTAAATAGCTTTGAAGAAACAAACAAAAAACAAAGGTGGTTACAGTTTGGAGAAACAACTGATCCTGTCACTGAAGAAAAATTGAAGCAAATACAAAAGGAAATACAAGAACAAGAGACACTTCTTCAAGGATATCAGCAGGTATGGTGATTCTTCAGCACATAGTGAGTTTGTTCTTGAGATCCTTCAATTATAAAAATCAGGCATATTAAAATATTTATGTGCTCATGTAACAGATAAGGGAATTTCTCACAAATGTGAGGAAGTAATACTTTGACTAGTTTGCATAGTTCTCCTGGGCAGAATTAAAGTGGTTAAGAGCATGGGTTCTGGATTCAAAGAATCTGGTTTTAGATTTAGCCCCACAACCTGCTGTGCAGCCTTGAGCGAATTGCTTCACCTCTCTAAGCCAATCTCCTTATCTGTGAAATGGTGATAATAATAGTACCTGTCTCATAATATGAGATGAAAATAATGGTGCAAAGCATCGTCTAGTGCCTGGTTCAGAGTAACCAATCAATGCGTGTTACCTGTTGCTATTTTCAGTGGCCATCTTCCTTAGAAGCTTTCCTATTTGTCTTTAGCTTCCTATAATGATTTTCAGTAGATAATATGGGCTAGTTTTGATGTTATGTTCAAAGATATGAATCTGAAATTGAGTGAAAAAAATTGAATTAAATGGGAGAAAGTTTGCATGCCCCCCGAGGCAGACATTTGTGATGTGTGATGGAACCTTGGTGATGTTTACTTGACAGGCAGCCAGGACAGATTTAGTGATCTTCAGCATAAGACTTCATCTTAGTTTCTTCTCCCCTCGCACCCACAGTACCTTTTTTCCTTTTGACAACCACAGCCTAAGCATTGAGCCTACCAGTAGCAAGCAAATCCAGGGACAATGAAAGGATGACCACATCACGAGATTACAGCATTTGTGATCAGTGAAGTAGTACTGATTTTGCAGGACACATTGCCCTAGTGTCAGTGAGACCCTTCCAAACCCTTTGCCTGCCATTCTGGTCGTACAGGATAGAGCGTGGGTTTTAAGGAGGATCTCACAGACCTGTAAGTTTGCCAGCCCTCCCTCCCACAAAGATAACACAAAATTTGTGTATCAATGTACTGTTTCCCCAAAAATAAGACCTAGCCGGATCATCAGCTCTAATGCGTCTTTTGGAGCAAAAATTAATATAAAACCCGGTCTTATAGCAAAATAAGACCGGGGCTTATGTTATAGGAAAATAAGACCGGGTCTTATATTATTTTTTGCTCCAAAAGACGCATTAGACCTGATGATCCGGCTAGGTTTTATTTTGGGGGAAACACGGTATATATTTATGTATTTTTCTGGGTTTCATTAATTCTGCAGATATTTAAGCACAGGCCATCTGCCAGGCACTAGGCAAGATACAGTGAGATGGTTCCTAGTTTCATTAGATCCTCGAAGGTCTTTGGTGTGCCTCAGATTTTTAATTTTAAAGAGTACAGATTGGTACTTTCTTCTTCTGACCTCAATGTTGGAGTCACTCTTTAGCTCAAGCCTTGTGGTGAATTGGGTCTAGAATCTGCTCTGCTTTGTCCCGATCTTTCAGAAACACCCAATCTGTAATTCCCTTCTCACAGAAAGTTCCAGAAACAAGCATGGACCCCCATTGTAGCTACATCACATTACCTCAGCATGGGAAGCCAAGTCAAAAACAGAAAAAAGAGAGTGCATACAGCCCTACTGGCCTTTCCATTCTGGAGCACAGTTATGTGGTTATTCTGTATTCACTCACCTGTTTACTCCTGTGAAACGCAGCACCTTAAACTGACATTAGGCCCTTTGGCTTTGGGAATTTTTGCAACTTTTGTTTTTCAAGTAAGCTTTTTGGAAAGAATTCTTTTTAGCTAATAAATTCTCTTCTGAGATAATATGAAGTCTGATAAGTTCGCGAACTTAATTGTCAGAAAGCATATAAAGAATTTGAAAAAGATTTTGCTTACTCAAAAACTTAAGACATTTTAAAAACCTTTAAAATGTTTAAAGGATATATCTATTATGAGTATATATACTTATTTAAGTACTACTGACTTTTAACTAAAATGTAATTTGCTATTTATAAAAAGGAAAATGAAAGATTGTATAATCAGGTGAAAGATCTCCAAGAACAAAACAAGAAAAATGAGGAACGAATGTTCAAGGAAAACCAGAGTTTATTCAGTGAGTTAGCATCCCTAAAGTAAGTCCTTTTTAAATCTTAAAATCAAACGTACTTAGACTGTTTCTAAGCATTTTATTGTTATGTTAGTAATACATTTAATTATACTTAGAAATGACAAAATTGTCATTCAAAATTGATTTACAGTTTTGTAACCTTTATATTTTTTATATTCAGTAGATTTTTCTGTAGTATTTTCAGCATATTCACATTTGAGTTTGAGATCAGTTTCAGAAAACTGAACATGTAGTATTCCTCTTGATCGATCGTTAAGCTTGAGATGCTTATATTAATAATGCATCTTAGTAACGATGCTTTTAGTAATAATGTTAAAAAAAAGGTACCATACGGTATCACTTAGTGTCTTAGGTCAGGTTCCATACAAGTAGAGTGTGAGATGGAGATCCTTGCAGAGGTGATTTCCTGAAGGCTAACTCTGAAGAGAATGGGAGCAAGAGAAGCAAGATGGGAGGGGTGGGTAGACAGAGGGAAGGTGAGTAAGAATGTGGTGTCGACTGGAGACAGGCTTCGTTCTACTCTCACCATATAGCTCAGGAGAACAGATTGCATCACATAGTTGGTCCCCAACTTGAGGCATGAGGGGCCAGTACCCCCAAGCCTGTCAGAAGACTGGTTAAGGGGTGCCCCAGGATATGGGTGGGGTATATCCTGTGTGGGGGCAGCCTTGTGTACCCCTAAGCCAGTCTGTCAGTGGCTGAGGTGTGCCCCAGGAAGCAGCTGAGGGATGTCCTCTGGGCCAGGGATTAGGAGTTGCTGTTTGGCTGAGGCTTTCTCCACAGGAGAACCTGTGAGTTGTTATTAACCAGCACTCACCAGGGTGGGCTGATGGAGCACCAAAACCTACTTAGGAATCGTATTTCAGAGTATAAGGTCTTTTGGATGTTACACATCCAATTTTAACATTAAGTAAAAAGGTTGAACCCACAAACATGGGTATGCTAGGGTGCTATCTTCTTTTAGGAAACGACTACTGGTTGTGCATCATTTCACATAAATACCTAATTAACTCAAGACTGCTATCAGAGGAAGTTGTTTTGGCTATGAATGTTATATTCACATACCTCTTCATTTGTGTATGTGTTGTTGTTAGAGTTAGATAACCTAGGGTGTAAGAGGTATGGCTGCTGTTACAGGCTACTGATCTTTCATAGAAAATAGAAAAAAGTATAGTATCTTGTAGCACACAAAGCTAGAAGGTGCATAGGTTGGTAAGCGAGGGCACTTTTGTATAAATTAGAGAAAAACACTCATACTCCTTTCTCCTGGTAAGTGTGATCCCAGGCTAAGGATAATAATCTACAATTGTGGGGCCTGAAAGCATTTACGGCTGCTTTCTTCCTAGATGCTTCAACAAAGTATTCAAAATGTCACATCTTACACTGCCTGGCTTTTAAAAGAGAAGATCTATTCCAGGATCCAAAACTGAAACTCTAAATGCCTTACACCAGGGGTGTCCAAACGTTTTTCAACGTTTTTCACCAATGGCCATATGCGGTAAAATACACGAACAGCCGGGCCACTCACTTGAGGTGAAGTACATATTGCCTCACCTGGTTTATTTAAGTAAACTAAATATATTTTTGGAATTTGCTGCGGGCCAGTAAAAAATGGATTGCGGGCTGCAGTTGGCCCGCGGGCCACAGTTTGGACACCCCTGCCTTATACAATGAAATAAATGGTTTCTTTAGTACATTAGGGTTAGATGATCATATATGGATTCTTAAACTCCTTATATAATGTTTCTGGAAAAACAGAAAAATTGATTGTAAGGTACAAATAGACTGTGTTTGATTTTGTTTGTTAGTTTCCATGTGTATGATTGACAATTTGTGTGTCTCAGAAAGGAACCTAGAATAATGTGACCAGGATTACACAGCACCACAGGAAAAATGTAGCCTATCTTCTTAGGACATTGATTTTTTTTTTCCTCAGAGAATGGGGGAAAATATTTTTTTAGTTACAATATTTAACTATATATCAAATAAATCATTATAATCTTAAGGCTTCAATTTCTTTAAACATAAACATTTCCCTTAAAGTATATTTTCATTTAAATGGTATTTTATTCAGATTAAATAAACTTTTTATTTTCAGTGATTCACATAGTTCCGACATCCATTAGCATTTTTAATTTTTAAAAATAGAATATTTTGTATTGAAAAGAGTATCTTGTAAAAACATGTTTTTATTTTCAAAATAAATCAGAGAACAGATGCAGCAAAGTCGTTTCCTGTCTCAAGTAGTTGAGGAGCCCACCAGAAACCAGAATTTTACAGATCTGTTAGCAGAACTACGGTTGGCACAGGTAAGTTGCATAAGGATTTTAACTATTAGTGATAGTAAAGATTATTATAAAATTGCCCATATGTGTAAAAAAAAAATCTCTTTTTGTAATTTATGAATAAATAAGATCTATGTATAAATTTCATACCATTTAAAAATTAAGAAATACCAAAGAGTAGTGTTCAGTATACATCTGACTTTAAAATATCGGAAAAAGTGTAATACTGGTTTTAGATGACATCTGCTTTATAGGCCAACGTCTTTTCAGGCATTTATCACATGGAGCCATATTGGAGGCACCTTATTCAAGGCATATATACCTTTTTTCAAACAAATTCCTCGTTGAAAATGTACATCTAAAATAGGAAAATAATTTGAAGATATTGTTCACCTTAAAAAGTTAGTTGGCTTTTTACCTGTTTTCCTAAGTGGACTATGCACTTCTAGGGGCCAGAGACTGTATCTACAAATATTTGTATCTGACGTGCCTAATACAAAGGTAAAATGCAATAACTGCTCCCTAATTTTTCATTTTTATTTATTGTATTAGAAAGAATGTGCCCTAGAATTTTCTAGAGCAATATTTATCAATAGGAGACGATTTGGGGCAGGTTAATTCTATTTTAAGCAGAACAGTTCCATGTATTGCATGATTATTATCATCTCTCTCCCCAGGAACCATGTGCTCATAGCACTCACCAGTCATGGTAACAGTCAAAACCACTGCCACATTTCCAAACATCCCCTGTGGGAGGGCGGTTAATTCTCCCCATTCCCTCCCATTAAGATCCATAGCACTAAACTAAAAAGCCATTCCAGTCTATTTCAATGATTACGTAAATTAGAAAAATTCCAATTACATACCACTTTTTAATTAGAATTTTTTTATAGAAAATTAGGTTACATATACATTTAAACATACCATCGTTTAATAAGTGATCTTTAACAGGTTTTTGTAGTCTATAAGATGCAGCTTCAAATATGAATCCACTAGAGAACTTTCTTCAGATGCATGTTTGTACAGAATGATTAGATAGGTAGATAGGTAGGCGGAAAGGTAGAAAGAAAGAATACGTGATTGAACACTGCTCCTTATCAGTAAGCCTCAAAATTAGCAAGTTAAAAGAGAAACTACTATTGCCATATTTTATGAAGAGTTCGAAAAACATGGTAAGATTTCAAGCATCGCATTATCTTCATTTGAAGGTAGTTATTAGTGACCTTTTAAAAGTGCTGTTTGGAACATATTTTTCTGACAAATAGTAAACTAGAACTGCCACAAAACTCACTGGAAAATGCTGGAATTTAATATAATAAACATCTTGTAAATGCATAACCAAGTTCTCCAGAAAGCAAGGGAAATCTGTAGGAGTCAGACATGAACAGGGATAAAAACACAGGAAACATCTGCTCCTAGGCTGTCAGTTCCGTAACCATGGGGCTTGAGCTTTAACAGCAAAGTGGAGACCCTGCACAAGGAGGTCAAAGGGCCACATGCTTCAGTGAAAGAGTGAACTAGGAAAAAACCACCCACCTTCGTAAGGGGCCGGGCTATCGCTATCGAGAAAGCTTTTCTGTCTTAATCTCCAGATAAGGAGGGGGGAAAAAGTCTCATCTGCTTGGTACCCGTGCTTTATTGGTTGTTCAATATAAATGTCATCCCTTCTGTTTTTATTTGTGTTTTAGTATTTGAATTGACATTACCTGCAAGGGTTGATTGTTCTCTAACTTAAAAACGAAAACATAAATGGTGGTCCCGAGTCAGTAACAACCTCTAGTGAGTATAGAAGAAACAAATACAAAACAACTCTTAGAGAGGTATGCACCCTTAATGCAATTCACACAGTATCTGCACAGATAAAATAGTGCTGATATATGCTCACAATGCAGTCACAAAACCCAGAGAAACATTCCACCATGAGCAGGCATGGGACAGTTAATAAATGGTAGGATTAGAACCCCCATAGAATTAATGAATAGACTTAAAATAAATTGACTTAAAATGATTAAATATGCAAAAGAAATGAGAAAGTATGAGAAAGGAAGAAAACAGACTAGGCAAATTCAGAGAAAAAAAGCTCTGGAAATATATTTCTGGAAACTAAAAAATACGTAGAAAAGTTAAATAGGTGGTCGTATACAACTAAGAAAAAAATTAGTGAACTAGATGATAGATTTAAGGAACTTAAAGTGAGACAAAAATAGAGCAATGGAAAATACCAGAAATATGAGATGCTATAATATATGTTTAAATATTTTTGAAAGGTAATGGCTGAGGATATTTTAGAAATTATAAAGGAGATTTCTCAAACTCAGGAAGCACAGTGAGTCCTATTGGGGATGAATAAGTAAAAACGTACATCTAACTCCATCACGGTGAGACTACCAAAGGCAGAGAAAACCTTAAAAGAAATTTTAAAAAGATGTGTTAAATATAAAAATTAGCAAAAATTATTTAGGGATTTGTTTATTTGTGCAAATACTGAAGAATGGAATGTAAATACACCTTTATTCTCTTCGGTATTCTGAGTTTAAATAATTTTAGAGCAAAAATTACTCATACTGGGGTAAGTCTACAATATAATATTCCTATCAAGTATACTGACGTACAGTCTAATTTGTACCATAAAAAGTAACACAAATTGATTTAGTCTTAAAATGTGAGTTAGTTCTTTATAAACTGTGGATGGACACATACTAAAAGCAAAGGTCCTGAGCCCTTGCTCAGGCGAAGCGCTGCGTTCATTTGGTCGGTCTTTATCAAGCACCTGCCAGGTGCCAGGCACGCATCCTGGCATTGGAAAAACAGTAAATAAACAAGACAGGTGTGGACCTTGCTCACTGGGAACATACATTCTAGAGGGGGAAGACTGACAATAAGTAAACTAATGACATAATTACACACAGTGGTCACTTCTTTGGAGAAAATATAGAGGATAATGGTGGGCAGGGTAGGGGTCGGGCAGCATTCAGTACTGATGTCACGGTGGCCCTCTGAGCAAGTGATGTCTTAAGTTGAGAGCTGAAGAGAAGCAGCAGCTAACTGTGCAGAAAAAATCAATTCTTCCAGCCAGGGGGAAAGCACAAAGCCCTGAATCAGGAATGAGCTTGCTGCTTTCTAGGAGCAGAGGCCTCTGAGGCAGAAGTGGGTGAGTGAGGACAAGAGAGGTAGAAGATAAAGTCAGAGAGTCAGGCAGAGACTAGCTCTGAATGCCTTCACGGCAACTTACAAGGGAGGGAAAGTATTAGCCAGCCAAAACCCCTGCGCCCACAGGACTGACGTGGGACATCTGGTTTTCTTAAAGGTGGGAAGTCTCCATCCCTGGGCAGATGCAATAAAGTGAACATCCATTTAAACAGTGATTACGTGTTTGAACTCAAGATATGTCAAGTTCCTTTGAATTCTAAAATTCTGTATTTCTGTGAAGTACACACTGCTAGAGAACATTTCTAAATTGAACTAATTAAACAAAAGGTATTTGCAGAAAGATACCTGAGCATTCAAACACTCAGTGCTCTCCTGAAAAGACATCTACAGAAGATAAAACAAAAAAATGATGCACTTAAATTTGTGATGCAGCTAGAAACCAAGATTATACAGTAATTTATGAATGGATTGTTTTCCTAGACTGGATTTTAAATTGTAAGGCAGTATAAAAACAATTTGTAAGAATTATTATTTTGAAACTTAATTATACCAAGTGTACAGCCATGAGTTCATGGGTTTCTTCAGCAGTTACAAGTTCATTTCAATGTACGAGTACATTTATTGAATATCTCCCATGTGCTTAGTCTCAAAAATGTACAGGTAATAATAAATCATTTTTGGTCCCCTTAGAGCTTTCAGCCTTATAAAGAGAAGAGGCATGTACACAAATCAATGTCATATGAAACAAAGTAACAATGGCTGTACTATAGCTACAGTCAGAGTTTGTGGGGGCACAGAGGAGGGGATTATCAGGAATAGCCTCATTTGTCCTAAGCTTTGAAGGACAAGTATGATTTTGCCAAGCTGCAAAAATGTAGACCACTGAGAGTAGTGTGGAATATAGGGCATATTATGAATTCATTCCACATGTTTTTGATGTGCCAAGCATTTTTTATGCATTTATGAAGGGTTAGCAAAATAAAGTCCTGCTTTCAAGTAAATATATAATATGTGAAGTGGTGATGAGTGTTGTGAGAAGAAAATAAAGCAACATACCTGGGGGCCAGGCTGGAGGTTGCTGTTTCAGAAAGTGAACAAGAAACATCTTCCTGGGGCTTTACTTGAGCAGAAATCCTGATGAAGTGAAGGAACAAGCCACCTGGCTACCTGGGGGTAGAATGCTGTGCTCAGGGGAAATAAGTGCAAACATGCTGGGGTAGGAGTATGCTGGGTGTGTTCAAAGAATAGCTAGGCGATCTCTGCGGCTGGAGTGGAGTGGGAGGGCGAAGATTTGTAGTAGATGCAGCCAGAGACGCAGGCAAGGCTGATTATGTGACACTGAAGGTCATGGTAAGGACTTTGGGTTTACCTTGAGAAGGATGGGAGTCACCAGAAAGTTTAAAACAAAGGAGTGATATTAACTGACTGTTTAAAACAATTCCTCTGACTACTGTGAGAATAGACTGACTGTAAGTGCTGAAGGTGGGGGAGACAGACCAAATAGGAGGCTATTACAATAATCCAGGCAAAGTTAGAACAGTAAATTTGAAGGTCTTCTAGGCTCTGCTCAGTTAGAGTATTAGAACTGATTCTAGTAGGCTATGAGTAGCTATTAGTAATTTGGGGGAGTAATGAAATCATAGCTAAAATTTAGGAAAAATAATTAGCAGCAGTATTTATGATGGACTGGGTGAAAGAAAAACTATACCACAATTTATTGTGGTTAGAAATAATTTTTTTTTATTTCTTTGAATATCAAGAAAGAAAAGAACAGTTTATTGGAAGACATTAAAAGACTGAAGCAAGACAAACAGGCCCTTGAAGTAGACTTGGAAAAAATGAAGAAAGAGAGAGATCAAGCCAAAGAACAGATGGCTTATGCCACAGGTAAAACATAGCTAAAATAGTTTATATTTATACCTCTTCTAATCTTGAATTTAAGTAATACAGTAGCAATTGGATAGTATAATCAAAATGCTGTTCCTTTAAGTGTATTATAATTTTAGGAACATTGTTGTAAACATTTGTTACTAATAGGTATGTGCATTTGATTAATTTTAGCAAGAATAATCGCAAGATCAAAGCAAAGAAAATCAAGGATTATTTTGTATTTATGGCATTTTATATTAGTTGCTTACATGTCTGTCGTCCCAGCTAGACTCTGACCTTCCTGAGAACGTGTTCTGTCTTTTTATATCTGGGTCTGAAATGTAACTCTCAAGTGTTTGCCAAATGAACAAATAACATGGCACTCTGTAGAAAACACAGGGATCAATATGACATTTCCCACCAGGGAAAACAAAGGAGAAAAAGAGAATATAGAAAAGTTTAATATATAAAAAAATTACAAATACCCATGAGACAGGGTGCTAAGTAAGGGTTTCAGGGAGGAGTGGTGTTTGAGCTGAGTCCTGACAAACGATGAGATTCAGAGGTGAAGGAATATAGGGTGGCTGCCCAGGTGTGTTTCACACACATTTTACTGAGTGCGCCGCCCATGGGTGGGAGCATAGGACAGCAGAACACAGGCCTGGAAGGTAGATCAGAGTTCTTGTTTCCCAAAGTGAAGACTGACCCTCTGTAATGTTACCATCTTCCATGTAAGATATGTACAATAAAAATCCACTTACCTGTTTGGAAGAAAATTACTTTTACTTTCCTCATCTGTAAAATAGAATAACAATACTAGTACCCATCATATAAATTTGTTGTATTTAAATAAAATCGTGCTGGTAAACACTCACTAATAGTTGCTATTGTTACCTTTTATTATAATTCTAGGAATTCTTTATTATCTCTTGAATCCAATATTTATTTTTCCATGGAAACAAGTTTACTTTTGTAATGAAAGTCAGTGGGAAAACAATTTGAAGTATCAAAACTCCTACATAGCCAGGTTTGCTATGAGTTTGAGCATCTGGATTACAGCATACCTTTGTTTCCCTCCTAATAAATTAAACTAGACACTACCTTGCATATATCAGTTGTTTTTTGCCTCTTATGTTTTCAATGCCTCTTATGTTTTTTGTTAGATAGGCATTGTTTTTCATTTAAAATCTTTTATTTATTTTGAAAAATTACAATTAAGTTACTAAGTAACTTTATCTTACAGGTGAAAAATTATATGAGATAAAAATTTTAGAAGAAACACATAAACAAGAAATCAGTCGTCTGCAAAAAAGATTACAATGGTATGCTGAAAATCAGGAACTTCTGGATAAAGATGCAGTTCGGCTTAAAGAAGCAAATGAAGAAATTGAGAAGCTCAAACTTGAGGTAATGGATCATTTTAGAATGTATTTCTGTAGATGAACTCTGTTCTCTTCAGCAGGCATTTCTTCTTAGCTTGAATCAGTACTAAACTCTATTAATTAAAATACCTGGTTTTGGTTTTTGTTTGCTTTTGGTTGCTTTCAGATGTGTGGTTTATTTTAGATTAGACAGCGAATAAATCCAAGCTCCTTATCACGACCTGTCAGGCCACCTCGTGTTCTGAACCCTCGCCGCCTCACCTGACCATACTCCCACAAGTCACTCCCCTCCAGCCACACCCTCCCCCCCCCCCACCCCTCTTCTCATTCTTGAACATGCCAAGTTCATTCTGCTTGTTGCCTTGGCTTTCGTCACTCTGGCCTTGCTGCTTCCCTTGGCTCACTCCTCATTCAAGGCTCAGCTCTAATTTCTACTCCCCAGACTAACCTTTGCTGACCTCCTTATCTAATGTAGAAGCCAGTCCCTCCCCCTTTGACTCTTTCTTCCCATTCCTTCACTCTTTTATTTTCTTCATAGCACTTGTCACTATCTGAGGTTATTTACTTACTGATTTACTTATTAGCTTATAACTGTCTCCTTCTACTAGAGCATAAGCCCCGAAAGCAGGGACCAGGCTCAGCTTGTTTGCCCTCCATATCCAGCATGCTGCCATATCCGGGAATTAATAAATGAATGAATGAACGCCCATTATGCTTCCCTCCTGGTGTTTCTCTGGTAGATTTTACGTATGCTTCTTAACATGTTTTTACTTATCGATAGGTTGAAAAACTGAAAGCTGAATCTGGAAATCCATCTATTCAGCAGAAGATACGTTTAAAAGATAGAGCAGCTGATGCCAAAAAAATTCAGGATCTAGAGCGACAAGTATGTGTTCAGGGTAAATTTTCATTAAGATATTTTATACACAGTGCATTTGTGTTTTCAGGAGTTCCTATAAGATATAGTCAATCTGGAAATTCTTGTCTTTATTCATTTATTTTAATATAGAACTGCCCCTACTTTAAACATACTTGATATTCTGTATTTAAAGTAACATTAATAAAAGGAGCACATACCACCATTTTATATAATCTATAGCTTAAAATGTTTAATGCATAAAAAATGTTTAGACTAATGTGTCTCATTAGATGATAGACCTAGTGATGACAGGTTATTTTGCATCACAGCCCTATTAGACATCTAGGAAGAAGGAAGCAGAATTTTGAAACTGGGTGTAGAGGTAGTATTTCTTCTCCTGATGAAAGATAAGTGAGAGAGGAGTACATGAAAGGAGATCCTTGAGTAGGAAATACATTAGTAATGATTGGGAAGTACTGCAAAACATCTTGGAAACAACATTCAGCTTCCCAAAGAGCTGGCCATAATTTTGAGCTCTTAGAGTATTTAAGCTTAGAGATACTCATTTCATAGTCAAGGGGGCTGGTGTTTCAAAAATCCTGTGATGACACTTATTAGGATAAAACTATTTTTACCTTGAAGTAATTTTTTTGTGGGATGGAATAATTAACTTTTTCTCGCTGTTTTAAAACTCTCTATAATGTAGCATTGTATTCGTAACGGAATATTAAAACAAAATAAGAATTTCCAGCCCTCTTCATAAGGGAGAGTGATTCTGTAGTCAAGTTGTGACATTTTAAATGTACAGCTATTATTCCATCACAAACCCAAAACTGTGAGGTCATCGCTGGGCTGATTATTATCCAGTTTTATGAGAAGGAAAACTAAGCAAAAAGATAACTTTGTTACTTTTACAGGACCCATTTTTATATGAAAAGGTATTTTAATTCAGTGGTCAGGAAAAGAGATTACAAAGGGGACTTGAAGAGCTAGAAATATTCTGAAGTAACTATCGTCCAGGATTGCTTGGCGTTTTTTCAGTGCTTAAGATTTAGATGAGTCAACATAGAAGAAGCCATCCAGAATTGTGAGAGAAAAAAACACCAAAGGAACTACTTCTCTAACAGACGATTTTAAGAGAAATAATGTAGAACTGATGTGTGAGAATACCATGTTTCCCCAAAAATAAGACCTAGTTCTAATGCGTCCAACAGCTCTAATGCGTCTTTTGGAGCAAAAATTAATATAAGACCCAGTCTTATTTTAATATAAGACTGGGTCTTGTATAAGATGGGGTATAATTAATATAATATATAAATATAATATAATATAATATAATATAATATAATATAATATAATATAATATAATATATATAATAATATCGGGTCTAATATAATATATGACCAGATCTTACATTGATTTTTGCTTCAAAAGATGCATTAGAGCTGATGGTCTAGGGGGAAACATGGTAACAATATGCTTAATAGCAAAATTAAGATGAAAAATGGTGATCAATATTGACCATAAATACAACAGTTTATAAAAGTAATTTTTCTTTTGTGAACACTTTCATTGAAATTTTTTGGTTTATCATCGTAGATTATATCTTTCTAGAATATTATTCATTAACAGCATTTTGTGTAGTTTGCTGCATGAACATTTCAGATCTATTTAATTCTATTCCCACGAACATTTCTGAACTAATGATTTAATATATATTTTATAATCGAAGTATATTCAGAATATAATATATAATCATAATATATTCAGAATCATTTTGGAGCCATATTCTGAAATAGATAAATTATAGAATAAAATACCTCCTTTTCTAAATAGCACGTAAGTAAAAATGGGGCCAATTAGATGCATGTTATGAAAATTTCAGATTATATGCATTTGTTCATGCTGTTATTTAATGGAATATTCCATAGTTTGATTTCCATTGAGAATTAAAAACACACACACACACACACACACATACACACACATTTATTTGTATAACAGCCACACTGGTATCAAAGAATAACATTAAAAATCAAAATTAAAGAAGATACAAATGAAATCTAATTTTCCCAAAAAATACATAAATTTCAAGACACCAAAATTAGACTGAAAATATTTAAGATTTTAAATGAATGCATTAATTGGGAATATGTTAAATCCATTTTTAAAAATTATCTGTGGTGTGTATGTATATACCTCTATGTACATTTAATTCAAATAACTAGATTTTAAATACCCAGAGGAAGCAAAGCTTTGAAAATTTTGCAGATGACATAAGTTACTAATATTCGTATCTGCTATATCCCAGTTTATGGTACCCCTGTGAAGTGCAAGCAGTCTTTATGAATGGAAATGTTTGCTATTAACTTTGCAAGTGATGTGACCCTTAAATACCCAATATGAACAATGTTCAGTATAAACAGGATTTTGAGCACCAGCCACCCATCTTGTCTTAGGAAAGGTAGTTTCTAAGACCTGATCACTATCTGCTGGGCACTCTGCTAGGCACTCTACCAAGATGAATGTCATTTGATCCTCACTTACTTGTATCAACACCATGAAATTATTATCATCCCCATTTTACGGATGAGGGAAAAGAGATTTTGATTGAGGAATTGACCCAGGTCGTAAAGCTGGTGCCACAGTCTAAATCCTAATGTGTTCTGACCACTGCGCCTGACTGCCTCTCAGAGGCTAGAAAATTGTTTGACAAAGGAACTCAATGTTTTCATTTATGTTTTTCAAAGCTATCTTAACCATGATACCTTTACCAAAGCAGCGTTTCACAGATATGCATACATAATATCAAGCTCTAATTTCTGTGGACCCTGATACGGTTCTTTCTTACAGAAAGACCATGTAATATGTTATTGTGTTACAGACTAAATGAAAATTAGTCTTTGTTACCTAATCCTCTTTCCTCATTGAAAGAAGTCATTTCAAAATACATTAAACATCATTTGGAGGGAGGTTGAAATAGGGTGGTGATTGTTGTAGGCAGGGCAGGTGCTTAGGCAGCTGTATGTTCATTGCAATAAATTTGCACATTAATGTGCATGTAAGTAATTTTTCAGTCAGTAGGTAGTACACACACTACCTATCTAGGGGCTCTGTGGGAAAAAGGGAGGTGGAAGAGCTTTGTCCTCAGAAAGAATGGTTATTACTAGTGAAATTGTACCAAAATCTATTTCAAATGAAAGTAAGAGGATTTCTGTAAATTAACCAGTACTTAGACATTATACTGTAGGGTTTTTTTTAATTATATAATCTAAGTATATAAAATTTGAAATTAATTTGTACTTCTGTACATTCAATTCAGTCCTTACATATGATGTAAACATCTCTTTGAAATCCAGATATAATTAATACAGCATAATCTATATGAAACTGCTTAATTTTAACATATTTGTGACCTTACATATATACAAAAATATTTTAATAGGTTAAGGAAATGGAAGGAATTCTAAAGAGAAGATATCCTAATTCTTTACCTGCTTTAATATTGGCTGCATCAGCAGCTGGTGGTGATACAGTGGATAGAAATACAGTGGAATTTATGGAAAGAAGGATAAAAAAACTAGAAGTTGATCTGGAGGGCAAAGATGAAGAAGCAAAGAAAAGCCTCCGTACCATGGAACAACAGTTTCAGAAAATGAAAGTAAGTGCCAGGTAGCCATGGAGATGGAGCTCAGAGATGGACCATCGGGGCTGGGACTTCTTAGATTTCATTTTAACAAATAGCTCTAACCATCCTTTCCCACAAAACCTTTACCATGAGTATCAGATGCAAAGGGAACCTAGATTTATCCTAGCTTTTTGTCTTTCTTTAGTAACTTCTTATTTCAAACATAGAATAATCAAGCACAGGATAATCTTTACATAAGCCCCTCTCAGTGACGTCAGAATTAGTGAAAATTAAGTAATGAAAACGCAGAGTACAGCATCTCTGATATATATTCAGTATAAAATGTTTTTTTTAATTACCACGGTTGAAAATATTTTCACTGAAATGTACATGTTCATAGGCCCATTATCACAGCTGTCATAGGGTATTGAAACTTGCCATGTTGCTCTCCTCACCAGGCTATGAACTCTTTGAAGTCAAGAACTGAGTCTCTTTATCTGTGAATCTGGCCTGGCCCAGTGCCTGGCACTCAGTCGTAGCTAAATAAGTATTCATTGAATGAATGAACAGAGACTATTGGTGTCTCTTTCCACAGAGTAAAATAAACTAGGTTATTTCATTTATAATACTAAATCTCCAGGATACAAATTCCAAGCTGATTTGCTCCCTGTGAGATCTCTAAATTGATGTTACAAAGTTGCAAGTGTGCTGTTTCTTAAAGACTTCAGTAACCGCCGTTGCTTTCCCTATTTATCTGCAAAGTGTATATAGTTTGTCAGTTTGCATAGAGAAGGATATACAATAATAGGTTTGATAGTGAGGCTTAAAAATAAGTTTTGGGGTGTACAAAAATGTGTAAATTAATGTTTATGAGCACCATGTTAATTATGAAATTATATAACGTATATTGAGAATATATAATGTTCTGCCCTTCAAAGGCTAGGACTTCAATATTCTGACACAGAGTTGGAGGCATCCGAATATGTAATGAATGCCTGAACAAAGAAATAGGTAGGACCTGGTAGAATGCAGGGGTTCGTTAACAGTGTTAGCTTTGTTAGCAGCTGTTTTGGCATTACATGGATTCTTTTCTTCAGATTCAGTATGAACAGAGACTAGAGGAGCAGGAGCAGCTACTTGCCTACAAATTGAAGGAAGCACCTCAGAACCAAAATGACAGGGTTAAAGCACTAGAGAAGGAACTCGACGACACTAAGGAAGCCCATCAAATCACTGTAAGAAAACTTGAAGCTGAAATAGACACTCTTAAACATCAGAATGCTGAATTGGAACTCAAGAAGAATGATAAAGATGATAAAGATTTCCAGTCTATCGAATTCCAGGTGGAACAGGCTCATACTAAAGCTAAACTGGTGAGACTCAATGAGGAGCTGGCTGCAAAGGGAAGAGAAATACAGGACCTTTTGAAAACTGTGGAGAGGCTTCAGAAGGAGAGAAGAACGATGCTATCTAATCAGAACTCTAAGGGTAGGGAGGAAGTGACTGCGAAAAGGGTGGAGAAAGATGCTTTGCATCCAGGTAAAGGAGATGCTGTCTCCTTCCCTGGAACCTTGGGTGGCAAGCTTTACCATCCACATACTTTTACTGATTCCCATATTTCAGAAGTTTTACAAGAAAACTACAGATTGAAAAACGAACTGGAAAGATTAATTGTGGAGAGGAATGAGCTGAAGATGAAATCTGAAGTAGCTATGAACCAATTTGAGAATTCCATCAAAAGGTAAAGTGTGAATCTGTAAATATATGGGGACATAAAAAGAAAAAAAGTTTAAAGGTTACAAGATGTATTTCTTCTGTTTAATTAGTTTGACCCTGAACTGAAGTCATAAACAAATTTTAAGAAATTGTATTATATCGCTGAGCATAGATCTGTTTTGGATTCTCTACCTGTGGGAAGCCCAGATTCTGATGAACCTGAATCTCCATGTCAACCCAAGCCATGTCCTTGGTTTGACCAGTCTTGTTTTTCTGCATGTATCCAAATGGTGTTAATAAGCTGATCCAGTGGGCCTCCTTGCAAATTAGTTTCGATTGCCATAGACAGAGTGCTGTCAGAAAACAGCTATTTTGAAAACTAGTTGACATTATAAGAAGAAGGGGTCCTTTCTTCCAAAATACCTCTTCAAATTAACCTGTTAATCACATCCCTTCATGCCTTGAACTTTTAAAGTCATCCTTTTCCTTCTCAGAATCTCCAAGTACTATCTACTGCCTGTTTTCCTCTGAGCCTTCTAACATGCCTTTTCACCTGATCAAACCAGTTTTGGTTCTCTTTGTTTGTCTTTCTGTACTTTTTCCACAATTAGCCTCTTCTTTTATTTCCATCTCACTTCCTCTTAAATATGGTTGTCATCCTCAGTATTCTTTTAAACCTGCTCTCAGTAATGACCTTTCCCGGTCCAGTGGAGTTTTCTCCATCCCCATTTTTCTTGACATCATTGATAATACTGCCTTCCTTAAGTGGTTTCCTCCCTAACGTCCATGTTTTGGCAGCTCTGACTAGTAAACTTTATTTCTGTTCCTTTTAACTGACTCCTGACTCCTCTTCATTCTCTCTTCTCAAAAATCTGACTTGCTGTGCCTAACTTGCCAAATTTCTTCACTGCCTTTTGCTCATTCATGTTTTAAGTCCTACCACAAAATACTTCCTAGAGCTTCCCAGGAAATTTCCTGTTTCTACCTCCAACTCCTATATAATTTATGCACCAAGAAAGCACTAATCATAACACTGCCTTGTAGCTCCTTGAGAACTGATATAAGATTATACTTCTTTTGCAACCTGCAAACAATTATAGGTTTGATTGTGAGATTTAAAATACCTTGGGGTGTATAAAAACGTGTAAGTTAATGTTTGTGAGGCAACATATTATGAAATGAAAAATATAACATATATTGAGAATATATAACATTCTGCCTGTCAAAGGCTAGGACTTCAGTATATTTGACTAACTAAAGGCACACAGAGTCGGAGGCATCAGAATACTACATAATGAGTGCCTGAAGGAAGGAATAGTTAGGACCTGGTAGAGCTTCTACTAGAAGAATGAGTATAGGAAGCGCCTAACAAATGCTTATTGATTGACTGGCAGCATGTCTCATTGAGTCACCATGGGAACCATATTGCTTCCAAATTGAAACTTTGTTTCTTTAGACCTGAATGTGATAGATAGAGGCAGTAAAGCTATTTGGAAAGAATCACATTCACTCCTAAAAATAATTTAAAATTCAGGTTTTTCCTATAAATTTTTCTGTACATAAATTTTTAGTATTAATCTTTTTCTCTGCATCTGAGAAGTGAGTAATAACCTTTTCTAGTCCCAGGATTTAGGCTGTTTTTTTTTTTTTTGTTAGTTATATCATGGGTGCTTTAGATCTTTTTTAGGACCCTAATCACACTATTTCTGTGAATATTCATAGTCAAATAAGCAGCTAACATTTGTTTCTAGTTTGGGAATTGTTGTATTAATAAGTATCAACAGTGATTTACTAAATATCTGTTTTGATTAAAATTCTGTCATTTTAAAATATTCCAATAAGACAGGAAATACCTATAACAAATGTATCAACTCTTTAGTCATCTTTATCATTTACTAAACTGCCTTTGAATGTATAAATTTTATCAGAGACAAATGAATAGTCTGTCATGCCCCAAATTAATTAGGTTCAGTTACCCTGTGTCCTAAGAACTACTGGAAAGATCATTTTATTCTCACAACCTGCAGCTGAGCCTGGAGTCATATGGACGAAAAACTGGAGAATGTTGCCTAGAGACAAAGCATTAGAGATTCTAAAGGGAACAACTTTGATTATCCAAATAAGAATCTGGGCAAGAAATCTGAGTTTATCTTAAAAGACAAAATGACAGGTCCTTTGCTTTAACTTCAAGTATTAATAGAACATTTAGAACCTTTGATTCCCTCAGGAAGTGCAGGCGCAGTCTAGAGGTAGAGTGGAATGCCCTGCCTAGACTTGGCTGGGCTCAAACCCCAGCTCTGCAACTTACTGATCTGGGACCCTGGGTACATCAGTGAACTCATGTTTGCCCTTATAAAGTTCAGTCAATAGTGAGCTCAGGGAGTGGTTATAAGAACTCACAGGCAATAATGTAAAAGCCCTAAGTCTTTGCGGTAGATAGATAATGGTCCTGTCCCTCCCTTCTTTAATTTCCAGGCTTCTTACACTATGTTTGTGCTAACTGTGAATTCAAACCGTGTATATCTGGTTTTCTTTTGTTTGCTCTAAAGGATCAAGGAAGATACTGCAGCACACATCGCATCTCTCAAAGAATCTCACCAGAGGGAAGTAGAGAAACTCCTTTGCCAAAATGCAGTAGAAAATTCTTCTTCCAAAGTAGCTGAACTAAATCGTAAAATAGCAACTCAAGAGGTAGATGCCTTGAATGTGATTTTTTTTTTTTCAGTTACTGCTAACACAACATTTGGAAATATTTTAACTTCACTTTTTTGAAGTTGGTGATAGAAATGGTAAATTATTGTTGTCTTGATTTTGCTTTTATATGAGAAGATGCCATCATGTGTTTAACTATTTTAAATTATACCTCTAAATAAGTGTTTGTACAGGTTTGTCCCTACATTTCTCAAATAGATTTTCATCTAAATAGATTGTAATGGATGGCTGAGAGGTAGGTCTACTGTGATTGGGACCTTAGTACTTGAATGTTGAACCGTCTCCCTCCAACCAAAGTCCCAAGTGCCAAGTAATTATCCTAGTCATTCTTCTTGCCTCCTTACCTCTTATTCATTAAACAAACAATGATTTGGACCTATAGACAGTCAGGCACTGGGGATAAAATAATGACAGAGAGATAGAAATACACATCCCAAGCCAGTCTTGGATGTGTAATCTTTTAAGATATGAAGCATAATTTTTTAAGAATTATGACCCGGTATTAAGAATTATGACCGGGTATGCTGACAGCTCATCTGCATGTCCTCATGTGTCTTTCTTGGATACTATGTATGGCTACTTGGAATATCTATGAATATTTACTGTGTGACCCATCTATGGTGGTTGTAAGTTGAACAAACAGCATTGAAATAGAACTTGCATCTTACTTTCAAAAGGTATATCCAAGAAAAAAGATAAAGCAAATATGGCAAAATGTTAACAGTTGGTAATTCAAGTTGAAGAATATGTGAATGTTCTTTTTGCTCTTCATCTTTTGTATAGGTTTTAATTTTACAAACAAGCTGAGGGGGAAAAACTTCAAGAAATAATTATCTCACCACCACTTCTCCTACCTATAATTATTTAATAGCATCTTAATTAAAAACAAATCCTTCAGTTGAGGTAGTTTGAATATGGACTGCATATTAGAAATTATAAACTTTTAGGTATAAAATGTTACTGTGGTTTTGTGAGAAAATGCCCTTATTATTTGGGATTACTTGTGAGAAAATGCCCTTATTATTTGGGATTACTTAAGTGTGAAATGTAATGAGGTCTGTAATTTAATCTCAGATAGCTCAGAAACAGAATTTTGACTATTTTTAATACTTCAATGAAAAAGATTTGTGCTTTTCAAAAGTAACCATTATACAGCCTTCCAGATAACCTCTCTAGATTTCTTCCCCAATAGCAGTGGAGTGTCAGTGGGCAATGTAAACATTACATCAAATGATTGTATAATAAGGAGCAGTCTAGGAGAGGTGAGAAAAGTGGTATCATTATGTCATAGTGCCATAAATATGTTATTTTCCCCAGAATTCTAAATGTCATATTGGAAATTATGAGTTAAATGGAAGTCAGTATAGTCTGATCATAAAAACAATAAAAGTAAAGTATTAGAGATAAAAGATATGAATTTTTCCTGTTTTTACAGTTCCTTCATGGAAGTATTTATGTATTTCAGTTTCTTTGTCTAAAAATATGAGACTGATATTTCATAGATATTAGGCTTGTGTTATCTTTACTTAGTCAATAGTCTTTAATAAAAACTATTCTATTTAATGACAAAATGTAAAGATAATATTGGCCACTTTCTTTAAAATGCTTTGACTTTATAGAGGTTTATTTTAAAAGGTGATTTTCAGGTCTTCAGAAGAAAAGTACTAAAGAAGCCAACTAGTTACATAGTCATTAATTTGTAATATGTATGATACTTTATATTAAATGTTGAAAACAACAAAACAGTGCATTTATTCAATAAGTTTAATTCATTCAATGAACTTAATTCCTATGGGAATTTATGTTAAAACTTTGTGATTTTAAAACATTAGGATCCTTTTTACTTTTTAGTACAAACAAAAATTATTAGCTGGCTTTCTTATGGTTTTCAAATAATATTCAAGGAAGAGATTTATTAACTCAGTACTTCTAACATAATTTCCTAGGTACTTATAAAACATTTCCAAAATCAAGTTAATGAACTGCAGGGTAAACAAGAGTCTCTTGTTATTTCTCAAGTTCGAGAAGAAATCCTACAGAAAGAGGTAAGAAATAACGAAAACGGGCTAAAATAAGCTTATCTTAGCCATTTCAATCATATTCATATTTCATAATTTTCTTAAGTGAAATGTACAAGTAGACATGAAAATATATCACATGTCAAGACAATATTAACTTATTTATGGAAAATCTGCTTTTCCCAGATGAAGCTCAGATATTAAATTATATGTTTGTATTTGTTGTAGGTACTTTCTAGGCAGTGGGGAAATGGGGATTGTTTGGTTCTTTTGTTTAATTTTTTTGTCAGTAAAATTGGATGGTTAAAGCCATTTCTACATTAAGTACTAAGACTTTTGGTTAAGAAATAGGTAAACCAATCATGACATTAATGCTGGATCACCAATAGTAATATTATATGAAATACATCTTTCTGGAAACTCACCATTTTTATTACTCTAAGATCCTTTTGATTTGATCCAGGTATCGAAACGATCTTAGAGTAATCCTTTCCACACCAGGTGTTTCAGTCCACACTGAAGACTTGGAAGTCCAAAGTCTTCCAAGCCCAAGTAATTTTACCAATTGGGGCATTGTTACCACAAGCAGTATGCCTGGTACACAGACATCCATCTTTATTGAGAGAACAGAGCTAGAAAGTTAACTGGATCAAAGTCAGCCTCTCATGCAGAAGGAAGAATATTTATCCTTTACCCATATCCACTAACTTGCTGGTGTTTTTAAACTCTCAGCCTCAGGGTTTTTTTAAAGCTATTAAATGGAATATGCTCCACTTCCTAGCATTTTTTAAGTACTCAGTGAACAGGAGTTGGTCACTATTCCAGGCTTTTGGGGTATAGTAATGAATAAAATACCTGAAGACCTTGCTTTCTAGTGGGTGGAACAGAAAAACAGCCAAATTATTCTTGTTAGTGTTACTCATTTCTATTCCTGTTGAGCATGTATTCAATATTCAGTATATTCTTTTGCATATTAACATTAATACATATTAACATAGAAAAATTAGAAGGTATAAAATTGCCTCTGATCCCACCACCTAGATGTTTATTATGCTATATATCCTTCCAGGTTTTTTCTGTTTATACATATATAGAGATATAGAAATAGTGTGAGTGTGTGCTCATACATGCACACATGCAAAATACATGTTTATTTGTGTATGTATGTATGCATATATGATTTTAAAGCATATTGTATGTATAAATATTTCCATGTCAGTATCTTTTTTCATTTTTTCGTATTGAAATTTAATTGACATATAGCACTGTAAAAATTTAAGTGTACAGCATAGTGATTTGAGTTACATATATCATGAAATGATTACTTCAGTAAGTTTAGTTAGTATCCATTATCTCATAGATACAAAAAACAACAACAGTAAAAGTAGTGCTATTTTCCTTGTCATGAGAACTGTTAGGATGTACTTGCTTAACAGCTTCACTTATAACTATAACTATAGTCATCATGTTGTGCATTACTGATCTTATAACCGGAAGTTTGTATTTTTTGACCACCTTCATCCAGTTTCCCCTCCCTCCACCTCATCTCTAGTAACCACAGTCTGATCTCTATTTCTGAGTGGGATGGGGTGAGGGGGGGGGGTGCTGTTTGTTTTCTGTTTTTGGATTCTACATATAAGATCCTAAAGTATTTATCTCTGTCAGCTTTGTTTCACTTAGCATAATGTCCTCAAGGTCCATCTATGTTGTCACAAATGCCAGGATTTTCTCCTTTTTTGTGGATGAATATTATTCCATTAGTCTGGTAGTTTTTTTTTCTGGCTGTTCTCAGGATAATGCTGGCCTTGTAAAAGCCAGGCTGTAGGATGGGGGCCCCATGGTGGCCTGGGTTCTTTGGTCAGGCTTACTAGTTACTCAGGACTAGATATTATACTCAGCAGTAGATGGGCCTACGAATTAGCTTCTCTTCCCTGGCAGGCCAGCAGGACAGGCCCCAGGGCCTGCTCAGCTTTTTGTTTGGGGATCCAAATCAGACAAGACTGCGCACTGAATCCTCTGGCCAGATGGGGCCATCTATTTTACTGTGTAGGCAGGGAGACCCACAGGCTGTGCTCTCTTCAGTTGCCAGTGCTCTGGTTAGATTTCCTGGTCAGAGGGACTGAGAGCTGTTTAATTCAGCAGTGGGAGGGGCTGCGAATTAGTATACCTGCCTAGGCACAGTGGGAGAACCAGCTCCAGTACTGCTAAAGCTTTTTATGGTGTTGACTTAGCCAGTCAGTACACCAAGCTCCGTGGCCAAACAGGCCACTGGCTTTGCTCTGTGGACCATCAGCTCTGCCTGCCAGACTGTCTGCCCTATGGCTGGGCTACACAGGTTTCCAGGTGTTCTAGTCAGGCTTTCTGGTTAGGTGGGGCTTCACCTAACGGTATGGCAGCCTAGACTCAGCTCTCTTGCCTGGGCGGACACAGACCAGGCTCCTGGGCTGGCAAACCTCTTGATTTGATGCTCTCCATCAAGCAGACTGGCACTCCACCAGGTTCCCTAGTCAGACCTGCTCTGCATATGAGCAGAACTGCTGGCTGGGATTCCTACCTGGGCTGGGCAGGTAGGAACTGTATCTGCCAAGTCTGAGTGCTGGTTGTGACATACCCCGTCCTGCTTCTTTGTCTCAATCAGATTCCCAGTGTCCAAGCCCCACACAGTCCCCTACGATCCCCGTGGGGCCAGACTGGAGTGGAGACTCCCAAGAAGTGACTCACCGTGCTGAGGTAGCTGGATGTCCACCCTGAGTTCTCTTGTTCCACGGGAGGAACCGTAGGCTCAGTCAGGGAGTCCTTTAGGTGTGGTGCTGCGCCAGCCTGGGGGAGTGGCAGTACCCAACATGTAGCTATTCTCATACCCTCCTAATGCCATCTGTCTTGGTCTCTATGGTTGGGAGTGGAGGGTGCTTTAGAGTTACCTTGGCATTCTGCAATTCTCTCAGTGGTTTCTTGTCCATGAAGAGTTGTTGGTGGTTGTTCTCAGGAGGAGGAGCGAAGTCAGGAACCACCTCTCACTAGGTTGGTGACATCACTCTTTCTGTGTCAGTAATATATCTTTATTATCACTTTTGTTAACACCATTTATAAAAGTGTTTAGTATGTACAAGGCACTGTAATATATGTTCAGTGTGGTTGTCATCATAACCCCAAGGGGTACGTACTATTTTTCCCATTTTATACATGAAAAAATTGATGCGAAGAAAAATGAAATACTTGCCTGAGTTTACCAAGCCCCTATCATTGGACACTCAGGTTGTTACGATTTTTTTCTGTAGTATTCAAGAAATGGGAAGCGTTATCGATCATGCATCTTTGCTTAGGTATCCAATTGCCTTCGTAGGATAAATTCACTAAAATACAAGAATTTTTTTAAAAAGTTATTTAATTTTAATTATACTCTTAAAGGTGCTATTAAATAAATACAAATGAAGGGAAGTTCTCTATATTCTTTGTCTAGAACCAAATTTCTGAATTTATGTAATTTATAAATGAATGTTTAATCATTGAAAGGTGAATTCATTAATTGTTGAATAATTGTTAAACACCTACTCTGTTGTGCTCAGCTCTAGGTGCTAGGAATAGTGAGTAGAACAAAGTAGATAAATCCCTGCCCTTATGGAGCTTACATTTTATTTGGGGAATCAGACAGTAAGTAAATATAATGATTGATAAATAAAATTAACTAAGACAACATCTATAAAGTACTTAATAGTGCTTAGTACATGATAACGTCATGACTCACTACTACTTGTACTTTAAGACTGATTCAAATACACGTCTCAGGTTAAGAACCCTGCTGCCTAGCTCTTTTTTAAGTTATGTGTCTCTCACTTGTCACTGTTTCTTGGGCATCTCTCCATCATAGCACATAATACTGGAATTCTAATTCACTCAGCTCCTTCATTCACTTGAACAAAACCTTCCCAGGCAGTGTACCAGAAAATGCTTACCTGTGGATCACAAGATAGTTATGCTGGTATGTTGTGAAACTCAAAATGATTTTTCAGTCATTAGAAAGTTGACAGAAGTTGGTGACATTTGACCATTACATGTATGACAATGCCTTTGGCAACTTCTGTAGTTCAGAACCATTTTTGTTTCTTTGTTTACAATGTTTAGTAATCGTTGTGATACAAGATTTTTATGTCCAGCACCCATCACCACTGCATTTTCTGTAAGGCTCTCCCTACCTTTCTACAAATCATCCAATTAAAGCTTGCATATTTTTATTTTTGTCAGAGATGTTCCACATTTAAAATATTTAAGCCTCTGACTTAAAAATACAGACAAATTATCTAATTTAGGAAGAGAGTGTGTGTGTGTGTGTATGTGTATACACATATATGTAGTATTTTCAGTTATTCGCTACTGGGTGTTTCCATGTAAAACATTATTGAATTTGTTAATTTTATCCATTTTCATTAGCTTTTAAGTTATTTTGCCTTTTGATGTTAACAGTTTGCAAATTATATGGTACAAGGAAGGTACAATTGTTTCATCAAGCCCAATATAAAGATCCCTCACATCCCCTCCATTTAACTCCCTGGTGATATAAAAATATTACCATGTTCTCTGTGGGCCCTGGTATGAAAAAGGAGGGACTGCACTAGATGCAACCTCAGTGAAGACAACGCCTGTGTCTCTCACCTCTGCAACCTCAGGAGCTGTGTCAGCAGCAAGCACAGGAAGAGTTCATGACTTCACTGCGTCTATTTTATATGCGTACATTTGTGTAATAAATTATAATGTGATAAGAGCCAGAAGATTACAAATAGAATTATAGGGAACTGACAAAATGTATTTTGAGTCCTAAAAATAATCACCCCATTAGTTTGTAGCAAAGCTGAATACACCAAAGAAAAGTGCACAGCTTAATTTTGAGGGCCATAAACCAGCCTGACATATACGGGAGGGAGGAGTTGATCCAATTATCTGAAATCCTTTGGAATGTGAGGTCAGTTCAGAACTAAAATGAGCCTTTACTTCCTGAACCTAGGGCATGAAAGCTATTAATTATTCTAAAAACTCAAGATATACTTGTTAGCAAGAGCCTCTTATCTAAAGAAGATGCGTTAAACGTTCTTCTTAAATGAATTAATTCCTTGTTATCATAGTTTCTCATACTTTATACCTCAATTTTAGATTACAAAACTCTTAGAAGAATTGAGAGAGGCCAAAGAAAACCATACACCAGAGATGAAACATTTCATGGGCTTAGAAAAGAAAATTAAACAGATGGAAATGAGACATAAACAAAGAGAGCAGGAACTTCAACAGGTAAGGTGGTAAATCACATGTAACATTTGTATTGTTCTTCACATTTTAAGTACTTCCAGATTGCTACAATTTTGTCATCCCTAGTAAAACTTACTTCTTAAATATTCATATGAAATAAATTTACATTAAAACGTGATCATTTAAATTATGTGCCTAGCACTTGTACTAGTAGTATGATTACTATATTTAATTACAACAGAGAAATTAATAGAAATTTAAAATGGCAGAAGGGCATGATGTGTTTTAGGCATTAGCCTTGGTGCTGATGTTTAACTGCTTGAAAATTGTATTAGTTGGCTTGGATTGGCACAACAAAATATCATAAACTTGGTGTTCTTAAAAACAGAAAATTTTCTCACAGTTCTGACGACTAGGTTTCCAAGATCAAGGTTCCAGTTGATTCATTTTCTTGTGAGAGCTCTCTTCCTGGCTTGTAGATGGCCTTACGTGGGTATGTGCACTGTGAGGTAGGGGAGGGGAAGTAGAGTGACAGAGAGATCTCAGATGCCTCTTCTTATAAGGACACTAATCTTACCATAATCTAATCATGTTTGGGGGTCCACCCTTGGTACTCATTTACCTTAATTAGTTCCTTACTCCAAATACATCCACACTACAATTAGGGCTTCAACATCTGATGAGGGGGCATATAAGCATTCAGTCTAAAACAATGTAAATTTATATATTCTTTGAAAACAAAAAATACTACATACAAGCGAAGCTTTATGGTAGACTTCAATTCCACAAAGAAACCCTACCTCAATTTAATCATATCAAGATTCCAGCTTTTAATCATTATAGGAACTACAATATGAAATGGAGAACAAAGAGATTAATGAAATTTTTTTCATTTTTACTTATTGACCTTTATTTGTGGACTTCTCTTAAAAACACATTGTATATTGAGATACCATCATCCATAGAATTAAGACATCACAATGTATCACTGTTTCACCAGAGCCTACCTTTATATGTCATTTTATAATAACTATTTTAGAAAATGCTTGTAAATTGTTGATAAATATGCTTAATATTCACTTCCTTACTTGTTATAAGCACATACTATATTATGCCTTATGACAAATGATTTGTGGTGTTGTTATAAATAAGTGTGATTAATAAGATGTGTGTGTGTGTATATAAATAATGTATATACTATTTCAATTTGGCTGTTTTATTTGCCCAAGCAAAAGTGTAGGACTTTTAGGGCATCCTTGATTTATAGAGAAGGTGATGGATTTCACTTTCATATACAGCATGGTAAAATGCTAAATTAGGATGTCATCAAGATGGTGACATAGGTCATTTCAACTTCAGTTCCTTTTACAAGAAGACCAACTAGCAACCATCCATAAACAAGACAATTGTAAAAAATCTCAGAACACAGAGGTGAGGCTAAAGTCCCCATTTGGACCACAGAGACCAAGAAGGAATGCATTAAGAACAGTAACTTGCCCACCATTTTAGGTTGCTTAACCAGAGTCACACTCAGGTCTCACATCATGGGGATTTTAGGGTGAATCTGTTAGGGCTCAACCACTGAAGATCAAATCATGACAGAAAAAGGGTGGTGGGGCTTGCAGCAACCAGCTCTGAGATCTTGGAAAACTGAGTTTTTCCTTGAACAAGTGTCCAAGTAGAGATACCAACCAGGACTTATGTCCATCTGTAGAATCAAGCTATGAGGTCAGGACTTCACCCAAAAAAGAGACCCCCTATAGTGAGCCCTACCTGGCAAGGATGCTACCTGCTGACCTGTACAAAACCCCGAGCTTAGCTGACTGACAAAGAACTGTCTCTGCCAAAGTAAAACTGAAGAAGAGACCATTTACCAATGCACAGATACCAACACACACACACAAAAATCAAGGATCATGAAAAATCAGGTCGACATGACACCACCAACAGAAACTAATAAGGCTTTAGTAACTGACCCTAAAGAAATAGAGATCTGTGAACTCTCAGACAAAAATTCAGAATAATCCTCTTAAAGAAATTCAGTGAACTACAGAACGCACAGAAAGGTAAACTAACAAAATAGGAAAAAAATGCATTAGCAAAACAAGAAGCTCAACAAAGAAATAGAAATCATCAAAACAAATTCTAGTTCCACATGTTCATGCCAAGCTAGTGTCCAGGCCTGGATTCGGGCCATAGCCTCAGCCATGCCCGCCGCCTCCCGACCATGAAGCCTTCGTGAAAATGTGTAAGCAAGATCTGAGTGTTCTGCACATCAAGGAAATGTGTTTCCTGAGGGAGTGAGTGGAGAGCAGTGGGTGGAGGGGGTAAAAAAGTAGCTGCTACTCGTAAAACTAAATCAGAAGAAAATATCAAGAAAAAGCAGATAGTAAGAAGGAAGGCGGAGGAAAACTAAGACAGATGAACCATCAAGTGAGGAAAGTGATGTAGAAATTGACAGTAAAGGTGTGATTGAACCAGACATTGATGCCCCTCAAGAAATAGGAGATGAAAATATATATAACCGAGGAGATGATGGATCAGGCAAATGATAAAAAAGTGGCTGCCACTGATGCCCTAAATGATGGTGACCTATAGAGAGCCATTGACTTGTTCACAGATGCCATCAAACTGAATCCTCGTTTGGCCATCCTGCATGCCAAGAGAGCCAGAGTCTTCATCAAATTACAGAAGCCAAATGCTCCTATCGAGACTGTGACAGAGCTATTGAAATAAATCCTGATTCAGCTCAGCCCTGCAGGTGGCGAGGGAAAGCACACAGACTTCTGGGTCATTGGGAAGAAGCAGCCCACGATCTTGCCCTTGCATGTCAATTGGATTATGATGAAGACGCCAGTGCGGTGCTGAAGTTCAGCCAACGGCCCAGAAAAATTGCAGAACATCGGAGAAAGTATGAGCGGAAACGTGAAGAGCAAGAGATCAAAGAAAGAAGGGAAAGGGTTAAGAAGGCTCGGGAAGAACATGAGAGAGCCCAGAGGGAGGAAGAAGCCAGACGACAATCAGGAGCTCAGTATGGCTTTCCTGGGGGAATGTCTGCTAATTTTCCTGGAGGAATGCCTGGAATGGGATGGGGCATGCCTGGAATGGCAGGAATGCCTGGGTTCAATGAAATTCTTAGTGATCCAGAGGTTCTTGCAGCCATGCAGGATCCAGAAGTTATGGTGGCCTTCCAGGATGTGGCCCAGAACCCCGTCAAAATATCAGAGCAAACCAAAGGTAATGAATCTCATCAGTAAATTGTCCGCCAAATTTGGAGGTCAAGCATAATGCCCTTCTGACAAATAAAGCCCTTGCTGAAGGAAAAGCAATGTAGATCACCCAGTGGGTGTCACAGTAATACAAACCAGTGTACCTCTGACCCTCTCATAAAGAAAGCTGGGGTGCTTTGAAGAGAATCCTTACCACTCTGCCCCAAATGCAGCTGTAACGTTTTACAGTGGTTTGCCACAGGGTATTTGTTCAGATAATGTTTTCCTACTAGGAATTACAAACTTTAAACACTTTTAAACCTTAAAAATATTTAAAAACAAAAGGGCGTGCAAAACCCTACATTTTACTTTACTAAACAAAAAAAAAAAAAAAAAAAAAAAATCCGCACCTGAAGAATACAAGGACAGAACTGAAGAATTCAATAGAGAGGTTTAACAGGAGTCTGGACCTAGCAGGAGAATGAATCAGTGAGCTAGAAAATAGGTCATTTGAAATTATCTAACCAGAGGAGAAAAAAGAATGAAAAAGTGAAGAAATTCTACCGAACTTACGGGACAGCATCAGAAGAAACAGTATCTCCATTATGGAAATCCCAGAAGAAAAAGAAAAATGGAAAGTATATTTAAAGCAATGGCTGAAACTTTCAAAACCTGGGGACATCCTGGGGACATCCAGATTCATGAGACCCAAAGGACCCGAAATAGAACCCAAAAAGGGCTACATCAAGACACTGTGATTAATTCATCAGAAGTCAAAGATAGGTTCCATTTCAAGGTTTCAACATAGGAAATTTCTGAAATCACCTCCTCCCATGGACACACCAAATCAAATCTACAGCCACATATGGAACAATTTCCTCTGGGGGAAATAAAACTAGCTGAACAACTCCTACACATCAGGTAAACAAGGAAAAACCCACATCGAAGTGGGTAAGAGAGGCTGAAACACAGTCTTACCATAATTCCCCACCTCTGGTGCACTGGACCCACAATCAATAGGGAGCTCAAATCCCCGAGCTTTTCCCTGAGCAGAGTTTAAATCCCACATTGGGTACTTTAACTTTTAAGACCTGCAGCTGAGAGATTAGCACCCCCAAAACATGTAGCTTTGAAAAGCAATGGGGCTGGTATCCACAAGACCCTCAAGGCTACAGTGAACTGAGAAAGAGTTCTTAAAAGGCTAGTTTATACACCTACCCCAGGGTTCAGTGCAGAGACCACTGACTAGAAAGTGCCCACATTTTCTGTGAAAGAGGCTTATTTGCTTATCTTAAAGCATTCGCCTGAGGGGCAGGCATTTAATATAACACACATCTAGGGGCCTACTGAAAATTTCTCTGGGGATGGAGGATAGCAGGAACCATCTTTGCACTCTCCCTCTTACCTTCACTACAGCTTGCCAGTATCTCTCAGAAAGGAGCTTGTACCCTCATTTGGCACCTCAATTTTTGTGCCTGACACCCAAGAGACACCTATACATCACTTGGCTTTGGTGGCCAGTGGGGCTTACGTTTGAAGTCCCACAGGACAATATATATTTGCATGCTTTAAAATCTGCTACCTGAGGGTCTGGCTTCCAGTAAACCTAAATCTAGGTTCTGACTGAGATCCTCTCCTTTGAGACTCAGACAGGTCTTGCTTGACAAACCCCCAGAGCCACTAAAAATAAAATAGGCTGCTCAGACTATTACAAAGTTTAAGATAGAACCAAGAACTAGAGAAGATAGGACTGGGTTCATCTACTACACAACACTTTCTTTCAAGACTGAGAGAGGTGGCTGTTTTATCTAATGCATAGAAATTAACACAGAGAGTCAAGAAAAATGAAGAAACAATGAAATACATTCCAAAAGAAAAAACAAGATGAAACCTCCGGAAAAGATCTTCATGAAATAGAGTCTTAAGGGGCTTACACATGGACTCACTGGCTCACAAATTCACTCACTGTGGTCTCCAGCACAGACAGAGCAACTCAAAAAATGTTGGACATATAGCCAGGAACTGAATTGACTAGCTTCAGGACAAGGACTGGAGGGGGAGGGGCTAGGGCAGCTCTATCTGGGGACAGAAGTTCTGGCAAACACTATTGCTCCTTTGTTGAGCCCCATCGCACCCAGCTGGCAGGCTTAAGTGGGCACTAAATTTAACTCTCCATCAACCTGGCTAACACTGTTCACCCACCCTAGTGATTCCCTGAGGCCCCACCCTACCCAATTGTTGCACCCAGCCCGAGACACTTCCAGCAGCTTTTCCACTCAAGCAACCTGCATCAGCTCATGCTTGAAGTCTTTTCTAAAATCTCTCATACATCCACAAATGCTAAACAAGCAGCAGCTGGCTGCAGCATACCCTATACCTCTTGCTGAGCAGTCCCAAGCCCAGCACAAGCATCAACCAGCCTCAGCTTGCATTCTAACTCCCATCAGGTGATCCCAAGCCTGGCATAAGCTGTGGCCAGTGTTGGCTTGGAACACACTTTCAACTAAGTAGCTACAAGCCCAGCACAATTGGTGGCTGGCCTCAGCTCACATCGTGGTGCCCACTAAAGGGTTCCAAGCATGGCACTAGGGGCAACTGGCTTTGATTCACAGCATAGCCTCTCCCAAGCGCCTCTAAGACTAAAACAGCACAGATCACTTTGTAGCTCCTACCAGGTGGCCTCAAGCTGGGCACAAATGGCAGCTGATCTTGGCCTACATACACCACAGTCTCTCCTAAGAGGCTCCAGAATGAACTGGAGACATACCTTGTTTCCCCCAAAATAAGACCTAGCCGGAGCATCAGCTCTAATGCGTTTTTTAGAGCAAATATTAATATATATAAGACCCAGTATTATATATGTTATATTACAATTATATTACACATTATAATATATTATAAATATATATTATATATAGGGTGTTGTATATAATATATATTATATTAATTATGTTATATTATTATATTATACCTGGTCTTATATTACAGTGGTACCTCGGTTTTCAAACATAATCCATTCTAGAAGACAGTTCAAGTTCTGAAACGTTCGAAAACCAAGGCATGGTTTCCCCATGGAAAGCAATGCAAAATGGATTAATCCATTCCAGACCTTTAAAACCAACCCCTAAAACTGCAAATTTAGCATGCATTTTACTATCTAATGACACCATACATCCATAAAATTTACGGTGCTCGTAAACTGAAATGTTCATCAACGGAAACATTAAAAAACTGAGGTACCACTGTATATTTCAATAAGACCAGGTCCTATATTAATTTTTGCTCCAAAAGATACATTCGGGCTGATGGTCCAGTTAGGTCTTATTTTCGGGAAACATGGTAGATGTACCCAACACATAGAAACAAACACAGGGAGTCAGCCATAATGAGGAGATAAAGAAACATGTCCCAAAAGAAAGAAAGCTCCAAAAAAAGAACTAAATGAAATGGAGACAAGCAATCTACTAGACAAAGAGTTCAAAACACTGGTTATACCAATGCTCAATGAACTTAAGGGAAGAATAGATGAACTTAGTGAGAACCTCAACAGAGTAATACAACCATAAAAAAGAACCAGTCAGAAATGAAAAATACTGTTAACTGAAATGAAGAATAGAGGGAATCAATAGCAGATTAGATGAAGCAGAAGACTGAATGAATCAGCAATGTGGAAGACAAGCTGGCAGAAAACATTCAATCAGAAAAGCAAAAAGGAAAAAGAATTTTTAAAAAGTTTAAGGGGCCTTTGGGACAACATTAATCCATACCAACATTCACATCACACTGATACTAGAAGGAGAAGACAGAGAACAAGGGATTGAAAACCTATTTTAAGAAATAATGACTGAAATCTTACCTAACCTTATGAAGGAAATAGTCCAGGAAGCACCAAAAGTCCCAAACAACATGATCCAAAGAGGCCGACAAGATACACCATAATTAAAATGCCAATGGTTAACGATAAAGAAAGAATCCTAAAAGCATGACAAAGTAGTTAGTTATGTACAAGGGAAGTCCCATGAGACTGTCAGCTGGCTTCTCAACAGAAACTTTGCAAGCCAGAAGGAAGTGGCACAAAATATTCAAAAGTGATGAAAAGCAAGGACCTACAAACAAGATGACCCTGCCCATCAAGGTTATTTAGAATTGAACGGTAGATAAGACTTTCCCAGACAAGAAAAAGCTAAAGGAGTTCACTACTAAATCAATATTTCAGGGTATGTTAAAAGGACTTCTTTAAATAGAAAAGATTAAAAATATGAGTTAGGAAATAAAAGAAAAACATTCTCACTAACAAAGAGGCAAACAGTAAAAGCAATGGGTCAACCATCTATATAAAACAGTACAAAGGTCAAAAGGCAAATGTAGGAAGATCATGTGTAGTTACAATAAATTATAGGATACAAACAAACACACACAAGTAAAAAATAATGACAAAAACATAAATGTGGACAGGGAATTTAGAATGTGTTTGAACTTAAGCCACCATCCACTTAAAATAGACTGCTGTAAAAATAGCTTGGTAATATATGAAGCACATGGCAACCACAAACCAAGATTGTACAAGAGGTATACAAGAAATAGAATGGATCCAAGCACACTATAGAAATGTCATGAACATAGAAGAAAACAAGGGAAACAGAGAAGAACTATAAAAACAATTAGAAAACAATTAATAAAATGGCAATAACTACATACCTATCAATAATTACTTTAAATGTAAATGGACTAAATGCTCCAAACAAAAGACTTACAGTGACTGGATTTAAAAACAAACAAACAAACAAACATACATATGCTGCCTACAGGATACCCGACTTCAGATCAAAAGACATACAGAAAGTAATGGAAAAATATTTCAGGCAAATGGAAATGAAAAAAAGAGCTGCAATAGCAATATTATGTCAGACAAAATAAAAATAGACTCTAAAACAAAGATTGTAACAAGAGACAGAGGAGGGCAGTTCATAATAATAAAGGGACCAGTCCAACAAGAAGATAGAACTCATTTCTAGTGCTGTAATGTAGTAACATGGGTTGTATATTAAACTGTCTCGATTGCATTTCAAGTGCTGTTCTTAAAAGGAACAGCATTCTGAGGATGTTTGGATTCATACCAAGGTATTAGAAATGTCTGATGCAGAGCAGAACTAAATGAAATAGAGAACAAAAAGACAATAGAAAAAATTAATGTGACAAAGAGCTGGTTCTTTGAAAAGATTAACAAAATTGACAAACCCTTGGCTAGACTAACTAAGATAAAAAGAGAGAAGACTAATTAACAAAATCAGAAATGAAAAAGGGGAAGTTATCACGGACACCACAGAAATACAAAGGATTATCCAAGAATACTATGAAGGACTATATGCCACCAAATTCAATAACTTAGAAGAAATGGACAAGTTCTTAGAAACATATAGCCTTCCAAAGCTGAATCATGAAGAACTGGGAAATCTAAACAGGCCGATCACCAGTAACGAAATTGAATCAGTCATCAAAAACCTTCCCAAAATCAAAAGTCCTGGACCAGATGGCTTCACCAGTGAATTCTACCAAACCTTCAAAGAGGATCTAATACCAATCCTGCTCAAACTCTTCCAAAAAATTGAAGAGTCAGTACTCCCTAACTCATTTTATGAGGCCAACCTTATCCTGATACAAAAACCAGGTAAGGACAACACAAAAAAAGAAAACTACAGACCAATATCTCTGATGAATACAGATGCTAAAATCCTAAACAAAATTCTAGCAAATCGAATACAACAATGCGTTAAAAAGATTATTCATCACGACCAAGTGGGGTTCATCCCCGGGGCACAAGGATGGTTCAACATTCGCAAATCCATCAATGTGATACATCACATAAACAAAATAAATGACAAAATTATATGATTCTATCAATTGATGCAGAAAAAGCATTTGATAAGATACAACATCCATTTATGATTAAAACACTTACTAAAATTGGTATAGAAGGAAAATACCTCAACATAATAAAGGCCATATACGACAAGCCCTCAGCTAATCTCCTAATTAATGGTGAAAAGCTGAAGCCCTTTGCTCTACGTTCAGGAACATGACAAGGTTGTCCCCTATCACCTCTGCTTTTCAACATAGTGTTGGAAGTCCTCGCCAGAGCTATCAGGCAAGAGAAAGAAATAAAAGGCATCCAAATTGGGAATGAAGAAGTTAAATTGTCACTCTTTGCAGATGACATGATGCTATATATAGAAAACCCTAAAGACTCCACCAAAAAGCTATTAGAAACAATCAATGAATACAGTAAAGTTGCTGGCTACAAAATCAACGTACAAAAGTCCATTGCTTTCCTATATACCAACAATGAAATCTCAGAAAAAGAGATAGAAAAAAAACAATTCCTTTTGCAATTGCAGCAAAAAGAATAAAATGCCTAGGAATAAACTTAACCAAGGATGTGAAGGATTTATATGCTGAAAACTATAAGACATTTTTGAAAGAAATTGAAGAAGACACAAAGAAATGGAAAGACATTCCGTGCTCATGGATTGGAAGAATCAACATAGTTAAAATGCCATATTACCCAAAGCCATGTACAGATTTAGTGCAATCCCCATCAAAATCCCAATGGCATTTTTTAAAGAAATAGAACAAAAAATCATCAGATTTGTTTGGAACCACAAAAGATCCCGAATAGCCAAAGCAATATTAAAAAAAAAAAAAAAAAAGAACAATACTGGAGGTATCACACTCCCTGATTTTTGCTTGTACTACAGGGCTACAATAATCAAAACAGCTTGGTATTGGCGGAAAAAGACACATAGACCAATGGAATAGAATTGAGAACCTAGAAATAAAACCACATAAATAAGGACAGATAATTTTTGACAAAGAAGCTAAAAACATACAATGGAGGAAAGACAGCCTCTTCAATAAATGGTGCTGGCAGAATTGGATAGCTACGTGCAAAAGAATGAAACTGGACTGCTATCTGTCACCATGTACCAAAATTAATTCGAAATAGATCAAAGACTTAAGCATAAGACCTGACACAATAAACTGCATTGAAGAAAACATAGGTACTAAACTTATGGACCTTGGGTTCAAAGAGCATTTTATGAATTTGACTCCAAAGGCAATGGAAGTAAAAACTAAAATAAACGAATGGGATTATATGAAACTGAAAAGCTTCTGCACAGCAAAAGAAACTATTGACAAAATAATGAGGCAACCAACTGAATGGGAGAAGATTTTCGCAAACAGTGCCTCTGATAAGGGGCTAATATCCAATATATACAAGGAACTCATGAAACTCAACAACAAAAAAAACAAACAACCCAATTGAAAAATGGACAGAGGACCTGAAGAGACATTTCTCCAAAGAGGATATACAAATGGCAAATAGACATATGAAAAAATGCTCAACATCGCTAATCATCAGAGAAATGCAAATGAAAACCACAATGAGATATCACCTCACCCCAGTCAGAATGGCTTTCATCAACAAGACAAATAGTAACAAGTGTTGGAGAGGCTGTGGAGAAAAAGGAACTCTCATACACTGTTGGTGGGAATGCAGACTGGTGCAGCCGCTATGGAAGGCAGTGTGGAGGTTCCTCAAGAAATTACGAATAGAATTACCATATGACCCAGCAATCGCTCTCCTGGGTATCTACCCAAAAAATCTGAAAACATCCATAAAGACACGTGTGCTCCAATGTTCACTGCAGCTTTGTTTACGGTGGCCAGACATGGAAACAACCAAAATGTCCTTCGATAGATGAATGGATAAAGAAGTCGTGGTACATATACACAATGGAATACTATTCGGCGTTAAGGAAAGATGATATAGGAACATTTGTGACAACATGGATGGATCTTGAGAGTATAATGCTAAGCGAAATAAGTCAGACAGAAAAAGCAGAGAACCCTATGATTTCATTGATATGTGGTATATAAACCAAAAACAACAAAAGAACAAGACAAACAAATGAGAAACAAAAACTCACAGACACAGACAATAGTTTAGTGGTTACCAGAGGGTAAGGGGTTGGGGGGTGGGTGATGAGGGTAAGGGGGATCAAATATATGGTGATGGAAGGAGAACTGACTCTGGGTGGTGAACACACAATGGGATTTATAGATGATGTAATACACCTGAAATCTATGTAAATTTACTAACAATTGTCACCCCAATAAATTTAATTAAAAAAAAGAAAAAGAAAGTCTGATGCTTTAAATGGTACTCTTACTATTCACAGCTTTAAAAATATATATATAAAATAAATAAAGACTGTAAAACTCCCTAACTCCCTATTAGAATTAGATACCAATTTTGCCACTTTTTACCCTCTTCACCAGCAGGCATGTTCATTGACACAATGGAGATGGTTAGGTAGGGTTCCACCTTCCCCTCTCTCCCTGCTGACATATATAGGCCACTGGTTTACCATAGTCGGCATTGTCCCACTTTAGCTTTTTGAGATTGTTAAATATTCTTCACCCCCACTATGAACTGTAACAATAATAATGCAATTATTATATTTACAGGTAATACAGCAAACACACCAAGTAGTAGAAACGGAGCAAAACAAAGAAATTGAGAAATGGAAAAGACTAGCACAGTTGAAGAATCATGAGCTGGACAAGTTCCGCACGGAATTAGACTCAATACTAGATGTTCTCCGAGAGCTGCACCGGCAGGGGGTGGTTGTACCTGTTGCTTTAGCAAATGAAATGAATGCACCAGAGTCTTACTAGAAACTCATGTTTCATGCGACCTCTGGGAAAGGCCTGAAGGTGGATGATGGCTGGGATTGTGCCACTGTCAGAAGGAGGCTTTTGAAAACAAGTGTTCCAGTATGTTTCCAAAAGCAAACAACACAAAGCAACATTTCAAAATAAATTGCCCTTAGCCAATAAGAAAAGAAAGAAACCAAAAACATTATGGTGTATTTTACTGAATAGCATTAACCAATCACATTTTGAATAACTTATGGACAAGTCCCTTTATGTCAGGTGATTAGAATTAGTGAGACTTATTGTAAAATTCTCACGTATATGCTAGATACGGAAAGAAAAGAGAATTGCGCATAGTCTGCCATTGGTGACTAAGTGTATTCTTCCTCCTTGGTGCCAGAAAAACAGCTCCTCTTACAGAGACACAGAAAGGAATTTGAGCCCGGAGGCTTGGAAAATCACATTGACAGTCACATTGACACCCAAGTAGGAGCTTTCACAATAATTTCAGTGAGAATTTGTACCTTCTGTACAGGTAGACGGTGAACTCTTGTTTCCCAGATTTCTATTCCTACCTCTAGGTGCCTCATTTTTGCACCTGATGTAGGTGCGAAATATATTTCATAAGTAGTAGGGGAATTTGATTTATTCATTGTTTTAATCTTTTATGCTACATGTCTTAAATGCCAGTTTTTTGGCACATAACTAAGATTATAAACAATATAACATTTTTACTTTTTCTTTAAAAAGTAACATGTTCATTAGAAAAAATTAAAAGTGTGCATAAAAGTAGCCTGATTGTTATTTTATTTTACAATTCCCATTTCCAAAAGCAGAGAGTGAGTATATAAGATGCTGGTAATTAAAGCTGTAGCCACTTTGTTTCCAAATGTTCTAGCCTAATGCTATCCAATAGAAGTATAATATAAGCCACATTAATTTTTAATTTTATCGTAGCCACATTTTAAAAGATTAAAAAAAGCAAAGTAAATTAATTTTGGTAATTTAATCTCATACATCCAAAATATAAAAATTGAGCTTTTACATTCCTTTTTTCGTACTAAGTCTCCAAATTCTGATGTATTTTACATTTATAGTACATTTCAATTTGTACTAACCACATTGTAAGTGCTCAATAACCACGTTAATAAATGCAATTCTAGAATAATATAAAGTGAAATACTTTATAAAGGACAGGTGACAGAGCTCAGTGAAATTATGGGTGGCAAATGTGAACTGTAGATATTAAATATAAGAAATGCAGTGTCTTAATGTCCAGCATTTTATGATGTCCTTTTCTTGAGAGGGTAGAAAAAGTACTAGTTAATTATAGTTTGCTATTTTTTTATGTGAAAAATCTTATTTAAGTTATAAAGTATTTTGGTTATTATTTTGAGTGTGCTTTGTGTATTTTTAATCTGCAAGCCTATTAATTTATAGCTACACCCATCCCTCCCTTTGTCCTTTTGACTATTCCTGGGCTGTTCTCTCCAGGCACAAACATGGCAGTGCAAGCATCAGACAATTATTTATAGCAAACATACATTCTGCTTTGATGAGGATTCTGTATTGTTTTGGAATAAGCTGTGCACATGGCAGTTCTTCAATTGTATTTACAGATTAAAGATGCATTAGTACTATCAAAACTATCAATTACAACTGAAAACCTCAGGAACCATACTTCATTCATTAGTCATCGCACTAAGGGTCCAGGATGAGAACACAGACGATAGACACATTTAGACTATCTTGAATAGGAATGTTTTTAGGAAGATTTAAACTCCAGAAAATACCAATCCTCTCCTACCAGTTCCATCCCCTCAGTGTCATATGACACCTGTATCCACAGGCCTTCCTGACAGGAACCTTATCAGAATATATGGTTTGCAGCCAACATCACTGCTTTTGTGCAGAGAGATTTCTGATCAGATCTACTACCAGTAAGCCTATAGCATTCTATAGCTAGTATCTACCTATCAACCCTTGGAAATCCAGGCGTTAGTATTAGGGTCCCATTCCATATTGAAACATCCTAAATTTCTGACTACAGGCCTGTAAGGTGAAAACATTCCTCTTTCCCACCCATACCTACTAAGGACTAATTAGGCACATCCAAGATCTGCAGGCACATGAAATAACAGGTAATCTTACTCAGAGTAAGACACTTTGTAGTTACACAGCTAGTCAGTGGCCATCTTGCTTTGAAGAGCTCATTAGTGAATGGGGAAGAGTGAAGTTCTGAGTATTTTCTAATCCTTCCAAGTTACTGATAATTGTTTTAGTATTTGAACCATTATAGCCTTCCGGTTCAGTTTCGATAGAAGGTCTTTTTTCCCCCAAAAAATACTTTCATTTAAAAAATAATTACAATTAAAAAAAAACACACCACAAAACCCACCTTTCTTTTAAATAATGCCGCATGAAGCAGTTTGGTTTCCACCCTATTGCACATGTTCTGGCCTGGTTATGAATCAGGAGGATGCTGGGACTGTGGTCCTGCCAAGGAGGTGGGGTTCAGCTGGTGGGGAGGAGGCAGCTCCTCCTACCATGGAGCAAAAATTTATTTATTATACTATAAGACCCTGTGTTATCTAACATAAGACCGGGTCTTATATTAATTGTTGCTCTTAAACACACATTAGAGCTGGTGGTACGGCTAGGTCTTATTTTTGGGGAAAGGGTACACACTAGAGGTAGAAGAGGCAGAGCCTGGGTTTCCATAGCAACCAGGCAGCCCATCCCTGTCATCCTTTGACAGGCCCAGCTTATCTTCCTTGAGGCCCCAGTGGTCACAAGGGGAGTAGGAACTGAAGCGCAAAGCAGAAGAAATGTGGCAGTGGGAAATCAGACCCAGAAACAGTCTCATTAAGGCATTTGGAACAGATAAATTAATTCAGGAAGACCCACCTTCACAGAAGTCTGCGGTAACACACGCGCGCGCACACACGAGACAGTTTGGGGAACCCTGAAACGGGAAGAAAGGAGGCCATAGTCACTGCTTAGAGCACCCCCCAAAACGCGCGTGCACGCCCGCGCACACACACAGTTGTATCCAGGGACCCAGCCCACTGACGCTGAGATGTGGAGGAAGCCTCACCAGCACCCACCATCAAAGTTTTCGGATCCCAGAATAATTTCTAGCGGGTATGCATTCCACTTCCAGCACCCTGGGACACAGAAGAGGTGACGAGAAGGCTCCAGTGGGGCCAGTGCAGATTCCTTCCCCACTGCGGATGTGTCCAGGTCCTGAAAAAAGTTACCACACCCGAGTCCCCCAGGTATCGGAGCTCAGAGGTTCTAGGAAGACTGGATCGCCTAGGGCAGCCCTTCGTTCTGGGGATGAGGGGCGCCACTGGATTCTGAGGGGGGCTTGGTCTCATCCCTGGAATTCCTGCTCCCTGAGAACAGAGCTGATGGTGGGCGACAGGGAGACGTTTTCACCCAGGAAAAGGAGCTCAGGCCGCAGGGCAGTTGCTGGAGCTAGACAAAGCGCGGCCTGGAGCTGCTGCAGGGTGTTGTGGATGAGCACATGCCTGTGAGGCTGGGTGCTCGGGGGATCCAGGCTTCGCTGGACTCTGTCTAGGGAGATGCGGAGCAGGGCTTGCTGGTAGCCTCGCAGGCCTGCCGGACCCGACTCCCACTTCTCATCCTCTTCCTCCCCCAAGTCTGAGTGTTTTCTCTTCAAGCCTCCTACCATGATCCCCTCAGCTGGGAGGCTCACAAAGACTACCTGCTGGAACTCAGCCGCTTTGCCACCCTCTGGTGCTGGGCAGGCGCCTTGCCAGCCTCCCTCCGCCTCTCCGTCTGGCCTCTGACTCACCCAGCTCCGCCCCCAAGCCGAGCCGCGAGCTGCGATTGGCTGGAGGGAGTCCTGCCCTCCACAGGGTGAGGATTCTCTATATAGAAGTCTTTAATCAAAAGCTTATACATTTCTTCTCAGCACCACTTGCACCTTGGTGAGGGTAGGTCCTAGCCCTAATTAACCTATTTCCTCCTCTCTAGTTTAAACCATAGTAGCTTCATTTATTTCTCCAGGTTTGCTGAAAGCTTCAATCACAGCCACCTAAATAGTAGGAATAGGAGGAAACATTCTTTCCCACCTACACCTTGTTCTAAGAAAAAGGTTGGAAGGGCAGTATTAATCAGAGAGGAACTCTATTCTGTAGCAGGAAGAAAGACATAGGGCTTCATTACTAGAATAAAATGAGTTGTTAGTAAATTTAAGAACAAGAGAAACGGACTAGACTTTGTGGAGAAGCAGACAAAAACAAAAAAAAAGGCAATTGTACCGGGTTTGCATCCTTGGAGCACAGAAGTGAACACAACAGGAGTCTGGCCCAGTGGAGCTGGTGTCAGTAAGCCTGCTCTGCACTTGAACCCCTCCTCGCCTGCCAATGGGGCCCCACTTTAGGGTACTTATATTACAGTGAAAAGGTTCTAATGCAGAGGACAGATTAGAAGTAGAACTTCACGTGGTCTGTGTAACTCCTTGGAGAAAAGTCTGGAAGGGATTTGGGGGAAGGATTTGTGAGGAAGGCAAAAGAAGTCATGGGAGAAAGAATATTTATAAAAGCGTTAAATTGAGCACTGAGTGAAATGACGCATCTTTGTTTTGCTCCCACCAGCTGCAGGCACTGTAAATAATCACACATATGCATGCCCTTGTCTTAGCTGTTTTGCTCATTATCATGGCCATATGCAAGGAACCCTGATAGAAAGCCAGGTGCTCACTCTCCTGCTTGGGGTTGGAGCCTTCACAGCAGACCAGTCCCTCCCACAGAGGAGGGGTTTAGTAAACAAATCACCTTCTTTTGTCCCTTGACCTCCGTCTATAAAAACAACTCTCTCCTCCCTCCAATCCCCAGAGATCATATCTACTCTCATACTCAGCACAACTACCACTACCAGGATAACAGGATAACATTGGATTTGTATCTCTATCTGTAATTCAGGGTCTCTGGTCTGGCTCCCACTCTCAGCGGGTGGACACAGAGTATGGTGAGGCCAAAAAGGAACACCAGTGGAGCCATAGACAGGGGAGTCATACCACTATAGTCTCGCTGGAGGCTGGGTTGGAGACACAGGAAACAGGTGCCACATGATCTGCAATGTAATCCACTTGCTAGCAGCAATCCGCCGTCTGCTTTTCTGCCAATCAACCAACCAACCAAGCCAGCCACGGCAACTATATCAGTGGCTAATTGGCTAACTGGTTACAGCGGATGGCCATCTACTACCCGAGCCAACACCTTTCCACGTGAGGCTGAGAGCCTGGAAACTGCTCTCTGGGACTCTGTCCCCACACTTCACCCCCCTCCCAGGGTCTCACCTCACAATCTACGTGACAAGCATCTTCCATGAGGGGCCCTGTGTCATATTAGCCTATAGGCACCTACGGACGGAAAAAAATAGTAGTCATAGGAACCAACAATGGCAAATTCCTTCCATTTGGGAGGATACACGCTAGCTTTTTGTCCTGGGAAAGGAAGGTGCTGCCACTGGCACCTTTCATGGTTTGTGGTACCAGACCTTTATGGCAGTGCTTGGGGTCCCTTTCAACATGTTACACTGCTTGGGGTCCCCTAATTGGCCACAGCAAGAGCACATAGGTTCCCCGCAAAATCATCCTGGCATTGGGAGTGTCATGCAAGGGATTCTAGTCCTGCTCCCTGCACCAGAACACAGAATATGGTGAGGCTAAAAAGGAACACCCACGGAGCCATAGGTAGAGGAGTCATACCGTTATAGTCTCGCTGGCGACTGGGTTGGAGACACAGGAAGCAGGAGTCACTCGATCTGCAGCCTGCCGTCTGCTTCTCTGCGAAATAAACAACGCCTAGCCTAGCCGCGGAAGTTACATCAATGGCTAATTGGCTAACTGGTTACAGCTGATGGCCAACTAGTCACAGCTGATGGCCATCTACTACCTGAGCCAGCATCTTGGGCCGAAAGCCTGGAAATTGCTCTCTGGGACTCTGGCCCCAAAATCCATCCCCCAGAGTCTAATCTCACAATCTACGTGACAAGCGCCTTCCATGAGGGGCCTTGTGCCGTATTAGCCTATAGTTACCTACAGGCGGAAAGAAATAGCCTTAGGAACCAACAATGGCAAATCCCTTCCATCTGGAAGGATGCATGCCAGCTTTTTGTCCTGGGAAAGGAGGGTTGTTGCCACTGGCACCTTTCCCGGTGTGTGGTACCAGACCTTTATGGCAGTGCTTGGGATCCCTTGCGTACTCTCAACATGTAGCAGAACAGGGGGACCCTATAATAGCGAGGCCATAGCGAGAGCACACAGGTTCCCTGCAAAATGATCCTGGAATCAGGACCTCCGTATACCATAGTTGCTTGTGGTGGCCACTCGGCCACCACCTCTGGCATCACCTGTAAATCATGGGTCAAAACAGCCCCCTATGGGGCTATGAGGCCCAACCACTGACAGTGGGGGCTTTTGACCCACCAGGGCGAAGTCCATTGCTGCCGTTCCCCTGCTTTCAAGCATGTAGGTGCTGGCAGCAAAATGTTTCCATTTCTGCCAGCTTTAACAGAGTCTCACTGGTGGTAACCTGTAACTGAATGGGAGCCGCCATTCGATGTAGCAGAGCTACTACTAGTGCGGGTCCTCCCTTCCGTGGTCTCTCATTCAGGATTCTCAAGACGTCCCACAGACGTGAGGCCCAGTAGTGCATCGTGGGAGGCTGTTTCGACACCCATAGGCCTTGCTTCAAATGGCTGTTGTAGCGTTCAGTCATGCCAGCAGCTTGTGGATTGTACGGGGTGTGAAACAACCATTGCACGACCATCCTGGCAGCCCAGCACTGCACTTCTTGCCCCATAAAATGAGTACCCCTGTCCCTTTCAATGACTTGGGGGTGCATAGTCATGTAAGAGTGACCACTGTATGCCACGGATCCACAGCCGGACACAGACAAGCAAACAATAACCGTGTAGTGGCGTCTACTGCTGTGAATGCGTATGTGGCATTCTGAGCTTTGGGCAAGAGTCCTATATAATCTACTTACCAGTGAGTGAGGGGTACCCTCCCTCAGGCGAGCTGCTGTGTCTCCCAAGGGAGTTTTCACTGTTGAGGGCTGTCCTGGGCACAGACGGCACAGTCAGCAGGCATCTTCTATCTCCTGCATTTCAAGGGCAGCCCCCAGCGTCTGCTCACCTGCCACATGGTACAGCTTCCGGCGTGCTGCAATTTCCTATGCAGCCAATGGACCACATCAGTGGCAAGGGCCCGTTCTAACCACAGGACCCATGCCAGGGCATCTGCTTCATCATTACCTGGGGACATTAAAGGGGAGTGACCCGTGACATGCATCAGGGTCACTTCCTTTCCTTGCCCTCGATCCCAGAGATCTTGCCACATGGTCTGGCCCCACAGCGGACGGTGTCCTACCAACAAGTTTTGGTGTTTCCATATGAGGAGCCACAATGTCAGGCCCTGAAACACTGCCCAGTTGTCTTTGCAAATAACCAAGGGCCCGGGCTCATGGCTGATTATGATCCACACAGCCCGCAGCTCAGCCCACTGGCTACTCTGACCAACCCCAGTATCAAACCAAATGGTGTCTGATCTGGGCTGAACTCCAATAGCCGTCCAAAGGGCAGCGGCCCCCCCGACTAGAGCCATCAGTAAACCAGGCATCTTCAGGTACTGGGGGCTGTCCTTCTCTGTAGGGGGAAGGCTCCAAGTCCTCCCCAGTGGGTGGAGTGCTTGGCGTGGCCTGGGCTATGAGCTCAATAGGCCCCAGGACTTGTGTTCATAGGGCTTGAATCGAGGGTGCCATGTTGCTTCAAGTAAGCCCCCCACTTGGCAAGGGTGATGGTCTGTGCCACCCCCATTTTGGGTCCCTGGGTCCACGTACAGACACACCTTGGACAGGATATGTTGTGTGAAATAACACCTGTGCCGTTCCTGTGACGGCTTCTGTGGCCACCAAAACCACGTACACAGCAGCCAACTGTTTCTCTACCAGGGAGTAGCAGACTTCCACTCCTTTCCACAATTGGGACCAGAACCCCACTGGCGACTGGAGATGCTCCTGCCATTGCCAGAGGCCCCAGCCGTACCCCTCTTGGGTTACGTGAACATCAAGTTCAAACAGGAGACCAGGGTCTACTACTTGTAGAGCCTGTGCCTGCTGCACTGCCTGTTTTGTGGCAACAAAGCCTTGCTCTATAACCTCTGTCCAATCCCATGGGTCACTCTTCTTCACCATGGAATATAAGGGTCTTACCCTCTGTGCTAAATGGGGTATAAACACCTGCCAATACCCAAGCAGACCCAAATACGTTTGTAGTTGGGAGACCTTGGTCGGTGGGGGAAATGCCTGTATTTTATCAATAACAGCATCTGGTATAACCTTTGTCTTACCCGACCACAGAACACCCAAAAACTTGACAGATAAGCCAGAGCCCTGGATCTTTTCCTGGTTCACCACCCAGCCACGTAACTTCAGGTGGCAGAGGAGAGAGGGAGTTGCTTGCTCAATATCTGAAAGAGACTCAGATGTTAGTAATACATCATCAACATAGTGAAATAGGGCCACAGAGGATAGGTGGTCCCATTGTGACAAGTCCTGGGCTACAAGCCCATGGCAAACAGTGGGGTTATGCAAATAACCTTGCGAAAGGATTTGAAAAGTACACTGCCGCCCGTCCCAGGTGAAGGCAAACTGCTCTTGACTCTCAGGTGCAATATCAAAGAGAAGAAGGCGTTTGCCAGATCCACTACATAGTGATATGTTCTCAAGCAAACAGTCAAGTGGTCCATCAAATCATGGATTGAAGGCACTGCAGCGTGCAAAGGTGGTGTCACCTTAACTCCCTGTAGTCCACAGTCATTTGCCAGGTCCCATCTGGCTTCTTCACTGGCTATACTGGGGAGTTAAAGGGACTGTGCGTTGGTCTCACAATATGTGCTTTCCCCAGTTCTAATGTTGTGCAGCCAATTTCCTCGTGTCCTCCTGGCAGGCGGTACTGTTGCACTGTGACCACACGCCAGGGCTGAGGCAACACTTGAGGGAAGTGGTGAGCATGTCTGCGAATCACCTCCTACACCACCTGAACCCGGAGGCGGAACTATCCAATGGAAGTCTGCAACCTGAGGCCATGCAGCACGCCCACTCCTAGAATGTATTCCAGATGGGGGAGACATACACCGTGTGAGTACGGCGAGGGTGGGGAGAGCCTTCCTATACCCAGTGGTAAGGAAACAGCTTGCACCTTCACAGTCTTTTCCCCAGTAGCTGTCAATGCAGATTGCTGGTCCCGGGAACAGTTCTGGGTTCCCATAAATAAGACTTCAGTCTGCACCAGCGTCAACAAGGGCCAAAACCCTCTGCACATTAGAGGGACACGAATGTATGGACAGTTCCACATGGGGCCTCCCGTCCCCACTCATCCCCTCTGACCTGGTACCTTGGCCCCTCTGCTAATCAAACTGGAAGGAGCTGACCTCAGGTGACCACATAAAATCTTGGAGAGCCGTGGGTTTGCGCCTTCCTGGACTTCCCCTTGGGGTTTTGCCGGAATTGCTATTCTGGATGTAACTGTTTCCAAAGTTCCAACAAGACTGCATTGGGTTGTCGGTCTATTTTTTCCTGATCAAGCCCCGCTGCTATGAGATCCCTCCACATCAGTATGCGTGTCACCTTTTGGGGCCCTCTGGCTCATCCTGTACTTCTACTTTGGACTTCCTTGTCTTGATTTCATGGACCTTGTGCCCTAAATTCCCCTGCTGCCGGCCTTCCACATCTCCCAGCGTGGCCATGGCAGTTGCAACTTCGTGGATCCGCCACCCCACATAGGGCGCAAAGGTAACAATCAAGGACCCAAAGGCATTTGCAAGGGTAGTCCCAAAACCAAACCTCTCATGCTAGCCATAAAACACTCATCATCCGGCCCCCATGTATCAGGGTCAAACGTAGCATATCTCATACGCATTTCACGGATGATTTGCACAAGTTTGGCATATGATTGTCATGCGTTTACAGTCTCAGGCAGCTTGCCTGCATTTTCCCACACTGCGAACCATAGCAGTGAACCACTCCACCAGGGAGAGGTTGCCCTGGCCTTGAGCCAACCTGTGGCAGTTCTGCAGCTGCTGCCGTAGATACGGATGTTCCTTCTCGGAGGCCAGTTTCTCCCTTTCACCTGGAGAGCAGAGAATGCTGTCTGCTCCCTTGTCCCACAAACACAGCAACCAAGCCGGGAGCGGTTCTCCGGGGCATTGCGGGCACTGCTTCCCCAAGTCTCACAACTCTGAGGGAGTATAGGGAGTGTAAATTGTGAACTCAGTCACTGCTGGGTTGTTGGCAGCAACACCCCCAGGCCATAAAAGTTGTTCATGTTTTACCTTCTGCTGCACAATGGGCTGAACGTGGGGGTGTGGGACGTCTTTGGCCTCCCCAGTGTCCTCTGTCGGGAACTCCGGGGCGGCATCTGCTTTAGACCCCCCAGTGCGGAGGTCCTCCTCGAGCTGGCGGACTGGGGTCTCCAGCGCTTCCTCCTGAGACTGCACTCGGGCCCACACTCGGGCCACTTGGGGAGGGAGAATCAGGCACTCGGCCCAGTTCAGCGAGCACAGTGAGGAACAGCCAGCCCACACAGCTGGCAGCAACATTTGCTTGTTCCAGCAATTGCTCAGTTAAATGGGGAAGGCCTTTTCTATGCTGGCCAGAGAACCATCTACGTCTTCCCATCCCAGCTCATGAGAACAGCGGACACCGGGTACCACACACTGGGTGAGAGCCACATGTTCTCCTGCCCAAGGATGGACAGTTCTTTTATCTGGCCGGGACTCTGCTCACTGTGCCAAGTGTCTGAGTGGGTGGAGGTCCCTGGGTAAGGTGTCTGTGACTCAGGGAGCTGGAAGAAGATGTGTGCAGCCAAAGGCAGAGTCGATATACTTTATTCACAGACTTATGGGGCACAATCAGCCAGCAGCCTCCTTCTCAGCAGCCCCCCATGTCTCAGCAGCCTGCCTTGTAAAATGGCTGGACCCCTTTATACTGTGCAGAGACAATAGTGGCGCACAGCCTGGGTGCTTACATAAGGGTATTTATAGTATATCTTCAGGATGAATGGGGCCTGCGCTACATTCCGTCTTATCAGGCCGGCAGGTCACTGGGTCAGGGCCAGGAGATGGCTAGGGAGGGAGGCTGACCAATTCTATTTTCCCTATACCTACTCATCTCTTTTTTCCTGTAAGCTCTTCTAGAGGAATCAATTCCATTATAATGACAATCATGACATTGGCAATGACGACACAGGCCTGTCAAGCATCCTAATAAAGAACGAATCATTGCAAAGCTGTCACAGAAACAGGCTTAAAGGTAAATAACTGCTATAGTGTTTGTTTATACAATTAACTAATAGTTAATCATTTTTTAAATTTTGTCACTGTACTTAAGATTTGAATGTGAATTCTGTTTAACCACTAATCAAGATTCTACTTTAGGACAGAAATCTAACAGGATTTCGAACTTCTAACAAACTGTCTACTAGCCTTTTAAACACACGATGCTTTAATAAAAATTAGTGTTGTGCTACACAAACAGGATTCGTATAATCTCATCAGATGTAATGAGTGTGGAAAGACTAAGGAAGGAAAACAAAAACTATTCATAAGTGTCTTGAACCTTAAATTGCTCACAGGAGAAACCATTACCCAAGGTGTCACATGACATAATGCCTGAGTGTAATGAGAAAGCTGATTTTCCTACTCATATATTTAGGCTGCTAATTTGTTGGGTGCTAAAACAATTTCCTCGTTGTATTTGTTCCTAATAAGTCTGGAACTGTTTAGACTCTACAAAAGCAGCCTAAACACATTCATTCCCATGCTGCCAGAACACTGGGCTGAATTTCTCTCATAGAAAGGAAGTGATTATACTCTATACAAAAATTCTTCCTCAGAATATAGGCTTTTAGAGGCAAGAGCATAACTGCAACCCCCCATCTCCCAGTGGAGGGCTACAGTAGGGCTGGAAGCGACCAGCAGACAGGAAATATATTAGGTCTGACTCTAGGTACCTATGCCCCGGTAGCCAAAGATATCATTGATATGTTAAAAGATATGACATTCGCCCAAGAGTTCAATGATGAGGGAGTATATAAACAATAAATAAACTAAGACACAGCTGCATATAATTATCATCACAAGCAATTAGAGTATATTTTGATATTTGGAAAATAATTACCCCATTTTCTTTGAAAGTGAAGTAATAGCAATAATACAGGCTGAGAGATCTTGGAGATAACAGAAAAACAGAATAAACCATTCTAAATCTCCTTATTCTTTGACAATATGCATAAAAAGATCAGCTGGATGTCTTCCGCAGACCTTTCTTAATTAAGGACTAACTCTTTTAAAATACAAAGCAAGTTTTTTCAGCACACAGAGGGAACAAGTCAAGTTTCCTGATCTGGAGAGGTTCACTGTATGGCAGAAAAGATCAGACAAGTAGATATAGCCGAATATGAATAAATACCATAAGAGTGTTATGAAGTATGAACGGAACACAGAAGAAAAATTCCTTTCGCCTGAGATCTGAAGAGATTTTTTTAGAAAATGTGGTTTTGGAGATGAATCTTAAGAAATAGGCAGAATTGGGGCAAAACAGGATATAAGGAAGGGAATTTAAAAACTGATTCTAAAATTCCTATAGAAATGGAAAAAATGCAAATAGCCAAAACGAGTTCAAACAAGAAGAACAAAGTTAGAGGACTTACACTACCTGATTTCAAGTCTTACTATAAAGCTCAGTAATCAGGAAGTCTGACATTGGCATAAAATAGACAAATACAACATTGGAACAGAATAGAATATCAGAAATAAACCAACACATATATGGACAACTGATTTTCAATAAAGGCACAAAAGCAATTCAGTGGAGAAAGGATCTTTTCAACAGATAGTGCTAGACCAATTAGCTATCCATAAGCAAAGAGATGAATTTTGATCCACATCTCACAACACACATAAAAATTAACTCAAAATGGATCATAGAACTTCATAGGAAACAGAACTATAAAAATTCTAGAAAACAAAACCTTTATGATCTGAAGTTTGGCAAAGATTTCTTTAACACCAAAAGTATAATCTATTTCTTTTTACATTGGTAAATTGGACTTTATCATAATGAAGAACTTCCACTCTTCAGAGACAATTAAGCAAGTGAAAAGACAAGCCATGGACTGAAATACACTATTTGCATATCATATATCTGATGTATTTATATCCAGAAGAACTCTCAAAACTCGATAACAATACAAACACCCCCAGTAAAAAAATGAGCCAGAGACTTGAAAAGACACTTTACCAAAGATATCCGGATGGAAAGTAAGGATATGAGAAGATGCTGAATAGCATTAGTCGTTAATGAAATGCAACTGAAATCCACAATGAGATACTGCTACACACACATATTAGAATTGATAAAATTAAAGACTGACTTTACAAAGTGTTGACAAGGAAGCAGAGCAACCAGAATTCATGTACACTGTGAGGAATTTAAAAAGATACAACCATTTGGGGAAAATGTTAAGCAATTTTTTAAAAAGGTAAACACTATAGCACCATGTGACTCAGACATTCCTCTTCTAGGCGCTTAAGAAAATTAACAGGATTATGTCCATGCAAAGACTTCTAAACAAATATTTGCACCAGTTCTATTTTTAATAGCCAAATTGCGAATAACCTATATGTCCACCAACAAGTAAATTGATCAACAAAGTATAGTATATTGATAAAAATAAACATTACTCTGCAATAAAATGGTATGAACTATTGATACAATAACCTGATGAATCTCAAAATAATTATGCTGCATGAAAGAAACAAAACAGAGTAGATATTGCATGGTTGCATTCATACAATCATCTTGTAAATGCAGAACAGTATATAGTCACAGAAAGCAGATCAATAGTTTCCAGGAGAAGGGATGGGGAAGGAGGAATTACAAAAGGGCATGATCAAAATTTTGTGGGTGATGGATGTGTTCATTATCTTGATTATGATGATTTCTTGGGTGTATAAATATGTCAAAATATATTAAATTGCACATTTTAAGTATGTAAAAATTATTTTGTCAAGTATACCTCAAGGCTGTTTTTAAAAAATACAATTAAATTCGCACTTACCTTAATGCTGGACTGGAATGAGATCAGCTCCTCACCTTATCTGCTTAACAAGAAGGGGACAAACTTCTCTCATGGAAGTTGACACCACATGTAGTGTCAATAGATTTTTTCATTCGCAATGTCTGTCAAATAATAAAAAATTTCTAGATATGCAAAATGTCAAGACTGTATGATTGATCATATGATAATAAGAAACATTAGACAAATACAAACCCAGAGATGATCCAGGTATTAGGGTTAACAAATAAAGATTATAAGTAATTACTTTTAATATGTTCAATAAAATAGAGGTAATGATGGACAAAATAGATGAAAGTATAAAGATTTTCACCAAAGAAATATGTTGGGATGTAATTTTAAGAAGAATCTATCAAATACTCTAGAACTGAAGTTTTCAGTCTGTAAATATGGTGAACTGAGCTAATTTGGGTCCCTTTTAAAAATAAAACTTTCAGTAATACTGGATAAAATACAACAGCAAAAATAATATAGAGCTAATCATGAAGCAAATAGAAGTTCCCAGGTGACAAAAATAAACAAGAAACTTAAAGACAGAATGGGAAGCTTGTGGGCTGAGGGGTTTTAATCTGCATGGTGAATGGTGTCATAATATCCACTCAGAAAAAAACGTGTTCATTCCAGATATAGAGATTCTCTTGCTTTACTGAGACCTCCTGCATGAAAGTTATTGGGAGGGCTGCCACTTCAATGAAAGGGAGACTCAAAGAACTCCATATACTGACACAGGAAAGGGGTGAGGAAAAGTGGTGTATCAGGGTCTCTAGGAAAATAATAGTTTCCCTTAGGAAATCTAAACTCCAAGCATGTTCTTCATGTGGACGTGGGATCCAAATTTATACTCCACTTATGATACAGAAATCCTCAAGCAAAAAACAAACAACAACAAAAACAACTCATGTAATTCCAGGCCCCACGTAATTCACTTGGAGTCTAACGATAAGAGCACAAATTTGTTCTCTAGGGAAACTTTATAAACCAGGGTGCATGGGACAATCATAGGGAAAAAAAGTTAATGAAGAGAAGCTCACACAATACACACACACACACACACACACACACACACACACACACACACTTAGAAGACTAAGAACAATGGGATATAATTAGCCGGGAGTAGAAGTAGCAAACTCCAAAACCCCAGGATGATTAGTATTCCAGAACCGAAAATTATGAAACAATTAAAAGAGAGTATAAAGCAAGTACAGATGAATCATTTGAAAAATAAATCATAGAAAATGTAACTAAAAAGCTAGGACATCAAGATAAAAGTACAGATCAATGTTTTTTTTAACAGAACCAAACAGAACTTATGGGAAAATATATATATATAACTATTGATATATAAAATTCAATGGTATGTTAAACAATAGACTAACTTTCAATATCTATTACATTCATTAAAATTCAAGAATAGATGAATGGATAAAGAAGTTATGGTATATATACACAATGGAATCCTATTTGGCAGTAAGAAAAGATGATATAGGAACATTTGTGACAACATGGATGGATCTTGAGAGTATAATTCTAAGCGAAATAAGTCAGACAGAAAAAGCAGAGAACCCTATTATTTCACTGATATGTGGTATATAAACTGAAAACAACAAAAGAACAAGACAAACAAATGAGAAACAAAAACTCATAGACACAGACAATAGTTTGGTGGTTACCAGAGGGTAAGGGTGTTGGGGGGAGGGAGATGAGGGTAAGGGGGATCAAATATATGGTGATGGAAGGAGAACTGACTCTGGGTGGTGAACACACAGTGGGATTTATAGATGATGTAATACAGAATTATACACCTGAAATCTATGTAATTTCACTAACAATTGTCACCCCAATAAATTTAAAAAAATTCAAGAATAATCTCTAAAAACACTTGTTTAAAAAGAGAATAAAAATAAAGATACTAAAATGGAGCATGTAGAATAAGCCAGTCCCTATTCTAAATGCTTTATATATTTTATCACTTAATACTCACAAACTGTAAGGTGGATATTATCCCTTTTTGCATATAAGGAAGCTGAATCTCAAAGAGATTAGATGTTCTGGTTAGGACTTGCATGGTTAGCAAGTGATGGGTCCAAGCCCAGATAGACTATCTCTAGATCCATGCTCTTGACCATGACTGCATGGTATAAAACAGGAAAAAAAAAAGAGCAAAGTAAATTTAAAAAAACAAAAAATCACAAAATAAAATGCTAGAAATGACACATCAGTAATCACAATATGTTAAGATGGAATAAACTAGCAGGTTGAAAGATAGATTTACAGATTTTATTTGTTTACCTGAAACAAAGCAAAATTAAAACTTAAAATAGATTGAAAGTTCAAAAGAATGACATACACAGGTCAAAAATTCCAGATAGAAAAAAGATATACCAGATAAATACTAACCAACAGAAGGAATTTTTCAAGCCTTCCATGGGTTCCCTATTTACTTGAAACCCAGCTTGGTCTGACACTTACTACACCTCTGTGTTGAGCAAAATACTGAATGTCCCAGAGCTTTAGTTCTCTCACCTGTGAAATATGATTAGATATAGTGAGTCCTCGAATAATGTCATTTTGTTCAACATTGTTTAGTTCAAAGATTGATGAAAATAAAAAAATCAATTCCTGGCCAGGGCCACTGTGTGTAGTTTGCAGTTCTCCCCTTGTATGTGTGGGTTTTCTCTGGCTCTGGGTGCTCCACATATTTGGAGACACTTTGTTTTCTAGTTTTACAGGTCCACAAATAGAAAATTTTTCTCCAAGGTGGATCATACCCAGGGTCTTACCCATATCTCACTTATATGATTAAGATGATGAGATTTGGGACTTTTGTGCTGATATGATTTAGACTATACATTGGACATTGAGTTGATACTGTAATAATTGAGACTTTGGAAGATGTTAGAATGGGATACATGTATTTTGAATGTGGAATGAATGTGAATCTTTGGGACCAAAGGAAAGACTGTGAAAGCGAATGGCTTCTGAAACATGTCCATGTCCTTTTCCCCAGGATCTGTGAATGTTATCTTATATGGCCAAAGACACTTTGGGAAATATGACTAAGTTAATGATCTTGAGATGGGAAATGATTCTGTGTAGCCCAATGTAATCACAGCAGTCCTTATAAGGAGGCAGGATGGTCAGAGACAGAGATGTGAAGTAGAAGTAGAAGTAGAGGTTGCAGTGACACTCCAAGGAGTGTGAGGAGTGTGAGCAGCTTCTAGATTGGAAAAGGCAAGGGAATGGATTCTTCCCTACGCTCTCCTGATGAAACGCAGCCCGGACGACACTTTGATTTTAGGCCACTATGACTGATTTTGGACTTCTGCACTCTCGAATTCTAAGAGAATAAATTTGCTTTGCTTTAAGCCACAAAGTTTGTGGTACTTTTTTTACAACAGCAATAGGAAATAAATTCAGGAACCAATATGCACATGAAGCACATACTGCCTGTTGTGCTCTAATGAAGTTCTTTGTCTCTGACCCAGGAGTCTGGTGTCTTTTGCCAGAACCCATGAAACTGTGCCAGGCTCACTTATTAGCTTGCCAACAGGGGTAAAATCCTACGTCCTTCAGGTTTGGATATTTAGTTCATAAAAATAATAATAATGGGTATTTTCCCAACTTTTAAATATCCTTCAGTCTCCTAATAAATCTATTTCTAAATAAAATACCATTTAAATCGCTTTAAATCTTAATAAGAAATAGTCCAAGGTTTATGTTTGGTTAAATAAATTATGAACACTATTCATGTTAGAAGTTAATAAATTCAGCATTCTTCACTACCCTTGCTCTCTTTCCTGAAAATATCCATAAAAATAGCAAGTATCTATTTGCAAGAATGAGTTAAAACAACTTTAATTACAAGAAATATTACACTCCTTGTTCTGGTTAGTATTAGAGTCTTAAAATAATAATGTTTTCCTCAAAAGACATTATAGGAAAGGGATTTATTTTGGTGGAATAATTCCTAAATGAAATCTGGTACATGACTTGGACCACTGGGACCCTAGAGATGACAGAAGTTAGGAGGCATTATAAATAAGGAATCATTTTAAGAAGGCAATGAAAAAACTGGATGTGTGAAAACAAAGAACCAGAGAAAATTCCTGTGCAATCAAATGCATTTATTTTTTAGCTTTAGCAAGACAGGTGGTGGACAAATTCATAATGAAAATGCCAGCCAGAGATTAACAGCTGGCCATGCATACAGCCGACTGGGTCTACAAAACCAAACTGTTTCCAAAGCCAGTGTGCAGGTGTAACTCTGTGTTTCACCAGGCCACTCTGAATTCTGTTGGTAGGGTATTTACAACATTCACCAACTCAGCTCAAAGCCACATACTAGTCAGATGACAATCACTTACACATCTACCAAGTAAATAGATAGCATGGGAAATGTCACTTTTGTTGTTTAGTAGCCATTGGCACAGCAGTGTGACAAGACACAGATACACCAACACAGAGACACACAAAAGTCACCTCTCTCAGCTGATCACCTTTCCTACATTTCTTGGGGACAGGAGTGCCATGGGATGTGGCATGAATTGGTACTCACTTTAGTGTGTGTGGGGGAGGTCTGTCCCCAGGTTTGAGCATAGTGGCCAGGGGTTCTCAGAAGAGCTGTTTTAGCACAACCAACAGAAATGTTGGCCACAGTGACTATGTGAGACGAATCTCTTAGCATCCTGGCAGACACGCAGGCCCCTGACAAAAGCTGGGATAAAAAGGGATGACTGGAATGTGCAAACACTTGGGGGAATTCTCCAATAAAAACTAGGAGGCAGTGCCCTAGTGGATAATGCTTTATGTCTAGTCCAGCGTCATCTGGATGCAAACTCATAAATTCACAAAATATTAGAGATGGGATGGATTAGCTACTCCAGATTCACCTTATAGTTCAAAATGTGGCAGCCCAGAGAGGTAAAGCTACTTGCTAAAGGTAGAGCATGGTAGTGGCAGGGCCAGATTGGAACAAGATTGGAACACAGTATGATAACCCCCATTCAAGAACACTGACACTGAGTACGTGGCCAAATTTTTCAACAAGAAGATGAGACCATGTAAACACTTTATCCCCAAAAAAACCCTAAATGTGTTTAAAGGCATAAAAACTCAGTGAAATCAGCTCTCTTCTTTGTCTTTCTCTCTGTCTGTCTGTGTCTCAGTCTCTCTCTGTCACACACACACACACACACACACACACACACAATTTTGGTGAATGGAGATTTCTTGTTTTACAAACACAGACCCAACATCTTCAGGAAGACACTTTACAGAGCATGTTTCTCAATCCAGGTCTTTGTGTGAGGTCTGGGAAACTGGCTTATTTTCTAGAACAATAGGTGGTTCCGAAATCAGAAGATCATCGTCCCCAAAGGAGTTCTGGTCTGTGTTCACAAAATTGGGGATGTCAAATTTCATGAGCCTGTTCAGCTCCTCCTCTGGTCGCCCGCTGCTTCTGATGGCTTCCTGGAGTTGAACATCGCTGTCAAGGGCCGTGGTCTGGTGACAAGCTTTGGCCTTGTCCGAGTGTTCTCCTTCATTGATGTAGCAGTGAAAGAGAGACCTGGATTCCTCATTGCCCTGTCGAGAAAACACCTTATCTGGCTCCAGCGGTCTTCCGAAGTCTGACACAAAGCTGTTCATTCGGAATCTCTTCTCTGAAGATTCTGAATTGCTGTAAAGAAAAGGGAAATAAAAGATTGCTTACACTCGAGCTCATTCTCCTACAGAACGGTGGTTTACAGCATGGAGGGAAGCATGGCGTATTTCCCCTGAGCACATACTTAGTGCAAGTCCCTGTACAGAATGTGTGAACATCGGAACTGAGAGACATCACTTCTGAACATGTACAAATAAACCCTAGGCAAACCCCTCAAGATGAGCGCCCCTGGAGCTTCCTGGAAAGAGACATCTTGCGGAAGAATCTTCTGATATTCTACATCATACACTAGTTTTTCTCAGTGGGACTCTTGGATCCTCTGCATCAGAATTACTTGAAGTGTTTCTTAAAATGCAGAATCCTGAGTTGCAGATCCCCAGACTGTCCAGAGGTAGAGACCAGTAATCTGTATTTTTATAGGATCTCCCAGGAGCACTACTCATGTTCAAGTTTAGAACCACTGACATACATCAGGCCAGCCTGAACAATGATGGTGTTACCTCACAGAGGTGAGTTTCATATTTGTCAAAGCACTGTCATATCCATTTATCTCATTCGATTCTCAAAACTGACAAGTACGGTCACTTCGGGCAAGAATCACTCTACCAAATTTACAAATGCAGAAGCTAAAGTAAGGGGCAGTCAGAATGCCCACTTGAGTCATACAACCAGTTAGTGACAGGAGTGGGAATAAAATCCAGGTTCCTAATCCTAATTTAGTGTGGAACAAGTTAGCAATTCAATGGTAATAATTCAATGAATGAATGAATAAAATAACTCAATTAGTCCCTCAAATTCATGAAAGAAAGAGCATGGTCCTAAACTTTTAATATTAGTTAAATATATTGCTTTGAAGTAGTTTTCTGACCATCAGTACTAGGAATATATGGAATAATTATGACATGCTAAGTAATTATTAAAAAAAGAACAGAAAATTAACACAGTTAATGCCATAGGAAAATTTAAATTATATAGCTATCTTTACAGCCCTCTAAAGTTACAGGGCTATTATTTTTAATACACCCTTTTCCCAATGAAAGAAATAGAGATAACTGAGAACTTCCCACACCCTCTCCCTTCCCCCCCAAAAAAAAATAAAAGAAAGAAAAAAGAAAGAGCGTGGGTAAATTGAATAACCTTATATCCCATGTACTTTAATACCCATCCTTCCCAGATTTATATAAAGGTTGCTCACATACAAGTAGTGATTCCTTAAGGGCACAAATCATGTCTGAACATGTTTGAAAATCCATAACAGAACTGAACAAAAACTAGGCTCGAGTCTGTGTTCAAAGATTGTAAATCTTCTCAATGATTTTAGTTCTTAAATCTCTTCCTTCCCATCCTATCATTTAGGTTAAAGGGCTGATGACCAAATTCCCATAGTTTGGGAGAAGTACAGATTCAATTTATAGGTCTGGAAAATCTGATCATGTATACAAACCTCCAAATTATCAAGAATCATCTGGATTTCAGGGATCAGAAACTTTGCAATCCAGCCAACTGAGGGACCTTTGTATCAAATCCATCTCCTACCGTGATTACCTGGTGATATCAGACAAAGAATTCCTCTCAGAAGCCTGAGTTTTTCCTTTTGAGTATTAATTCTGGTGAAGAAAAATCTCATTGCCTGCTGAGCAAAGGTGATGTGAAGATTATTGATTTACATAAGAGTACAACATTCAGTAGATCATGTATTCAGAATTCAGAGAAAAATCACTTTAGAGCGACTTAATGACTTCTGCTGTAATGCAACTTTAAGTGGTCTTGTCTTTTAGTACGTCATTTTCTTTCCTTCATTGTCACTTCACTCAGGTTTAAAACATTTGAGAACAGAGGTGTGTCAGCAACCTGTGACCTAAAATCTTACCTGGCAACAAGAAGGGCTTAACACATTTGGGGGGGCGGAAAGCATAATTAAGATTGCTGGGGCGCCCAACATTCCCCAATGGTCAGGCTGAGGAGCTCTGAGTAACAGCTTTTCTGCCTGTCTGGAGCATCAGCTGGGTGTGAAAACAGACCCCAAAGCCTATCTGTGTGCAGCAGCTCTTCCGTAACACAGGCTGCATTTTCTCAGGATTAAGAATTGGGTTCACTGACCACCCTTGCCGAAGAATGGAGGCACAGGAACCCACTTTGTCCCTCCCGGGGCAGAGCCATGGCAGTGGGCATTCAGGCCCCACTGACATGCCTCCCCTGCCCCACCCCCTCCCACTGACGTTGTCTCCCAGTCATCCCTGAAGTGTGATAACAGGTCGATTTGCCTGATTCTTCCTCCCCAAGAACAAGGGAAACGTTAATCTGTGTACTCTTAGACGCTGGTAAACATGAAATATTTTATTCTTTTCTTTCCTTGACTGGGATGTGAATACCTGTGATCACAGACACAGCTTGCTTCAGTGACATTTCTAGTCATCCTATCATTTGGGTAAGAATTAAATACTGAAACTGAAATCCATAGATCTTAAGCATAAAAGCCAATGTGTTTTTATTAATCTATACACCTATGTAACCACCACCCGCAATCAAGATACACTGACTATTTCCTTTATCCTTCCATTCAATTTCCACCCCCTTTAGGTAACACTGCTCTGATTTCTATTTCCATTGATTAGCTTTGCCAGTTCTTATTAACTTCCAGTCCAATTTCACTTTCAATAGGCAATCTGTTTTGATTTTTGTCACCATAGGTTAGTTTAGCCTGTTCTTAAAATTCATGCAAATAGAATCACACAATGTACAGCCTTGATTCTTTTGCTCAGCACAATGTTTTTGAGATTCATCTGTTGCACATAACAAGTTTGTCCTTGTACTTGCTCAGTGTAATTCCATTGTATAAATACAGTACAATCTGTTTATTCATTTTCTTGTTAAAGGACATTTGGGTTGTTTCCAGTTTGGGGCTGTTGTGAGCAAAACTGCTATTCTTGAAAAGTCTCTTCGTAGATATATGTTTTTATTGCTCTTGAGTACATGCCTTCGAATTACTGGGTCACATAGTAGACGTGTGCTTAATTTTTTAAGAAGCGACAGAGTTTTACAAAGTGGCTGTGCCGTTTTACACCCTCACCACAGTGTATGAGAATCAGAGTTGTTTCACAACTTTGCCAACGTTAGGTGTGATCAGTCCTTTTAATGTTAGCCATTCTCAGGGGAGTGAAATGGAATCTCATTGTGATTTTAATGAGCATTTCTCTGATGTCTAATAATATCAAGCATCTTTTCATTTTCTTATTGGCTGTTGGCTTATCTTCTTTTATGAAGGGTCTGTATGAGTCTTTTACCATGTTTAAAATGGAGTTGTTTGTTTTTGGTTACTGGTTTGTAGAAGTTTGGTAACATATTCTGAATACAGGTCCTTTGTCAGATATATGTATTCCAAACATTTTCTCTTGAGTTGTGTAATATATGTTGAATACAAGTCTTTTGTTAGATACATGCTTTGCAAACATATTCTCTTCGTCTGTGACTTGTATTTGCATTTTCTTAAAGATGTCTTTTGATGAGTGGAAGCTTTAAATTTCAGTTAAGTTCAATTTACTAATTTTTCCTTTTATGTTTATTGCATTTTTATCCTCTTTAAGAAATAACTGCCAACTCTAAATATCACAAAGATATTCTATGCTTTTTTCTAGAACCATACTGTCCAATACAGTAGCCACTTGTCACAGGTGGCTATTTAAATTTAAATTAAGTAAAATTTAAAACTTGATTTCTCAGTTTTATTACTTACATTTGAAGTACTCAATATAGCCCCATGTGGCTAGCAGATACCTAATTAGACAACACAGAGAACATTTTTATCATCACAGAAAGTTCTATCTGACAGAGCTCTTCTAGGAGCTTTTACTTTGGGTGTATGACCTACGTTGACACAGAGGTCAAGGTTCATTCTCTTCCTTATGTTTATCCCATTGTCCCAGCACTATTGTTTTTTAAAAAAAAAAGTTTCCTTTCATTGTAGTATTTCTACAAACTATTAATGAACGATAAGAAAGTGAAAAATAATTTCATTCACAATAGCATCAAAAATTGGAATACTTAGGAATAAATTTAACAAAGAATGTGCTGTGGTTACACCTGTGAAAATTAAAAATTACAAGGGCCAAACATCTTAAATTACATTTTGATTAAAATTGTAGTTAAAACCAGAAGCCATAAACTTCAACAACTGCAACATTACAAGAACGAGAAAATGTGAAATGTTGACTGAGCTAGCAATGAAAACCATGTTAGAAGTATCACAAAGAAAAGAAAGAAGACTGAAGAATTATCTGTGCTATAGATGAATGTTTGTGTCCCTGCAAAACTCATATGTTAAAAACTAATCCCCCATGTGATGGTATTAGAAGGTGGGTCTTTGGGAGGTGATTAGGTCATGACGGTGAAGCTCTCATAAATGGGATGAGTGCCCTGATACCAGAGGCCCTAGAGAGATCACTCACTCCTTCCTCCATATGAAGACATGGTGAAAAGATTGCCATCTATGAACTGGGAAACAGTTCCTCACCGGACATTGAATCTGCTGGCACCTTGATCTTGGACTTCTCAGCCTCCAAATTGTGAGAATTAAATTTCCGTTACTTATAAGCTACCTAGTCTATAGTATTCTGTTATAGCAGTCTGAACAGACTAAGATAATTTTTCAGAAAATGTAGACTCACCAAGAATATTAGCGCCTTTAATTATTTTTGTCACAGTCCTACGCATTCTATATTTTGCCATCATGAAACTGAAATCTAGCTAGTATGTTTACAAATTCTCCTGTGTCACCCTAAATTTTCATAAGTTACAATTATTTCTTTGGATAGAACCTTGAAACTTGAAAGTATTTGTTTCACTCATTTGTTTTAAGAATTTGTACTCCTCATTTTCAGCTTGTTATAAGAAATGCAATTTGAACGTAACCTATTGACTACAACAGCACTGAACTCCACCCGCCAGAATAAAAAGACTGTTCAGACTGTTCTGATTCTTGGTCCTTTTCCCTCACCATGGATCGTGTCATGTATTCTCTCTACCTGTAGAACGATCTGTACCTGAATAGACAGCCTCTAATGTGAGGATCCATCCAGTTCTTTGGCATCTTCGGGGACTATCATTCACTTCAGTGATACTCCCCTGCTCACAAACCTTCTTTGACTCCTCCAACTCTTCTGCCTGATATTTCAGACCCTCCACCCTCACATCATCTGGGCTTTCTAGTGTCCTGTCCCACCAGTCCTCTCCTAAAGTCCAGCCACATGGGGCCTGACTGTCCCCCAATGCACTCAGGACTGTCCCTTTCTGTGCCTTTGCTTGTGCTGTTACTTCTATTCCTCTTTGTCTATAAAAATCAAATGTTTTCTTCACTGTCCAATTCAAATGTCACTGCCTCATGGAGACTCTCTGATCTCCCACCAGCTAGGAATCTGCCCCTTTTCTGTGCCCTGCTGGATATTACTGACCTTCTCTTACAGGATGTATCCCTTCCTGCCTCCTGTCCAAGCTATTTTTGTGTACAGTCTCTTCTCTCCTATATCCTGCTAGTCTGTATTTTGTTCATCTTTGCATCTCTCAAAAGGCCTTCAGCCATTAGACCTCCAATCAGTGGACCGAATGGCTGAATCTGCAGGGAGGTCTGAAGCTCTGATTCCTGGGAGAGGCACAGCCTCCTCCAGTGCTTAGCAAAATACTCCTTCCTGTGTGACCCAAAGACAAATCAGTTCAGGGGGAAAGACTCCTTCCACCTCCATTTGCAGACAAAAAATACCCACAATGTTCTGGGTTATTCCCCTAATGATTTTCCAGATTCAAATGAAGTGTCTGCTGCTGTATGAGTCTTCGCATGGCCACAACTGCCCTCTGCTTTGCCCCACTCATGAAAATCAGTGGGCAGACCAGCTGCGGGCACCTGGTATTTCCAGCAGTCACTTCCAGTGGACTTTTAAAGAGTCCTAATAAAAGTGAAAGCTTCTATATTTAACAACCTGAGATAACCATTAACATAGCCTGTGCTCAGAGCTTTACCTCATGGAACAAACCCAAGCAGAGGCACCAACAAAACACTTCTCTGTGTGTGGAAGCACCTTTGGTTGCTTTATTTGGTAGCACTAACTTATCAGGAAGATGTCAGTCTCTCTAGGGCAAAGAAGACTCCACTTCCTTAGAACAACCCTCAGCACAGTCCTGGGCAAGCCTGTGGCTGTGTACTCAGCAAATACCTCATAACTGATGGCTAATTAAAAGTAACTCCTCAACAAAGGTGTATAAATTGAATCAGAGATATAAAATAGTCAGATTTTCTACCTGTTGATAGTGGTAGAGCCCTCAGAATGACAGGACTCCTTGGGAACCGGTTACTGCACCTGCATTGTGTTAGCTAGTTCTCATGGTCTGGGTCATTACCAAACACCTTGAGTACTGATGTTGTCCTGCTATTAGTTTTTAGTTGCACTATATCCTTTAGTAAGTGCCATAGTCAGGTAAACCACAACTCAAGGTAAAACGTAATTTCCATGTTTACAAGGTCATGAGCAACCCTGCACTCAGCCCTCAAGGGAAAACATCCCCACCTGGATGGACCACTACACTTAGCAAAGGCTACAAAGGAGGGTATCTGAGGTATATGATGTCTGGGGTTGGATAATTTTTTAAAAGAATTCCAACATATTCAACATAAAAATGTGATCCAAGCCTTTCCTATTACTCTATCTCTCTGGCTGATTGATGATAATGGGGCTACAATGCTTTAACAAGACAGCCAAGAGAATAAAGTGCTCCTTCACTGAGAAAGCAGGGGAAATGGTTCTTTTATGTGCACTGTCCATAAAGGACCCAGGTCAGAGGTTCCCCCTGTCCCCGGCACACATAACAGCAAATATTCCATGAGGGAAATAATCCCTATTAAAGTTATATCTTGGGCCTAAAAGCTTTTAAGAAAGGTGATGTCAGCTTTATAAGAGTACTTCTCCCTCTGCAGTATACTTCACTCATGCACACCAATACCTGGTTCACTTTTTCTGGGCACAGATTGTTCTTCCCAGCCTGGGCAGTCAAGTGGGTGTGAGAGGAGGGGAAGTGTTTTACCCAGATGAAGAACGGAAGGGCAGGGGTGATATCTCCAGGCATTTTCTTCCAGTCACAGTGCAGCTGTGGAGACACTGAAGCTATAAGTGAAGAGGCTGTGTCCAGCCCTTGCCAACCCTTGGCAGATGTGTAACTTGAGCAAAAATAAACCTGTGTTGTATTATACTTGAGATTTGATTGTTGTTGGTTACTGTCTCATAACCTAGTCTGATTATTGCATGTTCCCTCCTTCAGAAGCCACTGAGTAGTCAGTGATTCCAGAATTGAAGTTTTTATCTTAATATGATCTCAAGTTGAAAACTTTAGTGAAAAAAACTTGCCCATTTTATTGTGATGTCATTGGCTTTGTACAGTTGAATGGATCTCAACTCCTTCCATCCAAAGCTGTTCAATGAAGGTCCAGCCAGGGATGGCAAATATATGTTCCCTCTCAGGTAAATTGTGATTGATTCCTGAAGGCTGCCTGCAGTGGTGTTTTGAAAATGATTCTGAGGTAAAATCTTGGCTACCCAGAGAAGAGAATACAATCAATTAGTGATGTCTATCATGGACAGGGCATAGGGAGTGGAGGCAGGGATGGTAGTCTCTGCCATCCTTGGGTCTCACTCCTATCAAAGGGTGTCAGCAGTGATGAGATCCTAGTGAGCCATTCAGCCCCGCCCTGAGATGCCCCCATGGGGAAAAAGACAGAATTAAGTAGTAGATTCAGTACTAGTCCATTTTGAGCTTGAAGACTTGATCAGGTATCTTAGCCAGATTGGAGTCATATTCTAAAAGGATGCTACCTGACATCTTACTTGGGGAAGTAACTGATCTTTGTGACAAACTACCCAGAGAACCTGATATACAAAGCAGTCAGAATTCCAACATTTCAGTCCTTCCAACCCATCACCAAGGTCCTCTACTTAGCCTCCTTTCTAAATTCATCCTACTGTTTTACTGAGAGAGATACTCAAGCTGAAGCTGGGGTAGAATGAGGCAACATTTTGACAAGTGTAGATGCTACATACGTAAATGCTTAAGGCCTGGCTCTGACACGGGAGGATAGGTTTCTTCTTCTTCTCCCTCCTACTCTTTACCTAGACACTTCAGCTCTCACCAGACTTCCACAAGCATCAAAGGGGCGGACTAATCTTTACTGAGTGCCACCGTGAGGCCAGCATATGCCAGCAGCAACACAGGCATTAGTTCACATAGACTTACTTGCTCACAGGCATTCACCCTGGGCTCCGGCAGAGGGATGGTGACTAAAGAGGTGCCAGAAACATACAGGGAAAGGCTGAGTTGTGTGGCTCAAGGTGAGGGCTACAGACAGCTGCCATTATCTCTAAGTGGAGCCTGCCTCACATGTAACCTACAGGAGGGTGCCATCTTTCCTGTGTTGAAGGGCCAAATCTGAGATCGCATTGGTCTGATAAAATCCACTGTGTGTGCACCATGTTGGTGATTCCCTTGGACCCAGTCCAGGCAGTGTGGCACTGCCCGAGTCACCCTCAGCTCTTGGGCAACCAGCTTTGCCCTGCAATCTATGGGAGACTTGTACAGCAGTGGTAGGCCCACAGGAGCCTGGGAAAGTTTTGGTGGTGGGCAGTCAGCGCCAGCTGACACTGCAGCCTTTCTCGGGCAGCTCTCCAGGATCTGCGGGCCTGAGGTAAATAGCAGCTGGTCATGGTGTTCTTGGGCGTTTTGCAGAGTGGTCACAGGTTCAGTACTGGCACAAGAATTGAATTTGCATTAATTTTGTGAAAACCACTGGCCACACCCTGTGATTCCTTGGGAACCTATGCCACCCAACTCAGGTGGCATCACCAGGGGCACTGTCAACACCAGGTAAACCAGCCCAGCTCACACACCTAAGGAGGCTCTGTCAGCCGCTGAGTCCTATGGGCAGCCGGGAGGTGGCAACCGGCCTAGGGAGGCTCTGGATCTTTTGTTAAGCTGCCCCAGGCCCAATACTGGGGGCAGTCAACCTTGATCCATAGTAAAGCAACCCCCACATGCCTCCACATACAACACAGGCAGCAACTAATAGCATATACCTTTGTAGTTTCTACCAAGTAGAACCACAAGAAACAAGAAAAATCCATATTAAAAAATCTAACTTTATACCTAAGGGAACTGAAAAAAGAACACCAAATAAAGCCCAAAGTGAGTACAAGGAAGGAAATAAAGATCAGAGTAGAAGTAAATAGAATAGACACTAAAAAAAGAAATACAAAAGATCAATGAAACCAAAAGCTCATTCTTTGAAAAGATAAACAAAATTGATAAACCTTTAATCAGACTCATCAAGAAAAAAAAAAGAGGATCCAAATAAATAAAATCAGAAATGACAGCGAAGAAGTCATAACTGATACCACAGAAATACAAAGAATTTAAAGAAAATACTATGAGCAGTTATATGCAACAAATTGGATAATCTGGACAAAATGAATAAACTCCCAGAAGCATACAATCTCCAAGCCTGGGTCAAGAAGAAACAGAAAATCTGAACTGACCGATTACTGCTAATGAAATTGGATCAGTAATCAACAAGCTCCCAACAAACAAACAGATTCCTTTACTAGTGAATTGTACCAAACATTCAAAGAAAAATTAACACTTAGTCTTCTCAAACTATTCCAAAAAACTCAATAAAAACCCAAGCTCATTCTACGAGGCAAACATTACCCTGATTCCAAAACTAGACAAAGGCATTCCAGAAAAAGAAAACTATAGACCGATATTCCTGATGAACATAGATGCAAAAATCCTCAACAAAATATTAGCAAACCGAATTCAGCAATACATTCAGAAGATCATACAACATGACCAAGTGGGATTTGTTCCTGGGATGTAAATTTGGTTCAATATCTGCAAATCAATTAAGGTGATATACCACATAAATAACATGAAAGATAAAAATCATATGATCATATTAATAGATGCAGAAAAAAGCATTTGACAAAATCCAGCATCAATTTATGATAAAAACTTTCAGCAAACTGGGAATAGAAGGAAAATTTCTCAACATAATAAAGTTCATATATAAGTATGACAAACCCACAGCTAACATCATATCCAATGGGGTAAAGCAAAAAGCATTTCCTTTAAGATCAGGAACAAAGCAAGGATGTTCACTTTCACCACTTTTATTCAAAATAATACTGGAAGTCCTAGCCACAGCTATCAGACAAGAAAAAGAAATAAAAGGCATCTAAATTGGAAAGGAAGAAGAAAAACTGTCATTATTTGCAGATGGCATGATACTGTACATAAGGAACCAAAAAGATTCAGCAAAAAACTATTACAACTGATAAACGAACTTAGTAAAGAAGCAGGATACAAAATTAATATTCAGAAATTGGTTGCATTTTTATAAACCAATAACGAACAATCAGAAACAGAAATTAAGAAAAGAATCCCATTTACAATTGCATAAAAAAAATACCCAGGAATAAATTTAACTAAGGAAGCCAAACACATATACTCAGAAAATTATAAGACATTGATGAGAGAAATTTAAAAAGATATAAATAAATGGAAGCATATACCATGCTCATGTATTGGAAGAATTAATATAGTTAAATGTCCATATTACCCAAATCAACCTATGGAGTCAATGCAATCCCTATCAAAATACCAATGACATTTTTCACAGAACTAGAACAAATAATTCTAAAATCTAAATGGAACCATAAAAGACCCTGAATAGCCATGGCAATCTTGAGAAAGAAGAACAAAGCTGGAGGTATCAAGCTTCCTGATATCAAACTATATTATAAGGCCATAGTAATAATAACAGTATGGTATTTGTATGAAAACAGACACATAGATCAATGAAACAGAATAAAGAGCCCTGAAATTAATCCATGCCTATATGGTCACTTAATCTATGACAAAGGAACCAAGAATATACACTGGGGTAAAGACAGTATATTCAATAAATGGTGCTGAGAAAACTGGATGAATACATACATACAAAAAACAAAACAAAACAAAACAAAATTGGACCATCTTCTTACTCCATATAAAAGAATAGACTTAAAATGGATTAAAGAGTTAAATGTAAGACCTGAAACCATAAAAATCCTACAAGAAAACAAGGGCAGTAAACTCTCAGACATTATTAACCTTAGTAATATTTTTACTATCCAGGCAAGGAAATAAAAGACAAATAAATAAATAAACAAATGGGAACACATTAAACTAAAAAGTTTTTGCACAGCAAAAGAAACCTCAACAAAACAAAAAGACATCCTATTGAATGGGAGAAGATATTCACAAGTGATACATCTGATAAGGGGTTAATATTCAAAATTTATAAAAAACTCAAATAGCTCAACACCAAAAAAAACAAACAATCCAGTTAAAAAACGGGCAGAGGACTTGGTAGACACTTCTCCAAAGAGGATGTACATAGATGGCCAATAGACATATAAAAAAATGCTCAATATTACTAATCATCAGAGAAATACAAATAAAAACCACCATGAGATATTACCTCACACCTGTCAGAATGGCCATCATCAATAAATCAACACACAAGTGTTGGTAAAGATGTGGAGAAAAGGCTACTTTATGCACGGTTGATTGGATTGTAAATTGGTGCAGCCACTATGGAAAACAGTATGGAGTTTCCTCAAAAAATTAAAAATAGAGCTACCTTATGACTCAGCAAATTCCACTCCTGGGTGTTTATTCAAAGAAATCCAAAACACTAATTTGAAAAGATATATACACCCCTATGTTCACTGCAACACTATTTATAATAGCCAACACATGGAAGTAACCTACACGCCCATCAATAAATGACTGGATAAAGAAACTGTGGTACATATATACAATGGAATATTACTCTACCATTACAAAGAATGAAATATTACCATTTACAACATGGATAAACCTAGAGGGTATTATGCTTAGTGAAATAAGTCAGACTGAGAAAGACAAATACCATATGATCTCATTTATATGTGGAATCTACAGAACAAAATAAATGAACAAACAAAACAGAAGTAGATCCATACATAGAGAGAATAAACTGATGGTTACTAGATGGGAGGGGGGCTGGGTGAGAAAGGTGAAGGAATTAAGAAGTACAAATTGATAATTACAGGGCAGTCATGGGGATGTAAAGTACAATATGGGGAATACAGTGAGTAGTATTGTAAAAACTATGTACAATGTCAGATAGGTAGTAGACTTACTGGGGAAATTACTCATAAATTATATAAATGTCTAACCACTAAGCTGTACACCTGAAACTAATATAAAATAATATTGGATGTCAACTACAATTAAAAAATAGTCACACGGAGGCGTTGTGCAGCATGGGGAATATAGTCAATAATGTTCTGATAACTATGTACAGTGGTGGGTGGGTAGCAGACTTGTTGGGATTATCACTTCGTGTGTTATGTGAATTTCTGATCAATATGTTGTGATCAGAAAGGTGAGTTAATTTAATGTAGTGATGAATAACAGGAGCTTCAGAGTCAAAGAGGCTTTAGTCTGAGGCCTCACTCTACCGTTGTTTCACCTGTGAGACCTGAGAAAAGTGATTCAGCCTCATTTTTCTAGTCCGTAAAGCGGGAACACTTAAAAGCTTTACCACATCTTCCTGTGCAGACTTAGTAAGATTATTCATATAAAGTTATTAGTAGACCCTGGCATATGGTAAACGTCAAAAAAAAAGATTCATATTATTTTTCTCAATGATTTATCATTCTTTCCTTCATGCCTAATTATCACAGGCAAACTCAAAATCGGTTTTTATATTAAAGTTGGCTGAATGGAAAAAATGTCTATGTTAGAGAATATTCCTGCCAGATGAATGTCATTTACTAAGATTTAAAAGCCTTTTGTAACTGATCCCTTTAGAGATTTTTCCACATGTCTGTTTCTTTCAGTTTTCTATTATGATATAATACAACCAAATGCCATCTTACAGTGCTTCAGACTCAAAAAGGCATTTAAGGTGTGGCCCTGAGGGCTGATTCCTTATTTTACTGAAAGTAAGAAAAGGTTAGACTTTCTATTTAACCTCACTGAAAGCATGTAGAGTTTCAATGACCCCGGTGTTCTGATTGAGATCATTCAGAAATACCATCAAAAGCAGTAGGACTGAACTACCAATTGAAAGACTAGAAATGCAAGCCTCAGCTATCCAGGGTCACCATGACACATATTAGTCAGGATTCTCCAGAGAAACAGAACAAACAGGATGTGTGTGTGTGTGTGTGTGTGTGTCTGTCTATCTATCTATCTATCTATCTATCTATCTATCTATCTATCTATCCATCCATCTCTTTCTTTCCTTCCTTCCTTCCTTCCTTCCTTCCTTCCTTCCTTCCTTCCTTCCTTCCTTCCTTCCTTCCTTCCTTTCTTCCTTCCTTCCTGTCTACAGAGAGAGAGGGAGACATTTATTTTAAGGAATTGGTCCATGAGATTGCAGAGGCTGGCAAATCCAAAATCTGCAGGGGGGCTGGCAGGCTGGAGGCCCAGGGCAGAGTTGCAGTCTAACCCTGAAGGGTCTTCTGCCAGAATTCCTTTTTTTCTTGAGGTAAGTCAGTCTATTTCTAGAAAGGCCTTCTACTGATTGGATGAGGACAACCCACATTGTGGAGGACAATCTACTTTACCCAAAGAATACTGATTTAAATGTTAATCTCATCTAAAAAAGAAAACAAACACCTTCACAGAAACATATGGGGAAATGTTTGACCAAATATATGGGTACCATGGCGTGGCCAAGTTGACACATAAAATTAACCATCACAGGAAGTCATGTTCTATTTTGGACTGGGGTGTTTCCATCCAGTAAAATCACTGGCATCCTACATCAAACAAATCCATCTCAATAACTCTGACAAAATCCATCTGTTCCTTTGAAGAAAAAGAAGATAATAGGGTGTTTTTATAACCTGACCACTCTATGAGATGTGCCCTAATCTGAGTTTTGTGCTCAGCATCTCTCACTACTATTGCAATCCACACCAAAGTACCAAATCCCATGGACCAATATAAGAGAAGCAAAGGCATGTGCAGATGTTTATGAGGACATGGAGAAAGGGGAAAGTTCATGTCTTTTTAATGGCTGTTAAAGAGATTCTCAACCATGTGTCTCCATATGCTGCAATAAAATCGCATTTTCCTTTCATTTAAAATGTGTTTAATTTTTTCCCCCCAGACCCTGATGTCTGGAAACAGCTGAGTTATGGGCAGAACTATTCCCTTTATCCAGGCATTTGTTAAATAGTTCAAGTGCAGGCTGAAGACTGAACAGACTCTGGAGACTGTATGATGAAGTACAACAATAAGAATATTGCTTGCTGCAAAGCTGTAAGAATTAAGAGAGACAGTGAATGCAAAATGCTAAGATATGTGCTAAATTTCTTCTGTTTACTCCAGTAGGTCCCTTTCCTCCTTTCCCCATTTTGCTCTGTGTCCTGGGAAAGACTTTTGATCAGAGCTCTGGCTGCTGGTTGTGGTGTTGTATTCAGCCAATGAGAGCAATGGTGAGAGATGGGAAGGAGGGAGTCAAGTAAGGTCTGGGTATTTATATTATGGCTCCCTCCCTGAGGGAGCTAGCTGTGTCCCAGCTCCTCTCAGCTGCTCACTCTGCAAGACTCTGGGCTCCAGTCAGGCCGCCTTCAGATTGGGGTGGTAGCTACTCCTCAGTGTTGATAGCCCTGGGGTGCCGCCTATCCTGTGGGGTTGTCCTTCTCCCTAGCCACAATTTGCGAATAGCCCCTCCATCAAAAGCTCTTCTAATGACTTAAGTTGAGTGTGCTAGCTGTGCCTGCTGGGGCCAACTAAAAAAGTATTCAACATGTTATTATTCCCTTTTTAAAGAGTTGGGATAAAAAAAAATCTCTAAAATATTTCCGAGATTTTTGCAGACCATAACTGAACAAACACGTTTTGATGTTATTCAACATTCCTGAAGGACCCATATAATAATTTTCTCCTTAATTCCAAAGCCCAACACAAATATTCTTTATCCTGCTGTAAGAATCACATAATCTGGGGTGGCCGGATGGCTCAGTTGGTTAGAGCACAAGCTCTTAACAGCAGGGTTGCCTGTTCTATTCCCACATGAGCCGGTGAGGTGCACCCTCCACAACTAGATTGAAGACAATGAGCTACCGCTGAGCTACCAGTGGGGCTTCTGGATGGCTCAGTTGATTAGAGCAGGAGCTCTTAACAAGATTGCCGGTTCAATTCCCACATGGGATGGTGGGCTCAATGGCGACTGGACAATGACTTGTCTTGGAGCTAATGGGCCCTGGAAAAACACACTGTTCTCCAATATTCCCCAATTAAAAAGAAAAGAAAAGAATCACGTAATCTTTAGTGTTTCTCTTTTTATAGTAGTTTCAAGGAAACTCAGTGTTGAACTCAGTGTTTTTGCCAATGATTAATTCAGTTGAGTATGCAGCAACGACTACTTCTCTGTTCCTTGAAATGTTTTTAAAAACTAGTTTTCATCCTGTTTTGCTGTTGTCTTTTTTACTGTTTTTAGTCTGCTGAGTCATCTAAATTCTTTGGAGACGAAAAAGAAATCCATCCTAACTACTAAATATCTCAATATAAAAATCAAGCCTGGATCAGCATTAAGACTATACAAAAGGACCAAAAAACCCAGGTTCATAAGGGTCCACTTCAAAGCAAGTCCCAGAGGCAAAAAGCAAAATGCCAGGAGAAGATGGATCCCACCACAGGAACCTGGGTCCAGGCAGCAAATCCATAAGCAGGCCCTTCTCTCTACCCACTAAAAGTAACACCAGCCCTGGATGCTATTTCTGTTTCTTCAGTTTGCACTGGGGCTTACCAGCCATTAAGGAAGAGCACAGACTTACTCTTGGTGTGGGGCTCCCGTCTTAGTCAGCAAGGTCAGCACAAAAAACATGAAAATCACGAAGACTGCAAGACCAACCCAAAATCCAATCACAATGGAATCTGTAAGACAGTTAATACTGGGATTAGTATTTCATAGCAGCTGAAAACTTGAACATTCAAGGAATTTGAGCTTTTTGGTACATGAAATGAGAGAGGACATCAACAATCTTATGAGACAATTTTTTTTTGTAGAAGAATGTTTATAGAAACTTTATTCATCATTGCTCCCTCCCTCCACAAAACAAACAAACAAATAAACTGGAAACAATGTAAATCAGTAGGTGAAGGGATGAACAAATTGTGGTTCTATTCACACAGTGAAATACTACAGTAAAATACTGTAGTATAAATGGGTGAACTGCTGATATATGCAACAACATTCGTGATTTTATGACACAATCTTGAACCATCATCAACTGGGGACAGATAAGATATAGGGAATGAGCGAGAGGGAAATGTCTGGGCCACTTTTGGGTTTCTGTCTCAAATAATATGGAGAGACTTTGGCCTTACTGACTCTTGTTTCCATATCCCAATGAGGAACTTAGGACAGAACATAGGCCATCTAGGTCTTCAAGATTCCATTGCATTGGCTTGATTTAGAGAATACAGTTTTCAGCAGAGACTGCTATATAAAGTTTTAAATGAATTCTGATTCAAACCAACCCAATTTTGTATTTTCAATTCTGTTCATGCTGGAATAGTTCAGATCCTCACTACTTCTTGCTGAGGACATGTGAACAGCCTCCTGCATGCCCTCCCGTCTTCTAGTTTTCTGTGTGCTTCAACTCTGTATGAGCCTGCTTTATCACAGCTCTGATAATATTGCTGTTTTATGAAAAACTCTTCAACAAAGATGGAACTGACCTTTTCCAGATTAAAAGAGATTCCATACGTAAATCACTTTATATAAGGTCTGGCATCTAAGACGAAGGCACCCCACATTTTCCATTATTGTTAAAATTATCATTTTCTCCCAGATCAGCCCTACTTTAAAACCTAGGTTTCCAATCAGACTAGGGGATATTGTCACTGTATTTACTTTGACCATTAGCCACAGCTTCCCAAAACCTAAGCCTTTTCAGGGGCTGTTACCTTTATCTGGCTGGAAAAGCTTTCCTCAACCAAGAGCTGATGAAAGTCCATCCATCCTTCAAAGCCCATTCCTTATGCCATCTCCTTCACCAATCCTGGACTAATTTTCCCGACTGATGTGCTCTTTCCTTCCTTTGAGCCCCATGACATTTTTTGTCTGTACTTCTTTCCATGGGCCCTTACTTGGTTAAGAGTCTCTGGGACTCTGTGACACAGTATATGTCTCTGAGACAAATTTTTTTTTTTTTTTAATCTGCAAAACCTGGCACATACATAATAGGGTTTCAAATCTGGGGGAGTCAACAGAGTTGAATTATTTTACATTTTCTGGCCTATGAAGTTGACCTATGTGGGAGTACAGTGAGGATGTCTAGCATTTAAAAAAAAAAATACAGCATATACACTAAAGGTGATTAAATGCAAAGCATTATTCTAGTTAAATTATGTATACATAGCATTTTTTCTAAAGTGAAGAAATCGGATACTTTCACTTTACATGTACTATTGCCTAGAGGTTAACAACTTTTATTTAACAACATTTATTCAGTACTCTGGATGCAAAACTAATATATCTTTCCTGGGATTAAGAGTGCCAAAGAAATAGAAATCGTAGACCTTGTTTTATAATCTAATGGAAATGAGGACTAAAGAAGACATAAGGACAAATACCAAAAACACACATATGCAAGTGCAGCTATTCATGTCAATGAATATGTCAATTATGAGGGCACAGACGGTAAAGCATCATTGGGCAGAAAAATGACAGGACACTGTACTTCACCTGCCTGCACAGTAAAAGCAAATTCTAAAATGACACACCAGCATTATACTTAAATCCTCAATTAAGAATTTAATCTGGTCATACTGGCTCATTTTTCAAATCTGTTTACTAGGAAGGACAGCTTTCACACTGCAAATGATGGCTGCATCCCCATCAGTCCTGCACTTCCCAAACCTAGGGTGGGCAGAGGTGGAGGAGGGGTGCCGTTAATGCAGCCCAGTCCCTTCCCTGTACCCTTCTGGTGCCCCAGGATGATGATCAAAAAGCAACAACAGTGTGGGGCCTGGGAGGGTCATAGCCCTCAAGGAGTCATGGGAGAGCAGAGTGTGGATTGGAAGGCGTAGGCTAGAATGTGAGAATCCCCATGATCCAACAGCATTTCCAAATGTTGCCTCGATAATGTGGCATCTCTGTTTCTCATCACTATGTTTCATTTAACTTTGCTTATTTATGTAGCTTTGCTTATTCACATCACCCTTCAAACAAAATTCTGCTTCCTCAAATTATTTCCATTAATTCTCTGCCATGTAGCCCAACCCCAGGGCACTTTCTCACCATGAGTCTCTTTCAGGAATATCCAAACTCTCATGAAATTTTATTTATATGCCAGGTTTCATGGGCATGGGCACTGTCATGAAATGGTGACCATGCAGCTGCTCATCTTCCTCAAAACATCCTTTCTTGGCAGGAAGTAAGAATATAGCTTTACCTTGAAGTGAAACTCCAATGAGGCCAGTGCTTAAGGAAACCAAGAGAATCTTCCAAAGGGGTTTCTAACAGAGCCAATCAGCCACTTCTGTCCTGCCTAGAAACAGAGCTACTTAGAGAGCCTTATACTAAGGGAGGAGAGCACATTGCCCAGGGAATTCCCAATGGAATGTGTCATAACAAAATAATTTACCCTTCACCCAACCTCTAATGAATGTTCCTTACAGGTTCCATTCCACTCTTGCCATGGAGTATTTTCTGCAATGTTCTTCCCCAATGTATTATAGCTCAGTCTCTCACTTCCTTCAAATCTTCTCCCAAATTTTCCCTTCTCAGTAAGGCTTTCCACGGCCACTCAAAGATAGAGATCTATACTTTCACTCCACACTCCACTTGTTTTTCCTTTTTCTTAAATCACCATCTGGCATAGTTTATTTGTTTAATTTGTTGTCTGTGTGTTCCACTAGAAAGCAAGATCGATGAAAGGAAGTATTTTTGTCTTTTAGTTCACTGTTGTATCTCCAGTGATTAAAATAATACTGTACATACATGTGCTCAATAAATACGTGCTGAATGAATGTCCATTCTGCTGGTACCAAATGTATATCATATCCATGCCCGTTTTTGATACATTATAAGGTTTAACACCAGATTAAAAACTGACGGCGAAAGGAAAATTCAAATACCATCAGAGGTTGTCACATGAAAGACCCTTTGAAGGTAGGAATCTTAATTTCAGCAGGTAGGAGAACTTAGATAGAGCTGTTGCCAAGTATGATCTGTTACAGGTAAAGCAAATGAAGATAACTGGCGTGGTCATCCTTATCCTGACCTTGAAATGTCTTGCTTCTATTCTTTTGAACTTGTACCTGACTGGCTTGGAATTTTGCTTGGCAAAACAAAGAGACACACTTGAAGATCAGAGTCATATCACTTGAAAGAAGAGACTATACCAAAGTAGACATTGTAATAGTTGACTTAATTTTTTTTTGTTTTCCTGTATGTGTGGGAGATTTTTTTTAATTTGTTTTTTTATTCTTTTCTATGTCTCTCATATATTGTCAGGTTCCTAAAGCTAAGGACCTCTACTTTAACCAGATCTTCTAGATCAGAACAGTAAGGACTCACCCAGGCATTTTTGTTTTTTCCTGGTGTGAATGCTAAAACTAACCAAAGCACTCCTTATTAATGGTATAGTAGGTAAATATGTGATATGTTACACTTTTGCCTATATTTTGCAGGAATTTTTTCTAGCTTTAATCATTTCTAGAATGTAAATATACTTATTTCACACTAATGAAATTAGTATGAAAATACATACTAATTTTCATCTCTGGAAATATAACTACCAAAATTACAGCATCAGGTCTGTCTTCTTTGTCACTTAAACTAAGGAAAAGAGGCCAGAGCAAACTGACACAAAAATAAAATTTGAGTCACCAAAATGTAAAAACCCATATTACAGGGAAATATGGCAATTTGCCCAGTCATTTTCATTCCACTGAAATCTTAACAAGCAAGTGTTCTTACTTAAAGATTGTTCCAGAAAAACTACAGAGTAAAGAATTAAAGTACACTCAGGAGGATGATTGCACACCCTGACAGCAACAGTGTTCCATCAGATAATCAGTGACAACATATCCTAATGGATTCCACATGCTTTCTTAAATTTCCACAAAGAACTACTGAGCAGACAGACATCAATAAAGGAACGAGTGAAAACATTTAATTATTACTATTCACTTCAGAGGTAAAGGATAAGTACTTAATGATTTTTTTAAAGACTAAAAATAGAAACCCTCTATCCAGGAAATGAGCAGCTCTGAAACCCTTTAAGAGTCATTGCTGGAGACCAGAAAGTGGGAACCAGCAGGAGTATTGCTGCCTCTATCCCTCTAATTGCCCCATCAGATGCTCTGTCACAGGCCCCAGCAAACAGTGGCATCTGAGCCCTCGGGACCTGCACATGAAGCCTGGGCTGTGATGGTCCTTCCCGCAACAGGGGAGAGGGGACAAAGGCTAAACCACTCAATTAGCTGAAATGAGGAGTTGACCAAGATAGAAACTCAGGAGGCTCCTGCCCTCCCCCTCTCCCAGGGACACACCAAATATATGGCTACATATGGAGTAATTCCCTCTGAAAAAGACCCAGAAACCAGCTGAGCAGCTAACTCCTACATATCTGGCAAATGAGAAAATACCCACAGCTAAATGGATAGGAAAGGCAGAGACACATTCTTGCCATGAACCACACCCCTAGCCCAGCAACATACAATTGGGAGGGAACCCCCAACTGCCACTTTCTGCCTTAGGAAGGAAGGGTTTGGACCGTACATCTAGAGCTCTGACTTTTAAGACTCCCATAGAGAGATCGGCCCTTAAAACATCTAGCTCTGAAGAGCCATGAGAACCCAAAGATTATAGCAAACAAAGAAGCAGTTCTTAAAGGGCACATGAGTCTTCCCATGGCTACGTCCCCAGGGCTCAGTGCAGAGGGAACAGGCAAAAACACCCATTTCCAGTGTTTCGTTGAAAGGATGTAAATGCTTACCTTAAAAAATGCTGCCTGAGGGCCAGACTTCTAATTTAGCAGGCATTTGAAGCCTGACTGTTCCTTCCCAGAGACCAGCTCTGTTGAACACCTCTCCAGCCTTCTCCCTTTACCCCACTCCCTTCACCCCATAATAAAAGCAGTATCTCCCTAGAAGGAGGTTGTACACAGGTCTGGCACCCCAGCTTTAGCAGCGGCTACCCAAGGGACAGGCCACCAATCTCCTGGCTCCGACTGGAAATGGGGCTTGCATTTATGAGTCTCATAGGACTATAGTAAACAAAGAAGCAGTTCCCAGCAAGCACAGCAGCACCCCTCCATGGCTCTACAACAGGCCCAGCACAGAGGGCACAGACAAAATGCCCATCTGTCAGTTTCTCCCTGGAAAGGGTTTAACTACATACTTTTCCAGCTGCTGCCTGGAAGCATGTGGCTTCTACTCAGACGGCATCTAGGTAGGTGCTGATCCTGATCCATCCCTTTGGGACACAGACAGGTCTTAAAACACCGTCAGCTACTGAGAGCCACTAAGAACAAACACGGTTGCTTGGACAATCATAAAAGGTTGAAAGAGAACAAGGAGCTCAGCCCTGGCTGAATGACAAGGATCATCTCCTACACAAGCCCACCCCACCAAGACTAGGAGAGGTGGCTGTTGTATCTAATGCACAGAAACCAACACAGAAAGTCAAGAAAAATGAAGGAATGGAGGAATATGTTCCAAACAAAAGAACAAGATAAATCTCCAGAAACGTATCTTAATGAAATAGAGAAAAGTTATTTAACTGACAGAGTTCAAAATAATGGTCATAAACATAGGGAGTAAGCTCCTTGACATGGGTCTTAGAAAGGACTTCTTGGATTTGATACCAAAAGCAAAGGCAACCAAAGCAAAATTAAACAAGTGGGACAACATCAAACTAAAAAGCTTCTGCACAGCAAAGGAAACCATCAACAACATGAAAAGTCAACATATGGAATGGAAGAAAATATTTGCAAATCATACATCTGATAAGGGGTTAATATCCAAAATGTACAAGGAACTCATACAATTCAATAGCAAGCAATGAATAAATAAATAAATAAATAAATAAAAATGTAAAAAACCCAACCCAGTTAAAAAATGGGCAAAGGACCTGAGTAGACATTTTTCCAAAGAAGACATCCAAGTGGCCAACAAGTACATGAAAAGGTATTCAGCATCACTAATTATCAGGGAAATGCAAATCAAAACCACAATGAGGTATCACTTCTCACATGTCAGGATGTTTATTATCAAAAACACAAGACAAAACAAATGCTGGTGAGGATATGGAGAAAAGAGAATTCTCCAAATATATGGTGATGGAAGGAGAACTGACTCTGGGTGGTGAACACACAATGGGATTTATAGACGATGTAATACAGAATTGTACACCTGAAATCTATGTAAATTTACTAACAATTGTCACCCCAATAAAATTAATTAAAAAAAAAAAAAAAAAAAGAGAATTCTCATACACTGTTGGTGAGAACATAAACTGGTTCAGGCGTTATGAAAAACAGTGTGGAGGTTACTGAAAAAATGAAAAATAGAATTACCATATGATCCAGCAATTCCACGTCTGGGTATATATCCAAAGGAAACTAAACCACTATCTTGAAAATTATATCTCTACTTCCATGTTCATCGCAGCATTATTCGCAAGGTATGGAAACAACCTAAAGTGGCCATCAATGGGTGAATTAATCCAGTAAATGTGACACACACACACACACACACACACACACACACACACACACACATACACACACACACACACTATGGAATATTATTCAGCCTTTGAGAAGAATACAATTCTGTCATTTATGACAACATGGAAGAAACTGGAGGGCATTATGCTGAGTGAAATAAGCCAGACAGAGAAAGACAAATAAATACTTCATGGTATTACTTATATGTGAAATCTAACAACAAAAAATTGAACTCATAGTAAGAGAGACTAGAAAAGTGGTTGCCAAGGGATGAGGGGTGGGGGAAATAGGGAGATATGGGAAAAAGGGTATAAACTTTCAGTTATAAAATGAATAAGTTCTGAGGATCTGCCATATAACATGGTGAGTATAGAATAGTACTGTATTGCATAACTGAAATTTGCAAGAGTGAACTTAAATGTTCTCACAAATAGAGAGATAGGCAGAAATACCTGAGGTGATTAATATGTTAATTAATTCAAAGGGGGGAAATCCTTTCACAATGTATACATATATCAACCCCTCATTTTGTACACTTTAAATGTATTACAATTTTATTTGTCAATTATACCTCAGTAAAGCTGAAAAAATATAGAAAGTCCTCCTTGCAAGGGAGCAACAAGTTGGTGTCAGGGATCATGAATGCCAAGCCATTCACCCAGAGCAGTGGCAGCCAGGAAACACCAAAGGAGCAAAAGCATTTCCTCTGCCACATTTGCATTCCAATTCTAGTCTCCCTTATAGTCCCTAATCTGACCCCTTAATCTGAACCAGCAACAACCTAAAATTTTGGTGGTGCTGCAGATAATTCATTCTGAAACAACCAAACATCTCTGGAATATTTATGGGGTAGCCACGACAGGACCTGGGAGTGGACAGCAGTCCCTGCTTGTTATGCCAACTGTACTTAAGAAAAAGAAGATGCTTTGTGCGGGCCAGTCAGTATGATTGTAGATGCACATGAACCTTTCGCAGAATTATATTCCCTTGCTGTGTGCTGGATCATTAATCACCCCAATAACATGAAACACAATTCATGCCTATACATCAGAGTTAGGAACGATCACAGACTCTTCTCGTCCATCAGTATAACACACTGTTCTCCACAGCTCCAGAAAACCAATGACGCTGAAAGAATGCTGTTGACTATGTGTTACAAAAGAAGGTTCTTCAATCAATAGTTCCAGATTCTACTTTTGTCACATGTTTGATGGTCCAAATGTTCACACAGTTTAGCAGAGCAGGAATTGTTAATGCTTTAACAAAATATCTCAATTTGAGAAAGACATTGATTCACGCTCCCCCACTAAGGAAAGCTTTCAAGTCCTTTGTCACTCAGAATCACCAAAGCCCTCATGTAGATAATACCATCACTGAGCAATCAGCCTGTTTGGAAGGGTGTTTTCTGGGGTTTGGGGAGTAGAGAGCGGAGTTATGTAAAAATATAGAATGTTCAGAAAAAGTGATTACTGGGGATTTCACCGGTTAAGACAAATGCATATTATGCTTACACTGGAGAATTGTATAAAACTTACATTTATGAGCCTTCAGTCCTTCAAAGGAAACTGGTCCAATCTCATAATACTCATATTCCCAGGTGTAATCAGAATTAGATGTAGATTGCTGAGACGTTCTGTTAGAAATTAACCTCGGGGCAGACATCTCCACCCTGCACAAATGGAGAAAGGCAAGTATAGAACCTGTTAATTCATCCATAAGTGCACAGGTACTCTACTTGCTCTTGACCATGTAAAGGGGTTCGGCTGGCAAAGGCCTCCTATCTACGAGGCCCTCACCAGCTGCCCATATCTCAGACCAAGTGCCCGTTATTTCCTTTAATCTCTCCCTAAACTGGAATGTATTTGAAATCAGACACCACAGTTTCCTTCTTTGTTGTCCCCCAGAACCTAACCCAGTGCCTGGCACATAATCAACTTTTAATAACTGATGAAGAAAGGAAGAGAAGGAGGGAGAGAGTACATCAAACTGTGAGTTTATAACTTCAGCCTCACCACCTATACCTGTGTGAGTATGTAAAGAGCCTACAGAGAACAAATAGTATCAGAAGTGAAATAGCTCAGTAATGTCTACTGAGCACCTACTATGCAACCATAAAGATATGTAACCTAAATCTAATGAAATGGGGTAAAGAGACACGGACAATACGAGTCGCATAATGGGAGAAGATCCTCAGTGGAAGTCCATTTCTCGCCCACTGTTTACTCCTGAAATTTGTCCTATTTTCAGGATGTCCCAAATATCTTCTTTATGATGATTTTAGATTAGAAATTTGTTGCCTTGCGAGAAGAGGTTGCAGTGTGCAGTATGGATGCCAAAGGTAACAACTCAACAGAGCCAGTATCGAAAACTGAGCACCTACTGTATATAAAACACTGTACAGTGTGAGATAGGAGGAGATGCTTGTGACACAGACTAGGACCTCACAGACCTTCCCTTATAATGGGGAAGGAATATAAAGTGAAATTTAACAGTAATATTAGGGAAAATCTGCATGAAATACCAGCTGAAACCAAGATTCACTGAGAAGTTACCATCACTCAGTCCCACCCACCAAAATCTTTCTGAACTTCTCCTTCTCCCAACCCCACCACGGGTCAGTATCACCCACCACTGCCTCTAGAACACCCAGACAAGCTGAGACAAAATTATCAGCACCCTTTTGCCCCAAGGCATGAGTCTTACCTTTGCCTCTTCCTTTCTTCCCCATTCCCAGTCCTGGATCCCATCAAAACAGACTCCAAACAAGCCCTCAGTATCATATTATTCAAAAGATGGAGTGCTCTGATCCAGAGATGTGTGCCAGTGTCAGAAATGGAGCATGACTCTGAGTGCCCAGTAAGATGATTCATTTCTCCAAAGGTAGAAGAGAATATACCAATTCTCATTTGGGACAGAGACCTACACGGATTTTAAGAAAAGCTGACCTTTAAGTAAGTATTAAACTAGCAATCTTTCTGACGTCAGCACAAAAATAAAACTATTACCACAGTATTGTCTTTGGCCTTTCTATTTATTTCTTGGACAAGGGCTTATTTCCCTCAAGAATAAAATTAATTTCCTCAGGAAATGAAAATTAACAACTCCTACGAAGAAGCACTGTCTTCATTTATGAGCTTTTATGAGCCAGAGGGGAGTAACTTTTCATTTGTAGGGCTTAGAGGTAAATGGCTGATTAAAACAACCGTAATTACCATTTCAGAAAGTTAAGAATTTATAGGGAAAGGCACTGGATTTAAAGTTAGGAGACCAGAGTCTTCATCTTTTGCTCTGCCTTCGTTTGCTGTGTAGCCAGGGAAGACATTCCTCTCTCCCAGACACATTTTCCTCATCTGCAAAACTGACCATCCAGGCTACCCAGAGATGCTGTGGTCAGGCAACGGTTCTAGCTATGGTCACTAACAGCCACCATCAACCCTCACCTGGCCCACTTCTTGAAACTGGTTTTTCTGCTTCTACTCTACTAAGCAACTGCAATCCAATCTCAACAGGGCAGCCAATGATCTTTTAAAAAGACAAGTTGCCCCTGTCATTCCTTTACTTAATATTTTTAATGCCTTCTATGGACAAAGTCCAAAATCCTTAAAATGTCCTACCAGGTCATGACCTGGTAGCCCCCCGTCTCCTCTTGTTTTTCCATATACCCTATCAAACTGCACTTCTATTGATTGCATTTCCTCCCATAGTTGATGCTCTCTGCTACCTGCACGCATGCTATTCTCTCTGGCAGGAGTGTCCTTCCTACCTCACCATCCTGACCCATTCCTCCTCCCCTGTATATTCTCCTCATCTACATCAGGGGTTGGCAAATCTGGCCCACCACCTGTTTTTGTACAGACTGCAAGTGTAGGATGATTTTTACATTTTTTAGTGGTTGAAAAAACCACAAAATAATAGTAATATTTCATGACATGAGAAAATTATGACATTCAAATATCAGTGTCCATAAATAAAGTTTTATTGGAACACAACCACCCTCATTTGTTTTTGTATTTTTTATGGCTTCTCTAGCATTACAACAACAGAGCTGAGTAGTTGTGCCAGAGATAGTGTAGCCCAAAGGCTAAAATATTTACTTTCTGGTCTTCTACAGAAAGAGTTTGCCAACCCTACCTATAGAGTCATGGTAGTGGTTGGTGGTGGGGGAGGGGGCAGATCTGAGCTTCAGTTTTCCCATCAGTAAAATGAATATGATTTTAGCACCTGCTTCATGGAATTGCTTTAATGTTACATGAAATATAAATAGATTAACTATGATGTTGCAGGAAATATAAGTAGCCAGGACCCAGGTTAAGAACAATAACTAGTAGCCAGCAGTATGATTACTAGCTAAGAAAAGGGTAGCCTGAGATAGAAAAGCCTGGGCTTGTTTTTAGACATCACCAGCTCCCCTGTCAGCCAGCTCCTATCATATTCACCATGTAGTTAATCTATGGGCTCTAGACAAATGAATAAAATTATAATAAAAAATAACTTGAAGGCATTCATTTAGATTGTTTAAAAGTTACAATGAAAAACATATACACCACGGAATTCATGGATTTATCAAGTCAAAAATATGGCAATAATCTCTCTCTCGCTCTCTCTCTCTCTTTGTTTAAGGGAAATAAGATGAAATCTGGTTTCACCATTTCATTTTTATTGGAAATCAACATTACACACAATGTAATAAGCAGAGCAGAGGGAAGCACCAGGCTTTATCTAGTGTCAAAACAGATAACAGAAAATAGCAAAAAGTGCATAAAACAATGAAGAAAATGAAGCTGGGACAGTGTTTTCCATGTCCTGTCTAAGCAGGTGTCCCCACAGCTCTGATGCTCTCCACATCTGTGCACAGTGGTGACCCCCGTCAGTGGCAGCCCAGGCCCATGGGACCATCAGGTTTCCCTGCTCCTTTCTCAGGTCAGAAAGAAGCATTAACATCACCTCACCGGGCTGGCCAGGAACTAGCAAATAAAATATATCTGTGAAAGAAGTCAGCTATCAAAAAATATCAACCACTCACCTACCATACAGAAAGTGTTTCTTCATTCCTTCTTTTTCCCCCCTTATTCCATTCCTATTCATGAACCATTTAAGGATCAAAGGGTAATGAAAGTCACATGTGCCAAGGTCCTGAAAGTGGAAAGCCTGTCCTTTAAGAGAGGAGCAAAGACTTGACAAACGAATACCTGGAAACAAGAGTGAGTGAATAACAGGCTACCAGAGGTTCTCCAAGGAAGCAGAAGGAAATGCTCGACAACCTCTCCTGGAGCAGCCACTATTCTGGTAGCCTTCAAGGGCTTTTGTTTCTACCACTATTTCCTCTCAGTCCTTTAATTCTAAAGATAGGTTTGGAGGACAAAGCCTCTGGCGTCTCCTTTAAAGCAGTCACCTAACACCCTTGAAAAAGTCCATGAGGCAATATTTTTTTCATCCAAGTTTCAAATTAATCAGACGGGGCCATCAAATACACAATGACAAACAAGCAGAAGGCTGTAGTAAGGTGGTATTTTGTATAACGTCCATTACAGAAGACCGAGGTTGTCTTTCTGAATTTTGCAGAAACGTCTAAGCTGTCACTGTTTCACCATTTGGAAACAGCCAGCATGTCTGGGTAGCAGCCCTCACAGTCTCATATCCTCACCACACTGAGGAACATCTGGGTCTTAACAGGCAGGGAGGGAGAGGCGCCCAGCACAGGCTTACTCACGGGGGTGCTAAAGAGCAGGCAGCTGCTCTCTCCTGAAAACAGCAAACAGGAAATGCAGCGCTTGGAGGAGCCGCTGCTTTCTGAGCATCCCTTCCTCAGATTTTCTTAATGTTGGACTTCTTCATGATATCAGCATCATTAAAAATAACTTCATCCTGAGGAAACATCCTAACCAAGATGACTAGAGCAGCATTGAGAGACTGACTCTGGGTGGTAAACAAGTAATGTGATATACAGATGATGTATTACAGAATTGTACACCTGACACCTATGTAACTTTACTAACTTTACTAACCCCAATAAACTTTAATTACAGAGAGAGAGAGAGAGAGAGAGAGAGAGAGAGAGAGAGAGAGAGACTAATTGCTCTTTTGAGCAGCTGAAAGCACATTTGGCAACAACAACAATGAAAAATTATGACCACACCCCAAAGTCACACCTGAAAAGGAGGTTTACCAGTACATGGAACAGTTTAGGCGAGCCTGTAGAGGTAGAGGGGGCAAAGGTATCTTAAACCCCAAAAGAAAAGCTCGATTAGCAGGTACCAGACAATTTTCACAGCCATCTAAACATCACCCCTTCTCCTATCCACGTTCCCAACACTTTCATCCCTTCCTCCAACTGTCTAATCTTTCTTCTTCCAACCCAGGCTTCCACACCACTCTCTTTTCTTCTTGAAGACAGTTCAAGGAATTCTATCCATCTCCAGAATTTAGGGAGATGTCCTGAGACATGGAACCTTCCATGGAGTAAATAAAGGCTCTTCATCAGTATCACTGGTGGGTTATGATGGGTACACACATCAAGGAGGACATTTCTTTGGAATTGGATGAGCTTTATTTCCATGTTAAGGGGTAAATAACAGCAGATGAGTTTTCCAAGTGACTGCCACCTCAGTCACAGAATTAGCATATTAAAGAAAGATCTAAAAGATGCCCATAAACTCTGAATAATGAGCACACACAACTATACACACACACACACACTCACACACACACACTCACACACACACACACATACACACACACCAGCACAGCTAGAAGGAGTAGCCAGAAAGGCACTCCAGAAGCTATGAGCCAATGTCACAGGTCCCAAGACCCACAGTCACCAGCTTGTACAGAGGAAGACTTAATGACCCATTCAGATTTGAGATAAAAATTCCCAATTTGCAGTGTTTTGATCTCCCTTCTCTTCAATCTGCAAACTCCAAAGTTGGATATGCCACCCAGAACACCAACCTCTCTATTCTGGCATAGGCCATAAAGGCCCCTTTACCTGTTCTTATGTCTTTCTTTCTCCTATTCCTTATTCCCAGGAACAACTGTCCCTAAAGTAACACAGAGAAGTCACCTAGATGATCTGTCACCCATTTTCTCTCTAGCAAAGGCTTCTGAGAAACCAAAGGTAAAGTCCCACCAGGCCACACTCTGGTGGATGAGAAGCCAAGTTCAGAACTCCAGAATCACAACTTTAGAAGCTTAATTCCTTTGTTGCATGAAAACGTGACCACGTACCCGAATCAGAACTGATGGAGTACCCAGCTTACCTACATCTAGGTGTGTAGGACCACACAGAGATTAAATGAGAGACTGCAAGGTGATGAGTCGGGCTCATGATTTGGTCAGAGTCAATTGGATTTTTCTAAAGCATTATACAGCAACATATCCCAGCAAAGAACCATAGTTGATACTCTGAAATCAGAGTCTCTGCAGTGTCCTCCTAGGGCTGTGCTTAAAAAGCACTGACATGGTCTCTTCCCCAACTTACTTCTTCTTTTTATAAATTCTGTGCAAACCACCACCATGTACTTGCACTTGTCACTGTAATCCTCAGGTTTGCAGATTCCTTTTCAGTGAATCCATTTTAAGTCAGCAACTCCTTTCACAGGGTGTAGACTTTTATTTCCTCCAAACAAAGAGGTCATGTTTCTAGGACCCTAGAGGCTTCTCCTCCTCTTTTGACCTGAGTATGCATCTTACTTTTGAAGTCTGACACTCTGGCTATACACACACTGGGTTCCTTCTCCCTTCTCCAATGGACATACTTCCCAAATTTCTCTACACTACCAAGTTTAATGCAATTCCTTGATATTTCCTAGAAGGTACTTATTTATTCAGATCTCAATAAATAAGCCAGCTGTCAGACTTGACAGCTGTCTGAGAAATTCTGGGTACATTTTCCTGTCTATTGCCACTTCACTATACATCAGCAATTTGTTTCTAGGTGCAAAAAATGTGACAAGAAGTGTTCCCAAGCCTGAAGATTTCCTCTGTCTTAAAGTCCGAATCAATGCCAATAGAAGGACAACTTCCAAAACCAGAAAAAATACTTAATATTTTGCAGAGCTAGATATTTAGCCAAAACCTGAAATGAGAGGCTGAATTAATGAGTAGGTGTTCTTCTCCTCCACTTTGAATTTGTGTCACAATAAGAATGAGTTTAGACTCCTAAATCCGCTTCCTCCAGTTATGCCCTGGGCACCTACATAGTAACGAACAGGTAGAAAGTAATTTTTACTTAGCGCTTCCTGGCTCTGTGTACTCCCTGGTTCAGTGCAGTAAATGCTTACTGCATTAACTAAGTGCTGGGACACAATGTCCTTGAGCCATTTGGAGATATTTGCAGACAGTAACGGATCTTTGCAATACACCATAGTACAGGCTATCATAGGACTACACAGACCAGTCCTCTAGTGGTCATCTCTCTCCTCCTGCCTCTCTTCTGTAAGCACCAGCTAGACTCGGCCTCCCCTGCTTGCTCATTGGTGTATTTCCAGAAACCCAGACAAGGTCTGGCTCATAGCAGACATGCAATAAATACTTGTTTGTTGAATCAATTTCTCATGATGTGGAGAAGTCACAAAATTATCTTCTTTTACTCTTTTTCAACCCTGAACCTGAGAGCAGAGTTCTCCCATTCTAACAGAGATTTTAGTTGGACATCGTGAATAACATCATGCCCACACAGGGGAAAACAAAAACAAAAACCCTGAAAGAAACTGTCAAACCTCGTCTGAAAAGAATTTCTCAAGAAGCGATGAAGCATGGCTCTGAGATATGTTTGGGGATGGCAGGCACACTGCCCCCAGCCAGCACATCTCATCCCCAGCTTTGCAGATTTAGGAAACTGGGTTTCCACAGTCCTCCAGGGGTGAGAAAGTCTTTATGAGCTGAGTCACACTGACCAAACATAGGAGAATGATTCACAACTAGAGCATCAATTTGTTGAATTACAGGAAGGAATAAAATGGCCAGGAAGATCAGAGCACATGTCTTACATGGTCTGGAAAACAATATTTAAGATCAGAGGAGCAGCTGGTTAATGTAGAATCAGGGCAAAGGAGTTATGGAATACAATAAAACAGGGCTCTACTCTGCTACCCCACTACACTTGTTTGTCTTGTATCCCAACACGGATGTCCTGCTGCAGCCACAAAGCGAGGTCAGGCCCATGGTGGGGTTGGGATTTCCATCACAGAAATGTCGTAGGGCTAACTCCTCTCTTCTTCTGGACCTTGCTTTTCTTGATCTGGACTTCAAAAAATTCTAGGCATGATGAGGACTCCAGCTGAATCCCAAGTCGACCACTCTATTATAGTTACATTTTCTGGATTCCCAACACTGTCTATTTATTTTTGCTCTATTCCTGAGCCTTCAGGTAAAAGTATCTTTAAAAATGGTAGAGTCAAGTCAAGAACAAACTATCAAAAAGCAGTGCTTCAGTGAGGTATCAGGATGGCTATTATAAAAAATGAAACAAAATAATAAGTGGTAGCAAGGATGTAGACAAACTGGAACCCTTGTGTGTTGCTGGTGAGAATGTAAAATGGTACAGCTGCTATGAAAGACAGTACTGCAGTTCCTCAAAAATGTAAACATGGAATACCTTATGTTCCAGCAATTCCACTTCTGGATATATACCCCAAAGAATTGAAAGCAGAGTCTCCAATAGACATTTGTACAACGGTATCTACGGCAGCACTATTGACAATAGCCAAAAGGTGGAAGCAATTCAAAGGTACATTGGCAAATGAATGGATAAACAAAATGTGGTATGTATGTGCAATGGAATATTATTCAGCCTTAAAAAGGGAGGAAATTCTAATATATGTTACAACATGGATGAACCTTCAAAACATTTTGCTAAGTGAAATAAGCCAGGCATGCAAGGACAAATATTACATGATTCCACTTATATGAGATGCCTGGACTATTCAAATTCATAGAAACAGAAAGTAAAATGGTGGTTGCCAAGGGCTGGGAGAAGGAGGGAATGGAGAATTATTGTTTAATGGATACAGAGTTTCAGTTGGTATGATAAAAAAGTTCTGGACATGGATAGTGGTGATGGTTGCACAACTAGGTGAATGTACTTAATGCCACTGAGTCGTACACTTAAAAAATGATAAATTTTATGTTACGGATATTTTACCAAAATTGAAAAAGCTCTAAATTTTTTTTAAATAAGAAAAAATAAAAATCAGTACTTCCTGACCAACGTACTTGGGGGGAGGGTAATTGAGAGCTCCCCAAAGCCAAAGATGGTGCTGGCACATCCTGGCACCCCTCCCCATGTGGGTCCTTCTTCCATGACCAACCTTCAAAGATCCAGCTTTGCTCTTTTCAAGAGCTTGTGGTGATTCCTTTCCATGTAAAAGGAATACTCACTCTGTCTGGGCGGTAAGGAATCACTTTTTAGAAACCAGGGAGAACCCTGGACGGCTGGGAGAACATCTGTGCTGAGCCAGCCAGGGTCCTCACACCCTGACTAGTCCTGAAAATACACTGCTTCCCAAACTCTCCTTTTAACAAGCTTCACTTTCTGTTGTCCCTGTCATTAGTTCACTTCATTGCAGCAGAAATTCATTACAAGTGATCATTCCAAAATGTCCAGAGCCTTCTTGTGGATTACATTGAGTTAGGTGCTTCCTGATGACAGAGAGGAAACAAATCTTACAAATCTTAATCTTACAAAACTGGCTCCAGTCTCTGGGGAATGTCTTCTGGAGACCAGCTAGAATCCATGGACCTAGAAAACAAACAGCATTGCTGACATTTTTATTTTGCCAAATAAGGACATTTTTCTAAAACGACTATCATTAACAATTATCATTTTTTAGACAAAATGTCATGTTAAGCACCCTCCAAGTTGGGGAGATAGAATGTCATAATATAGGCAGTTGTCTGGAAGAAAAGAGAGTAGCACTCTGACGTCAATATTGTCATTGCAGGCCGATACTTCCACATAGGTCTGCATTACCTTGCCTCTGTCAACTGCTTTCACACGACAGCTGCCAGAAATGGTATACACATCATTCTCTCTGATAACAAAGGGAAAGGACTGAAAGGGATGTAGTGAAATTCCCTTCCAGATCTACGACTCTAACTTAATAAAATACCAAGTTGCTTTCTACTTTTATTACAAACTCAGTGGTGTGAGTCTATTTGTAAAAAATTTGTGTGTGAGTGTGTGTGTGAGTGTGTGTGTGGTGCAATATGGACAGTGTGTCCCCAAAAGTCATATGTTGAAGTCCTAATCCCCAGTACCTCAGAATATGACTCTATTTGGAAACAGGTCTTTAAAGATGTAATTAAGTTAAAATGAGGTCATTAGGGTGCGCCCTAATCCAATCGGAATGGTGTCCTTATAGGAAGAGGCGATGAGGAACTAGAGAGAGACACCAGGGTCACTTGTGCACAGCAGGACAACCAGGTGAAGAGACAGCAAGAGGATGGCCATCTGCAAGCCAAGGAGAGAGCCCTGGAACAGATCTTCACCTTTGACCCTCAGAGGAAACCAACTCTGCTCACTCCTTGATCGCAGACTTCCAGTCTCCAGAACAATGAGAAAATAAGTTTCTGTTGCTTAACCCACTCATTCTTTGGTATTTTATTATGACAGCCCTGGGAAACTAATACAACTGCTGAAATTAATTTTTAAACAACAATGTTCTCTTTAATAAATTAGTTATATAAACTGTCCAAGAAAGTCCATTAAAAATGACTTACTTTATGCCAATGACTCTTACTGTAACTAAACAATATATATATATATATATATATATATATATATATATATATATATATATATATATATATATATATATATATATTTTTTTTTTTGGTAAGGAAAACTTGTTCTCAAAATGCCACTAATCTATTCCAGTATATGCCCCCTTCAGCAAATACATTTATTACATTCTCATCAACATATCCTTCAAGAAGAAAGAACACTAGTTTTGAACATGCTAAAATTAGGAAGAGTCAGTTCAGCCCCACCAAATATTCTGAACACGATGAGCTTGACTATGAAAGATTTATTAGAGGTTGAAAAGTCAAAGCCTGTACCCTCAAAGAATTCAGGCTTGTATTTGGAACCATCCTCTCCCCGCCTTGAACTTGACACACTCAAATACACACACGTGTGCGCACTAAGGAGCAACACAAAAGCCTGATGACATGAAAGGGAGGGTTCATTGTGGCATAGGAAACTGGAAGGGGCCCTCCAAGATGGTCCTCTGAGACCTTCCCACTCTATTCCACTTGCCAGTCTGGACTGCCCTCTCCAGATTCCTGTCTACCTGTGAGGGTAGGGCGCAGTCACCATACAGAGACCCACCCAACTATTCAGCCCACAAGGATTCTGTCCCTTCTTTCAAACTGTGTCACATGGATTACTTGAAACTCTCATTTTAATAAGGAGAGAGTATAAATCAGACTCCCTTAAGGATCAGACTTTGCCTCTCACTGAACCTTCTCAGAAGTTTACAAGCTGCTATTATAAAACATCATAGCCCAGTGAATTAGCGTTTTAATGATACTAGGGAAACATCCACCCTTTCCATTTTAATTAGTGGAGTTTTTCTGAAACGCTTGGCACAATAAGACTCAGGAGAGTGAGACTGGCAGCCTCTTGGATCACCCAGAGGATGAGTTGGCAAACCAGCCGACTTTGTAGTTACTGCTCATGGGCTCTGTCTCCAAGCAGCACACACTGTTCTTTATAGCCCTGAGTGGAATCATTCTTTTGACAACCAAGAAAAAAGGAGAAAAACTGGGAATTTCCACTGCTGTTCTACAGAAAAGGAAATTTAAACCAAGGCAGTGATTTATTTAAGAGCCGGAAACAGAGCAGCAGGAAAGTTACACTTTCTAATGATTATCTTATCCTTCTAGGTCTGGGATTTTTAAACTAGGGAGTGTGTCTGTTCTAGTTTCTCCACCTCCCCTACCCACTGGCACCTTAGTACGAGTCCTGAAAACCAGAGCTTGGTAGAGCCAGGGCGGCCACGCTCCAGGCACCCGGGAACCTCCTCAGCGTGCATGGAGGAGTCTGCCAGAAGAGAGCCAGACAGGGCCTTGTAAAGCGAGGGGCACAAAGCAGGTTTCCCTGTCTGCTTGCCTGAGACGGAGGAGGCCAAACAAACCTCACAGCCTCGAGCATACCTGATGCGTCTTCCTGGAGCACCACTTTTAAGAGAAGACTCAGAGGACTATTTTTATATTAAGTAAGGACAGATATGTTACAGAATAAACTGCAAATATCAAATGAATGTTTAAGATAATCATACACCTTTTTCTGAAAGCCTTGGCCTCTGCTTCAGACTCCCAGAAATAGACGTTCACGCTCTTCTCCTGTGGAGGTAATTTAGTGGAAATTTTAAAGACTTTCTAGTAGGAATATATGTAGGTTTACATGACAGTTAACAGATCTTCATCTTAAATTTCTCTCTCTCTCTCTCTCTCTCTCTCTCTCTCTCTCTCTCTCTCTCTCTCTCTCTCTTTTTCCACAAGATAGAATTATATTTTCTGGGAAAATCTACACATGGGTTTATAGAAAAGCCGGTGACATTTACAAGCACACATCCTCACCCACCTCCTAATTTTTCTTGCTACTTTAACAACCAGTCGGCTTTATCACCCAGAGCCAATCTGCAAGCAGCTGCTCCCTCCGCCTGTCCCACCTTTGTCTTTAACTGTCCCTTTTACTGTTCCCGAGGATATACATCAGGAAAACAAGTGCACCTTTGAAGAGAATCATTATTTGAAGCTTATAAATCATTTTCACTTGAAGGGCTATGAAACTTAATAATGTTCTCTAATCAGGCAAAAATTACATAGATCTTGGTAACACAAATACAAACAGTAATTAAACCCCGACTTTAACATCCTGAATTTTAGCATCTCATAGATTCGGAATTTGTACTTTTTTACTTCACATTTCAGCAGCACCATAATGGATTGAAGAATGACATTTGCAAGAAGAAGGAGAAGGAGGAGCAGGAAGAGGAGGAGGAGGAGGAGGAGGAGGACGAGGAGGAGGAGGAGAAGAAGAAGAAGAAGAAGAAGAAGAAGAAGAAGAAGAAGAAGAAGAAGAAGAAGAAGAAGAAGAAGAAGAAGAAGAAGAAGAAGAAGAAGGAGAAAGGAAAAGCAAAAAAGAAACATACTTTCCCTTCTTTCTGATAAGACTAAGCACTTTTCATAGTTCAGTCCAGGAAAAATATCAGTTTGCACCTTGAAAGAAGCTAAAAATAATATGACAATCCTGTCTAAAAGTTGGTCTCCAAAATAATAAAACCTTGAATAAGTCCCATCAGCCTGGATTCCCTAACCAAAACAAAAAAAAGCAATGTTTCCCCTGATTGTATGCTATGGGAATGTCTGAAGATAAGTCATGAGCTTGGGGAATGTGATAATCATGTGAGAAAGTTTTCAACTAAGAACAACAGACTAACATGCACTTGATTTTATGGGGTATTTTCTTTCAAGTAGTGATTGTGTTTTTATCTGATGAGCCTGGCTTCTGAAGCCTGACTCCCTCGCATTCTCATCAAGTCAACACTTCCTTTCCTTTTCTGAATGCTCCTACCTCTAATTCTTCCACTGTCTCAAGTACAGGTAATATCAAGCAAACGGACTGCTACTCTTTACTATTTCAATCGAATCATATATAACCCATATACTGAACTAGCACAACTTGTGGGATTTAACCAAATTTTACTTTTCTCTTCCACTACCCCTTAAAATGCATTCAGTGGATTCATCCTCCCTGCCCTCAGATGAACATTTGAGCAGGTCCCATGATTTTTCTGCTCAAGCATCCCCTTCAAAGTCCCAGAAGAATGAAAATGTGTAGTTTGGAAATAAAAGAACTCCAACCTGGATATAACACTAAATCTCCTGTCCTATGCCAGCTTGGTCCCACTGCACATTTGTCTCCTGCAGGGGTTGGGAGACAGTTTACTTCTTTTCTCTTTCTCCACCTGATGCCCAACTGCTAAACAGTCTGTCACCCCACCGAGATGAAAGCAAGAGGATGGGTCTGTGTTAATTGTCTTCACAGACTCTATTTATGGGTGCTTTACTGATACTCCTTTTCTTTCCTTCAACTGACTGCTCACTCCTATCTTAGCCTTTGGATTTCTGGAAACTCCAGCTGCTGGAGTGTCCTCACCCTTGTGATGAACTTAGAGGGGCCCTGGGCCAGCCCTGTCTCCCACATGGTTTTACCTGGTCCTTAGGATAGCCGCAGGCATCCTTTTTCCTGACAAACTCTGGGAAAGTGGGGGGCCCTGCTGCCCAGGACACATGAGTCCCCAATGCAGGAAACACATATACAGCTCAACTTGTGGTCTCACAAAAGACCCCCACCCACACGAGACTTGGGACAAAAGATGTGACAATAGATCCCTTCGAAGAAATGTCATTAACAAAGTCTCTGCTCTCAGATGCTTTGTTCTTCTTTATTCTTGAAGTGACCAATGGTTTGGGAGTTATGGAAAAGTTCCCAAATATCTACATTGAAATTTCTTCTCGGTGGTCTGGCACTTTTCTTTGGAATTTCACATAACTTGGATGTGTATCTCAGTCAAAACTTTGATCTTTGATTTAGTACCCTATTTTTTATACACACATAAAATTTCCAATTATTGTTAAAATTCATTTTGCTCTTATATATCTAATAAAATTGAGGAATTTGAGCATTGAAAGGGGCACTCAGACACATAAAATTCAACACCTCCTCCTACAGCACAGAATCCTCACCTCAGTCCTTAAAAAAAGATCACCCAGCTTCAGCTTGATCTGCCTCTAGGAACAAACCTACTTCCTCTTCCTCAGATGTCTGAAGACTGGCCTTATAACTGGCCAATGTTCCTATTTGCCAAGTTAAATGCTTCCTATTCCTCATATGGTCTGGTATTTAGACTCATGTCGTTCAGGTCACCTTCCCCTGGATACCCTGAAGTTGGTCCCTGTCCTCTATAAAGGGGCCACCCAGAATCAGTCACTGAGTGGACCAAGGCTCCTTTGATACAAATGCCACAGGTTGAGGGCAGATAATAGTGATTATGTGCTCAGGTTCTAATCTTAACTCTACTGCTTATTGGTTATATAATCTTGGGAAAATTACTTAATCCCTCTGTGCCTCAGCCTTTTCATCTGATAAATAGGAACGGTGATAATTATATTCCCTACTCATGGGGTTGTTACAGGGATTGAGATAAAGTTGTGAAACATGCATAACCATGTCTGGCATATAATGAGCTCCACATAAGTGTCGATTTAAATAGTCCTGTCCTTATCAGTACAACCCAAGTCTGCTATGTAGAAGCTAGTTCACACTATGTTTCATTCAGAACTTGGTGGGCTATCGAAACCCCCAGGTTTCTTCTCTCACGTGAAGTGAAGTACTGCTCAGAGAGGCCACTCCACCTTTTACTTTTTAAATTGACTCTTGGAACATAAATGCGGAACTAGACCTTCAAGCCTACTGTGAGCTCCGCATTCCACTACTAGCATTTCTTGTCCAATTAAAATGGGTCTTGTAGAGTATCCTCCCAGATTTGTGGTTGCTATAATTCTGATAAATTTCCCCTCTGTCTTTTTGCTGATGAGGGATACCAAGGAAGACCAGGGACAGAGCCTTGTTGTCTGTCCACTCTTCCCCTGCCTTAGGGACAGTATAAGACTTCATCAGATGCCTCTGCAAAGGAAGGACAGGCTTTAGATTGCCCAGGATGGGGAGGGGGTCAGGGACTGAATTCTTTGTAGGTCCCTAACTGTGGAACCTCCGTTTGTAAAATATAAATAACAACAGCCACTAGCTGTGAGCCAAGTTGCTGTCACACCAAGACATTAAAAGGTCAAACATAAAGGATTCAGAGATGAATTCTGATTGGCAAACTACCTCAACATCTGGGGACCTAGAAAGATGGGGAGGAGGAAGGCTACATTTTCCAGAATGTGGTGATGAAATAATTTGCAAGGTAAAAGAAGGTGACTCCCATTGTGAGCAAAGTGGGGTTAGCCTGGAAGGACCAAAGGGGGCAGCCAGGGAGAGGTATGCATGCCCAAGCAGAGGCAGCAGGATAAACAATGCAAAACAACACATACACACCACAAAACAATACGTAGCCTTGCACATACAATACACTCTGATATTTTCTCTTCCCCTCTATTGATTTTATGTTTTGAAAATGCTGATGCCACTCACTACACTGATATCATTACCCTAACGCGTCATAAACCACATTTGAAAAACAATGGATATGGCATGCCCCAATGTACAGACCGCTAGAAAAGAGATAAAAAGTTAGTTTGCCACAAATTGTCTTCATAAATTCTTTCTGAGGTGATCTTGCGCTATCTTCTTTAAGAATTTATTTTGGAATGCTGCCTGGATTTAAGGTTTCCTTCCTTTGAAGTCTCCTGGCTCTGCTCTCATCTCTCAAGCCTGCTCAAAGGTTATTGTGAACGCGTTCCCGCTCTAGGATGCCTGTTACATGGGTCTTGAACAAGACAGCTCAGTGCCAGGCTTCAAGACTCTCTTAAAGGGGTTTGGGCTGGTCTTTCCCTTTTGAAAAGAAAGAAACAGACTAGGAGCAACCCTGTCTTCTGTCACCTGTTAATATCTTCTGTAAACCTGAATTATGTTGCTGATCAGAAGAAAACTCCCTGTTGTGGGCACCCCAGCTCCTGGCGGCCTTTTGCCTTCTGGACCTTATCCTTTCAGGCCCCGGCCACTGTCCTTCTGTGTTCTTTTAAATGCACCCTACCTGATGTGTCTAAGGGACACAAGCCGCACAGTCCTAGTTTCTAGACCGCTACTCCCCACTATTAACTGGGGGATTCAGCTGGAAAACTTATTAGCTCAACTTAATTTTCTTCATGAGTAAACTAGAAATACTACCACTTACCTTTGAGGTTTTCTTAAGAATTAAGTTATATTTGGGAGTTCCCTTCTCTTCCCTGGAGTAGCACGGATGCTTTTCCCCAAGCTTCCTTTGCTTTCAGAACACCATTGAGTATTACGTTGCCGTCAGATTAAATCCAGGATAATATCAGATTCCTCACGTCACCGAAACCGCTGTGGAAACCACAGAACCTCAAAACAAGTTTCTAAAGAGGTGACTCTCTTTGTCTTCCTTAATTAATTGCCCAGAAAGGATGGAGAAGGGAGAAAAGCAAACCCAGTATTTCCCTCTAATCAGTAAAATGACCTGTGGGCAGGCTCCCCAGTGGAAACAAAATGAATTCATTGTCAAGCAGGGTTCATTTTGAGAATCCTGCCACTGCAGGGCCACGAATCCCAGGCCAGAGGACCGTGCATTTCGCCTGGACTGGCAGGGACCCCGCACCTAGGTCTCCCAGGTGCAGGACACAAAGGTGGCAAGCAGGCAGGGGGTGGAAAGTTTCTCACCTTCCGGAGAAGGTGTGACTCGGCCCCTCCTAAGCAGCGAGACAGAAACACACTCAAACCCCCAAGCGCCGCTGCTTCCAGCCTTTCCCAACGCCCTCCAGCGGGAAACTCACATCACCCGGCTGCTGCGAAGAAGGTTTTAAACTTGGGTGCTTTCCATGGATCCCCCACTCTTACCCTGGGCACCCTCAAACCCCAGTCCTCCCCTCCTCCCACCCAAAACCCCAAACTGAAACCCACCCCAAACCCAATCGAACCCAACTGCCTTCTCCGGAGCCTCACGCACCCCCGCACCTCGCACCCCAGCTTTGCGCATCCCAGGGCGCCCCCTCCCGCCCCTGGGTACCGGATGGTGCGCCCCAGTCCTCCGGCGCCGCTGCTCCGAGGTGCGCGAGCACTGCGGGCGCTGCCTCCTCCAGCCGCCCGGGGCGGGCCAGCCGCTCCCGGCGTTGCGGGGCGCTGGGCGGAGACGCGCGCTCCCGACCGGAGGCGGTGCGGGGTGCGGGGGCCGCGTCCCCAGCTCCAGGGCGCCAAGACCAAGAGGAGCTGAGCTTTGTAGAACACTCTTCTGTGAACGCTGCCCCTCTCCCGTAGTCTGGATAAGCCCCTGTCGCGAGGAAAGGTAACAGGAATCTGAGGATATTCTTTACACTCTTCCACCCTAAACTCTGCAGTGGGCCCCTCAGGCCAACTTAATTCAGGAGCGAGTGGGGCAGTATGAATGAGATTTATGAGAAATCCTTAGCTTTGGGTTCAAGTTCAGTCAAGTCGGAGCCTCGATCATGAGCTACTTAAATTACTGCCTCCATATTAGCACCACCTCCTGCTGCCTGGCAGGTACAGTTATCAACAACAATCAAATGCCCCCCCTAAACAGGACCTCCAAAGGATACGACGGGCCAGAAGTAGTTTCAAGGTAGCAGACGTGGCTCACTCCTCGGCTTCCAGGAAATGTTTATTGAGGCCACAGTCCATGCCGGGCAGATCTGGGTGCTAGGGATATGGCCCCCTGGGGTTTACATTCTAGTGAAGAGACAGGCAACAAACATAGGTGAAACACAGTGTGCGCAACAGCAGTAAGTGCTGTAGAGAAAAATAACTCAGGCAGCGGGTAGAGAATGCGGATGGTGGGGTGAAATTTTAAATCAGGTGGTCAGAGGTGGCCTCCCAGTGATGATGGCTTTTGAGTAAAGCACTGAGGATACCAGAGCAAGTCATACCGGTATCTGGGGAGAAAGTGTCCCCTGCCCTGATGTTCTTTATTGGATGGGTCATTTCTTTTACAACTCACAGGCAGTACTATTACCATTTCCATTTCACAGATGAGAAAACTGTAATTTAAAGATGTTGAATGAACTGCCCAAGGTCACATGTTAGTAAATGGAAAACACTAGTTTAGTCAGTGAGGGAAATACTGCAGTGGGGGAAATGCAGCATAAACAGCACCCACGCTGGCTGGCAGTGGTGTGATTAACTCAAACTCCTGATACCAGAAAAGGATTCCTGGAAGTGACATTGGATTCATTGATTTAAAATAACAATAATAAAAAAAAAATTTAAAAGCTCGTTTCATTATTACACATAAAATAAAATATTTTGCAAACCATCTTTACAGCTGTGTGTATATATCTCAGCCTCACCAGTTGAATTCTAGATGACATAATTTCACAATCTGTGATTGGACTCATCAGTCCTTCCCTAATTCTCCACATTGATTTAAGTTGTACATTCCTGTTCATGGGAATGTAATCATCACCCATGCAGTAGAGCCTATACCATGTGGGCAGGGCATGGGGAAGCTGGTGAGAGAGCAGTCACAGAATGACTGAAAAGATTGAAATCTTGCCATTTCAGACAACACAGATGAATCTAAAGGTTATTATGCTCAGAGAAATAATCAGAGAAAGACAAATACCATAGGATTTCACTCATATATGGAGTCTAAAAAGAAAAAAGAAACCAAAATAAATGAATAAACAACACAAAATAGAAACAGACCCATAGATAGAGAAAACAAGTTGATGGTTACCAAAGGGGAGGAGGTGGGACATGGGAATTAGAGCAGAGCAACAGACCTGCGGCTGTTCAAAGTCAGCAGTGCAAACAGGCTAGTCTTTGCCATAACTATCAGAATCAGATGGCCCTTTGGGGGCACAGTGCCAATAGCTCTTGAGGCAGAGAACAAGAGCATCTTGTACTATGGGGAAAAGGCTCAGAGGCTGAAACTGCAGCACCAAGGGGAGCAACATCATCAATAGGATGGCAGAGCTCCCATTTCTCTCCTGGTTATCTTAGCCTCTCTATGGCTGCGTCCATTTCCTTTGTCCTTTCACCAGTGCCAGAAACATCTTCCTATCTTCTTTTCAAGATTCCTCTCAAATGTCACTTCTTCCAGGAAGCCTTCCTTACTGCCCCAGGTACAAATGAACTCTTACTCTAAAATCTGATACCTCTCTTATGGCACCTGTTATTTTAGAGTTTAACTCTAAAACGGGCTTGTCCTATTCAGCTTTATATTTGATTTCTCTATACCAGTGGACATTTAATAAGTATTTTTTTTGTTAACAACTTAATTTTGTCTTTTTCATTCCAAAATACCTTTGAAGTTCACAGAAATTTAGTGATTGAACTTAGTTATATGTAGCTACAGTCGTTGCTTGTCAAATATAAATTGACAACAGTTTACTTTGAAGTAAATTTTACTTGCCCCATTCCGAAATTGGAAAGGTGAAGTTTAAGAGTAATTTCCCCAAGGTCACAATACTAGTCAATGATAGAGGCAAGATTTAAACCCAGGACTGTTTGACTCCAAAATGCATGCTCCTCACCACAACCTCATGCTGTTCCTCATTCAATCATTCATTCATGCAGGCATTCATCTGAGTTTTCAAAAAATAGTTACATTGATCGTATTCAGCTCTACACCAGCCATTGTGAAAATAGCAATGGTTAAAATACAGTTCTTGGGGGATTGGAGGAAGGTGGTCAAAGGTACAAACTTTCAGTTATAAGATAGTAAGTTCTAGGGATGTAATGTACAACATGATGACTGTAACTAACACCACTGTGGGGTATAGGAAAGTTGTTAAGAGAGTAAATCCTGAGTTCTCATCACAAGGAAAAAACATTTTTTTTCTTTTTCCTTTTATTGTATCTATATGCAATGATGGATGCTAACTAAATTTACTGTGGTAATCACCTTACAGTATATGTAAGTCATACCATTATGCCATACACCTTACATTTTAAAGTGATACATGTCAATTATATCTCAATAAAACTGGGAAAAACCCACAGTTCTTGTCCTCAAAGCTACTTGCAATCTAGTAAAAGAGACAGATAAGTGAGAAAATATTCAGACTTCAGTGTTACACATCTTATAAAAGAGATGAATAAATGCCCTAAGAAACCCTTTGTTTTTCATTAGGTGATGGGAAAGTAGGAAATAACACTAAGGATTTACTGAGAAGATGGAATATAATTTTAATTTTGAAGGAAATTATAGTAGTTTGTTATAATGATAATGAAGGATGGTAAATGGTGGGCAGAATAAAGATCATATGGGAAGATATGGAAGCATGAAAGAAAAGAAGTGCATTCAGAAAAGATTACAATAATTCAAGAGGGTTTCAGGATGCTGAAAGTGGTATTGAGAGGAGGCTGGAAAGGTAAGCAGAGTCAAACTACAAGGGGTCCATTAATTAGCTTCATGGAGTCCATTACCCCCTGAAAATGTATAAAATCATGGATGTCTATGAATGTGAACTTTTCACAGGAGAGGTTTGATAGCTTTAGTCAAATTTTCAAAGGTGCTGACTGACCCAGGGTCAGGAAGTGGGGAAGTAAGTTTTTCTTGCCACGTCCATTGCCCAACCCATGGGCCACAGGTAATCCCCAAGGGACTGCAATATCAGTCAGGATGCATTGGATACTTGGATGTGGGTACAAGGCTTGCCCCTGCCAAATCACCTCCAAATGTGCAGCCATGCTGCCACCGCTGGGCAAGGATGGCTGGATCCTGATCTTCCCAGCATCTGCACCTAGGTTCCCTTTAAGGGCAAAAGGAAGGGCTAGCTGGACAGCCGGCAGCCCAGGAATCAGGGAGCTGGCAACTGAGACCATGTCCCAGGGAGGCAGCAGAAAACAAAACCACAGTGAACCAAGACTCTAAGCCCTTAGTGCATGCTCCATTGTCCCACGACGCTTCACTTACTGTTGTGGGCTGAGCTGTGTCCCTCAAATTCTTATGTTGAATTTCTAACCCCTAGGATCTCACAATGTGACTATATTTAGAGACAGGGCCTTTAAAGAGGTAATTATGTTTAAATGAGGTCATATGGGTGAGTCCTAATCCAATCTGACAGGTATCCTTATAAGAAGAGACCAGGACACAGACACCAGAGGCTCTCATGCACAGAGGGAAAACCATGGGAGAAGGCAGCAAGAAGATGGTCATCTGCAAGCCAAGGAGAGAGCCCTGGAACAGATCCTTCTTTTACGGCCCTCAGAGGAAACCAACACTGCTGGGACCTTGATCTTGGACTTCCAGTCTCCAGAACTGTGAGAAAATAAATTTCTGTTGTTTAAGCTACCTACTCCTTGGTATTTTGTTATGGCAGCACTAGCAAACAGATTTACAAAACACAAATTCAAAATTCAAAAATAACATTTTAAAGAATTTCAATATGGTGACCACAGAGCATTCAATCTCAAATGAGGGCCCTCCTAAGCATGGAATCTTGTGCCACTGCACTTATCACATGCCCATGAAGCCAGGTCTTGAGCATTTGGGAATGGTGATCTGAAAACAACTTGAAATCCATTAGTGGATAGATGTGGTTGAAGCTGAGGGAATGGGTAAGAACATGAAGTGAAAAGAAAATAGAAGGGAAGGGAAGGGAAGTGAAGGGAAGGGAAGGGAAGGGAAGGGAAGGGAAGGGAAGGGAAGGGAAGGGAAGGGAAGGGAAGGGAAGGGAAGGGAAGGGAAAGAAAGGGAAGGGAAGGAAAGGCAAGAGAAGGCAAGGGAAGGCAAGGGAAGGGAAGGGAAAAAGAAGAAAGGGAAGGGAAGAGGGCTGACATTAGAAGCTTAGAACATGAACATGGAAGGAAGACACTAGAGAAATAGAAGGTGAACAAGAGAAGGTGGAACCTGATGGTGAAATGGGCAATGATGTCTAACGCCCAAGGTCATGCTTAAGAACCAAAGCCCCTTGGCCTTTGCATGGAGGTCATGTAGTGGGAACTGATGCCAGATTGCTGCTGGTTAATGAGTGAGGCTCTTATAGGCTATTCGTCTAAGGAGGCTGGGGAGGGGGCATATAGAGGGACTGCTGACATTTGTGCAAGACTATGAAGGCCCAGGGGATCAGGAGACTGAAATCTAGCCCATACTCTGTTGCCAAGTCCATATTAGCCTACAGGAAGGGCCAATGGCAGGTCTTCTAACAAAGGCACCAAATGTCCTAGCCTTGAATAATAGAGCTGTTGTTTATATATTTATTATCTGAGTCCCCTCACTAGCTCCATGAGAGCAGCAACTGTTCTGTCTTATCCGTTACCAGCTGTAGTATCTGGTACATAGTAGGCATAGTAACACATGTTGAATAAATGATTGGGCTGCAGAATTAAGGGAAAGGTTGTGTTTGTTTTGTTTTGTCTTTATTCATTTGTTTGTTTCAGATGAGAGTTAAACATGTTTATAGGTTGAGAGCAAGGACACAGAAGGAAGAGAGAAGTTGAAGACAGTTGAGAGAGGAAACAATTCATGAAATAAGATACTAGCAAATACATAAGAAAATAAATCAAGATAAATGCTGGAGGCAAAAATAAATTATCTGAATGATCCCTTGGGAAACTCAGTCATTTATTCATTCTATGGTGAGTACCTTGCTTTATTCTGGACCCCACCCAGGATGGGGAACTTTGGGGAAGGGGAGGATGGTTACATAAGAAAACGTAAGAGAGATGGCCTTCCAGTTGTACAAAGTGGCACCATCTAGTTAAGAAATTTCTCATGGAAAAATTTAAGCAACAGTGAAACACAGCAAGGGTGTTACCAATTGTGTGAGTAATAAAGAAAGATTTGGAAACAGAATCAACTGGGAAAAAACCTAGAAATATTAGAAAAATCTAATGCAGAGGATGGAGAGGAGATAGGTTAAGGAAGTAGAGGGTAAATCAGGGACTGTTAGTTCTGGCATGGCTTGCAGGCAGTGGGCTGGTTGGCAGCTTTCAGGTTCTGGAAGGCAGGAGTTCAGTGCTGGCCCAAGAACTGGAACAGCTCTATTTATTGTCCAGTTGGCTTGGATTCATGCCAATGGGCCCAGCAGAAAACAATAAAATATAGGCCTATCTCAGAGAAGGACGTATCCCTAATAGCTAATGTGTCTGGGTGAGGAAAACTTGGCACTGTTTCAGTGAGTTCAAAAATGAGGCAAAGATCAACTGAAGACAATGATGAGAAAGAAAAGTTGATATTGTCTTTACATGTTAAAATATATAATATGACACTGTTGCCTCTCTAGCGTGATTGTTTTCTTCAAAGAATATGGTAATCTATCATCCATCCAAATGTAAGGCAATCTCTCTCTCTCTCTCTCTCTCTCTCTCTCTCTCTCTCTCTCTCTCTCTCTCTCTCTCTCATACCGCACCATGCAAATTTATCCAAAGGAGCAGCCTAACTTGATACAATGAATCAGTTGCTCAATTAAGTTTCAGAAAACAAATAAGGTGAGTGTTCAGAAATCTGCTCTTCTAAGATGTGAGACGAACAGACTGCCGTCCATGTTCTAATTGGGAATCTCTCCCAAGTCATGAACGATAGAAGCTCTCCATCTATTTTCTTCGGTGATTTCAGAGTTGTCATCCTTTTCTATGTTACTCTTTGCATAAATTGAATATCATTGCCTTGTCTTGGCTTAATACCATTGCTCTTTTCAAATTAGTACAGTTACTCCTGAATAAATGGAGACTGCTTTCCATTGCCAACTGCTCCCGTTTGTTCCATGGAGCAAGCCCACACCAGGGAATGCCATATTTGTGCACACACAGCACCCTCCTCGTGGTATCCATTCCATTACCTCCCTTCCAATGCTCGAGTATTTGCTTAGAGCTTCCCTCTTGCGGTTAATTCTATTGTTCCTCTGGCAGAACTGCACAGACTTCCGCCCACAGAATATGGCACCCAGCAGACAAAACATCAAATGTATTTTAGTTCATGTTTGGCATTCAGTCAGGAAGATGGAGATGCCAGTCATTCTAAAATGTCAACGAGATTTCATTTTACACCATGAGAGAGAGAGAGAGAAAGAGCGACGCACAGTGTACCAGGGAGAAACCAGTCTCATGGCGGTAACTTGTAGCCTGGAGCGCTAATACACAAATATTTCTTTTCCTCAAAATCAAATTGTGCATTTGGGAGTGAATTTCTGGTGGCTTCTTATTTATTTACTATCACACAATAATGGGGAAGCTTCAGTGTGTTGGCTCTGGGTTCAATGACTCTGACAGCAAATGGAAAAGAGAGACTGGCTTGTCCTGGCTTCTCGCAACCTATTACTCCTTAAATTGCATCACAGCCACTATAAAGCATGCAGGAATTATGCCAGAATTGAAAAACATATCGACTCCAGCTCTGACATTGGAGGTCACAGACACATGAGTGTCCCGTGCAAATTCAAGCCTCTCTCCATCTGCATGCCTACCTACCAGTGAGGACAAGATGAGGTCTCGTTCCCCTGCGTCATTTTCCTATGGAGTCTACCTTCGTTCTACTTTTTTCTTCTGGTCCCTTTGCCTCAGGGGAGTTTTGTGCTCATCATCTTTACATGAAAGATTTAATTCTCTGGTTTCAGTTTACAACCAAGCTAGTGAACACAAGCTGACCCAGATGCAGTCCCCAAAATGCCACTGCTTACACAGGAGCCCACCGCCACCTGCCTTTACTGAATTCCTGCAGCCTCTTCAGCACGGCTCATCCAAACCTGTCCAGTATATTCCATATGCTCCTTCTTTTTCCCTCATCTCCCAGGAGCACCAGGCAGTCAGGCCACTGGTGAACTTACCTGGGGAAGGCTGCCTCTACCTATCAGTCATAGCCCTGTCTCCTTTGGCCCCCTTTCCCTCCAGCCTTCCTGGACAACTCACATTTACACACACACACACACATACACACACACACCATGCACACTTTCAGTGCACTGCAATCTTACAGTTATCTCAGAGTAGAAGCCAACAATCCTCAGAGCACATACTCCACGTCATGCCAAGGATTTTGTAGACATCACATTTAACCCTCACAGCAATCCTATGAATAGCCGTTGTAATTGTTTCCCCCATTTTACAGATGAGGAAACGAATGCTTAACAAGTGTAGGAATATACCCCTATATGCCGAAGGCATTTAGAATACTTCTGCCTTTCTTCAAATTCTCACTAATACTATTCCTAATATTTCCGACTCCACCCAGAGGCGTTTCTTTATTTTGTAGAAACTTGAGTCAATGTGAAGAAGATGAAGAATGAGGAGGAAGAGAAGGAGTAGGAGGAGGAAAAGGAAAACTGTATATGTGTATGTGTGTGTGTTTATCTGGGTATGTGTGTTTGTGTATAAAAGCACAGAAAGAAATGTTGAAATAAATTTTTATTATTTAAATTTTTAGTATTTTAAAAGTAGCATCAGCACTTTATAGAAAGCTGAAAAGAAGAAAAGAAAATGATCTATAACTTCACTGCCATAAAACTACCAATGATAGCATTTTGCATTTACTTTTAGACTGTTGTAAAACACAGCTGTTTACAACTATATTTACCTAGTTATCATATGGTACCTATAAATTTGTATGTTTTTTTCCACTTAATCCCACTATATTATAGGCATTTTCTAATTTGTTATATAATCTTTATAAACATCCACTGTTAATATCTGCAATATTTCATTGAATAGGTGCCACAATTTATTCAACTATCTCATTGTTGATAGACAGGGAGATGCCAGGTTTTTTTCTACTATAAGGTTTGCTGCAATGATATTTGAATTTATTTTATATAATGGTAGATGTGAAAAAATACACAGTGGTTATTCTCTTTGCTCTTGAATATTCATTTTACATTTGCAGACATTTTTCAGATGTTTACCAATAGCTGGTGCAAGCAATGTCCACCTTCGCAAGAGTCTGCATAAATAATAGCAGTCATACACTAGTGAGTTTTTGTTTAAAAATTCTAAATTTCTACTTATCTTATTAACAAAAAATGTAGTTTTAAGTGCCCTAAGTTTGTAAATGAGAAATCATTCAATTTAGCCTGGACACAAGAAATCTGAGGGCAGGGAGAGGTGATACTGTCTTTAAATATTTGAAGGTGGAGAAGCTGGGGGAGAATTGTTCTGTGGCCTCAGGTGGGGGCAGGTTTCAGCTGAACAAGGGGGACTTCTGCTAAGTGGCCTGGAGCGAGCTCCCTCGGTGACTGATGTGGAACAGGCTGGACAATTGCCTAGTAAGGACCAAGTCAGGGAAGTCAAGCCACCCTGCAAGTCTGGACTGGGTGCTCGGAATGAACACTTCCAGCCCTAAGAGGTGGTGACTCTGAAAGTTATATATAAAATGAGTATTATTTTCTTTTGTAAAAAAGAAAAGACTCAATTACCAAAGTTTTGAATTGTTTAAAGTGAAAAAGCAAGATTTTTTTTTATTATGGTGTACATTCCTTTAATAAATATGTACTGCACAATTATGATTCAGTCATTGTTGTAGATGGAAGGGATGCAAAAGTGAGCAAAACAGACAAAAATCCATGCCTTCAGGGAACTTACAAATACCTGACAGTTTTCAAAATGTTTTTGCGTGTATTTTCTTATTTGACCTCATGGTGATGGCATGAGGGGAGGAATTCTCTCTGCTATGCATGAGGAAGTCAAGGCTGAGAGAGATCCAATGGCTTACCTAGGAGCACACACTGAGCTGTGGGAGGAGAATGAAACCCCAGCCACATTCACTGCTGCCCCAGTGCTCTGTGTACTGCCATGTTGCCTGACCTACGCCCCTGCATTATGGGAGGACCTGTACACCTACAGTCTCACTTCAGACTTTCCAAGTGAGCAACATGTCCTGAGTTCCCTAAAAGTTACTGTGTTTTTAATATAGCAAAGAGATTAAAGCTCAGAAGCAAAGCTCTTTATAAAACTAATATATTTTAATTTTTTAAGTTATGAGGTTCTCAAAGGCTGATGTATTTGTTAACTTTTTAAAACTCTATGCCTGGCACATAGCACAAGCTTTATCAGTGTGTGCTAACAGAGAACCACAACTCATAAAAATCAAATGCTATTCTTATGCTGTGTTTTTAAAATATGCTGTTCTTGTGAAATTACAGTACCTAGGAAATGGAAATTTATAAAATTTCTTATGACTTCGAAGAAACTAGTAGAGAAAGATAAGGGTCTATGTATCAGTAGCTGAAGTACTTGGTGAAATGTGTATAGGACCAATACTTTGACAAAACAGGGGTCTGACTAAATCTTCATTTTAAACCATTATTTTGAGAGTCACATGATTTTCTTTTAGTGCATCTCAGTATGTTCTGTTTAATTACATTCTGGCCTTTAGCTTTCCAGTACTTTACCTAAGTTCTTTGATATTATCACTGTATCGTGTTTACCCAGAAATAGAGTCTTCTTGTGACATCATAGGCATTCTCTGCATTTTGAAATTAACATGTCTTTCCATGGCAGATTTCTAGCAGGTCTGTATTTAGACGGAGAAATTAATGAAGAAATGGCAGCATGCTCCCTCTTCAAGTTCTTATTAATTGAGGACAAAACCATATTAGACCTAAAGTAGAATTATATATATATTATATATAAGTGTATATATATATATATAATATATAATGTATATAATATGTAATTATATACATTATTATTATATATGATATGTATACTATATATAAATATATATAATATATACACACCTATACATATGCATACATACATACACATGTAATATAAATGTCATATGTATGTTTATAAATATATGTAATACATTTATATATTATATGTAATCCTTGTATATGACAGAATATTGGAAGTGGAAGGAAAAGGACAGCAGATGAAAATAATTTAAAACTCACATCTATATAGATAGACATGAAAACTGCAAAAGTTCAATCCTGAAGAGAGCTCCAAACTCATGGGTGTCTGTGCCCTGGCAAAACAATTAGCCACCCTTGTTCATTTGTAAAAGAAAAAAAAAGGAAACCAGTTAATGAAACAAAATTGTTTGGTGGGATCCAAGTGATTAAGGAGAAGCAATGTAACAGGTGATGAGAACGCAGGGTCAGAGTTAAAGAGACCTAGGTTCAAATCTTGATTCTGCCACTAACTTCTTCTGTGCCTCAGCTTCCAGGAGTTTTGCAACTAGAATGAGCTGTTATGTGAAGAGCTTTGGATGGGGTCTGTCGCATAGTAAATACTCATCATAGGGCAGCAGCTGTCGTTCTTGGTTATGCGTGATGTTAATAGCAATCACATGGCCACAGTGTCGGCCTTCTGGAGAAAAGATGAGATTTTGAGTCTGGACTTTTGAATTTGAGCACCAAAGTAAATAATGTTGTACTCTGGGCATATCAGTCAATCTGTTTATGTTCCTTTTGGTGACAAATCATCAGTCATCCAATCCTCATAAGTAACAACTAATTTTGTTTCCATTCCAGAGTCACGTAAAGAGTGTAATCAAGGACGAGCTACTTCAAACGAACATCACTGCAAGATCTGAATGGATTTTACCTCAAAGAGGCTGTCCACGAAACTGGAACATCTCCCAGAGAGACAATGCAGCTGCCTTCTGTGCTTCATGTTGTGGTTTTGCTCTGTGCCTGAGAACATTTTCTAGAGCTGGGTTGATTCCTTCTTTCAAGAAATGGTGACAGCTTGGGGAACTCAAGCAAAATGTAATGGGGACGGTGGGTCACCCAGCAGAAGTATTCCCAGCTCAAATAGAAAAAAACTTTTTCACTGTCTGCTGTTTTGGGAGGTCTCATAACATGGCTCTTGCTTATGAGAAGAGCAGACTCTGTGATATTTGCTTTCAACGTAGATTCCCTAGACTGTGCTCCCACAGGCTTTCCAAGTGAGCAGCCATTTTATTACTAGAGGACAAGATTACTAGCAATGTAGACACACAGATGGAATCCAGCCTCCCTGTTGTTAGGTGGGCAGGGAGAATGCATTGCAGGAAATAAAGAAGGTGACTTGGTCTAATCTCCTTGTAAAGATACTAATGACAGGTCTCCCGCTAAGTAAAGTAATTGAATTGCTAGTGGGAGAGTCCTTCTCTGAGGGAAGGTTTAGCCATGTGTACAAATTTGCCTAGGATTGCTTCTGATAAACAAAACTGGGATTCATGAATTTATGGGGCCGGGAGCTCTGAAAAGTCATGTAAGCTATGGAACCAGCTGAGCATGAAATGGAGCAGTTTTCAAGACTAAAATGACCCTCTTCTATGTAAGTGATTTAACCAGCACACATCGCTTAGGGACCTCACATACTCACCTGGGCCAGAAATGATTCCCTGCTTTGAGAAAGGGTCCGGGGATCTGAGTTGACAGTCCTATACCCGTCCCTGCTTACTCTATGCCTCTTGATTACTTGTCTTCTTGAAATTATTACCCTGTTTCCCCAAAAATAAGACCTAGCCAGACAATCAGCTCTAATGCATCTTTTGGAGCAAAAAATTAATATAAGACCCGGTATTATATTATTATATTATATTATATTATATTATATTATATTATATTATATTATATTATATTATATTATATTATATATTATATTAGACTTGGTCTTATATCATAGTAAAACAAGACCCAGTGTTATATTAATTTTTGCTCCATAAGATGCATTAGAGCTGATTGTCCAGCTAGGTCTCATTTTCGGGGAAACATGGTAGTAAAGCTTAAGCCTGGGTAAGATCTCTGATTTGGCAGTCCCATTCTTGTGATCCGTCAAGATTCTGGTGAACAAAGAGGAAAGGGTTCATTCAAGTTTTCAGTAGCAGGCATCGGACTATGGGCTAAACTTCACGCCTTATTGGGAGGATCATAAACTGAAGACTGGTACCCATTTTGGAATTGTCTTTGAGATCTGCCACATGCAAGGACCTGGGACTTGGTCCTTGAAGAAGAGATAGTCTAGATGAGTATTCAGATGATAAAAGAATGGAATTTAGAAGCCCAAACATAGACGTCATTCCCATCCCACAGATTTCTTTCAAATTCAAAATAAAGGGCTTTCATTATAAACTGTTCTTTGACTCTGAATTCAGCTAAGCCCATAATGTCAAAGCGGGGATGGTGATACAAAACATTGCCAAATCTTGTCAGATGGATGGAATGTTTGAATAAAAGTAGTCAATCAAACAAGACAATCGTGTCAAGCAGGAATGCATGTTTTCCAGACAGCACGCCAATCAGTGTTCCTAGGCACAGATCCTGCCTCCAACTCTGCCTCTTACCAACCCCACCACTTGAGTCTATATATTCCACGTTTGTCCCCAGACTTCCCAAACGTTTTAATTTTCTACCCACTTCCTCTTACTTTTATTTTCATCCCTTTGGACTCAGCTTTGGTAAGATACCTGCCTAATAAGAAAAAAGCCAAAATTCACAGGCACTTCTTTCTCATGATGGAGGTAGTATTAGTTTCCTTTAGTTCCCTTGAAAGCATTCTGCTGTACAACTCAGATGAATCAGTAAACAGCATGTCACCTGATTAAATTCAGAATATGAATGTGCATGTGGTTTCTTTATTCACGGGGAACAGTCACCAGTAGAGTCGGGATGAAAAAATGAGCTGTCAGTTTCCTCCAGGACCAAGGGTGAAATAATTTAACTCAAAAATCAGACAAACTAAGCAAGGTATGTATTTAGAGGGCAATTAAATTATTTGAAAACCAGTTCCTCCCTCCAGCTTCTGACAAAAACTTAGGGCTTACAGTGTCTAATAGAGAGCAGAATTTCTGCCAAATTTTAATGGATGTTCCCCCAGATTTGGGAAGCAGAATGAAAACCGAGTCATCAAAGAGCAATCAACTGTGACTCCATCTCTCTGGGCAGGAGAAGTTTAACTCTACACCAGATGCAAGGTTTAAATCAATAACTCATTCTCTTTAAGTCTTATGCAGACATCATGGATTTCTGCATCCTCTGAAGAATACATGCAATATAGAATATTTGCAACAGAATCAGAGACCAGAGGCTAACATACATGGCAACATCCTCATCTTTCTTTCTCCAAAGGCAATTGTTTATATTTAACATATGTTTATATATCATTTACTATAGGTCATGCATTGTGATAAGTACTTTATGAAAACTAACTCATTTCATCCCCACAACAACCATATAAATTTGGTAAGGCATTATTATTGTCCTCATTGCCATTTTACAGTTGAGGAAACTGAGAGTTTAAATAACTTGGTCACACGGCCTGCCTAATTCATATCTAGTCTGCTCCAGAATCTACACTCTTACCCACTCTGCTATGCTGCCTTACTAAATATTATAATTAAAATATTTAGAGCATTTAATTTATTCTTTATCTTAAAATCTTCCTTTCCTATCTACAAAGATATAAACATGGAAAGCTCATCATGTGGGTTGGGGGGCCTCCAACAGCAAGTGGGCAGAGATCACTCACAAAATGATGGACAAAGTGGGCAACTGCTCTTTTGATTCAACCACCTTGCCAAAGCCTGGAATACTCGCTCCTGTCCAAGTTCTGCCTCTGTCAATTGGGCCTGAGTGGAGGGTCCCACCTGTTTCCTGTTCTCTGCCCAGACTTCCAAATTATCCAAATTATTGTTGCCTACTGTGGATGCCAAATGATCACTTTTTATTCATTCATTCATTCATTCATTCATTCATTCCATAAACTCCTTCTGTGTGTACTTGGCATGAAGAATAATTGACAGCATCTTCCAGGTGAGTGAAAATATGAGACTGCTACTAAAAATATTATAAAAATAGGACTGGGAAACCCTGAAGTTAATGCAAGTTAAATCAGCATATATCAGACAGACCAAAGGACATCAATTCGTCCCACTTTTATTGCACACTATGATAGTGTGAATCAAAACAAACACTATTAACTGCCTTTACGTTCCTGGCTGTGTCCTAGGTTCTGGGGATACATTAATAAACCTGATAAACTCTGCCCCTGTTTCGTAAAACATACTGGCTTTGGAGAATTCATCCATTCAAAAAGCAGTCACAAGTGCAAGTATAAATTATTTAAAAATTCTAAATTATGTTTCTAGTTTTGACTTTGTCAAGTGCTGAGATTCCCCGACCTGGCAGTTACATTCTCCGGAGCATTGTATCCAGTCAGAAAATTCCTCATTTTAGAACTTTTCGGGTGTACGTGATATTGGGCACTAAGTAATTGAATTGTAATTCCCGAAGCTAGTATTGCTGGGGGGCAAGATTCACTATTTGTACAGGCCGTGTGTCATGGTGGTGAGCACGGGATGCTCACTGGGGAGGGATTCTTCCTGCCAAACGTCCTAGAGAGACAAAACGTCAGCCACAGCCAGAGCATACAGGAGGGGAGCAAACCCCTTCTTAGAGGTCAACTGACAAAGATTCAGCCCACAAATTCTGTAACTGGAGCATATTAGAACAAATTTTAAGACAAAGACGTAGAAATAAAGGGCCTTGAGCAAAAGGCAGAAATTAATCCTGTACAGATGGTAAGCACACACACATGGATCCAGATTGTTCTGCCACCAAGACCGCTTCCTTTGTTACGTTATTATCATTCTCTTAAAAATGAGAAGTGGCAATTGGTGGCAGGATCCACGTTGCAGTATTTGCACATTGTTACTTAAGTATAATGAACCTATATCGTCTTCTTAGAAAGAATGGGCTATCGTTTCATTCTGTAATCTTCATAAATTTCTATATACATTCCTGGAAAAGGTGGGTCTGTTCTAACCAGAATGAGCCAAACTAGGTAGGCAAAGATCCCAAGAGATATTTACAACTTTTTTGCTGTTGTTGTTGTTGTTTTAACCAGAGCTGTGTTCTCCGTTCTTAGCTTCATTCAGCTGCAAGTAGCAAGTGTTTTGGAGAGGGACAATCTCATCAAACAAACATCTTTCAGTTTACTCTGAGCAAAATGATCAATGCTATAGCCTTAAGCACTACAGATGGTTAACATTTCATTTTCATACTTTCTAGGCAAAGCCCCAACACCTTTTGGAAAATTTCATTCATTTCATAGATACCTATTGAAATGTATCTAAGTATGACAGTAAATGATAAAGGTGCCAACCAGTGTAATAGAGCACATCTAGCTGAAGTATCTCTCCTGTGGAGAGAAGCTCAATGCCCTAAGTGGTGTGGACAGAAGCCCTTGACACGGCTACAGACTGATGACTGCACAAGTCTGTTCAAGGAAATCTTTAGGGGCCTCTGTGCTCAGTGACCCTGGCAGGCTTTCAGAATTTGGTTAAACGCATTCCAGGGCAGTGTAAGCCATTAGATATGCTTCTCTAGGACAATAGTAGGAGTTGGAAAAGGAGGTAGGAAGAGAGATCTGAGCAGGGCTCTGCCGTCACCACAGAACACTTGCCAGAGCTGTGTGCCAAGAACAAGGTTCTGAGATGCTGCCTCAGGCAAGTGAAGTAAGGCTGGCCAAATCCAGCACTACAGGGCAATGAAGCATACAAAAAGAAAAAAACCCCAGGCTTCAGACTGATGGAGCTGGCAGACTTACTTTCTAAATAGGCCAACTTTCCCCCACCCCCAGCAAAAATTAGTTGCCCATTATGATATCTGGTTAAATTATTGGTGTTGTATGACTGGCCTGGGAATTCAGACTTACACAGAGGCAATGTGTCGGTAAATGCGATGTGTTAAGGGAACACAGGATCTGAAAGAAAAAGCAATTATGGGCTCAGACATTGTTTTTATGTCGTTTCCATTTGAGAAGTGAGACCTGAAGAAGATATATTTAAAACAAACAAACAAACAAACAAACAAACAAACAAACAAAAGACCTCTCCATTTTAAAGGACACATAAGGGCTTCAATTTATAGGGTATAAGCAAGAAAATAGGTAAGAAAAAGATGCTCAATCAATACTTGCTTTCCAACCCCAATGGACATACAGATAAGGATTTGGGAGGCAAAGTCTAAAACCTTGCAATCGATTACATAGCCTTTGACTAGTTTAAGGTTTGGGATTCAGAAGACCACTTGGTTTATAGACCTCGAACTAAAGAGTGTCCATAGTTCTCCCAATATCACCCAATATAATGGTTCCATCACATTTTCCTTCAGCTGTAACACTGGTACTTTTACACCCTATCGGAAAGTACATGCATGAGCCTACGCTAGTTTTTGTTAGCCTGACTGGTCCTAAGCAGCCAGCACGTCACCCTAGGGCCTCATGTGTTTCTTTAGAACTGAATCTGAATCCCTTAGTACAAAGAAAAAGGGGAAAACTCAATCATGATTTTTGATGCTGTGATTCAAAGTGCTAGTACCTCCTTTGAGAGAGCTACAATGACAGCAGAAAGTAGAGATTCACAAGATTATGTCATATAGCAAACGAGGGAAGCCATTTTATAGCAATTACAAAAGCCTGTGAAAACATGTGCCAGGTGGGAACTAGATAGTCAAGGGGCTCACTTCATAAATTATATAAATGTCTAGCCACTGCACTGTACACCTGAAACTAATATAAAATAATATTGACTCTCAACTATAATTGTGGGGGAAAAAGCTCTTCATTGGGCAATTTCTGGCTCCTATCATTGCTCAGGATGATCTTGCTTGTCCTAAGCCACATACCTCACAATGCCACACACCTCGCAATGCCCAGGTAACACGAATTATTTCCTTACAGCCAATTAGTTACTGTGTAGAACCCAATTATCAGCAAGTGACCCTAAAGTTTGGAATATTCAAAGTCCACTGCGTCATTTCCTGGTGCCCAGAAATACAAGTTCCCAGCAATGTGGCTCTGAATAACTAAAGGAAAAGAATAATTGCAATAGAAGTTTCACTTTTTTACTTTCATCTTTTGGCCAAAGTTTAAGGACTTTATCATGAAAATCACAACAAATGAAGAAAAGTCTGCTCATAGTTTTAAATGGTTAAAAAAATCAATTTCATTTTTTGTTTCAAAAGAGTAAAATGATATCAAAGCTTTTTTGTGTGTGTTTGTATTCTCTTTCTAAGTCCAAGAGCAGGAAAACATGAATTTAGTAAAGAAAATCAGGACAAAAGTAGGAAAAAAGGGTATTTAAAATAACCCAGAAGCTGTCTTAAGTTTTGCTTGGCTTTTTAGAAAATTATTTTCCCCATGACCCCTTTCATTTTGGGAAAGAAAGCCTATTAATAGGGATAGCATGAATTTTACCAAGGGAGTTATAAGCTTCCTTCTCTGAGCAAACCCAAAATCTGACCCAGAATGTCTTGCCAGAGTCACCAGCTAAATGTGACTCACACATTATTAGTTCCTGCTTCTGCAGGTGAGTCTTCACTTGCATTTTTATTTTAGTCATTTCTAGCTGAAGTTGAAAGTATCACTGATGGCATGGTGTGGCTCTAAGAAATGAAGATATGAATGGTGAGACTGTAGAAAACAGGAAGAGATTATTTATGATCATATTTATCCATATCTATATCTATCTATGGGACTCTGTAATTTTGGTCAGTGTGTTAGTTTCCTAGGACTTCCATAACTAAGTTCCATGAACTTGATGTCTTAAAACAACAGAAATTTATTTCTCACAGTTCTGGAAGCTAGAAGTTCAAAAATCAAGGTACGGGCAAGTTTGGTTCCTTCTGGAGGGCCCTTAGGAAGAGTCTGTTCTGTGCCTTTGTCTTAGCCTCTGTTAGTTGCCAGTATTCTTGGCATTCCTTGGCTTGCATACCCATCATTCTATCTGCCTTTGTCATCACAAGGTATTCCTCCTGCATATCTGTGTCTGTGTTTTCTTCTAATATTGCAGTCATATTGAATAAGTCACACCCTATTCCAGTGTGACTTCACCTTAACTTATATCTTAATTACACCTGCAAAGATCATATTTCCAAATAAGGTCACACTCACATGTACCAGGGGTTAGGACTTGGATACATCTTTTTGTGGGACACACTAAAACTCACAAGAGTCAGAATTGTTTTGATTTTAATAAGAGTGATTAAAGGGCAAGAAACCGTTTTGTGCAAACCATTTTGTGAATCCATTCACTCTAAAACTGTAAACCTTAGGCTTAACCTATGAGATTTGGATGTCAGCAAGTTATGTGTTATACAGAAGGTCAAAACTGACAAGTGACTTTTAAAAGAGACCCATCAGGTCTGTGCCCTTTGGCCTCATTAAAATAATCCATTTTAGTTGCTACATTAGGGAAGTCTGTAGCAACAGCTTATTTGAAGTTGACTTCTAGCATCCAGACTTATATATGACAAGAGACCAAAATTTAAGGTGTTGGAGTTTATGTGACTCACATGTTAGATGTCTAAGTAGGGGACACAAAACTGGATACCCACTGTGGAAGATTCCTACATGACCCACTCTACTTGGATTGCTTGCAATGGAATTCCAGGACAAGTTTGCTTGGGAAGTAGGTTTTCTGATTTCAGAATACTTTGTGAGGGGTGAAATGTCTAACTATTGCACTGTTTTGTATATATGCTCATATTTATATTACTTCATTTTATAGCCCTAAATGATATCTTTCACTCAGATATATTATACGTCATTTTACTTACTCTTCCTCCTATGTTTTTTCCATTTTCCCATTTCAATCTGTGGTAGTTAAATCACTTTTATACTGATGGACATATAACATATACAATTTCTCTGTGAGTGGGGTGTATAATGTTTACCAGTTTGTTTCTGTCCCTCTAATCCCCATTCTATTGAAATCTTTTTTCTCTTTCCTTATTTGGTAATTCCAACTATGCATTGGGTTTCCTTTGACTGTTTCATTGTCATTTTCTCTCTAATTCTTTATAACTTTTAAATACATAAATTTCTTTTTTGTTTTGATTACTTTACAGTCTATATTTTATTTGTTTTGTGCTCCCTCCAATTTTGACTTATTTCTGATTTTTCCTTTCCAATTTTCTCCTGGTTTCCAGTTCATGTTTCATCTCATCGCAGTGCTTTACCATCTCTTCCCTGAGTTTGTGCATTTCTGTTTTCTAGTCTTCTTATAGAGAGATAATTGCTTCATTCAATTCTTAAGTTTATGAATGGCTTCCTTTCCTTGTTATCTTTCTTCACTTAAAGAATTAAATTCTGTTTTACTTGAATCTTTTTCTGTCAGAATAGGGCAATATTATCCAGGAAATGCACAGCAGCCCAGGAAAATAGATGAGGCAAGAGTGCTTTTATTTTAATGGAAAGATTGTGTTTGACAAACATTAATAAAGGTTATGCTTTATGGAATTTTTACTGTTGAGACCTAGAGTTTAAACTTGTATTTGAAAGAGGATTGGTATATAGAAAAGCAGTGTAAGAGATGTCCTAGTAGAGATGTAATGATTGTGGTCCTTGGAGAGAACTTACCAGGACATTAATGTAGTTATAAGATAATTGGGAACTTGTGAGGCCTAAATTCTGAAGCAATACCACCTGAAGTTCTTATATATATGCCCAGGGAGGGATGTAGTATAATTATTTGTGAATAAGATGACTGAATACATTTTTTTATATTTTGTTAATAAAATATCTTAATATGAACTTTATACCCATGATTGTCTTGCATTTTAGATAGTCACTGAAATGCTCATGAAAAGGTACATGCTACCTGGACACTTGCCGTGAAGTGAAATATCCTCATGGAGGTGTTATTCATTCCTCTATAAATATCTCATAGTTTATGTAGCCTATTCCACAGCTTAAAAAGAAATCTCCAGTTAATGATGTGCATACTGAAGTATTTAGGAGGATATGTACTGTTGTCTGTAATTTACTTTGAAATGTATGAAAATATGATAGATTGGTAAGTGGCTAGAGGGTTGGACAAATAGATATATGAGAAAGCAAGTGTAGAGAAATATTGGTAGACTCTAGGTGATGTTCACTGTAAAATGCTTTCAACTTTGCTGTACGCTTCAAATTTTTCATTGTAAAATATTGGGGAAGGTTGTGGAAGTGAAAATAATTATTATGTAGTTGCTGATTTCATGGCTTTTATAATGCTCCCAAATCAAGGGCTTCATGCATTTAATTCCAACAGGTAACAATTGAGGAGTCAGTCACAGCAGCATAATGATTTTTTTTCTACTCTGCCTTTTTCTCAAAGGTGCCTGACTGGTTTGTTTAGAAGTTGGGTTGTCTTAACTTGAATGTCTAAGGTAAAGTTTTCCTGACCAGGATGGGAACAACATTAAATAGAGCCAATTTCAGTGGAGCTGCTAGTAAGGCAATTCTCCAATTACTATTCTGAAATCAGAAAACCTACTTCCCAAGCAAACTTATACAAAACAATGTATATATACAAAACAATGCAATAGTTAGACATTTCACCCCTTCCCCAATCTATTGCCCCTCTGACATAGTATATAGCTGTTACATTTCCATCGACGCTATTCCCTAAAACTAATTTAAATAAATAAATAAATAAATAAACAAATAAATAAATATGAGCATATATAAATGGCAGACATAAATTTAAAAAATACGTTGTTAACCAAAGTTAGGAGATGAGGGGGAGGAAGTTGGGGGAAGAATATTAAAATAGCTTTTTTTTTTATCATTTGCACATGTTAGGGAAAAATAAGTACTGTTTCTAAAGAAATAAGCAGCTAAGGGTATTATCCAGCAGCTATTATTACACAAGTAACCACGAAACAAAACACTAAGCTTCCTACATACAGTTGAATCATCCACAATGCAATAAAAAAAACAGATTAGAGTGAAATACTTTTTTAAAACTATAAAGACCAGCAATATAAATAATAGAATTAAGACCAAATGTCTTTCAAATTAATAAACATAAATAAACTTATCTATTAAATGAAAAAGAATTGCAGACTAGATCAAAAAGTAACACACAATTTCAAGCTGCGTATAAAACTCGTTTAAAACAAAGTGATTCAGAAAAATTGAAAATAAAATTGTGGGGAAAGTTATACTAAGTAACTACAAACTAAAAGAAAGCAGGGGACTGGACTCTATAATATCAGAATAGATGAAATACCAGAAAAAGGACATTAAATGAGATAGTTATAAAGAATTTTATTATTCCCAAACTTGCAGTTAATGAAGAATATATGATAACTATAAATATTTACGTAGGCACAAAATAACAGCATAAATTTTCATAATTTAGAAATTGTAGGAAATACCAGAAAGGTTGACAAAACCATGTCTTTAGTAGGAGACTTTAATTCATCTCTCAGTTCGTGAGTGAAAAATTGGCAAAAAAATAAGTAAATATACAGAAGACCTAAGGAAAATTAGTGAGAGATAAATTAATAAATAAACAATACCCAGAAAATATAGAATACATCTATAATACAATCACCAAAATTGACCAGACTAGGCCACAAAGGAAATCCCAATAAATTTTTTATGATAATTAGCCTTGCCATTCAAGAAAATGAACGTTTTTTTCATTTGTCCAACTCTTGTTTTTCCTTCAGGAGTGTTTTATCATTTACTTCACATAAGTTTTTGCCTAATTATTGCTACATTTATTTCTTGATATTTTATCTTATTTGTCACTTTTGTTAATAGGCTTTTTTCATTCCATTATATTGTTATACTGACTACATACGTATATAGAGAAAATTATATATGTATTTATACATATAATGTTCCTGAATATTAGTTTTATTCTATGCTCCTTTACTGAACTATAGAAAGTTTTTCAGCTGGTTTTTGTTGTTGTTGTAGACCAGGAAACTTCAGTCAACTTCACAGCATCCCAACAGTCCAGAGGAAGGTAGCCAGAAAGGGGACCTGGAGGTCCATGCAAAGACTCATACGTAGCACTGAAACCCACTTATTTGCCTTCACTCTTGGAAGACAACATGGTTTCTGACTTCTTTTCACCTTCTAAAATCTTACAGGCATACATTTTATTCATACAATGTAAATTGCATCCAGAGGGAGAAAGGGAGTTTAGTAAATGTAATTTCCAGCTTCCAACCCCCATGATATAGAGAGGGTAAAACAGGGAGTAGAAAAAAAAATATCCAGCATGAATATAAAATACATAAAATATTCATAATAGATACAGAAAAATGGCCAAATGATATAAACAGTTCACAGAAAAATAGGCAAAGATATGAATAAATAGTTCATACAAAAGAATGCTTATTGAATGCCTCATAAATATATGGAAGAATGTTCATGCCACTTAAGAGAAATGTAAATTGAAAGTACCCCTAGATATCAGTTTTCATTGTTTTACTGGAAATATCATAAAGTTGGCAACACACTGTATTGGTGAGTGTGTGAGAAAACAGGAACTCTTAACGTATTATAGAGGGAGAGTGTAATTTGGCATTATCTATCAAAAATTATAATTGCATATGTAATTTCATTTTACATAGAAATTCCACTTCTAAAAATTTATCATCCATATATAATATATATATACACATGTGAAATTCTAATAGCAAGCATATGCACAAAATCTAAGCTTCCATAACAGGGGGTTGGTTAAACAAATTATGGTATAGTCATACAATGGATTTTTAGCATCTTAAAAAAGAAGGAAGAAAAACTTTGTGAACAGTTTTGGAAATATTTTCAAGACATTATAGGTGATTAAAAACACAAGGTACAGAACTTTATAAAGAGAACTCTAACATTTGTTTTAAAAAAGAGGGAAAATCACATATATTGCATCAGATTTTATATGCTAAAAACTGTGGAAAGGCAAATAGGAAACTAACAATAGTGGTTATTTTGGAGAGGGGACAGTAAGAAATGGGCGATGGGGGACAGGTTGGGAAAGATACTAGGTATTGCCTAGTCAAAAATAAATAAATTATTTTTTTAAATGAAGAAAATTGGCAGGGAAAATAACTTGGCAGTAGTTCAGGGGAATGCTACAAAGGCAATATCAAAAGACTTGAAAATAAGGAGTGAGTCTGTGGTATTCAGCTTACAAAAGAGAAAGCTGAGAGGTGATGGAATAGAACTCCTACAGAAAAGATGGCTGTCAGCCATTTGCTATCTTCCCTGAAAACAGGAGACAGCGGGTTAAAACATGAACAGTTTAGACTGAATATCGAAATTAGACTATGAATACAGGACTAAGCTATCAAAAGACTGTATAAACTTGCCTTCTCTCAAGCCAACCACTTCTTGAAATACAGAATTCTCAGTTCACTGGCTTCAATACCCTGCACTGACTTTGGTCCAATTGCTTTAGAATAGTGTGAACATAGGGCTATTGTGAGGTGCTTTCTGCTTCCCTCTTCCCACATAATACATTCTCACACTCTCACTTCCAGAGTGCTTGTAACTTCCTGTTTTTAAAATTTACCGTGCATTTTCATGCCTCTATGCCTTTGCTGACACTGGTCTCACATTTTGGAATATGCTTCTATGTATCTTCCTAACAAGTTTCTACTCACTCATGAGACCCAGCAAGTAACACCTTTTGTGAATGATTTTTGGAGCCCTCCTTAATTTTGGAAAAATTTGTTGTCCCTGTTATATCTTCCCATGCCAAATACCCATGTCTCTGTTTTATTGTTCAGTAGGCTATGTGACGATTAGTGGAATAGAGGTTTGGTGTCCCATTAAGACTGGCAGATGTCAGATGTTCTCTTTTAATCCTTTGAAACTCATATGGTGACCCATAGCTAGCACAGTACCTGGCCTCAAATTATGCTGACTGCATGGAGAGTGAGGTATAAAAAACATAATTTGGAATGATAAAATCCAGGCACTCATTCTGTGCTTATATATTTCAAATACTTTGAGGAAGTGGAATTATTAAGAGTCTGATCTACTATCTTCACAAAACCAGGGACAAAATTCAAGGCAATCCTTGGGGTGTACTAAAAAGACCCTGCATACTATGGAATATATTACATTTCAAAATATGCATGATGGGCTTGCCATTGATACAATTGCACAATGGAGAATATAAATGTGCAAAAGCATGCTCTGAAAGCAAAGCCCCGTCTATTGTATATCCCACTTGAAGACAATAACTGGATGTGTATCTTCTGAAAACTCTTGGATTTAAAACTTCAAAATGCTACTATTTTATTTTAGCATTTTATTTCCTTAAGGAGAAAAGGATGAAAAAGTCCACAAATGGTTCTGCTTTGAGCTCACCAACACCAACCTCCACATCTCCAATCATAAAATAAACAGATATAGGACCTCTTTATGGAGGCTTGGTTTTGGAAATGGGTTTCTTACATGTCAGAAAAATAAATTTCATTTATGTTTCACCAAAAGTTTCCAATCATGAAATTCAATGTCAGGTTCATATTTTACATCCAAAAGCTTATTCAAACACATGAGTCTCTATGCAATCATTTCATTTTTCACAATTGAATAAACTATCTGTAATTTATTCAAATCATCATATCATTTATCAGGAAGTTGAATCCACCATAAATATGTATGCCTTTTTTCAGCCCAATTTCATATTAAATTTACAGAGGAGTAGACTCAAACTCCCTTGAAGTTTGAGCTGGGCTGCACTTCAATTCAATCACTACTGTTGGACCTTGAGTAAGCACCCATCCTCGCTAAACCTTTGTTTCCATACTTATAAAAGAGGAGTAATAACAACAACAGGCCCTAGAGAGCGTTGAATTATAAATAACAAAAAAATTGGTAGCATATAGTGACTGGAACACACAGGTTCCCAATAAGTTGTGTATTTTGTGTTTTTTTATTTATCAGCAAGTTTCCATCTGCCAATCAACATTTTCTCTGCCTTATTATAGTTTCCTCAGTGTGGAGCACACTTGCCCATGTTTACTTTACCCTAATTAGGCAAATTGATCCTTATATACCTGTGAACTCCCCTGAGAAAACTTCTTGACTCCCTCCCCCTTCTCCAGGCCAGGCTAGTCACCTTGAATGTTCTGCTTACCTCTATCATTGCCCTTATTACACTGGAATGTAATATTTATTTACTCGTCTACTTCCCCTACTTCAGTGTAAGCTTTTTGAGAAGAGAGATTGTGTCTTGACTATTATTTCATCTATATTTCTAGCATTTAGAAGGGAAATAAAAATAAGGGCTCTTAAAATGCTTTAATTCAGACATCTAAAATTAAAAGAAACTATAGGTGTTAATAGTATTTTGATTAAGAATTCAGAGGGAAATTTCGTATTATGCCAAAAATTTAAAATAGTCCAAGTCCTAAATTAGTAATTTCTCTTCTCTAAAAATGAAATGTTACTTTTCATTAAATCTAAAGAACCTCAGATTCTGGAGCCAGCCATATAGTTTTCTTTGGCTGCCATATAAGTAAAATAAAGTGGACTCTCTGCCAGAGGTGAATTCAAGCATAACATGAACAATGTCCAGACTATATGTCCAAAATATCCACAGTCCATAACAGTGTTTCAACAAATCTATAGATGAATAAAGAGTGAATGAGAAACCTTCTATTTTTGGTAAAGTTAAAAAAATTTTGGGAGAAAAGTTAAGAAGTTTCAATGATGAGTATTTGCAAGTTGATTGTATGTACTTAATTTTCTGATGAACTATGGTTGAGAGTAGAGTAATGCTGGTTCCAGAATGGGACTGGAAACATGCAAGAACCCTCAATATTTCCCCATTCCAATCCCTATTCACACACAAATGCTTCATCAATTAAGATTGATTTAATTAAGAACATTTTCAAAATGGAAAACACCACTCACTGCAGGATGGGTAGAGCAATAAGTGCAGCAATCATTTGATTTCTGTCATCAAGCACTCAGTTAGAATTAGAACCACGCCTTGCTAACCAATGTTAGAGGCAACCTTACACTGGAAGAAAAGGAACAAATCTGCATCTGAAAGGCTCAGACTCTCATTCTCACTCTTCATATTTTTGGTGCAGAACAGTATATCCAGATCTTGTTATTATAGGAATCTGGACCGGCACGATTACTTCAATAGCCAAGAAACATGGTTTTCAAACCAAACACATGCAGAAACCTCAAATAACTCATATAGTTTTTAACACAAACAAATAAACAGAGAAATAAAGTTTCAGAGAAATAATTGTTTCATTTATAAGTACCCCCCCACCCATTACATAAAAAAGAGAATCTGCCAAGTAAAGGATTTTGTTTGTGGAGCATAAACAAAGCAACCCAGGTGACATCTGTCTTCCTTAAAAGATAGTTTTAAGAGATGGGTATGAGAAGGCCCAGATGGAAGAGTTTGCACCAGGCTCTGTCGATATGCCTGAGAATGGAGATGTAGAGGAAGGAAGGGCTGGAGGAAGGCAGGTGAGAGATGAAAAGAGGGGAGACTATGGCAGGCTACAACAAAAGACAAGAGGAAAAAATGTCCACAATGGGAGCAAATGACAGGCTCTGAGCTCTGTGATATAAACCAGCTTCCCCAGCAAGCCTTCACTGAAATGTCTATTTCTCATCAATGCTTGAGGGAGAGACTTTTTACTTGGAGAATGAGGAGACTTTCTGAGTTCTGCTTCCAGACAGCCATGGGGTGAAGACAAAAGCTGCCCAGCCACATCTGTTTCACTCAATTATTTTAATCTTTTGGTTTGGTTTAAACCCCAAAGTGGATCAACTAATTTCATCACGGACAGAGCTGAGAGAAAAGGATAAACTAACCCCAGCCAACAGAGGCTATACACCCTGTAGGGATTTGCTCCTGGTAAGTGGCCAAAGACAGTGATGTTCCTTGGAGTCAGTAATGGATAAACTGGCATTATGCTAAGTGAAACAAGCCAGGCAGTGAAAGACAAATACTGTATAGTTTCACCTATATGTGGAATGTGAAATAAAAAAACAAACAAAACAAAAAGACTCGTAGAAACAGAGACCAAAGAGATGATTATCTGAAGGGATGAGGTAAGAAATGGGCAAAAAGGAGAAGGAGAATACAGTCAAGACCATGTTTCTCTGAAAATAAGACCTAACCGGAAAATAAGCCCTAGCATGGTTGTTTTGAAGGACATCCCCTGAACGTAAGCCCTGATGCGTCTTTTGGAGCAAAAATTAATGTAAGACCCGGTCTTATTTTCGGGGAAACATGGTAATATTGTGTAAGTTTACATGGTGACAGATGATTACTAGAATTAGAGGGGTGATCACATTGTAAGGTATAAAAATGTCGAATCACTATATTGTACACCTGAAACTAATATAACCAATGTAAGATTGTATACAAACTATACTTAAATTAAAAAAATATTAAAAATCATTGAAACCAAGTTGAATAGGTCATACTGTCACAGTCGTACTGGAACAGCTACACTGACAGAGCTGTAAATATTTCCCTTTAAAATCACAGCAGTCCAATCAATATAGGGTGTCTCTGCAGTAAATTCCTCCCTTCTGGCTGATAAAATCAGTTGCTATGGTAACAGTTAAAGCAGCAAGTGGCAAAAATCGTTTTTCATCTCTAGCATGATGCTTTTCCCTTTCACAAAATAACACCAACACTCAGACAGGCAAAATAACAGAAAAGACCTAAAATTGTGGAGACTCTAGAATTCACAGATACAATCTCACTTGCTCCACTAATCCATCTCCCTATACTACTCCATTACTTTATCCTTACCAAAAATTTTTTTTTGATTCATCTCACCCCTTACAACAAATCTCCCTTCTCTTCCGGCTGATTTGCTAGTGACAGTGTCATTCAATAGTTCTTCACTGGCAGCCAGGGCAGCCCCAGTAACTCCCCCAGAGCCCGCGTCATCCACACCCCATTTACAAACACATCCAGCTGGATCCTTACCTGTGAAAGTCAATGCATCACCTCCCCCTCCAAAGTGACCCACTTTTCCACATTTTTCATTTCATCTCAAGGTGGGGCCACTTTCCATAGTCCCAGATTCATAGTTCTGGTATCACTTTTTCCTTCTCCATCTCTTCTGTTCTCCAGGTTTCACCAGCTAGAAGTCATTCGGATACTTCTTTGTCATGTTGCTTGACTTCAGCCCTTCCTCTGCCCTCCCTAGCAACTTTGAAAATGCAGAAACTTCAGGACATACACTTCATTAGCAAACCTCTCTTCTGGCATCACAGACTTTCTACTCTCATTTTCCTTCTGACCTATTTTCTCACCCTCTTATTTTAAGGTAGAAGTTCAAAACCATTTTTCTTTTCTCAGCCTTGGAAAACGGAGAATGCCTTCTAGGGCAAGACCCGCCCTGCTTGAGGAAATCATCTGAATTAGAATAGGCTGCTTTAGGGTAGAAGCTCAGCCTGACGGGCCTGAAAGTGGTGAAACTGTCTTGCATGAGGTGAGGGAGTTAGTTGCTTCAGCAGAAGAGGAAGGCTGCAGAAGCCATCAAGATAGCAGAAAGCTTTGCATCCCGGGGTCCCCAGAACTTTGGTGAAATGGATGAAGTCACAAATGTCTGGTAAACGCAGATTTTTGTTTGGTTTTGTGTGTTTTTCTGTGTGTATGTGGCAACTGATAAAAGTGCTGTTCTTATCACCCAGATTGACATGGTAGGACTGAGGCAGCCAGGGAGCTGGGGGAAAAATTATGAATAAGTGAGTAGTCAGAAATTCTTAAAACCTTAGAAGGGCTCTGGATTCTCATTTGCCCGGTGTTTCAGTGTTAGATGTATATTGACATAAATATTTGAAGAACAGGAAGCCCTAGCTGATGTCTATCTTATAGTTTACTAAATTTATATAATTTTATAACCTGCCTTTAATTCTTTCTGGCCCAAGGGATAGCATAAGGATAAATAAATAAATAAATAAATAAATAAATAAATAAATAAAATTTAAAGAATATGAAAAAAGGACACCAAACGTTGTGATTATAATCTTTTAAAAACTATTTATACGGAAAAAATTAAGGAAATATACCAAAATCTGAATTGATTATGTTTGATAGTGGATTTATCCCTTTTTCAAAGATTCTGTAATATAGTTATATTACTTTAGTTTTACATTTTTGAATAAGTAATTATGAAGGCTACATAATAACGTGAGGAACTGTTCATGATAGAATGTTGAGTTTAAAAATTAGAAAAAAGCTAGAATTTGGTATGTCTGCAATAATGTAAAATAAAAATGTAATACGTGTAGACAAGAGGTGGAAGGGATATTAAAAAGTGTCGCAGTTTGATTTTTCTGGGAAGCAGAGTCTGAGACTGAGTTGGATTCAAGATGTTCCTCAGAGAGCCCTGTGGAAAGGAGGAAGCAGAAACAAGGTGGGCAGAAGGCTAGCTGCCCATTAGAGTTGTCCCCCACTGCCCTACCTAATCCTACCCAACTCAGTCATTGGATGTGTGCCCTTCCAGGGAGAGGTGACCTTGCCGAGGCAGTTCTCTGCCTGCAGGGGCCTCCTTCCGAAGGCTTTCTGCTGACAACACTCCTAGTAGCTGAACCAACACTCCTAGTAGCTGAACCAACAATTCCTTCCTTGAAGGGGAAGCTAAGCCACACATGTCCATATCTGGAACAAAAATAAACACTTTTATAGGATGGTAGGATACAATGTCATTTGAAAACATTTCTTTTTTTGTAAAAACCATTTTTAATTTTATACATCAAATTTTTATTTCTCTAAAGTGGGGGTTTTAATAGTCCCCCTCTCACAGCATTGTTGTGAGAATTAAATACAATTGTAAAGCACAATGCCTGGCACCAAGTGCTCAATATTAATGTTCTTTGTTTTTAACGTTTGCTAACATACACCATGCTAAGGAGCTAGTCCCCTTCTTTTCATTCCTGGTGTAACCACCTTTTGTTGCACCTGCCCTCTTATCTTTCTGCTTTCTGGCATGGAAAACGTAAAGCTTGTGATGCTGGATTCACACCAACCATCTTATAAGCATTTGATGACAAGCAAGAGGACAACAGGGCAATACTTTAAGGATGGTGAAGCAATAGAATAAAGAGTCTGGTTCTTAATGTCATTGTTGAAATGCCAAACAATCCTGAGACCACTTATTTCTGGCCTTCTTATTGAGTAAACAATAACTATCCTCATGATTTAAGCTACTCTTAGTCTGACTTTGTTACTTGCAGCTAAAAATATTTCTAACTAATATTTAGAGACATAAATAAATGGAAGATTGGAAGGAAAGAAACACACAAAGCTTATAAGCTGACTTAAGTTCTGAAAGTTGGGAGAGTTGTGTGAATATAGGAACTTAAAATATAACTTAATGATGAGATCACTTTTGACTGTGGCTATTTCAAATTGATCTATAGTTTAATTTTCTGAATACTTCTCCCTGCCCTTGATACAAAATAAATTAATCCCTTTTTTGGCTCTAAGCTATATGGAGCAGGTATGTGGGGGGGGGGTGATACTAATGAGATTTTCCATTTATTGGTGTATTCCAGTGTGGCCACCAAAAAAAACAAACTAAAAACCATTCAGTATGCTGAGATTCCTAGAATTTTTGTAAGAAGACTTGCATCCTAACTATTTCCAATATTACCTATAATTCTAAATGTAAGCTATTTATAATATTTCTTATTCAGCAGGTATGAGCCCTGTGGAGCTGTGGACACTCTACTCTTTATTCTTGGGGGGGCTATGTGAACATGACTTGTCCCAGTGACTGGCTGTGGACCCTGAGGGAAGAAATCCAAGGATGAAGGGTTAAAATCACTCGCCAGAATTCTCTCAGCAAATGAAGAATGGAGATAGGAATAGACTCTAATCCTTCCCAAATTTTCACTCTTCATCCCATGTCCCTAAATGATGCTGGTTATCAGAGGGGTAAATTTCAAGCTTTTATATTGTCATATACAAGAAGAGACAGCTACAGAAATGAAAGCTCCCTGATTACTATTTTAGACGAGTTTCAAGAACTGTAGAGTTTTGAATTGGAACATCATGAAAAATGACACTGAGAGCCTTGGTTGACTCTTAAGAATAGAGTGCACTCATGTTCTAAAGACAGGGATGAAATGATGCAACCCCAGTGTACTGACCACACACACTAATATACATTTGAAGATTTGTTATTTAGCAAGATGCTCTCACAAGTTGGTGACACATTTTTAGTTATACCCTAATTCTGTATTTTATTTTTATTTTTTTTGGTTTTCCTGCTGGAGTTGTGTTTCTCTTCCAGGTCTCAACACTTTCCAGCTCAAACATCCTGGCACATCTTTCCAGACCTGTCTTCTGGCTGCTTACATGACTGTACATGTTGACCCATCAAATGTCATGCAACGAAGTCCACACATGTCATGCCCCTGTAGCCTGACTCTAAGGTTTTGTCTGCTGCTTTATGTCAGTACGTTAGGTACATGCAGAACCATGAGATGGGGCTGGTAAATCCAGCACTGCAAAGCCTCACTATGTATGATCTGAGGGCTTCTGTGCGCAGGTAGGTCAGCTCTCACCTCTTTTGTTCATGCTTCCCTTGAGCTCTCTGCCCCTTAGAGGTGCCTCAGAAGTGCCCAGCTTCACACCCTTACCTACAGGGTACCTACAGGCACTAAGTCAGATGAGGTGATCAGAGTAGATAAAAAGGCCTACTTAAGCACCACCTGAACAGGCACACAGTAGGTTGTGAGTTACTTTTTAACCCCAAGCCAAAGAATTTAGCATAGAAAGGACCACTTTTAATCTGGTATGAGAAAGAATAATAGTTGGCAGAGAGATAAAGTGATTGCCTCTAATTCATAGATTCCGTGGATTGGTAGCAGAAGCAAGGCTACAGGACACTTCCCTCCCCCCCTCCCCCCCCAGATTACAGACTGTTCTTAGAGTTCTCTTTTTAATCTAAATGGGGGTATGACAACACTGGGCAGTCTTTTCCAAAGTGTGGGCTGAGAGCCCTTTTCCCCAGAATCAGAGTGGGGGCGCTTATTTAAAATGTAATTTCATGGACTCTATCCCAGAGTTCAATCTGAATATCTAGGGTTTGGTAGAGATGCTGCTAGTCTGTACTTTAACCAGATCCCCAAATTTGAAACCCACGGACGTAGGAGATATGGATTTTATTAACTTTACCTGTGTTTCCCAAATGTGCCTGGAACCCTGAAACTCTTGTTAAACAGGCTCCCAGGTCCCTCCTCTGGAGAAGCAAATTCAGTAAATCTGAGGCATGGCCCTGGAATCGGTGACACATTCACTGTGTCCCAGGTGATTGTTGTGATGGGGCAAGTTTGGGGAAATCTGACAGGAAGTAATAGCTTACTGCACATCCCCGTTAGACTATAATAATAAAGCTGACAGTTATTGAGTCCTTACCACTGAACACTCTGCTGAATGAATCTTATGAGGTGAGTGGTATTCTGATCCCTTTATGGAGGAGACAATGAAACTTAGCAAAAGGAACTTGGGGCCTTACAGCTAGTGAGTGCTGGAGACAGAATTTCAAATCAAGTGTTAGCAGTCCAAGATCCCTGCTCTTTCCCATCAGATTAGCCTGTCTTTCTTTATGGACCAGACAACCATCGGAACTGAGTGAGTTTTCTACTATATGATAACTGAGAAATTCTCCTCTACCTGGTTTTGCAATTTTTTGAACCAGGACTTAATACTCAATGGCATACCATCTTTTTCTCCTTATTTTGCAGAGTTTTTCTGAACCAAGCCTTATTTTTAAGTTTTTATTTTAAAAATTGGTTTTCTCATGTTCATGTTATACACAAATTCACTTCTTAATCAGAGCACCTGAGGTTTCTACACTCTTAACTTCTTCTCCACGACATTGTTGACTTCGCCTCGATGTCATGGCCCAAAATTCAGAATTATGACTCCCAAGAGGCTAGAATGGATGCTCCAAAATCTCCCTCTGAGCAGCTGCAATAAAGATGCTTTGGTCTTAGGAGACCTTGATTTTTTTTTTTTTAACTCTGTCTTATTGATCACACATAAATTTTGAGTCACGCTAATCTCTTGCACTCGTGAACTAATTTTGAAGTGTGTTGAAGAAAGTTAATAAAAGCAATCTTTAGAAAACTACTTCCTGTGCATGCATATTACCTGGGGCTGTAGTACATCAAAGAAAGCTTGTGTCAGGGTTAGAGAAGGACAGGGGAAGATCTCTGGGAGGTGAGGTTAAGGGGAGGGAGAAGGAGATGAAGTTAATCTTATCCAAATTAATAGACATTGTATGTCATTTTTTTCTACTGAAATTCAAAGGTGGGAAAAGGAACTTGATGGTGGACACGCTAAGTCAAAATTGGCAACTCTAAATTGACAATAGAAAGTGACAACTGAATTGGTACTCTCTATATTATCTGAAAAGTTTCTGTTGCATAAGACCCAAATGGAAAATTATTAGCTAAGCTTTTGTCATTTATTTCATTTATAGTTTTGCACAGTCTCTTTGGAGAATCAGATAATTCTCTGTTATTTCAGTTTTTATGTTTTTCAGCATCATCAGACATGGATGGTACAAATGTGGGTTGAGAAAGAAATCTAATCTTTTCAGGCCAATAACTCTTCTTTAAATATAAGATAAATATAATGCTTTTGCTTTACAATAAAATTGTTGAACTCTAAAATAATGTCTTAAATAAAAATTTAAATGTTTTCAATAAAGTTTTTAAAGTATTACAAAATTGCATAATGTGATCTCATTTATACAAAATTACATATGTGTGTGTATCTAATTACAGAAAATACATGCTAGAATGGTCACTGACATGGTAACGATGCTCATCTCTGAGTGGCGGGATTTTAGCCATTTTTCTTGTTTCTTTATGCTTTTGAGAATTACCTAAACTTTTACCATGCATTATTTAGAGCATTTAAAAGCTATTTTCCTAATTTATTTTGGGAAGGGCACCCCATTCCCAGTGGTCATTGAGCAAATGCCTTGGATGCTGTTTTGCGATGTGTTGTAGAAAGGATGGGTGGGACTAGTCAGATGCTTTGATAAGTATGCCTGGAAGTGATTTGGGAGCGAGAACTTGTCCACACTAATCAGAGCGCACAAAGGTGGATGGGAACACCAAAACATAACTATTTTAATTGAATTTATTAAATAACTGTTCAAGTCCACTGGAATATCACCTCATTCTCTTCCAAATCATAGAGCTGATTTGAGAAAACCATTTATAGAGTCATAGAAGGCCAGACCTGGAAAGGAATTTAGAGAACATCTTGGCCCAACTCTGTCAGGTTACAGATGAGAACACTAGGCTCCATGAGGAGGAATCAGGTGTCCCAGGTCTTGGAGAAACCTGTGCGTGTGCAGTGAGGACCAGCAGACTTGGGGGTCCTGGCATTAAGTCCTCACGAGAGCTCTGATTTGTCACCCCAGGGAGATAGTGCCCAATCTCTTATCCTCCATCTCGCCCTTATCGACATCACCCAAACCTTCTGTAAGCTTCTTTTCACAGCTTCCAAGACCTCTGCTTATCCTGGTTTAATTGCACTTTACAAACTTCCTGTTTCTTCCAGAGAAGCCACCTCATTCTTACACACATATGATACGATATCTAAGTCTTAAGGCAGAGTGAGAAGCAGTGTAGGCAGTGTTGATGCTTATTACCATCAAATACAGACCAATCTTATTTCCATCTTCCAGAGGTCAGTCTCTGCTGAACCCTTTTAACGCATTTGCTGTAAGAATCATTAGACTGGGGGTGGGGATGAGGCAGAGAGTGACCTGGGACAATAAGCAATGGATTGGGAGGAAGTAAGGGAGATACTCAAAAACCTATTGAAGGTACATTCATCGCCCTAAAAAAAGTTGCTTAAATCTACAAATATATAAAGTCTGTTTTTACTGAATGTGGTGGCTTAGCCATCTCAAAATACTTTTGGAAACAGTTGGAGTATGTAAGAGTGTTCTTCAGAGAAACAGAACCAATAGGAGATATACAGATAGGTGGGTAGATAGATGTATACATAGAAGCATAGATGAATATGAATATATTTGTAGAATAGTTATTTACTGTCAAAGTGAGCACTGTGTATCACTTACCATTCCCAGGAAAGGACGCCAAACACTTCTGCCTGCTGCATCATGGTATTGGAGTAACCAAGGAAAACACAACGCAATCAAGCACTGGATGGAACAAGTCTTTACTCACACAGAGAAGAGACAGAGCAGGTTTCACTCCAATATGTATTGGTCCCTCATGGTGAGAGGATCCTCCCCACCACAACTGATGCAGGGCAACTGGCCTCCACGAACCTGTTTCCTGCCTCAGTAGAAGGACCCGGCCCCCTCACCTGTGGAATCTGAAATGCTGAAAGCAGAAAGCAGGGTGTTTGCCTGAGGGCCACTGACACACAAGCTTAAGCAGAACGAGGCACACTCACTGAGCCTGAAACGGAAAATTTCCCACACGAGGTGCTACACCAGGCACGGGCTGCGTGGCCTCTTTAGCTCTTGGTAAGGAAGGTTAATGCACAAGACTCCTTCTTAAGCGGCCAAGTTGGGGTAGGAAGATGGTGCGATGAGACTGCCTTTGCCCACGTTTATTTTAAGCAACTGGCTCACACGACCGTGAGGACTGGCAAGTTCAGAATTTGTGGGGCGGGCGGCAGCCTGGAAATGCAGGGAGGTTTCTGTGTTGCAGTTTTGAGGGAGAAGGCCTTCTTTTTTGGGAAACCTCTTTATTCTTAAGGCCTTCAGCTGAATGAGGCCCACCATGGTATGGAGGGCAATCTGCTTTACTAAAAGTCTACGGATTGGAAATGTTAATCACATCTTAAACATAACTTCCCGGCAACATGTAGACGAATGCTTGACCAAACAACTGGACACCATAGCTTAGCAAAGTTGACACATAAAATTAACCAACCTCAATTATAAATGATCTGAATGCATTGATTATCTGCCTTACATTTTAAATAATTGGCTCTTCTCCGGAAGAGGATCACTGAGCATGAAGTATCCTCAACTCGTGCCATTTTCCTATTGGAAAACATTCCAAGGCTCTCCACTGCCATGACAGTTATACTACAGACTCCCTATCCTGACACACGAGACCCTCCGTGACCTGGCCACAGGCCTCACTTGCCATCATTCCGCCTCACACAGGCAGCCAGACTGCACAGCTGGGCCTTCCAGGCTCTTTTGTGTGTTTGCTCTCAGCCTGCCCCCAACCCTGTCCATCAAAATCTTACTGCCTGACAAAGGTCAGCTGAAATACCAAATCCATTCAAAAGTCTTCAATGTTCATATCTAAATTATTTCCCTCTTCTGTGTCCAACCCCCCCAAAAACATAAGTATCTTCAAAACCATTTTTTAAAACATTCTGCCTTATCCAGACACATTTTCAATTCATTAATTCCCTTTTAAATACAAGTGCCTTGAGGGCAAGGACTACCTCTGCATCCTCCCACGGCAGCTACTCACGTATCTAATCAATTTCAGAGCTAGAGAAATAGCAAAGTAGAACAACTTTCTCAAGGCCTCTGAGCAGCATGAGAATAAACTTGACTTCAAGGGACAAGACGCAAAGCCCTGCGGGAACTAAGTCCTCCTCCCTATCTCTGTACTCTGCCGTCTGAGGTCACTTCATCCCCACATGTACATCCCAGCTACCTCCACTCTACCTTGGATAAAGGAAGATAATGGCTGCAAGTTGAGTTTCTCGGCTCAGCCTGCGCTCCTCTGACCACTCAATGGTTCTGCCCATTCTCTGGACTCGCACTGTGCTTCCCACCACTGAGACGCCACTGGCATGACAGATTTGAAAGGACTGGACTTCTTGTCCTGCCTCCAGCCTCTCAGCTGAGGTGAAGAGAGGTTTATGAGAGTTACCCACAGTTTGGGATAAGGAAAGAAGCATAGGCTCAGGAGTCCAAAAATCTGACTCTTATACTCACCTGTCGAGGAATTTGGCTACGTATGCAACTTCCTCTACCATCTTTTCCTCATCTGCAAAGTAAGGATAAGTAACATAACGTAGCTCCTAGGGTTTGGTGAGGAATAAAGGAGGGAGATGCAGCTTTGAACGTGCTTTGCGCCATTTGTCACAGCTCTGGGTGATTCCTGTACTGGGTCGCCACAGGTTGCTCTTGGCCGCCCCTCTGTCCCACAAACACTTTGGATCCGGGACTTAGTCACAATCTATGAACCTTTCATCTAGGGCCAGATTAAAGTCTTTATATAAACTGATTTAAATGTAAGAAATTCTAATACAATGTTCTTATATTTCTTATGGCAATAGCTTTGAAGTTATTTCTAAAATAGAACATTCTCTCAAGAGAGTGTTTAGGTCCCCGGCTTTGTTGCCCCTAAGCATCTGGTGGGGTCAGCCTGCTGGCAAACCAGTGTGACTTTCATCATATTTTCACATCCTAAGACCTGGCTTTTACAGACCAGATCAGCTTAGACCCCAATTCCCAACCACCCTGGTCTGGCTCAGCTGATATTCTCTTCTAGAAATGACAGAGTAGGATGCAATGTCAGCAAATGGCATGGTCCATTCCAGATAAAGAGATCTTATGTCCAAATCAGTCATTTGAGAGCACATGCAGGTGACAAACCAGTTAGGTGAGATGGGAGTGGATGGCTCATTCTTGGAGTGACCCTGGTTGAGTCAGTGGCACTGTTCTCCCTTTGGGTGAGAGCTGAGAGTTGGTACACATCCTCAGTGCTGGAGGGCACCACCAGCCATTGCAGTTAAGAAAGATATGCTTCAGCACTCACCCCTTCTATCCTCTCCTGTCTCCTTTTTCATTACTAGAGTGTTTTAGAGGATGGGTCCACTGGCTCCTTTGTGGGTCTGACCTCACCGCCTTTCTACAGCCCACCAATCCCTTCACTCCCTGGCCTTAACTCCTCTTACCCATCCATGCCCACTTTGAAAGTGATTCCATCAATTTGATAACCTGAACCTCAATCCTTCCTCCAGGAATCCCGTTACGATTCCTGAAGGCTGAGTAAGGGAGTCTGTCTCTACCTCTCATCTCACAGCAACCTTTACATATTTCTAATGTACCATTTATTTTAATGCACCATAATTGTTGGTCTAATTATGTGGACATATGAAACTAGGAGTTTCTTGACTTAAAACTAAATCCCATTATTTTGAGGGATGAAAGAATCAGCCTAAAGTGGGCTCAGAGGACATCAGATTTTCTGAGTTACCAAATTACTGAATAACAATAGACATATATGAACAAGCTCTTCCTAATGCTTTCATAGCACTTGGGTGCTTGCAGATGCTGGAGGCAGGGACAGTCCTGTCATTTGTGTGGGCCTTGGCTTCACGTGGGTAGGGGCTCACAGCTAGGCCAATACCAGATACTAATAGCTCAGCCCCCTGGACAGTGACTTAGAAATAAGTCATACAGATAGTCGTTGCTTTCTTATTTTCTTTTCCCTTGTGTGCCATGCTGTAATCTAGTGTTTATGAGATCTGCAATGAATCACAGCCTATAAAGAAAATAAGACTGTCCTTTCCTTTTTGCCTCTAAGATTGTGTAGAAATTTGTCAACCAAAACATTAATATTCTTGGAAAACGTTTCCCTAGAACATACCTTCTAAGGCTTTCCAAACAGCCCATAAGAAGGATTTCAAAACTTTTCCTTTAAAGAAAAACTTGAGTCTAGCACTTCTTAGAGGAAATGCCTGTCTCAATATTTCTAAGCTTAATTTCATTTCAAGAATAGTATATTTTCTTCTTCCTCCTCTCAAGCTCCGCCCCCTAGTCCCAGGAAGAAAGAGAGGCATCACAAAGCATCCACAGTTAGTAGATAATAAAGGTTAGAGCAAAAGTAATGAGATTGAAAACAAAAGTACATTACAGAGGATGGACAAACCAGAAATTCATTCTTTAAAAACACTAATAAAATAACTAAAGCCTTGATAATATTGATGAGAAAGAACTTGCAAATATAGGAATGAAAAAACAACGCCTCAATGTAGTTAATACGGATATAGAAGCAATACTAACAATAAGAAAATATTTTGAACAAACATTTTCCAGTAAATTAGAAAAGTTAGATGAAACAAACCCTATTCTGGGTAAAAATGTTAATAAAACTAACTCAAAGGAAAAAAACCTCACAGAATCCTTGTTATGGTTTAGATATTTGTGTCCCCATCCCCTTATCCCAAATTCATACAGTATATTGATATCCTAACTCCCAAACATGACGGTATTAGTAGGTAGGGCCTCTGGGAGTTGCTTGAGCCATGAGAATGGAGTCCACATGAGTGGGAATAGTGCTTTCATAAAAAAAGGCCCCAGAGAGATTTCTAGCCCCTTCCACCACTGCAAAAAGGCACTAATTTGACCCAATATGAAGACCCTCCCAGAATGTCACCGTGCTGGTGCTTTGATCTTGGACTTCCAGCCTCCAGAACTGTAGGAAATTCATCTCTGTTGTTCATAAACTACCCAGTCTGTGATATTTTGTTATCGCAGTCCAAATGGGCTAAGACAACCCAAATAGACTTTAAAATATTAAAGACAATCAATCAGGAACATTAAAAAAAAAAAATCTGTCCATGGAATCAAGATAAGGGTGATGAAATAGTTTTACAAATGAGATCTGCCAACTGCTGAAGAAATAGATTCCTGCCATATAGAAATTTTATCTTAAAATAGAAAAAAATGAAGAATTGCCTATTCCAAAAAATGCTACATGAGTGGTATAACTTTGATTAAAACTAGGTTAGAATGATTTAAAAAAATGAAAATAACACACTAATCTCACTTATGAACATTGACAAAAGCCTCCTAAATAAAATATTAGCAAAAAAATTCAATGATTAAAAAAGAATAAAAATTTTGACCCAAGTGGATTTATCCCAAGAACATAAGTATGAATTATTAATCTATTATATATAAATGTATATGTAATCTATTATATATATTTTTTATATTACATATATATTATTTTATCTATTATCACTTTAGCTGATTAAAAGAGAAAAATAAGATCATCTCAGTAGATGCAGAAAAAACATTTTTAAAAATTTGGTGATTTGAAAAACAGCACATTTCTTTGCAAACTTGAATAGAACGAAATTTCTCAACTTAATAAAGTTTTAGCAGAACAGTAAAATCATACTTAATGCAGAAAGTAGAATTAAAAAAGGACATTAGATACAAATAACACCATTAAAATTTAAAAACAAAATGATTTGCAAACTGTGGGAAAAAAAGAACTTCCCAAACCTAATAAAATTTGTAAAACAAAAGCAAATATCATCTTTAACGATGAAACATTAGAAGTATTCCTTTAAAATTAAGAATAAGATAAATTTACTTTCAGTATTACTCTTTTGGGAGTGGTGTGAGGGTGAGGGTCAACTTCCAGTATAGGAAGAAAGAAAATGGAAATTATAGGTATAAGAATTGTAAAGGAAGGAACAAAACCATCATTGTTCACAGACAGTATTCTTATCTAAATAAAAAATTCAACAGAATAGATTAATTTTTGAAATTAGTAATTGAGGTCAGAATGTATACTAGATATAAGATAATAAATATGTAAAAATCATTTGCATTCCAAAATACCAAATATATATATATATATATGTATAATTTTAAACCATATCACATATAATCACAATAAAATATAAAGTACTAGAAATGCATATAATGAAAATGTCCATATTTTTATGAAGGAAATTTTAAAACTTTATTGAAAGACATTAAACAAGTTCTATGTAAGTGGAGATACAGTATGTCCTCATTTAACATCTTTTGACAGTTTATGACTTTAAGCAAAACGATGTACAGTAAAACACAACCAATTTTACCATAGGCCAATTGATATACAACGAGTTAAGTTCCTACAGCATCTCATTAACATTATAATGAAATGACATTGAACCAAACAGTATTATTTGAGGACCTGCTGTGTATACTATGTTCAAGGATAAGAAGAATAAATATTGTAAGGATATTTATTCCCCCCAAATAGCTATAAAGTTAATATAATTCAGTCACAAACCTTACAGTATTGTTCATGTAATTTGACGACTTTGTCTTAAAATTTATATCAAAGAGCCAAGAATAGACATGACAATTTTGAAGAACTTTAGGGTATGCAGCAGCTATGAAGACTTTCCTACAGCTAGAAGAATGAAACAGTGAGGTACAGGGGCAGGGCCAGACACAGAGACCTATGGAGAGGATGGAGAACTCAAGCGTCAATGCATTCATACAGGAAAATCTGTCCTATGGCAGAAGTGGCTGCGCAATCTGGAAAGGACAAAGTAACCCAAAATGTTTTTCACATTTTGTTTTACCGACTACCCACAGTCAGAAATGTATTTTATATTGCAAGGCAAACCACACAGTCATATGTACATGGGTAAATATGTACAAATAACTAAAACCAAAGATTTAAGGACTATAGCTACAATTACTGGGTGAGATGCATTCTGGCATTTTCTACTCAGCTACATTTTGTAAAAAAGGTAAATCCACAAAATTGTTGCAACTCACAAAATTCATTTCATAACCACTACAGAGTTGTGACCTTTAATCTGAAAAACTACAGTGTACAGTAAGGTTCTTGGTAAACAGTTCTGTGCAGTGGTATGCTAGTGTGTTAAACAGCTGGTTCCTTGGGGTCGGAGAGAAAGTTTATTTGCAGCATTTTCCCACTTCTGTGGAATAAATATTCCCTCTGCCCCCCTATGGCTGATAAAAACTAGCAATTTGTTTAACTACCAGCTAACAGAATTCCTGATAATTTAACAATGGCCTTCCACGAGCTGGTATGAGGCAGGTCCAGAATACCACTGATGCTAGATTACTGGTAACCCACATGAAAGAAAGAAAAGATCGAACCTCTACAGTACATCATATGTGAAAATTAATTTCAGGTGAACTAAATACCTGACATGTGAAAAACAAAGTTAGATGTGACTGTGAAAAGCAAAAGTTAGAAAAGTTAAAAAACAAAACAACAGTAGCATATCTTTTTGACTCCCGGGTAGGAAAGGGTTCTTAAGTAACAGGAAAAAACACAAGTCACAAAGGGAAAGCTTGATACACGGGATTACATTTAAAATAAACATTTCCCAGCATTAAAATACATCACTTAAAAAATTTAAAGGCAAGCCACAGGCCAGGATAAAAACATTAGCAAATCATATATATTCAGAATTTTTAAAGAATTCCTACAACTCAATAAGGAAAAAATAACCCAATAAAAAACAAACAAAAACATATGCAGTTAATTTACAGCAGAGAATATAAAAAATGGCAAAAGAAGAAAGGAAGGGAGGGAGGAAGAAAAAGAAAATAAGCTCAATCACATTTGTGTTAGATTACCTAGCGTTCGGACTGAAAAGCAACATTTGAAACCCATTCAGCACAAGAAATTTAATATAGAGGCTTTGGAAACCCAAAAGGTAAGGCAACCAAGAGATATCCAGGAACCCCTCGGCTGGAAAGGATAGAGAAGAGATGCTGTTTTCAGAATTCAGGGTGTGGGACCATCCAAAGGGCACTTAATAAAGAAGGGGCCATCCAGCAGAGCTGCAGCCATGACGGGCTGGGCAGTGGGAGCTGGGACTGTGGAGGAGACAGAGCACTGCTTGAGACCCCTGCCAGTTGTGGGGCCTTGGGCAAGTCAATCAGACCAACTGGAGACTCCACCAGAAACAAAATGGGTTGGGAGAAAGACCCTGGCTTCACCCCTTCAATTTCCTACCAGTGCTTCCCATTAGCTAAATGTAAAGGGACACCGGGGGTCAAGGGACCCTGGAAACTATTCTTTCAGAGATGGGCTCCCTCCAAGATAGAAGAGGGGAAAGATCCGAGAGCAAACAGGTAAATGCCCAACTTATCAGGAGAACACAAATTAAAGTTACATTGAGAGCCTTTCCTCTCCGTTAGACCTGGGCTGTTTCTAAAGTTAAATAACAAAAAAGCATTTTAAGGATGTGGATTGATAAGAACTTGAATATACTGGTAGTAAGCAGGTAAATTGACACAATCAATTTTGAAAATAGTTTTTTGTTTGTTTGTTTTGTTTTTATCTCTAGTAAGCTTAAAGGTGCACACATCTGTGACCTAGAATTTCTACTCCTAGGTATAAATTCCAGAGAAAATTCTCACACATACGCACAAGGTGACATATATAAGAATATTAACTATTCGGGGATGGTGAAAAATCGGAAACAATTTAAATATCCATCACTAAGAGAACTGATTTTTGAAAAATGTATACGTTCATACAACAATGAAATACTATATCATAGTTAAAATAAATGTATCAACATGGATTGTAATACCCCCCAAACCGTGCCATGAAGCAGAAGGCCATATGCAAATTATACAGTTTAAAAACATTAAAGACAATTCTGTATTTTGCATGGGGATATTGTTTAGGACTATGTATATAAATAAATTGTAAAGACAAGCATGGGAATGATAAACAGAATTCAGAGTGACGGTAACCCAGGCAGTGATACAGAGGAAAATGGGATCACGAACACGTCCCCAGGAGTCTTCAGCAGCATTTAAATGCTTTGTTTCTCAAGGTCGGGAATACCTGCTTGTTCATTACATTATTCTCTCTATCTTTTTGTATGTCTGAAATATTTGACTTTTATTAAAAGGATAAGGAAGCCCTGACATCAAATTACTTTCTTACTCAACTAGAAATATTAATTCTAATGTTTCTCAAAACTCTGAAATGTGTTGGTAAGAACCCATAACACACAGCTGGCACAAGAGAGAGAGCCATGGTCCATAAATTGTCCATTCATTATTCTGTATGTTTCTGAACTTGCAAAGAACATGTAAGCTTTCCCTGTAAAACTCAGCTTGTTTCATCAAATATATACAAAGCCAGAACATTTTGAGATAGTATGAGTAGCTAACATTTACTAAGCACCTACTCTGCACCAGGCACCCGTTATCTCCACTGTATGTACCAGCGAACCAGGCATTAAGAGAGCAAATCTATTTCCCACAGCCACCCAGCTAATCAGGGACAGAGCAGGGTCCAGAGCCTTCCCTCTTCTCTCTCTTCTGCCCCTCCCAGAGCCATTATTTTTCTGCCTCACTTCTGAGTAATTTTTTTAACAAGTTGTTCAGACTGAGTCCGAGGTGTTTACAGATTTGTGCTTCAGACACTGCAAACCCAAAGAACACAGCAGGCAGCTGAGTGGGAGACATAGGTTTATGGAGGCTCACAGACCAGGGAGAGTCTCTGGTGGCGGCCGGCCAGAAGGTAGTGATCTGCCCAGGCAGAGAAGCAGCAAGGCTAGATAGGCACAGCAAAACAAAGATCATTCCACGGGAGAAATCCTCTGGCAGGCCCTGCAGGCCGCTCTCAGGTACACAGCGTCCTAAGAAGCCAGGAGACCTTGACTGCCGCCAGCTGATCTGCCTGCGGGCCAGGTCCCTACACAAGCATAAATAAAATAAGGGTGCTTCTGACAGTTTATAGACCTGACCATAATGTGGAGCTTTCTAATTTCACAGACTAGAAAACAAAAATCAGTAGGGGCTCCCTTGGGAGAAGAGAAGCCTCCCAAAAGAACGTCTGGCCCTGAGGTCCTGCAACAGGTCCTGCAACAGCTCCTGCCAGGTGTGTGACCTTGGGCAAGTGAATCAGACCGGCAGAATGCTAGTCCCGGCTCCAACACTTTCTGACTCGGTATTTAAGTTTCTTTAAGCCTTCATCCCAAAAGAGCATTGAATACCTACCTCATCGAGTGTGAGGGAATTAAATGGAGACATGCACAGCGGGCAGCCCATGCCCTCTCTGACACTGCTACCCACTGGGCATTTCTTCCCCAGCTCATTCAGTCACCTCGCGTGGAAATTGCCACAGTGGAAGCTGGTTGTAAAACATTTAGCAGTCACCAGTTTGGGGTTGTTGGTAGTTGCTTTGTCAGTTGAAAATCACTGTACAGATATTGGCTGTTATCACTTAGGATTTCATGGCCAAGAGAAAAGGAAAAACCGTAGGGGTGGAAACATCTCCCGCAAGAATGTTGTTCTCCATCTCACACACTTCGTACAGGACACACATATATGGCATTCCCCTGCAGCCTACACTAGCGGGGTGGGCTCCAGGCAACCAGCACTTCTCCCAGAGTGGGTCCAGTGCCAGGGGGCAGAGCTCCAGTTCTCTGTCACTGAGTGAGCAGGTGGGATCTTCACACGTTACGTTTGACTCTGTGTTGTGCTCCTCCTAAAACTCCACGGAGTACGGGGAACACCGCCTTTGGTGTCTTTTGCCACATCCTGACTGGATGAGGGAGCGTGTCCCCCCTCTAATGGTTTATTGTGCAAAATTCCCACCTCACTGAAGGTTTACAATAATACATTCAAGATTTAAAAATATAAGTGTCTATATTAAAAAGCACCACACTTCACGTATGAAAGGTAACAGTGAAAATCTACATGTTGGATAACGTTTCTGTGATTTTTCTAAACAGCACAAGAATGTGGGTATTCTGGGCCTGGCCTTGTAACAATTCCTCTATAAATAAAATATTAACTTGCTCAGAAAGTGAGAAATCCTCAGCATAACAAACACCTGAAATGTATTTCACCAAAAATGTCAGCAGCTTTTTCTCTCAGACATGCTCAAAGAGCAATTACAGAACACACATAACTGCTTTCCTCAGCGTGTTCTAAATGAGAAGAAATAGAATTGGCTGTCTCAGCAAACACTACAATGAAAACACTCCCCTTGCTATTCTAATCACCACGGGCAGAAATGGCTAATTAGAAAATCCTAAGTCAGAGCATAAGCTCTTTGACTTGGAGAAAGAAAGTTGCCGGTTCATTTTTCAGATTTACCTCCAAGTCTCCAGTTGTTACAAAGCAGCGGACAGTGTGTGCTACCAGCTGTAACTGGTGTGTTCCTCTGATTTGCCTTCATAGCTACAGAGTTATGACTTTCATTATTTATGTGATTTCCATTGACGCAGAATGGAAGGGGTCTCTTCATGCTCCTGCTTCTCATGAGCTGCCTCCCTCTCAAGCCTGTCCCTAGACTGTCCTCTCCACTCGGCCACTAGAGTGTTATTCCTAGGACTCCAGTCACTTCACAGTCACCTCCTATCCTATTATTTATTTCACATTTTTATTTTGGTCAAATTTAAATTGATTTTTGTCTCCAAGCTTACCCATACTCTACACACTGTTAGCTGTGAAAGCACACATATGATTAGCTGTCACACAACGGAGGAAAATATTCACAAAAACTTACCTAAGAAAAGACTTGCAGATGAACTGTATAAAGGATGCTTACAACTCAGTAACAAGAAGAAAAACAATCCAATTTAGAAATAGAAGATTTAAATAGACACCCTACAAAAGACAACATACGAATGGACAGGAAGACCATGATATGTTCAACGTCACTAGACATCAGATAAATGCACATTAAAACCCCAGATACTACCACACACTAAAATTTAAAAGATTAATAATTCAAAGTTGTAGAGATATGAAATAACAAAGTCTCATACAATGCTGGAAGGACTGTAACGTGGTACAACCCGTTTTTAAAAATAACCTGGCATTTCCTTAAAGGTTTGAAACAGTATATTCGAAAGCATCATTGTCTATACTAACTAGTATACATCTCTACATTAGACCTAGAAATAGACACAAAATAAAATAGGATTAAAAATAAAGTTAAATATAGTTACCATAGGATGTAGCAATGTCACCTCTATTCATTTAAGGGAAATGAAAAAATATGCTCCTGGAAGGCTTGGGCATGAGTGTTCTGGGGATGGGGACAGTAGCAAGCTTCTCCCAGTGACACCCATTCTAAGAGCCGAGCACTTGGTGGGGGGTGGGGACAGCAGCCGAAGGGCCTCTCTGCTTGCTTCTTCTGGTGTGGACCGACTCCTCCTTCTAGGGCCCAGTACTGGTGTGTTGCACCCAAGGGGGGGCCTCCATCTGATGAGGGGGGTCAGGCAGCAGGAAGAGTACTTTGACCAGGAAAGAAAAATATGTTTTTGCATGTTGATAGATCACTCTGGCATTCTGTTTTGAAGTCTGGCAACCCGGCAACCCTGGGTGAGGATCATTCACAATAAAACCAAAGCAGAAAGATACTGAAAGAGTGGGACAGGTTGAGGTTTTTTAACCTCTTGGGAGATTATCCCAGATAGCCTGGATGGGTCCAATCTAATTAAGTGAACTTTCTCCAGCTGGGGCAAGAAAGATGTAGCAGAGGGAAACTCACAGAAATTTGAAGCAGGAGAGGGACTGATTGGATGTACCGAAGCTGGAGGGGGCTACGTACGTAGATGGCTAGATAGCGTGCAAAGGAACATGGGCTGCTTTTACAAGCAAAGACTGGTCCCCAGCAGACAGCCAGCAAGGAAATGGGAAACTCAGTCCTACAGCCACAAGGAACTGAATTCTGCCAACATCTGAATGAGCAGGGAAGCAGTCTTCCCTGGAGCCTCCAAAGAAACGCCCGGCCCAGCTGACAACCTGCTTTCAGCCTTGCGAGGCCTTCAGCAAAGGACCCAGCTGAGCAAAGGACCCAGCTGATGGCCATTCCAGAAAAAGTTCCAAAATTGCTTTGAAGGGTGGACTAGGCACTGGCATCAGTGCATAACTTCCCAAGGGGAGTACTTCTAAGGCGACTGTAGTGATATTCAGCAATGAGGTATTTAGCACTTTTTCTAGGATGAGTTTGTGAACTTAATTGTCAGACCTTGTATTACTAATAAACTACAAAAAAAAAAAAAAAGTGTGTCCAGTAAGTATACAACTCCTTTTAGAGGAGAAAAAGGAGGTGGTAGGGAGGTATGAAGGTAGAAAATGTTCCTGTTAGGCACCAAAAATGCCAGCCCAGGATGGCTGCACCCTGCCTACTTGAATGATGACGTGGATAGAATTGGCTACAAGAAGAGGGAGGCACAGGAAAAGATGACAATGTTCAACCAGCCACTTATACATAGGGAGCTTCATAAGCTGGGTGTTTGTAATGTGAGGACCGTTAATACTGTGTTCCTTGTGGGTGCTGTAGGGACCTGGCCCACAGGCAGATGAGCTGGCAGCAGTCAAGGTCTTCCTGGCTTCTTGGGAGGAACGCTGTGTACATATGAGCAGGGCCTGCCAGAGGGTTTCTCCCGTGGAATGCTCTTCGTTTTGCTGTGCCTATATAACCTGCTTCTTTGCCTGCAGGTGAATCACTACCCTGGGACCAGACGCCACCAGAGACTCTCCCTGGTCTGTAAGTCTCAAAAAACTTATGTCTCCCACTCAGCTGCCTGATACATTCTTTGGGCTGCGGCTGCTCAGGCACAAATCTGGGAAAACCTCGGACTGATTCCGAACAGATGCATCATTCATTCAGCGAAGATTTAGCTATTACAGAATCATTTACAGGGAAACTGGAGAGTCTTCCCACCCCCCTATTGCTATGAAAACATTGCTCATGTCTTGAATAAGACCAAAAGAAAAAAATCTATTAGCTTATGCAACAGTGATCTATGCATGTAACACAGTTTCCTTATGAAAAGCTCAGAGACTTTTCTTGATACCCTTTGCTAAATCCCAATCTGGGAAAGCATTTGAAGGTTGCACACAGCAGCAGGCAGAGAGAGAGTAAGTGTCCCCCACACCAGAGCTTAGGAGGGCTCCCTGCTGAACTGCCAGCTGTGGGGAAAGCAGCCAGCCAGCGAAAGTAACCATTTAGGACAGAGTGTTCTTCATTTTCCCAGCTGGTCTAGATGGGCTCAAAAATAATTAAAATTTAACCCATTCCAAAGCACCAAATGATTATTTTAGGCCATGGGACCAGATGTTACACTTTCATTATCTTTCCCAATGCCTCTGGGTTTGGCTAAGAATAAAAGCAAGTAAACAAACAAACAACAACAAAAAAAGTTGTCAAAGTTCTCTTAAACTCTCAACACACCTTATCCACGCTGCACGTATGAAGCATCTTCAGTATCTTTTATTGTTGCATTTTTAAATTTTCCTTAGACACAGACCCAATATTGTTACATTCAAACACATTTTTAGGACAAGGATTTAAAAGTACTTAAGTATATTTTTATGCTACTCTGTATCAATGCCACACACACACACACACACACACACACACACACACACACACACATTTGGATCACTTAGTAAGTTGTAACATTCTGTGTTTTAACAGTAATAACAAGGACATATATGATCATTTCCTGAGTTAACAGTGCAATGTAAAATTTAATCTGTATTGCTAAAACATTTTATAGCATAGAAACGTGACCAAAATGATCATTTATTTTATCGTGTCATAAAACAACAGCTCATCGTAGAACAGTGATACAGTTTACATGGTAAGGAACTTTGTGATTCTTAACAAACAATCCTGGATGCATTTGTTGCCATGACTAAATTTCCAGGTCAAATTATCAGTAGTAAAATAAATTATGGTATAAAATAAAGTCAACAAGTTATCTATACTGAAGGAAAATTTGATTTTATTTAAGAAACTGAAGCCTGGATTCTAGTTTACCTTTCAGTATATACAAAAATGTTGTTTTAAAAAACCCTAAGCAATCACAAATTTAGATAAAACAGTTGAATAAAGGACAATGACAGCTCTTCATTATGCTGTAAAACTATGGATCTCATCTTTGGAAAAGTTAAGATCATGCAGCAACCTGAAAAACAAATACAAAGCACATGTCTCCGAGGAAAATTTTTTAAAATAAAACAGTAAGATCAAAGTCTACCATCATAAACAGTACTTTTTCATTTTTCCCATTTACCACGTACTTAGAAAAACCCCTCAAATTAACAATTCCTTAATATCAGCAATTATCTAGTTAGTGTTCAAATTTTTAATTGTCTCATAAATGCCATAATTTTTTAAAGTTTGTTTGAATCAAGATCCAGTTAAAGTCTACTCATTGTGATTGCCTGCTAAGTCTCTTAGGTATCTTTCCTTTTTTTTTTTTAATTTTTTTTTTGTATCTTTCAATCTGTAAGATCTCCCTCCATCTCTTTGTACTGAAATTTATTTATTTTTTTATACTGAAATTTATTTGACAAAATCAGAATGTATGTGCTGAATCTTCCAGTCCTCATTTTGCTACATCTCTGTGGTTTACTTTAATAATATGTTTATATCCTCTTATTGCTCATAATTTAATAATTGGACCGACAGGCTGGATCAGATACAGGTTAAATTTTCTTTGACAAGACTATGTCAGAGGTAGTATTTTTCCATCAGGAGGCACGTAATACCCGGCTGCCTCTCTTTTTGGATCCTAACAACCACGATGATATACCTATAGATCCATTAATTCATTAGGTACTAAAACTGGTGATATTCCACTTCTATCATTCTTTCTTCATTTATCAGCTGAGGAAGTCTATAAAGGAAAACTTCTGCTTATTTATTACATGGTTACCCTGTAACATAGCTCATGTAGAAAAGGCAGAACAAATACTTGATTTTTTTCCTCCCTTTATACTCCAGTTTTCAAAGTAAGGAGTTGATCCCCATAGCATTCTATCTTTACTCTCTCCACTGAACAGAAAAAAGCAGAAATACTGCTTAAGGATAATTCAACTTGGAAAACACTATTGATGGAGAATGAAATCTTAGAAATGGCTCTGTTTAAAATGCTCCTGAACATAAACATTTATTTAGCTTTTACTATATGCATTCACTGTGCTACGAACTTCACATGGATAAGTTTTATCACTAATTTCCTTTTAGAGGTGAGGAAAGGTTAAGTAACTGGCCCTTGGACACCAGACTAATGATTGTAAGATGCTTCTAAGTGGTAGAGCTGGGATTCATACTTAGCCAGGTAACTTTCAGAGCACACACACATTTAGGGGAGAGTGTGGTGCAGCAGTTATGGGGGCCCACCAGCGCAGCAGGCCTCCCCATGTCCGCACACTTCCCGCCACACCGCCTGACTCGCCCTGTGGCTTCGTGCTAGCCACACAGTCGTCTTTTGAACACCTGCTCGTCCTTCCTCTGCCTGTACTACCCTGCTGCACCTCCTCTGACTGGCAGTGCTTTGCTCATCATTCAAAGCACAGGTCTTTCTGACAGTGCAGCTCCCCCACTCCAGTATACACAACTCTAGGTACAAGTCACTCGTCTGTCCCTGAATTTCCATCACACCTTGTTTTTATCTCTAGTAAGAGTATTTATGATATTCTGAGTGATAATTAGTTATGTCTGTGCATTTGTTTCCATCACCAGACAGTGTGGGCCTTGAAAGCAGAGACTGTTTCATTCATCTCTGTAATAAACAAAGTGGGTATTTAACAGATGAAAGAACCTTTACTGGCCAACTAATTATAAGCTTTTATTTATATTAAAAAAAGGTTTGTGAGTTATCGCATCATACAAATTTGACAGATTTTCACCAAATATGGAGAATATGTTTAGAACAGTAATACTTATAACCTATGTAGCAGACATGAGATTAACTTTGAAGGACACAAGGCATGGGTAATCCCAGTCATCTTTTAGGACAGCACAAACTACAATATAATAAGAGACTCATGTCACTGCCAAGTATGAGAGACATACCACATCCATGAAGAGGGTGAGGGCAGGGAAACCAAATAAATAAAAGTCCCAGACTGAAATTCACAGGGCTATGAATTGAAGTACTGATCTGAATTAAGCGACATCTCACCAGGCAACTCTATGCAGCATGGTTAAGGGTGAGTAACAGCAGGGGTCTGTGGATGAGGACTGATAATACTCTTGAGAAATTCTGGGCAAGCCAGCCAGTATAGCATAGAAAGACTAGCTCTGCGGTAATGCTAAGAAAATAAAGCTGTAGAGATTACAGTCAATGTTATCAATGTAAAAATACTAGATTCTTGGCTACTTTCCATTCAGTTATGCACGTACTAAGGCTCCAGTATGTAAGAAAGTGGGCTAAACGCATGGAACCAAAATGAAGAGCCCTCAAGAAGCCTATAATCCACAGGAGAACACAACCCACTTCTATCAGGAGGCTGTACAAGGGATTCCCCTCCTCAGCCAGTGGAAATTGGACTAAGTGGCCTTAAAGTCAGTCTCTTGATGACGAGTTTATGATTCCCATCATTTAATGATTCCAGTTATTTTACTGCAATCCATAAAGTGAGCATTAAGATACCTCTAAAATAGCAGTGTCAATATAGTAGAAGAATATTGCCCTTAGTCTTTTTGTTCTGAAAAATTATTTTACTTCAAACCAATTTAAGTCTTCACTATAATTTTAAAAGTTTTGTTTGAGCTTTAAAAAATTAGAAGTTAAATAGTAATTATTATTTTTGTTTAAGTTGAGAGAACTTAAACAGAAGAACATTCCCCTGAAGGTAATAAAATCCAGAAATACACTTATATTTAATTAAAATACCTTTTAAATATAACACGGAGAGAAACGCTTTTTAACATCTATTTTTGTTGTCAATGTTTTTCATAATATTAAAAATATGCCTAACCACTGCTCGGTCCACCTGAAACTAACATAAAATACTGAATGTCAACTATAATTAAAAATATATATATACACATATATATCCTCACAGGATGTAAAGTACAGCATAGGGAATATAGTCAATGGTATTGTAATAGCTATGTACAGTGTTAGAGGGGTAGTGGACTTGTTGGGGTTATCACTTTGTGAGGGGTGTAAATGTATGTTGTTTTGTACACCTGAAACTAAAAAAAAAAAAATTAAAAAATTAAAAATAAAATAGCAAGAGAGAAAATTATATAGAAAATATTAGGTTTAGTCATATACTAAACAAGAAAAAACAGGGCATTTAAGGCAGTCTCATTTCAAAATCACCTGGAAACCAAATGGTGGCTATATTTAACCAAGCATTTTAAAGTGTCATTTTAGAGTCCAATCATATCAAGGTGTATTTCAAATAACATGGCCACTGCTTTGATTTTGATTTTTCATTTGCCAGCGTTCAACTCTTAGTCTTGGCTCATTATGTTCTAGTCTTTCCTTTTTGTCTTGCTACCTGGCTTTCGACGACTGTATTACTTATTAACTTTCACCCAGTTGTAGAGAATGAAGAAAGATGGAAAGCTACAACGAGAGAAACACTGCTTATCAATGACTATATATTATAAAGCTCTGGTAGAAGAGGTTAACTCTAGTATGCCAAATAAGATGGTGGCAACAATCTTGGGAACGTCTCCACACTGCCTGTGATTAGCAGAGACACTGAGAGCTGGCTGCAGCTTACTTTTGTGTTCACATCTAACTCTGCATAATCTTAGCCTTCAATCCTTCACCTGCATGAAGATTAAACACTTTGTCATTTTCTTAGGCTGTGACAGACTACTAAAGTGCAGGTTCACACGAATAGGAAGAACTGAGAACTAAATCAGCTACTTCTTACGGAAGGAAGAGCTTCATTTCTCTGCCTTGAGGATTCTTTTTCCTACCGCATTGTTCCTCACCTTATTCCTTGCTCTGTAAATGGCGTTGGTCCACAAATGCAGATGAGGACTTTGGATTTGTCTGAACTTCTTTTCAAAAATTCAGAAAGAAGAGCTGGTGAAATGTGTCCCTGTTTGCCATTCCATTCAGACGTAGGTGCTGAGAGAACAAATTCAATGTCAAATCTAGAGAAAAGAAACATTCTTTTTGAAAATCTATTACCTTAACATATTATTAACATGTTTCAAGTTCACTGAAACTTCTTTTTTCCCCTTTGAAAACAATACATAAAAACGGATACATTTGCTAGAAAAGCACTGGAATAGCTATAGGCAAAGATTCCAAGAAAACATACAAGGTAAATCCATATTTACTAAGGATTAGCTTTTGCTCCAGATGAGAAGAGTAATCTGGCATTTTTTATGGAACTCATTAGGAGAACTCCAAGAGATCTCAGAGAACTCCACATGTCTACTGATAACCTGCTCACATATGAGTCACAGTAAACAGCAATTACCAGAGACGTGCATTTTAATCTGACTCAAACTTCTTATGAGTTCTAGACCCTTATAACCAACAGCCTATTGGACTTCTTACTGTTGCTGTCTCAAAGGCCTCAACCTCACCTCACAATCGCCCTACCCCATACCTGACGTTCTCTTTGTGAACGGTACCACAGTCCACTTGGTGGCACAAGCCCCACACCTGGGATTTATTCTGGGGACCTCTCTGTCCCTCACTTCTCATACCCACTCCCTCACCAAGTCCTAGCTCCTAACGATGTGTCTGCTTCTCTCAGTCTTCACTGCCACCACACTGGGCATTCTCCCTCTCGTTTTGGTACCGCCTGATCACACCCCACTCCTCAGTTCTCCACGAAGCACCTTTTCCACAGGGAAGCATGAAGGCCCCACCAGTCTAGGGTCCTTTGTTATATGTGATGTAGAAATGGTTTCCTTTTTCTTTTCTTCACAGACCTTACTTTGGGTTGTAAATATGTGGTCACCAAGATGGTTAACCTTATGAATATCAACCTTGCTCTCTAGACCATAACCTCCAGGAGAGCAGGGACCATTACGGCTGTGGTTACCACTCTGTCCCTAGTGGCCAACACACAGGAGGAACTCAAACATTATGGAAAGAAACATGAAAGAAAGAGAAAGGGTACAGAATTAAAACGAGAAAGAAGAACACCAAACCAAGTTTCACAATGCAACTACAGTGCATTCCTTCCCACAGTTGTATAATCTATTAAGTGAATAGCTGGTAAAGAGCCACAGCAAATGTTCAAAATTCTATGTTGTGTCTGCTCCCTCTGCTCCATTTTAGCAAAACACAATTACTTCTTATCATTTTTCAATAGCATCAGATCAAATGCATTTCTACATTTTCCAGTGAGTAAATGATATATTTCCTCAAGAGTAGAAGGAATTATACATTAATTTCAACCTTAAGGAAAAGTTGAAAGGACAGTTTCTCTTGTGAGGGGGCCTGGGAAGCCAAATGACAAACAGAAACAGGATGTGGCTGGTGCAGCTGCCCTCCCATCCCTACCATCCCTGCCATGCTGTAGTGGGGTCAGGTTTCCAAGAGCTGACGAGCCTGGCACGAGCACACAGACCACGCCAGAGCACCAGGCGGGGCAAGAGAAGTAGCCCCAGCTCTCTTTGACACCCCAGCCTCTAGGTCTGATTTGTCCATTTGTGGAACAAGGTGGGAAAACTACATCATATCTTATAACTCTAAAATTCTGATTTTACATTTAAAAACCCTATAGAATTATGTTTTACTTCTGACCTTCAAGGTACCCATTTAGTTTTAGCAGCAATACTAACCCACCGTATACAAAACAGCCTCCCCAAATACTTTCTTACACTAATTTATTTTTCCTTTTTAGCACTTAAAATTAAGTTAGTTTTAGGAATGTAGTTCCTAAATGTATTTTGTAGTTTAGGAATGTAGTTTAGGAATGAAATCTGGAATGTAGTTTACTGCTCCATGAGGGCGGGATCCTTGTCTGACTTGTTCAATGTCGTGTCCAGGCCCAGCTTAAGGTAAATGTATATAAAAAAAAAAACAACTTGTTGAATAAATAAAGTAATTTATTTACAAAAAAGCCATACTGACTAAAAGATAAAAATTATAAATAGAAGTAAATAGAAGTAAAAAGCCACATGCTGGCATCTATGAAATTACATATAAAAGTGTATGAATTCCTAAGTACATTTTTCTAGGAAGAAGGTCCATAGCGTTCATCAGATTATCAAAGGGGGCCCAATAGGAGCTGCAAAACCACTATCTTAAGACATTTCTAATTATACATAGACAATTGGATGAAAGATAGCAATTGCTTTGTTAAATTAAAAATAACAATCTCTTCTGGCTCTGTTGCCAACAAGTCTGTTACTGGAATAAAACTCCTGAGGTATGTATATGTAAATCAACACTGGCATCCCTGTCATCTGAAAAAATGCATAATTTTCCTTAACTGAGATGCTTAAAAAAACAAAAAGCCTCATCAGTGGCATACCTTCTGCAGGTTATCTACAAAAGAGTGATGAGTAATTGAGATCCCTACATAAATGGTGTAAACTTCTCATGCATTTTGTATTTATTCACATAACGGTCCTCTGGCTTTAACGTTTGCGTGCTCAACAGAAAAAGTTAAGAGGGGCATGAATGCAGTTTTTAAAGTTATTTCAAAGAGCCTGCTATCCTGCTTATCTCCGTCTTCACAGGACTAGCAAAGAGCTTAACTGGAGCAGGATCAATCCCGAGTTAAGACTCAAGAACACCTGAACAACAGATTTCTTATACCACATCAAGAAACAGATGGTTACTGTGGAATCAGCCACCTCTTCTGCAGGTTTCTGAATGAAGGCCAACTTCCTGTGTGAAACAATTAGAGCCTTGAAGCAGGAGAGGGCACATGGGTCAACGTCCTGAAATGCCTTTCTGCCCAGTGATTTCAAAAGTGCCAGAAAGGACTGGGACTCTTGAAAAGGTTACCTGACAATAAATTTACATAATCTATAAAGTACAAAACAACATTTAAAAAAAAAAAGAGAAAGAGAGAGAGAATATACCTGCTTCTGAGGAATACCTACACGGTCTAAATGTCAATGGAAGAAAATACACTTGTCAAAAAATATTTTGAAGTGGATTGATAATGATCTGAGAAGAAAAATCTTGAAATATAAATATATTCAGTCTAAATCGTATGCAGAGTCTGCAGTCATCCAACGACCTGTTCCCTCCTTCTCCAACCCATCAGCTTCCAAAACCGACCTCCTTCATATTTCCTACACGTGTACCCCACCCTCCCATTTTCACTGCCACAACTCCCTTGTATCTCCTGTCTACAATACAGCAGTATCTGATAGTCTTGGTCCTAATCTTTCCGACACACCATTTCCATATTAGTTCTTCTAAAAACCCAGGTCGAAGCTTACAATTTCTTTGCTTAGGCTTCAGTGGTTTATCACTGCCCACAGAAGAGTATTTGAGTATTTGGGGTCCCAGCTTTTCCTAGTTTCTCTAGTTGAAGAAAAACACTAGAAATAGCAGGAAAACTTGCAACTTGCTCATGGGAAAAATAGCTCACAGAATAAACAGCTGGATGTTAAAATTAGATAAAATATACACATGCTGGAAACATTTCTCAAAATGAATCTGATGAATCACTAGTGTCCCTCCAGATGTTAGTGGTGTTCCATTAAAACAGGCTAACTGTCTTTAAGTTTGGGACTCCTGGGTTAAAAAAAAAAGGTAAGTAGGTTTGTTTACAATTTCTCAAAGCCTTGACTATGTTAGGTTCAGAGTAAATCTTCAAGAAGGTAATACAGTGCACTACTGGAATTTTGGGTTGCATATTTCTTTGTGTTGGGGGGCTGTCCTGTGCATTACAGGATGTTAGCAGCACTCCTGACCTCTTCCAATTAGGTATCAGTCGAACCCCCTCCACAGTTGTTATGATGAAAAATGTCTCCAGGAATAAACATCCCCTGGGCTATGTTGGGGGAGGGACAAAAATCACCCTAGGTTGAAAAGCCCTGATTTAAAGTATTCTATACACAGAATACACACAATACACTAAGTAGAAAATATAGTTATTGAATTATAGTCAGTATGACTATTTTATTTAAAAAATGCAAAACAAAACAAACAGGTATGTGTGTGTAAGTGTGTCAGTATATGTGCATGTGTGTGTGTGTGTGTGTGTGTGTGAGAGAGACAGAGAGAGAGAGAGACAGAGAGACAGAGACAGAGAGACAGAGAGATAAAGAGAGAGAGAAAGAATGGAAAGATAAAGACCATAAATGTTAATAATTGTTCTTTGGATGTCAGGATTATGGGCGATTTTTTCCTTATGTTTTTTTCTATATAAATAGGTATTAATTTTATAAACAGAGGGAGAAAATCAGCAAATCAACAAATTCTACTATTATACAAAAGTATATGCTGGTAGCTTTACTAAAATAAGGTTATTGTCTCCAAAAATGCTTTAAAAGGGAAGGAAAATACTTGTTATATTTATGTATAACAAATGCTGTCTAGTGTTCAACCCCCTTGTCACCCTATCCCGTCCCTTGAAATGAGTTCTGCAAAGGCCAAGACCTCAGAGACGGGGCATTATACTGCGGGGCGGGGGGCAATATGTAAGACTGGATCAACTAGGCCTCGTAACAAATTTAATTTGGATTCCAGTTTGCACAGTAATGAGCTACATTTGCTACTGCACATATTTGCTTTCTGTTTTCTCTCTCTCTCTCTTTTTTTTTTTTTTAAGAAAAATTAATGTGTGAGATTTTGCTGTACTTGGAGTGTTGTGAATTGAATTCCAATACTGCAGTTAACAGTCAAGTGCAATAACATATTTGGACAAAGTTCAGGTAAGTTAACTTTTTTCATTACAAATTTTATACTTAATGACATGAAAACTGATTGAAATAGAAATATCCTAAATGAATACTTACAGTATACCTATTTTTTGCAATTCTATTAAGTTGAGCAATATGGGAACATGAAGGCACATATTTTCCCTGGATTGCATGAGAAAATAAGCCAGCACAGTACCTTGTGCACTGCTGTACCCCTGTGTACTGGCACACAGTAGATGCTCACAAGTATTTCATGAATGAATGAATGAATGTTACAAATATGCTCACTCTGGGTTAGGTACCTCGTATGCTATCTCACTGCCCCCCATACCCAAGCAATTCTATGACACAGGTATTGATGTCCCTGTTCTACAGATGGAAAGACTGAGGCCCAGTCAGGTCAAGTAACTTGCCTAAGGTCACAAGGTTAGTAAGTTTCCATTATACAATGATATTTCTAAGAATTACATTTGCTAATGATATTATTTAGATAATCTTTGAGGACAAACAGCACGCTTGCTGAAAAAGAAAATATTAGATCATACAGCAGCCTTATTATCTATCTTTTCTATCCCTCCCTCCTTGTTCCACAAAGGATTGATCGGAAGGCTGAGACCTAATCACACAGACAGTAGAGTATTTAACTTGTTTTAACTACAAAATGCAAAAAAAAATTTTTTTTAATTTAAATCCAATAATAATTTAACCAAGGAGATGTGTTCAGGTGTAATATTATGTCATAAGAAACTTTATTACTAAAACCAGAAATGACATAGGAGAGTTAAGATGTAGGAAAGGGTGATTTAACACATATAAAAAATCTTTAACTATTAACTAAAATACAGATGTGACTAATTAAAATTACCTTATATTAAATCTGAACTTTTACTTTCCTTTTATGTACAGGATTCAACAATTCTGGTTTTGAATGAACAGTACTATAAAACCCATCAATAAGCCTTTAAGGCAAGGTTTCTTGGCTATCTGCACAAAGCCTCAGAATATGGTAAAATTCCTGATAAATGTTCCAAAGCCATCTACACAAGCATGGCTTTTTCATTTTCCAGTGACAGCCTGACCACGAGTCTCCAGGGAGCGTAAATGATACAGTGCTAGACCTTAAGCAAGTACCTCAAGTGAGGAGAGCTGTATCTCCAGAAAGAGGAAGGAGGTTAGGGAGTAGAGAGACAGAGAGAGCACACAAGAGCACGCAGGTGAGAGGAGGAGGAGAAGGAGTAGAAGGGGGAGGAGGATAAAGGCAGGCCAGGAGGTGGAACACTATTACTTCTCTCAGCAAGCTGGAGAGTGTCACTCACCTGGTGAGTGCTGTTAGAGCCAGTCATCCAGAAGTGGGGAAAAAAGGGGCCTTTCCTCATCCTCAATACTGCAGCCTACGCAATTCCACCACCCAAATTATGTAGGCCAGAACAGAACAGAACAAAACACACAGTGGACTTTGTTAAAAGACACTTTATGTTCAGAGGCTGTCAACACATTCCTTTTTATCAATTACTTCTTAACTCTTATTAACAGACTGAAAGTACAATGTTCAGTGAAATACTGGTAAATGGGCTTTTATAAGGGAACTATCTTAAAAATATTAAAAAATAATTCCAGAAATACTTAAAAAAAAAACCTATCTAAAAATTAGCCTACCTATGTCTGTTTAAATTCTTTTAAGTGTTTGTTTAGGAAAACAGAAACTCTAACAGTTAATACCTAGAGATACGAAACATACGCACGTAGAGGTGCTCTGTAAATATAAGTCAAATATTTGAGGTAGGGCTTCAGTTTCCAAATCACTTACATTATTTTCTCTAATTCTCACAATAATAGTCTTATGATGTAAGTAGGAAAGGTATCACTGTTTTATTTTGAAAATGAAGAGACAGGCCCACAGAGGTAAGTAATTTTTGGATAAAGTTTCAAGGTAGTGGATAGAATGAAAACTAGAATTTAGGTCTTTAGGCTTTTCAGTAAGTGCCACTTCCAATTTTTCAGTTTGTAAATTAGTGTAAAAGACACTTGAAAACCTAGGAATTTGTATTTCTTTAAATCATGCTCTAAGTTGCCATACAACTCTCTAAACATGGTAAATATTCTTAGGCTCGTATTTTAAGTATGTAAGAAGGGAAAACACTTCAAGGATACATAAGTTCAGGCCATCCTTAATTTGTGCAAGTCATTCACTAAAAGGGAAGGAAAAAAGGGATGGGAGACAACAGGAAGGAAAAAACTAGAAAATACCACAGAATTACCTTGTTAAGAATATTCAGAAAATATTCAGAAGATACTGGAGCCACTAGAGAAATAGCTGAGTTTCTGAGGTCTTCAACTTTCGGAAGGCCTAGAACTATCTATATCATACTATCATCAACATACATATTTGCTTCAGATACTATGTGTGACTTATGGAGTCCTAAAATTATTTAGAAATAGCTTTCAATGGTTACAAAATGTATGTCAGCGTATCCACCTCACTCTTCTGAAAAATTTGTTTAGAATGTCCTACTGCTTTCAAATCTCTTTAGGGGAGATGAGGCATATGTGCCCATGCAAGTTATCTTATTGTAATGGACTGGGCTAGGGCTCTTTTTTCAATGAAACATATTTTAACTTTGCTCTCCTAGCTGCCTCATGCTACCACTGAGTTCAGTCTGATTCAAACTTTTTCTATTGCCTCTACCAGCATTTCCCAAAGTGTGTACTGAGGACCACTAGTGATACACCTATTAGAAAGTGTTAATGTAAACAGAAATGAAGATAGTCTTGCTAAACAATGCATGGGAACCCCCCTCCTGGAAAGTCACAAAGGACATTAGCATATTAAATGCTGTAAGAAATCCTGCAGTAAAGAAAAATGTTTATTTTTGCTTAATCCATCTTATCAAATTTACGTGATCTGTCTCCACTACAACAAGAAAATCCTGAATCACCATGTTGGCTACACTGGATCATTTTTAATGAAACTCTACTTAGTATAAATAACATAAATGTAAAACCCAGTATATATTGATACATATATGATGTCACATTGATATTATCAAACAGTATTTCTTTAGGGAAGGGGTATTGACATTGTTTACATTTGCATAGTGATTTATTAGTTTATTTTTTCTTTGAAGAAGCTTCCTCGTCAATTAAAAACTCCAACCAAAGGAGATAAAGCCAAGAATGACTACACATGTATGAATATTTAAACACAGAGCTAACACCAGTTTAATACCTTTTATCTTTAAATGCTAAGTTCTCCAATTGGCTTCTCCAAATTATATCATCCTCTGTTTTATTGAAGAACATCAGCTTCGCTTTCCTTAAAAGAAAAAAACAACAACTCAAAAATAACTATTTCGATTACATTTAAAATATGCATGAATGGAAAGTCTAAAAGTAAACTAGCATGAATGTTTTTTAGTGCCAATTAGGTAACCAAAAGTATCAAAGCAAAAAGAATCAAGTTATTAAAACAGCTAGGACTTGAGGAAGCTGAGTTAGAAATAAATGAGGGAATGAGAACATGTTTATTAAGGTCCATTGAGTAATTAACTTTAGAATACCTTATACTAATCTGCCTCGCAAAGGATAGTAATTAAGATAAAATTACATACCTGAGACTGGGTATATTAGTCAAAGCATAATTCAGTATTTTAACCATTGGTGTGAAGCCTGTTCCAGCTGCCAATAAAAAGAGATCTTCTAATTCTTGGAACTGGGATATTTTAAAATTGCCCTCAGGACTGCTTACGGAAACAAAATCTCCTAAACAATGAAATATAAACTAAATCAGAAAAAAAAAAAATCAGGGGAACTGAGAAGGCTAAACCTAGCTGAATTTAGAACACTGATGAGTAACAGAATGAATGCTTAACTTTTAGACTACATCTCAGTCTTTAAGGTATGGTAGGAGTTTTAGGCCCCCAAGTATGTCTGGATTATATCACTATAATCCAATTAATAATGAGGTTTTATTACACTCATTTCCCAACATTATTTTCCCAAACCATCTTGAGTCTTTAATTTACCAAGTACTGCCAAGTATTTAAGTTCAAATTATCAGTAAAGGATTGATTGCTAAATTAAAATATAAGCACCTCAAAAGCAGAGTCCATGTCTACCTGTCTTGCACATATACGAGAATTTACCTTTAGGGCATTTCAGAAATTTTCAATGTAAAAAAAATAAAGCTGTTTATATTTTAATTTTAAGTACCCTGGTTCATTTTTAAATGCTTGGATGTTCATAATTTTTCCTTTCTTATCCATAAAAGGATAGTAAGAATCTTGTAGTAATTGATGAATTAAGTGTTAGACAGGAACAGAAGCCCCTCGTGCTAGTTTGAACAGGACCATTAAAATAAGACTATCCTCAGGAAAAAGTCAGATGACTGTTTACTAAAGAAGCATCACAGAATGATGTTACCATGCTAACTTTGGTTCATAGTCTAGCTCTTCTAATGTCATAAAATTGATAAGACTCAGACAAGGTACTTGATGCTAATCAAATTCTCAAGAGATTAAAATATACATGCCAGAATGGTCACTGATTTATAGCCATCTAGTCACCTGACTTTACACAACCCTTCTAAGGCATCTTATTCATTTGACATCTATAACACCAAAGTAATCGTATAAAAGTTGCTTGGTGAACATGGGATTGAAACAAAAAAGTCAGTAATTTTATAGGGTAGCTCATTGAGGGCATGATGAGGCCGCAGGAGTTACCGTTACCACGCCAGTACACATCTCCCTAAGTGAAGTAAGTATCTGGGGCATGTCTAGCTCCCCTGGATGAAGCTGAAGAAACGCTGAGCTCATTCTTTAGGCTATCCTTTTCCATGTTCTAGGCTATCTTTCCACGTTGCTTTGTTCACACAATCTCTATAAACAGGCTGTAATACCATTGGTTAAGTTTCCGCTTGCTATATTACAATCATGTTTCAGTCATTCACAAGATGAGTCACCTTCACTAGGTTTGTGAGTATTCCAAAATTCATTAGGCTCACATTTGTATTCAACATTTTGGTTTATGTAACCAAGACAACTAATCACATCATTATATATAGATTTCTAAGCTTAACTTCCAGAAAGCATCAGTTTTCTTTATTTCTAAATTTTAGTGACTTAGTTCACTCTTACTCCAATGCATTGCTAATACCACCTTAGAAAGGGGAAGAGCACTTTTACTGTTAGACAAAGACAGTGAGAAGTTGAAGACATAGAAAAAAAGTAGAAGCAGAAAGAAGACCCTCTAAACCTTAACAGATTTCACTGTAGTCCTTTTAGTCATTCTTTCACAGCACATTTATTGAGAGCCTATTATGTGCCAAGTGCCACGCTAGGTGTGGAAAATAGAAAGATATGTAAGACACTCTTATCTTTAAACTCTAAGTCTTGTATAGAAGGATATTATTTGTTCTTATCCTAACACTTAACAAAGTGTTAGTTATGGGGGGTGGGGGTTCAGAGGAGGAGGGAAGATTCATTAAAAAATTAATATTTTGTTTGGTTCTTTAAAAAAAGGCACTTGAGAGAAAGGGTTGATAGGCATCCTAGGTGAGGCAACTGCATGTATCTATGAATGAGGATGATAGGCTTGTGGAACTCCAAGCAGCACAAGGATTTTGTAAAATGACAGATGAAGCTAAAGAGATCATGGAAGTCTGTGCAGGCCATGCAGAGGGCTTTGTCAGTTAGGCAATGGAGACCATCAGAGGTCAAAGGTGCAGAGCAACATGATTAAATTTATCCTCAGGGTAGTTTGGAAAAAAGAACTGGAAAATGCAGATAAATAGAAGGACCCCAGTTTGAGGCAACTGAGAGAGACCACTTAGAGGTTAAGAGAGAAATGATGATGGCTTGCCCTAAGAAGGGATAGAGAAGAAAGATTAGAAAGTCGCTGGAAGGTAGACTCAATACAACGCAGTGGCTGATGGGACTGAGAGGGCGAAAACGAGAAGACTTAAGGATGACTCCAGTTTCGAGTCTGGGTTAAAGACGAACAGTGATGCTGCATATCAGAGATAAGTGTGGGAGTAACGACAGGTTGGGTGGGACAAAGAGAACATGACTTTGAGTTTAAGATATTGGATAGATTCCCAGATGGAGATAACTAAAGGGCAGTATAACATGTGATCCAATCTAAAACACAAATGAGTTTAAAAAAAAAAAGAACAAAAAAACCCAAAATACTAACCAATCTGAAGATGATCAAGCTCCGGTGTGAAGAGTCCAGCAGGATAGATTTTGATGAGAAAGTAGATGTACTTCTCGTTAGGAAGAACTGGTTCCATTAATTTGGAGAGTAAGGAATGAGATACAGGTGTATATGGCTTCACTATTTCTGTACCTAGAAAGAGTCACGACAAAGAAATTCAATTCTAAAAATCTAAAAAGCTCTGAATGAAGATGAAACATACAAATTCTATGATGCTGTCAGTATATATTTAAAACTGTACACCTAATGTTTATATAATTCTAACTATATATTCTACATGTATATTACAGATATATATACATATATATCCCAAACCTATATGTGTTGAAATAATGTTAACAAATCAATACTTTATTTATAATATAAACAATCTGTTTTTATTAAGTGTGGCATTAGATAGGGATCTATATTAAAAAACTCAGATCACCATCTAGTCCACTAGCATATAAACTTTGTAACGGGTTACAACAAAAATGGCATCAAAAGTTTCCACAGAGATGTAAAAAGATACTTTACATAATAATTTTAATTATATACCAAATTTTTAACAATGATTATTGATCATTTATTTGGGTGTGAGAAAGAGAAGAATTTCACATTTTACTTTATATATTTTAAATTGTTTCAACATTTTAATATACTATATGTTACTTTGGTAACTGAATGAAAAGAATACTAATCCAACTACTTCTTAAAATATACTATTAAAAAACAGGGCAAAATTAATAAGAATTCATGTTACACTTTAGCTAGCCAGATTCCAAAGAGAGAGAATTCATCACGCATATGAAAGACCACAATTTTATACATGGCTTCTTGACATGTACAAAATTAATCTATTATAATACATTGATAGTAAATGCACTGGGGAAGATACCAGCTATTGAATGATAACCATTAGTAGTAATGAAGAGAAAACTTCACAGTGCCATCGTATGCCATATCCACCAGATCCTGCCAGGTAGTCTATTAGACTGATTGCTGGAAACACTATGACTGACATGGGAATGTTACCTTTTGTAGCTTCAAAAGGCCAAGAAAATGTTAGACACCAGTAAGACGGGTATTTAAAACAATAAGATAATTTTAGGATTAAATGGTAAGGAATACATTATATAGAGTTTCCTATACTGGTGGCATATATAAAGAAATCATTTATAATCATTCTCTCACCTTGAACTTATAAATTCACCTGCATAAACGACATAACCATAAGTGGCTACACAGAGATGCTAATATGTGTTTCTAGGAGCTCTTCATGGAGTACCATTTGTGCACTCCTTCACCTCTTTCCTCTAAGGCTTTGTAAGTAATAAATTATAATACAATGCTGGCGGAACCATCTCTATGACTAGTGGCAATTTCTTTGTCCCATGCGATCACATGGCACAGCTGTAGTTCCAACATGTAGGAACACTGCATCCCCAAACCTAGAATCTGACCATCACCAAACTAGCTGCCCCGAGACATTTATCAATAACCTAAAAGGGTGCTTCCTAAAGAGATTTGTACTGATTTTGAAGTGCTTATAAAAGAAGAAACCGTTTCCCCAAAGCCTCTACTTGCCTTACCTGCAATAGTTAATTTGAGGTAAACATGTTGCCCAATTGGCACCTGAAGGTAAGAGCTTGGTGGCAGCATCAAGGAGAAAAGCTTCGTGTCATGAGTAACATCTTCCTTGGAAATCAACTGGCACTTTCTGTAGTACAAAGCTAAAAAGTGATTCATTTTCTCTTATTAATGAATAAATTAAGTAAGAATAATAGACCCACAAAGTTACAGCACAGACTCAGGCTTTTGCTCTTTGGGTGAGCTTGAATTTCACTAAAAGGACTAGATAATTTTAAAATCCATCAGTATTTTGAAAATCTTATAGTGTTAATCTTTTTCCATTTTATTTCCTGAGATACCTATTTTTCTAAAACCTGTGAATACTTCTATAATTTGAAAGTGAACTTTATAAAATGAGTATTATTTCCTTATGTCTGTGATAGCATGTTAAAGTCATAACATTCTAGAAACTAAAACCTAATTTATTTCTTCTTAAATTCACTTTTTTATAATTCTATCTTTTAAAACCTCATATTAACAAGTTGTACAATTAAACTGTAGATGTGAAAAATATTTGATAAGCAACAAAAATCTATATTCCAATTCTTTTCTTACAGACAGAAAAGTTCTGAAACAGTATTAAAAGTTTAACAATATTAGCACTATTAAATAACTTTAGAAATATTTCTTTATGATAAAGACAGGAAAAAAGACACATTCTTGTGTCTCTACTTTTGTACATATGTATTATATATGCATATATATTATAGAACATTTTAACTGTTGAAAATGATTAAAAATAAGCTTTAATGTTTAAGGGTGCAAGTTTTAATTATCTGAAAAATCAATTTAAGTGAAAAACGGAAGATGCTAGGTTTGTGGTACTAAAATACAAATAAACAAAAGGAATCAAGTTTTTCTATACATATTATAAATACCTGAAATTAATATCCCAAGCTCAGAAAATATTCTTTGTATACAGAGAAAAAGAATACCACTTGATGTATTTACAGAGATGTATCAGAAATCCACCCTGAAAAAGTAATTTTTATCTTAATTATTCTCTTTCTTTTTTTAACCTAAAGGCATGTAAGTATGCCCTGAAAGATTTACTCCAGATTATAGGATACGACGGCCCAATATCTAATAATAATCAATGGTTAGTGGAAAACTGAAGTTCACAATCCTAAAAAACTATTTTGGCCAGAATTTCATCCAATTTCTCTTTTTCCCTTTTCCTTAGTGCCCCTCCCCCAAAGATCTTTTCACCTGCTACTTTGTAGCTTGGTATGCAGATAAGGTTAGAGGGCATCACTGTACACACAAACCTCAGGCATCATTCAAGTCACCTCATTCTAGTTGGTCCCAGGATACAGCTGGGACCAGATTATAGCTAAGGGTACCTACCATCCTAAAGTTATCTTGGACGCCTAATCCAGTACTGGACTGACTAAAGATCAAAGAGCATAGGCTCACCCACAAGCACAAATAAAGATTCAAATCAGAAAGGAATCTGATCTCCTTATCCCTTCTTCTAGACCCTTCTGAGATCCAGATTAAGAATACAATCAGAGACCCATATACTACATGTCTAAACATTTAAGTTATAAACTGGATGAATAACTGTTAAATAAAATATACCCTATGCTGTATCTCAGAATACACCTTCATAAATGTCCTGGAAGGCTAGGTTCAAATTCTAGATTCTTGAGCTCCTCAGAGTTCCATGCAGGAAGATGGCAGAGGGATGAGAGCTACATCCCCCCGACTGTGTATGACCTTCCCCTTTTCTCTTCTCACCCCCAGCTCTCTCTAATACTGAGTGAGGCCTTATGCAGTGTGGACACACCAGCCTGTATGTTCATGCTCATCCACTAGCTCTCCCCATAAACAGCCTTGGCCACTCCTTGGATAGAAGTGGATCTGGGGCCATTTGGGCAGGGAATTCTGGGGTTCCGATACCTGGTGTGTGGCATGAGAGTGCAAACTCCGGGTGCACACTCATACTGTGGGAGGGGTATGGCTGCAGGAGAGCCACTGTGGAATTCTCCACGTGTAGAGTCTGGGGCCCCTCTTGCCCAGGTCTAAGGGCTCTAATGCTTTCCTCTAATCAAATCTACTGAATGCCCTTCTGATAACTTTACTGCTGGATGAAAAGGTTCACCTTCTGACTTGACAACGTCTTGTCAACGCTAGAGTTTGCAGGAAAGGATTTGCTACAGTAAATACGCATCTCTTCAACTATACTTGGGACACAAAGAAACCCTCGGTGTCACAGTGATTTACTGACTTTCCTTGTTAGACAGTTTACACAGTGTGCTTGCTATGTAACACCAAGATAACTTCAACATCTTTCCTATAAAAGGCTGCCACAATTTCAGAAGAACATCCTAACAATAGGTTCTAAAAGTTTGAAGAAAAATTTAAGGAAGTTTTCATTTTCAATTGGACTGAGGAGAGAGACAGCACAGAATACCATCAGAGACCCACATACTACACGTCTAAACATTTAAGTTATAAACTGGATGACTGAGCACACAAGGAAAAATGGAGTATAAATAAAACAAATGTGCTGGCTACTTCAGCCTAGACAGTGCCATTAGGTAAGTTTAGGTGTTCAGTTTTTGGCTTTATAAGCACAGATAATTCTACAAGAAAATGATGAGAAACTGAAATAAATATAAGATGGTGAAACAAAGCCTCCATAAAATCCCAGTAGTGTGGGATGCGCAGAGTGTCCAGATGGGTGAACACATCCACACCAAGAGGGTGATGCCCCCAAACTACTCGGGACCCTTCTAGACCTTGCCAGATATGTATCTTCATCTGGCTGTTTATCTACAGTCTTTATCATATCCTTTAATAAGCTGGTAAATATAAGTAAGTGTTTCCCTGAGTTCTATGAGCTGCTCTAGCAAATAAACCGAAGCCAAGGAGGACGTCTTTGAAATAGCCAATCCACAGCCAGTCAGTCAGAAGCACAGGTGATACCTGAGCTCTGTGACTGGCATTTGAAGTGTGTGTGTGTGGAGGGGAGGTGGGGGATGGCGGCAGGGAAGGCAATCTTGGGGGACTGAACCCTTAACCTATGATATCTGATGCTATCTCCAAGTAGATAATGTCAGAATTGAGTTAAAATGTAAGACACCTAAATAGTACTGCACAGAATTGCTTGTTATGAAGAAAAAATTTGACACATTTGGTGACCAGAAGTGTCAGAAGTGAAATGTTCTGTGTGAATAGTAAATGAGACACACAAGAGGAAAAGAGTAGAGAAGAACTGGATTTTTCCCAACATTGGAAGGAAAAATTTAGGTTTTTCTCCTTGACAGAATCTGTCACAGCTCATAAAGCATGGGCCAGCTGACGTAGCCTTGCTAGCTATCTGTTTCTGCCATGTCTGGGGCCTTTAAGCAATGAACTTGCACAGGGAGGATGTTCAGAACACTTGAGACTAAACTATTTTCTAGCATTGTACAAATGTTTAACATTTTGACTGCTGATAAAATAACTCAGACTCATGAAGTATGAGAATATCTTCCTATAAAAATACAAAGTTTGAGTTATTACATGCTTTTAAAAGTATTAATTGATTGCATTTTTAAAAAATTGATTCAGCCTTTTCACTAATTTTGATAAGGCTTCCACTTAATTTCTAATAGTATAGTTTTATTATCATCATCCAAACCACTCTTGAATATATGAATAAGAAAACATTCACAACATATCTTCAAACACTAGGGATGATAAATATCTATGGGCACCCATGTTTAGTCACATATTGGGATAAAACGTAATGAAGTAGAATGCTCAAAGACTGAGAATTTCCATATGATTTTTAAAATTAGTGTTATGAAATTGACAGTAAAGCATAAATTCCTTTCTGTTTTAACTATTATTGTTTAAAAATATACCTAAAGTGTATTAAGATGTTTTACTACCTCAACTAGACTCATGTAAACTGAACCTTTCTTTCAAAGTGAGGATTTTGTAGAGTTAAACATTAGCGTTAAACTAGGAGAAAACTCTTTATCCAAGACTAGGTTCAATGGGGACTTAGGCAACATACCAGTTAGCAAGACAGTGACTAAATGTGAACATTCCTATGCCTATCACCTTTCCTCTCATGTTCCATAACTAATAATTCAGCCATCGTTATATACTGAAGTACCTGAATCACCTGGATTTTAACTTTTTAAACTTCTATTTTATCTTGTAATATAATAAATAATTTCTTACTCAATTACAGTCTGCCTATCTATTCTGTGTTTCTTCAGATTTCATACTCAGGCCCTTACTGATAGAAATGAAAGTAAGACAAGATATCAAAGCATCTATAATTACTGTGCAAGCAACACCTTTATACTCACTGGGCAGAGAGAATTTAAGAGAACAAACCACAATGAAGTTTTAATTTGCTATCCATGATATTTATTCATTTCTAGTAATTCTAAATGTTCAATTCAAAAAAGCATGAATGCATAGGAAAGGGTTGGGGAGAGATGAGTGTGGTTCTTTCTAAATCTGTAAGAAGAGCTATTTCATGGTGACAGCAAGCAGCTTGCTTGCAGAATCATGGGCCTTACAAAAAGTCTCAATTAAATAACTGCTTACAGTGTGCTGACAAGCACATTTACAAGTTCAGACAGTACTTCACTGCGCGTGCTCGGTGTGTGTGTATGTGTGTGTGTGTGTGTGTACAGGGTCAGCAGTTAAGAAGCCCCAATGAAAGTATAGGTTAAACCATGTAAAACTCATTTTTCTAGGTTAAAAAATAGTTAAATATCAGCAATTTCATATAGTTCAACTTGAATTAAAAAGTTACAGATTCGATATCATATATTTAACCTAATATAGGTTAATAAAGGTTTATAAATGGCTGCTGACATGTCAAAATTATGATACCATTTTTTAAAATCTTGTTTATAATTTTTTATCTCAAGAGTCATTTACTGAGTTGTTTGTTGGTAAATCTTTAAAACTATCTTTGCTTGAAATCTATGTAACTTTACTAACAATTGTCACCCCAATAAACTTTAAAAAAAACAAAACTATCTTTGGTGATCAGAGTCCCCGCATTAAAGACAATCACAGTTAAAACCAAATTTTAGGTTAGGTACAGAAAGAGCAACCCAATTATCTACTAGATTCTGAGTCTTAATACACAAACAATTTCTTCAACCAACATACACACACACACATACACACAACCTTCACTCATAATCTTCATCTTTGGGGAGAAAAAAAATAATTTGAAGCATCTAACTTATAAATAATAGTTTCTATTAATAGAATTTAAAATATTACATTTGGATAAAGGTAAAAATGAAGTAGATTCTCTTCTCTGATTAAATGTTCTTTGCTATACTTGAATCTTTTGTGTAACTAAATTCTAGGTTTGACATGAGACGGTATGCATTAAAAGTCTTCAACTTAAATGCTTATTTTCAAACCAAAATTCCTTTAGCTAAGAAATTTCAATACGAGGAAGCAGGTATGCTAATCAATTTTAGTAATCCGTACTGAAAACCTAAGAATCATGTGATGGACTGTAAACATCTAAAGTTACTGACAGTAAGTTAATCATAATTCTTTGATGATATAAAGTGAATAAAATAATCTGTAGCTTTTGTCTTGATTTAGGGAGGGAAAAGGACAAAGGACAAATTATCTTTGCTAATTCAGTCAAATAAATGAAAATATTCCTTAAACTCTGAGTCATTTTCTAAAGTAGAAAATATAATTCACTGAAAAATACATGCATGGCTCCAATTTCAGACAACAAAGCTAAAGTTAACTATGGTGATTCATGACTCAAGGAGAAATTTATGGCTGGGATAAAGAGTTCATGGAAAGCCTCAGGAAATTACAGAGAAGAATAATTGAGCAATGTTCACTTTAATTATTTCCAAATGGAAGCCAGCCTTGGTTCGCAATATCATTTATTTCTTGGACTTGGCTTTTATCTGGTTTGCTAGGATTTTTTGATCATTACTTAGTCAGATAATTTTAGAGCAAGAGATTTCACTTTAATAATATCTCTTTCCACTTTTATCATCTTTTACCTATTCTTTTCTGATTTGTTAGGTCTATTCATGCATGTTCCCTACTAAATACCACAAAATTCAGACCTCCTGCTCTGGTAAAATTAATCTATTTGAATTGTCCCATACATGGTTTACATTTTTCTTTCTCTACAACCTGCAAACTACCTGGCACAATAAGTACCAGTAACAATTTGAGCTCTACCTGGAAAGTCCTTCAGAGTTTTTCGTAATTGCTTTTTTTTTTTTTGAAAGCTCCTTTCAAAATATTCCTTGAAATCTACCTTCTACACGGAGTCATTCAAAGTCAAATTCATCTGCATCTGTTCACTTGGGGTTACCTCAAAATATGTTCAGTTTTACTATACATTTTGCCCTTGTTTACCTGTTTCTTTATAAAAGTATCCTTCAATTTTATATTTGTGAATGTTCTTTCTTCGATCTGGGAAAAGAATCTCTGATGCGTTTTATTTGTTTCATACCACAGTGCCTAAAGCAGCCTTCCACACACAATATGTCCTCAAAACAAGGCTACCTGATACTTCTCTGCAAATTAAAATATCACCCACAAACATATTTTTATAATTTTAAATATTTAAAGATGGTAAACTGAATACACGTAGTTAGTTCCTTCTAACACCCCACATAGCCCAAATAAAAGCAAAGATGGTTTTTGCATGTGTTTGGTTGTTTTTTAAGGCATAAACCTATTAAGAACAGAAAGAACAGAAATTTTAAAAAGCAACAAAACTTTGGGAGCTGACAAAGCAAAGAGATGACTGATAACTGACTCAGCAGACTCAATAAAGCTGTATTCTAAGCTAGAAGTACAGAAAGCCAAGAATCAATCCATTTATAATACAAGATCCCTTTAAGGCTCAGAAATTGGCAGGACCAAATACCTCTGGAATCAGAGTGAAGACAGAGCTAAAACCACTCTCTGAATGGAAAGTTCATCTAAGAAGCCAAGACCCAGTACCCACCCCAACCCCCACCCCCAGTGCCAAATTTCCTGAAGTCCTCCCCTATTTAGCATAGCCACATGACTGACCCTTCCCTATTCTGGCAAAATATTCCAATTTTGTTTTTTAGAGACAATAAAACATAGGATATCTGAATTGGGTATATGTTATAGGCCAAACTGTGTCCAACTCAATTTTCATATGTTAAAAAAGTCATAACCCCCAGTACCTCAGAATGTGACTGTAGAGACAACACACACACACACACACACACACACACACACACACACACACACACACACACACAATAAGGAAATTAAGTTGACAGGCACGGTAGCCTTTTTCCCCACATGATTTCTGAAATGCTGGGTTCAAGGTAGGAGAATGTTCACTCTAGAGACTCTGACAAGCCACACCCACATGCAGTTTCCAATCAGCTTTCAAGGTTAGACCCTGAAATATGAGCAGATAGGATAGTCAAAGATCAGCAGACATTCAAATAAAGCATCTAATATGAAAGACAGACCAAAACAAACAATGAGGACACAGGAAGGTTACACAGGGAGAAGAAAACTCTAAACACTATTGGTAATTCTTAAAGAGATAAGGAAAGCTAATAAGAATAGGATACTAAAACAGACAGAAATCAAGAGGTCTTAGAAGTTAAAAATACGAAAGTAGAATTAGTAACTCAACAGAAGAGCTGGAAGACACAGCTGAAGAAATCTCCCAAAAAGTAGAACAAAAGGACAAAACTGAAAATAAGAGAGAAAAGATAAAAAGAGGACTGGTTAAGAAAGTTTAAAATAAGACTACTTCTAGAAAGCAAACACAGACCATCGAGGAAAGAAAGGTCAGTATTTCCAGAATTGACGGTCATAAGTTTCCATAATGAAAAGATTAGCATAAAGGATGAATACTCAGCACGTAGGAAGAAAACAGACCCACATTAAAGCACATAAAATTGAGAAACTTCAAAACACTTGGAATAAGAAGCAAATCCTACCCATTTCCAAAATATAGTGTTCAACTCTGAAAATTCATCAAGTAGAATACTTATAATATGCACCCTTTTCTATAAATATGTTATACTTAGATAAAAATGCTTAAAACTAAAGAAAGAAAGGAAATGAGTGAAAGAACAAAATGAAGAAATGAATTACATCCTTTAGTTGTAAACTGAGAAACTGATTTAGGTAAGCAGAAAAACAATAAACATGTCTTTTTTAATAGAAAAAAATTAGATGTGTATACACAGCATAAACTTAAATTGTGTTTGCACCTTTCGAAAAAAGAAACCTGAAGGAGTGAATGATTAGACAACAATCTAAGCACAAGTGGGCTTCTCCATTCAGGTATCATTATCTAATAACTTTCTCATGCCTAAACATTAAGATAGTAAAATCTGAAATTAACCTCTGTTAAAAAAAAAAAAAAGAAAGAAAGAAAGTAGGATAACAAGAGACACGATGTCCCATTTTAAACTTCTTATCAGGAGAAAGGACCCTTTGCTCATCCCAAAGTGGCCTTCCACACTCTGGAACAACACTAACACAACAACGTCATAAACACAGGACCCAAAATAACAGACAAGCGTACCTGTGTCTTTCCTTGGAGTAAATGAATTATGATTCTCCAGGGCACGACCAAGACATTTCCAAGAAGTATGCTCCTTTTTCTTTAGGACAATCTCTATTTTTCCCACATTTGCCACAACCCGCACTGAAAAGAGATCAATTCCATTTGTGTTCATTGATACTAAATGTAAGATTTTACTATGAAACCAGTCTTTCTCAATCCAAACATCCTAACCTGATAAGCATGATACTGATCATTAGTAAAATAAGTAATATTTTGTGCACATATTAATCAAAATTGTTTATGATATTAAATCCAGCTCAATTTATTTTAGATTCAGATGAAGTTCTTTCAAACTAATTTATCAAGGACCAAACTAATACGTATTTCTAGTTTTCATACAAGTTCAAATATAGCCATGGTAACTAATTAACACATAGCTAAAAAAAGGTGGGAAGGGAGCTGACATACACATATTAATCATTGAATGGACCCATTTAAAAAAATTTAATTTACACCCTTCTAACATTGCTCAACTGAGCTCTGAGTTCTTCTGAATGAATTCAGTGAGCCAATACTGAGCCTAATAAACACAGAACCAGCCTTAGGAGAATGACTCCCTATAAAGTGCTTGTGAATCATTGATAATTAAAAACCTTTTACATTATCTTTATTTTTGAATGATTAAAAAATCTTAGAATATATGGGTAAATTAATAAAAATCAGAGACTTCTATACATTGGTTAAATTTTATGAATTGAATGTGTGTTTAAAGATCTCAAGTGTATTTCATTTTGTCTTTAGAAACAATCTGTTCTTCCTCACTGTAAACACAAAATTCCACAGCAATTTAACACCTTCTTAAGATAGACTCGTTAAATCAATTCAATTCAATGAGCACTTGAAGGTTCCCAATATAAAAACATGGTCCTTGACTTTAAAGAGCTTAATTTATACAATTTATAAAGCTTACTACCGTACACAGAAAAGGCGAGATAGAATCATTGTAAGGTATTCTACCAGTACTTTAAAACAAGGGAAAAAATATTTATATATATATTATTTTAAGCAACTTATCAGCTTTAAAAAAGAATGAAATTCTGACATGCAACAACATGGGTGAACCTGGAGGATGTTATGTTAAGTGAAATAATCCAGACAGAGAAGACATATATTACATGGTATCTCTTAAATGAGGAATCTTAAAAACAAAACAAAACAAAACAAAAAACCGGTGAACTCGTAGACAGAGAGAGTAGAATAGTGGTTGCCATGGGCTGGGGGGTGGGGGAAATCAGAAAAGGATTATAAAAGAATACAAGCTTTCCGTTATAAGATGAATAAGGTCTGAGAATCTAAAGTATAGCTTGGTGATGATAGTTGATAATAGTGTGCTGTATAATTGAAATTGGCAAAGAAGAGTAAAACTTAGGCGTTCTCACCAAAAAGGAAAAAAAAGATAAATATGTAAGATGATAGATGTGTTAACACAATTGTGGGAATCCTGTATTAAATTGTCATGTTGTACACATTAAATATGACTTTTATTTGTTAATTATACCTCAATAAGGCAAAAAAACACAAAAGAAATCACCATTACTATAATCAGTCTTCTATTGTTAAACAGCTGTGTAAAATCCACATTGTGTATTTATATGCAGCAATATTCATAATTTAATATACTCTGTCAACATTAAACATTCAAATATATACACCTAAGAAAAAGTCTGATCTAGTACATTTCTACAAGCTGAATGTCAGGAATAGGGCAGAGATGAGGAAGAATAAAATGGAGACAAAAATTTTTTTCTAAGGAAAAGAAAACGAAAGGGTAGAGAGATGGAAGGAACAAGGGGAAAGAAAAAAGGGGGAAAAAACCTGAAATCAGAGGGAGAAGAGTATATTTAAAAATTAATGTATTTGTTTATCTAGAAAATACCACGTCTTTTGTTTTGCAACATGAATACATACATTGTGTGTATGTGTTTTGTGTGTGTGTGTGTGTGTGTGTGTATGTGTATGTGTGTGTATACACATAATTACTTTTCAGTAGCTTACCAGAAAAATCTTCTTGAATCTCACGGAACAGCTCTGGGAAAGAAAAATATATATTTAGTTAAAATCCAACTTCAATTCACAGTTTATGAACATCATATAATATCATTTAAATGGTTATTTTATGCACTATTTCAAATCTCTCAAAATAAGTAAAACATATTGAGCGTGACTATCCTATACACCAAGGCTAGAGCAGGGCAGGGCGGGGCAGCGCCAGAAGCGCACACGCCTGGTGTGTGCACGTGCACAGAGGGATGCTGGCCAGACCCAGCTGGGTCTAGCTCAGTTTTTCCTTTCTTATTATTTTCTAAAGTGGAATGTTCATTCAGTGATTGAAAAAAGGAAAGACTGAGCATCTATGTGTGCCATGCACTGTCTAGGTGTACAGCAGTTAAAGAGAAAAATCCCTGCCCTTATGGAACTTACATTCCAGGAGGAGATGCAAGAAACATTTTTACAAACGTCTGCTCCAAATTTCACTGTGTTAATATGGTTATCTGAAACTTACAATGTTTCATTATTTTAGTCTTTCTGATCCAATATTAGCAACCAAGAGTTTCATATTTTTGAATGTGGAATTTTGTTTTTTTATATGTGTTCTAGATATAGTTAGCTACAGTGTGAACAAAATTAGCCATAAAATATTTGAAACAATAACAGATGCTGCCACAGAGGTTTCACTTAAAGAAAAATTATGACAGTGCTAATGAATAATGTATACTTTCCTAGATATCTGAGTGTTTGGTTAAAACTCTCTCACAAAAGGCAACATAAGTTAGATTTTGTGCTAACAAAAAGCAGAATAGAATATATTTCTAGGGGAAAGGTTTAAGATTTGAAGTTGATCAATCTGATAGAGGTGGGGAATAAGAAAGAAAAAGACATTTATCAACTCCCACAAATTCAGAACTTCGTTAATGTAGCAAAGCAGAGAGCAGAATCCTGAGTCAGCTAAGATCTAGAGATCTCTTTTTGACTGTGTTTTGCAAAAGTAAATTAAATGCATTACATAAAAATGTGTCCTTAAAACACAGTTACAAAGATTTTCTTATTATTTTTGTTTTTTCATATCTGCCTTCAAACTAGAACATCACCGTCATAAAAGGAGAAAAGGGTGAAATCTTAGAGTCAAGGTCATTATGGGTGAGAAATGGGATTTTGAATCTGGTGTCCTTGATTCCAGATTGTAGTCCTGATTTTCTTTCTTCTGACAGATCTGTAATCTCTCAAAACAGACAGAAGTGAACTGTATGGTTAGTCTTTGGCCATGAAGGAAAACAAATAGTAGCAGATTGTAACACAGATGGGCTTCCAGAGATTTGTTTGTCGGTGCCAACTAAGAGTCTTACAAAGCTGAGCCAACACATATTTCATATTATTATTGATTTCGATTACATCTAATTGTTTGAACTTGGGAAAGGTGAAGTTATATTGCCACTTGCTAGTAATTTCATTAGTATAAACAAATAACAGGAAAAAAACTCATTGTTAGGTCTCAATGTTAGGTCTCAGAGACCTTGACTTACAGACAGAGCCATGCCTGCAAGAAAACAACAAAATGTCTGTTGGCCTGCACCTGCAGACAGAGCCAAACTTGCAATAACACAAAAACACCACAAAACAGCTACTGGCTTCCGGGCAGTGAGCATTTTCTGTTCAAACAATGCTACCCTGTCAGCACTGCCCCTATATAATCCTCCTCACGCCTTCCCTTGAGGCTGTAGTCATCTTTGCTCAGCCCGACAGACCTTCTCTCTCTCACAATAGACTTTCTTAACTTGCCTGACTGTGTGCATTCCTTTATTGGCCAACCTATCATTTCTCAAAAAACGACAACCCAAAATGATAGCATATTAAACATTAAACCAAAATAATAACAGAGAAACTATTCAGTACCTAGACTACAGACCAAGTTATTGCCATACTTAAAAGAAACTGGAGTTGGTTCCATTAATAAAGAATAAGGTACTTACCCATATGTATAAGATATGAATAATCCTTGATTATTGTTTCGGCTCTAAAGGAATCATCCTGATAATCAACTATTACTGAGTCTAAATTCATATCCTTAAACAGAAAGCAAAAAGAAAAAGATTAAAAAACAATTTTTTCCAAACTTCTACAACTACATTTTTAAGATAATCAGTGGAAGCTCACATGGCACTTCTTTAGAGAATCCACCAGACAAATAAACACTACTCCTGTTTTCACTCCCTCCTGCAATCCAGTTCTTCTCCTTCAGAGGACATATTGCATTCTGAATGACATACTTGTCTGTACTTACTATCCACCTTACCGACTCATCTCTAAGTCTATGCAGAAGGGACTGTATATAGAATATTGTTTGGCACCTAGTAGGTACTCAGTAAATGTCTGTTGAATAAATAACTTGGAAAAATAATTAGAATCAGACCAGAAGCCAAGATATTTGTGTTCATTTTAACCTTTCCACTATTGTGTGACACTGGGCAAATTATACAACCTCTCAACCTCAGCTTATCAAAAAAATTAACTAACAAATTTTTAGATGTCTTTAATTTCCACATAACCTTGGTGCAAGTTACTTTGGTACCTATCATTTATACCATACACTGAACACATTATTCCACACAGAAACCTTCCCCCTTCCCTTAGTCACCCCCCCACTCTCTGTCCCACTGACATTACTGATGGGAATAGACCCCAACCTCCCGAGGCCCTGCCCTCTTGGTCTTGGACTATGCAACGAGGAGACAGTAACAAGAGGGAGTGGAAGGCGGGACAAGCAGTGCCTCTGGCCCTCTTCACTGCATCAGGCAGAGCCTGGTGGCTCCTGCGGAATGGTCGCCACTCCGTAAGGGTCAGAGGAACTCACTGGCTCACATGTGGGTCTACTACTACAGAAGCAGCAGGAATTCTCAGAAACTCCTAGCTGCCAGAACTTGCCTTTAAATCCACATGGTTCCTCAAGTATGGGAACCTTGCCAGCTGCTGGAGGGTGTGTTTGGAGGTGTTGTAAGTAACCTGCTTATTTATCTGATTTCCCAACTAGACGATAAGCCCAACGAAAGCCCAATATCTACACATATGGCCCATCATTAGATCCCTGCAAATAAAGTAGGTGTTCAAGAAATACTGAATGAATTATCTCCTGATTTTTATTAGTTTCAAAAGGACCTGTGAACTCCAATAGTGGTTTAAGTATCTTGAGCCACAGCAGTGCAGTTTCTCCTGTCTCTTGAACACCAATTTATGTTTAGGAAACTAGTTCTTATGGTGAAGTTATGTAAGTGGCATTCTCACTTTCGTTATCCATGCTTTCAAAAACAATCACAGAGAAAGCATATAAACTGCTTCCTAGTCTAGTTTTCCTAAGAGGCTACAGTGTGGTTGGTAAGGGCATACACACTGGTGCTAGCCTGCCTGGCTTCAAAATGCTACATCTGCCCCTTCCTGTGTGACTTCGAGGGAATTACTTAATCTCTCTTTGTTTCCTTATCTGTAAAGCAGGGAAGACACAAGTATTTACCTTACAGAGTTATTGTGACGAGTAAATAAGCTAATACAAGAAGTACCTAGCACAGAGCTAACATTTATTTATTATTTTTCCTGGTTTTAAAGACATGCTTACCTTCTGTTTAGTATATATGATAATGGTGATTAAAGAGTCTGTTTGGAACCAGTCATAGCTGTAAAATATTAAGAAAACAATGAATATATCAATAATCATGTGCACTGACATATATTAAATCATTAAACATTTAAAATCTACAGTAGAAATAGATTTCTCTAGGTAAACTTTTTTCTAAATGATCAGTGGTCTTGCCATTATGTAACTGGCAATTATTGCCAAATTTAAAATACCTATACTTCAATGTGTTCCAACTTGGATAAAAAAGACATCATTGACAAGATATTTTTTTTTTATAAAACTTGCATATCTCCTTATTGAAATCTTTTATCATAGCAATAACAGAATACAACACATTTTCTTAAGCAGCCTGATAAAATCTACATGCATATTACAATTTTCACTCTTCCTTGTCACAAATATATTAGTACTCAAGAAATTAATTCATCAAAATTGTTTAACGGCTCAAAGTAAAACTTAAGGTAAAACTAAGTTTTCTGTTTTGTAATAGCTGTTATCAAATTGATACTGCTTTTGCGCTTATTACCTATATATTGGCAACCAAAGGTAAATCCTAGAGGTTTCCTTAAGCATTTAACTCAAATGTGTATATGAAGTAATTCAACAGATTTAACAAACAGCAGGGATGCTGCTGTCATCATACTGACTGATGGCGGGAGAGAGACAGAAAGAGAAAAAAGCTACAAAGAACACTGAGGACATTTGGAATGTCATTAACAACTATATATATATATATGGATTGTTTAATTTACTAACACAGTGTGCAATGAATACATTTTGAAAGATTTCCACTGAAAATGACACAAACTAAATTAAAAAAAAAAAAACAGAATAAATTACGGTATGGTCAAACGATGGAATGCAGCCAAAAATATTTTTGCAGAATTTTTAATGACAGAGGAAATTGTTCACAGAATATATTGTAATACCAATATTATCAAAAGAGAATAATATGGAAATAGGCATGTGAATAAAACTGGGCGAAATAAACCAAATATTAAGAGTACATATCTAGAGTTGATGGGATTACAACTGATTTTTACCACTTGCTTCTGTATTTCTCTGCATTGTCCAAGTTTTCTACCATGAATGTATATTGTATAATCAGAAAAAATATTTTTGATAGTTTTTTTAAAGGTTTTGGTGTTTAAAATGATCTAACTTCAGTTACATTAAAAATTCACGTTTACAGAGCAGTTAATTCTCCAATATATAATAAATGAAGTGCCACAGTTCTTGTGTCAAAGAAGCATGATTAATATACTAAGCAATAAATCAAACCCAGAGCTGTTTTATTATTATTATTTTTTTTTAGTGTGTGAATTTTGGTGTAGAACTGATTTGGCTTTAAACAAATAAAACAAGAATGCATACCTTGGAGAAATAGGACCTTCTCTGGCACCGGTATCTGTCACGTGGCTCTTGGGAAGCATGCCTTCACAAAGAAAAACAAAACAGCCACAGTTCATCGATGTAGCATTTTTCTTTCTTTTTTCTTTTCAGTAAACTTCTTACCGAAACATTATAAAAGGACACAGATCACAGACGTACTATTCAATGAATCTTCCTAAAGTACAACATACCCTCGTAGCCAGCACCCTCCTTGGTCTCCCTTCCAATTACCACCCCTCCTGCACAGGTAACCACTATTTTGACTTTGAACATTGTGATTAGTTTATGGCCTGTATTGGACCTTTATAAATATGGAGTCATAAGATATGTTCTCTATTGTTCTGAATTTTCTTGGCCAGCATTATAGACAGTACAGTCCTTATGTCATGATTGACAGTAAGCAGTAAATCAAACCTGTAGCTTTCTGAGATTTTATCCATGCTGCTGAACACATCAATAGTTTGTTCCTTTTTATTTCTGAGTAGTATTACATTGTATGAATATACTATAATTTATTCATTATCCTTTAATGGACACTTGGGCAGTTTTCAGCTATTATGTATAGTGCTTTTGTAAATATTCTTGTACATATACATGTTCATTCTTAAAGAACATGTATCTGAATTTCTGGTAAGTACAGAGCATGTGTATATGTTTCACTCTAGCAGATACTGTTAAACAGTTTTCCAAAGTGGCGGTACCAATTTACACTTTTCACCAGAAGTGTGTGAAAGTTCCAGTTGCTCCACAACCTCACTGACACATGGTATTGTCTTTTTTAGTTATTCTTGTGGGCAGACATCAACAAAACGTTCTAAAGGCTGACTATAGCTATGGTTTTCAATTTGTATTAGAAAACTCTAAGAAATGGAAGAACTTGGGAGATTTGATAAACATTAAATATTTTCCTCCCACAAAAGAAATGCACCGTTTGTAGCTATAAAATTTTGTTTGGGAGAAAGAATACCACTGCTAAAAGACTGGAAAATCACTGCATCAATTATATTACTATTTTTCAAACTGTGTAGGAAAAAGAAATTTAACTTTTAGTCTCTCATGAGTCTTGAAATTCTCAATACTATAATAAGTCGCAGTAATTAATTACATAAAGTTAGAGTTGGGAGGCACCTTTAAGATAAGCTAGTTTAGAAGTTTTCAAGTTTCTTTTTAGCCACAGAATTTTATGTTTAAACACAAGCTTAAGTGCAACTATAAGATATCAAACAGCCATATTTGGGGTGGGGGGTGGGGATTGTGAGCCCTGAGCTCAGGCCTTACTTGGTGTCCATCTCTTACCATGTAACTTCAGAATACAATTAATTTTCAGATAAACAACAGAAATCTCTGAGACGTGATATAACAAGGCCAAAGTTATGAAGTAATCAGTAGTGAGCCTAAACAAGAACGATCTATCATAAAACTACAGGTATTATATAACAAAAGACTATAATTAAAATGTATTTTTTGTAAAATGACAAAAAAAACAAGAAAAATAATGTTATTAAATTACCTAAGAAGAATTGAAAGATATTTTATTAAAATTAATGTCATTTGTATTTTGGAGGCCTCTTATATTAATGAAAAAAAAACCCAACACATCACAATCTAAAATATTCTATAAGAAACAGCTATCAACAGAATTCATAAGTTGTTAGTCAGTTTTGATCTTTTATAACCTGATTAGGACCAGGAAATCTGGATTTGAGCTCAGTGTCAGCACTGTGATTTTATGAAAGCCACTGTTTCCTCTTTCTCAAATTCAAACTAGTAAAGAAATCTATCCTGCAATCTCATATCTCATGAGAGAGCAAAGCGACAATTTCCAAACATTCTAAAAAAGCTATACAGTACTATACAAATATAACTTATTAGAAGAGAATAATGCCATAACCAAACAAAACATAACAATACCTTTCATATAATATCCTTCAGGATAAGTTGAATAAATCTGGGATGAATGTAGGGTGGGGAAGAATAATTAGGTAAAGTAAGATGGACTGAATGTACATTCTCTCTCCCAAAAATGCTGACTGATAGACTGATACCAATTTGAAGGGATCAGGACTCTAGTGGAATACTATAGTAGTCTATTCCATTCAGCATTTTAAACATGTGTGTGAATAATGACATAGAAGGCAGGCAGATCACATCTGCAAATACACAGACTTACCAAATAGACTTAATTAAACAAGCCAAATATGAGAAGAAGCTAATAAATATAAATGTATTTATTACAATCTTAGAAGATCTAAGGTCTTAAGAGGTAACTGTAACCAGACCACTTGTGGAATGCTATATTCCATTCTTAATGCCACTTTTGACTGAGACATTAAATATAGTTCACCCAAAGCAGGGCAACAGGAAAGTAAAGGTCCTAGAACCTACATGTGGTGGAAAAGATGATTCCCAGTCCCTCAGTAATTAGTCTTTAACTGAAAGTGTTTTGTCTAGTATCACAGAAGAGCCAGTCATCACATGAAATCGAAGATCAGTCCCTCATTTATGATTTATACAGTGTTATATTATCAGACCAGCAACTTCAGGTGTTACATCACACACTGCACAAATTAGTCTACACACAGACCATTTTCTCTAGCTAAAAGAAGGTAACTCATCTGACAATCTAGCTTGTTAACTGAATTTCTATAACATTCTTTACAGAGGAAAAAAACCCTATTTCTAAACACACATTAGTACAGTTCAGTCAGAGTAGTCCCATGCATTTCCTAAGAGTCACTACTGAGTACCACACCTTTTTGAGGGGTAGCGGAGTGTTGGTCATAATTCTAGGTCACACTGAATGGCTGTAGAAGCCAGAGCTGCTGAGCCCAGAGAAGAGTACATTAATAGGCTACCCAGTATCTGTATGGAAACACTGGAGGTGAGCTCATATGCTGGAGGGAGGTGACTTTTTCGGTCTTGCTTCCTAATGACTGCAGGTCTTCAAGCCAAGGACAGATGAATACATGTTGAGGGATGTCGCAGAAGGGACTACTATTAAGAGTAATGGCTGGAATATGGCGTCTATAAAGTTCTGTCCAATCCTTTAAGTTTGGGCAAGTAAAGACATTGTCTAAATATCCCATAGAATTCTGTGAAGTAATATTTTATATAATCATGTGAGTGTGATTCATTTTTTTTACTATACACTTATACAACTTACCGTTTAAGACTTTCTTTTCCTCATGATAGTCTGTACAGTGATTTAGAAAAAAAGTCAGGTAAGAACATTATAATGTCAAAGAGAATATCAGTATATATTATTGATTTAAAGGTATCAGCCCTTCTTTCTTGATGGGCTTTCTTCCAAGCCCAGAGGAGAGAAATAAGGCTAGTAAGTAGATGGCCCATGTAGATAGTAAGTTTCTTGCTGAAGATTGCCAGACCATCTCTCTGGAGTTTGTCTCCCATTTCACTGCACTTTTTTCTCCTTTGGTTATTTTTTTCCTAATATCTTGGTTAATTTCTTTAAAAAATATATAAAAACCCAAGTTTTGTCCAGGTTATCATAGTCTAAATTAGTCAAAATTAACTAGAATTTATTACATTACATTTTATCAATGAAACATATATATTAACAACCCAAAGAAAGACACCTTATCTTTCGCTTTTATCTAAGTCAGTACTTAAAATTCATTGTTGTTATTCCAAAAACTAAACGGCCAAAATGCTGAAAATATGTTAAGACTTTCACATGTATTTACAATGCAATTATTAGTGTTACAATCCAGAAAAAATTTAACAGGCCTTTTCTTTCAGGATGGCAGCCAACTCACAAATCTCTACCATATCTTGATCACAAGTTCCATACTATGTATGGTCCAAATAAAACCCTCAGCAAGTTGTCAGATTTAAAAAAAAAAAAAATTGAATCACAAGCTAACACAAAACATCCAAGTAGTAAACTGAAACACATTACTTATTAATGTGACATCACCTTGTTTTATAGAAAAAGAAACAAATCAAAGCTTTCATATTTTTTGCTTGATTTTTCAATCAACCAGAGAGCCCAGAATTACCTCCATTTCACTCACTTGTCATAAAATGATTATGATTAAGGAGGCCAGATGACCATCCTTTGTATCTTCCCCATTTTACCTAAATAATTTCATAGCTGAAAGAGATCTTAACAACATATAGCAAATTATCATATAATCCCCTCATTTACTTCAAAAAATCAGAGGTCAAGGACTTGAATGAAATCCACAGCTCTTGAGCAGGAAGCCAGGATTAGACTTCATCTCCTCCCTCTGAAACTTAGCACCATATTTCTCAGGATGCTATTGTTAGAGTTAATATTTCTTGAAAACACAAAAGACCTAAAAACCATTTAAGTTACACCTCAAAACGAGCTATGTTTATCAAATGCCAGATAAAAATCTAGTCATTACAATTTGCAAGGGATTACTGATGTTCCTGATTCATCACTTACGCTCATTCATTCAGTTTCATCTCTTTGCTACAGCAGTTATGATTATTTGTTTTAACTTAGAACAAACAGCAAAGTCACAGTAACAAAAGTAAATTAAATCTATTTTCAGTGTACCTCATAGCTGGCAGTTTGATGAATCTCATCCATCATGTAAAACAATTTTTTATTTAAAAGGCTCACAGATTTTGAAAAACTGCCCCCAGGTAATTAGTTTCTAGGGAAACATACATGGACGTATTTATTTCCTGCCTGATGTGAACTGATCTGAACCTGTCAGAACTTTCTAGATCCTGCTAAATTAATATTTCCCTGAGTCTTTTTTTTAATACAAGAAGTACCAGTAGGACAAGAACTACTAAAACTATTTAAATTGCCTTTAAAAACTCTGTTAGTCTATTTTTGTAACTCTTTTCAAAACCTGAGTCATAGAAATAGATTATGCTTTGCTATTAAAGATATTTACATCTAAATCCTTTTAGTCACATGAGATACCTTCCTCTCTCACAAGAAATCTAATATTCTATCTTGATAACTAATTCCATCATTTGGTTGGCTCCACAACCAAGAAAATTTATCTTTTCTCATAATGTTTGAACTGCATTACTCTGATTAGAATCTCTGCTTTCTGGAAAGGTCAGTGTCATTTAGATGGCTAGTGCTGTGACTTATGAGCATTCTACTCTTCTTTGGAAAGAGGGCTGGGTGAGGATTTTTAATTGTAACTCCAATCTAGTTTACCACAGGAAGTGGAGCCACAGGAAGATTCCTGAGGATAAAGAAAATAAGAAAATCTTGGTTTACTAGTATGCTCATTTTTTAAAATAAATATCTGTTGAGCATTATCTTAATGGGAATCCTGACATAATAAAAAAACATTTGGATAAAGTGTTAGGAAAATACGAATATACATTCAGTTTGCTTATACATGCATAAAGATAATTTGGAAGGATTCACAATAAAAGCAGTAAGATGGTTACCTTCATGCTATACAAGGGAGGGGAAAAGGGTGGTGGGAGACAGTTATGACAGGGGCACTTCTCATTCTTGAATCATGTGAATGCATTACTTGTTCTAAACTATGTTTACTTCTTACTTTCCTCTATTCATCTTTTTAATCATTGTCTAAATCATCTTTAGATGTTACACATCTCTCAAACTTCAAGGCCCAGTATTACTCCTTATCCTAGAAGCAGTTTACCAGCAGAATTAAAATAAAGATTTAATAGTTCAAATACATACTCTGAAAAAATCCAGGATTAAAAAGTTTTAAAAGTACCAGAGTACATACATACTTTCTCCTGGTCAGTTCCCCCCCACCCCATTATTCATTTAATCATAGCATAAACTGTATTTTCAGAAGTTTACATTTTCTCTCTATGTAGGTGATACTTGTCATTTTTGATTCACTTCTCCAACTTATCAGTTATTTTCCATTCTTGTCCTACCCCCTGAGGGATTAATCACTTCTTATTTCGAATCACCTGCATACAAATACACACATGTTCAAAAATCATCTTCTCTGAAAACAAAACACACACTAACCTAAACCAAACATTGGTCAGTCATACCCAAACAGCAGGACACATTTCCTGTTCATGTTTGTTTCTGACCCCTGACCAGGGACTTCTCATCCTCCATTTTTAATGACCTTTCCCTTCTATCTATCTGGCAGGCATCACTCAAACAGATCGTACAGCAGCAAAAGCAAATTTAGGCTACCCGACGGAGATAGCAAATTTGCTCATCTAGTCAAGTCCACTTCATCCTGACATCCTGCCCCTTCCTCCGCACTAGTAACTGTCTTGCTTCTGGTAAGGATATCAGTTAGCCTCTGAGCCTGTGTTTTACCCACCCACTTGAGTTCTGAATTGTCCCCAGTTTACCAACGAGGAAACTGCCTCTCCAGAAGCTGAACGTCCAGCTGGCAGCTGGATAGTTCTCTCGTCTACATACCTGCTTCCCACCCATGTGCCACCAATGCCATTATTTTTAAGAACACAAAACTAATTTATACATAAGGGTTTCTCCACTTCAGCATTATTAACATTCTGGACTGGAGAATTCTTTGTTGTGGGAACCTACCCAGTGCATTGAGGGATACTTAGCAGCATACCTCATCTCTCCTCTACCCACTAGAAGGCCAGCAGAATTTAGCTTAGTTCTGGCAACGAAAATGTCTCCAGACATTGCCAAATGTCCCCTGGGAAAAATAATCAACCATGGTTAAAAACCATGGCTTATGCCAAAGGAAAATAAATTATGCAAAAGTAATGTGGTATTCTGGATGGGATCCTGAAAAGGTATTATGTAAAATTAAGAATATTTAAACAATGTATGGACTTCCAGTTAGCCAATAATATTGTATCAATATTATCCCATTATTTATAATAAATGTACCATGGGAAAATGGCATATAGGACTCATGGTAGCCACAAAGCGAAAACCCTGAAGTGAGCTATTAAAATAATAGGGGAAAATGAGTGTGGGATTTGTCTTAATTCTTTGGCACATCTAAAACTGTTAGTAACTTTGATGAGGTGATTCTTTCTCTTACAAAAGAAAGCACACAGGATTAAAGTGGTAGCTTCTCCACTTAAGTAATGATAGCCTTCAGTGAGGTGTGTGAGTCTACAAGCCTCAGTATCCTCACTTTTAAACTGAGGGTGCCAGGACAGCTGTAAATCCCTCTTCCACCGCTAACTATTCTATTGATCTATGGTTCTACGTGATTTATAGTCATTAACTGCTTGAGAGAGTAGGCGTGAAAACTAAAAACGTAAAGTATTAGAAATCATGATAAAGAAACGAGAAATTAAGACGAAACATTACTGAGAGTACATTATGCCACTGGAAAATATGACATTTAAAAAATATGACCTAGGTTAAATTTTTTAAAGTACACTTACGGTCTAGAATAGCACTGTCCAAAAAAAATACAATGTAAGCCACAAGCACAATTTCTTATTTTCTAATAACTATGTTAGCAAAGTAAAAAGAAACACATTAAATTAATTTTAATATATCTGAACTTAACACAGCATATCCAGATTATGACAATATGCAATCAGTATAAAAATTATGCAATACTTTATTCTTTTTTCATACTAAGTCTAAAAATGCCGTGTATATTTTATACTTGTAGCACATCTCAATTTGGACTAGGCACATTTCCAGTGCTCAATAGCCACGTGTGGCTACTGGCTACCACAACGACAGAAAAAGACTAGAAAAAGGGCAAAGAGTAAGAACACTTCATCTTTGCCATAGAATGTAGTGCTCCATGTAACTAACATGTTAGTTCCATGTCATTAAGAGCAACTAACACTTCTCTTTTCAAAGCTTCTCCTTTTATTCACTATTGATATCCTTCTAAAGCACGATACTAACCATAATTCTTTTTAAACAAAGGTTTATAAAAATCATACTGATTCTTTACTTGACAAAGATCCACTAGTATTGTTTTACATTCAGTACATTCAGTCAGCTTTGCTGATTTCTTCCTAGCTATACAGGCATTTCATACTGTTACATTAGAAACTACCAGATAAATTAAAAAATGTCCTCCCAAAACTGCTCAACTGTGGGATACCCACAAAATGCCAACTCTGGATCCCCATGCACTATTGCCAGGCAGGTCACCCCCACCTACAAGATGGTATCAGGGATCAGGTATTGAAAGAAGCCCATGTGTAAGATTCAGTATATCTGCTGCCCAGACGCTGCATATCTTCATGTCAGCAACAATCTCTACCTACTATTCCCACTTCATCTGTTTTCATCCTCTGGTCCCATTTCATATGGAAATTCTAATTGTAGAGTAAACACATGCCCAGGTTTGTCAGGATCACAGTTTACCCTCTATTAGCATAATTACTAATAGAACCCTCTTTCATTCTCAAAACTGCCCCAGTTTGGACAATTACACAGTTACCCCATCTACCGTGTTTCCCCAAAACTAAGACCTAATCCGACTATCAGCTCTAATGCGTCTTTCGGAGCAAAAATTAATTATTATTTTACTACAGTATAAGACCGGGTCTTTGATATGATATGATATGATATGATTTGATATGATATGATAATGTAATATAATATAACCGGGTCTTATATTAATCTTTGCTCCAAAAGATGCATTAGAACTGATTGTCCTGCAAGGTCTTATTTTCGGGGAAATACGGTAATAGTCTCTATCCATAAGTCTCAGGCCAGCAGAGTTCAATGATCAATCCCTGCTACAAGATCAAGGTATAGCCATACTGTTAAAACAACACTTCACCTTACTTATCAGGGGCATTCCTTATTTCTGACACGTTAAATCCTTTTTATTAGTTTCTTTGTCCCTTTTATATACTCTATTCATTCTGGTTAGCCTGGAGTTCAGAATGTATCCTGCTAGATTTTAAGTCTCTACACTTACAAAAACCTGATCCATTTCCTTGCAATCAAGGCTTTTCTAATTTGTAAAATTCTTGTCTTTGCTTCCTAATGCCTTACAAGTTACCGCGTATCACTACCTGCTACTGGCCTCATCCTAGCGGAACACTTTTAATCCAAAAAGGCTTTACAGTGGAATGCAGATTCACAACTCCACTGTCAGGTGTTCTGTCAAAAATAATACTTTATTTTTCACAGAAACCGAACCATCTGTTGTGGTAAAACAAATTATTACATGCTGGTTTATACCTGACAGTTGTGAGGATACAGAAAGGAATAGCAAATGCAAGGAGCCTCAGTACTGTAGGAGCGGAGGGGTAAAGGGAAGGACCACAGCAACAACCACTCTACCCGCCACCATCTGCTGCTTCTCATACAACAGGTGGTGAGCAAACATTATTTAATCCTCTCAATGACATCAGAATGTTTCATTCTTAAACCCCATTTTACTGCTAAGGTAAAAACACTCAGATCTGTTAACTGATGCAGAACATAACAGCTTTTGAGTGGCAGAAATAAGGTTTGAAGCCAAATCATCTCTATGAAACTGCTTTTTCTACAGATCATGCTGCCTCACTAATCAGTATCAGGGCTAGAGACAGTGTTCAAAAGGAAGCTTTTAATTTGTGAATGCATAGTATCTCAGAGTCCATATCTCACTCTGGATTAAAAATGTGCTTGCACTCCTCTGAACCAGATGAAGAGAAGCACTACTCATTACAGTTTAGTTCTTTACAATTAGGATTTAGTTAGAAATCCTCAGTTTCCTCAACCTTTCTGATTTTGGTTTCATGGGTGTGGTTTTTTTTTGGGGGGGGGGGGTGTTTTGTTTTTCCAGTCCTTGCTACCTTTATTTTATCCTTATTACTGAATGATTTTAGGTTGTCAGTCTTTTTCTCTCAGCATTTTCATGATACTGTTCTATTGTTTTCTGGGTTCTATTTTGTTCTGGCAAATTAACTGTAACAGCTAGTAAATTACACTAGCTGTCAATTTACTAATCACTGGTTTGTTAGTAAATCTGTCTCTTTCTCTGGCTGTTTTTCATATCTTCTCATTGTCTTTGGTGTTCTGCAATTTCATGACAGAGTCTGTGTGGAATTTTTCTTTATTTATCTTGCTTGGGATTTGCTGAACTTGCTGGGTTTGAGGATTTGTGACTTGTCAATTCTGGAAAATTCTCAGCCATTATCCCTTCAGATGTTACTTCTTCTTCATTCTCACTACTTCCTTCTAGAAATGATCACAAGTGTTAGATCTAATTACTCTGTCCTCCATGTCTATTGTGTATTTTCTTATCCTTTTGTTTCTTGTACCACATTCTGTGTAATTTCTGCTGCTCCATCTTGCAGGTCACTGAACTCTTCTACTATGTCTAAACTCTTTGACTATTCATGCTATGTACTTTTTAATTTCACCAGCTCTATTTTTCATTGCTAGAAGTTCTGGTTTTTTTCTTCCCAATTCCACATAATTATTTTTAGCAGTCTCATTTTTCACTCACGTTACAATTCATTCTTATCTTCCTAGACATTCAGACACAATTATTTTTATTCTGTATATGAATAATGAAGTCCCAGGGGTAAAATTCTGCTCGTTTCTGCTGACTTGTTTCCTCATGTGTTGTCTAATATTTTATTGTGCACAAATAATTGATGTGCACAGGTTGGAATTTTGAGGGTTTTAGGTTAAAACCATTAAAAATTTGTACATACATCTGCCAAGCAACCTGCGAAACCAGTAAGGAGAGATGATTTTATTTCTTGGTTTGAGGTTTCTGAGACCACATAGGTGGTAGATATTTAAATTCCCAACTCTTATGTAGGCAGGGTTATGGTTACAAAATCTCAAGAGGAAATTCACTTTCCTCTCCCCCATCACCTCATAAACAAGGTCAAGGCATACAAGATATCCTGACATTCCCTTTGCTGTTGGACAGATTGTTTTCAAGCCTTCCCATTTCACTGATCACAGAGACTGTCAAGAGGCCAAGCCATGGCACGGATCTCAGTTCCAACTCCCTGCCTTTATAGACCCAAGATCTTGTCTTCTATCCTCTGTGTGACTATTAAAATTCTCGTGTGGTTCTAAGACGTGTCTTGTGATTAAGTGCTAGAAACAGAGGCTTCAGAGCTAGCTTACCACTCTGGATTGCTGCTTCTAACTACCCTTCTTTTGGACATCAGGGAATTTCCTTGTGAACTAATCTGCTCATTTTAAATGGTGTTTTATTGTATTTGGTGAAGCATTCTGAGGATTATCTGTCTTTCATTTCTGAGGAGGAAGGAAAAGTCCTTTTTATTAATTTCATATTCCTATGGAACAGAAACCTAAGGAGCATAGTATATTTTCTGATTACCCTGAATATAATTCAGGGTAACATTCAGTAGAACACAAAACCTTCAGTAACAGACTGTATAAATAAGATATATTCAAAATGAGGTAAAATCAGTCATTTAAAATATTTTAGTTAAGATCATATCTCCTGCTGGCAGTGAATCAGTGAATTTAGGCCCCAATTAAGAGAAGAAAGGGATTGGTTTACAAAAGTAAACGGTATGAAAGAATTTCCAGACACTAAAGTTCAAACTAGTTTCCTTTTGGTATATACACATAATTCTTATTAGTTTTGTAGCAAAAGGAAGAAAAATAAATAATATTCTCACTGTGCAAGGATCTTTATACTCATGTCAATTAATTCTTAGCTCTGTGAATCACTGCATAGGTTTATAAAATGGAGGCTCAGAGTCAGAAACTGGCCCAAAAATCGCAGAGTAAGTAGGTCATGGAACTAAGGTTCAAATCTAGGTATGCCTGTCCTACTTCCATCCAGCTGATGGAGGCCTCTGGTAACAAGGCTTGGAGTTACCAAACTCTTTGCACTAAATAAACAGAAGACTCAGGTTATACAAGTCAATTTATTCCTAATTTGGGTATCAAAGTCAGGAGTTACTAAAAAAAATAATAATAAAATAAAAGACTACATTCCTTCCACAGTAAAGGATTAATAAGCAAAGTATTTCGGTTACTCTTACTGCATATCTGAAGTTTCCAAAGGGTTCTCTTCTGAATCTTCTGAAAGGAGCTTAGGAGGTAAAGAGATGATCTCCAACAGCATGCAGATTGTAGAGCCACAGGGTAGAAGGTTAAGGGGAAGTAATAGGTTGCATTTTATAAGTAGTTTAAAAATCAGAAAACGTGTTCTCCATGGTGATGAAGCAAGGAATGGAAAGATTAAAACAAATGGCAGCTATAGCTGGGAGAAAAATTCTCACTGTATGACTTTTTATATTTTCTCATTTTTGAGTCATGTGAATATATTACATATTCAAAAAATTAAATTCTAAAAAACGAGTCTACATTTCAATTCTAACCAAGTGCTCTAGCTAATCTAAACAGCAGAACAAAAGACTAATGAAAACTAAATAAAGTTCTTTCACTCCCATAATGCTTATTCCTCACAATATGAACTACCTCTCAAAACGTCAAAAATTTAAGGTAAAATCATTGTTTTATTCATTCAATAAAGTAAAGTCATTGTTTTATTCTAAAGAAGAACTAAAGTAAAACCTTTACAGTGGCTAGACTAGGAGGCCAGTGAAAATGAGAACAATATATTGATTTACTGAAATCTATGTATTGAAATCCAAGTTTAAAAAGAGTACTCGTGTGTCACACATCAATGTCAGTTTAGCTCTGGCACCACTTACCTTTAGGAATAGCAGGTTTAACGGCCATTTTGCCAACCAGGCATTCTTTCAGCATGGATTCATAATTGACCCAACGATGAACCTGGTATGGGATATAAATGACAGAAAATCAACATGACTAACTCCATGAGACTAACTCCATGAGAGGCTCTAATTTTACTCTGAGCAAAACTAAACATTTTTACACTGCTCTGAAAAACGAAGAAGCAGATTCAATTAGCCAACAAGAGAGCGACAAAAAGGAAGCTTATATAGGGATTGTTAAGAACAACATTCTCAAAGTGTTGTCTACAGACCTCTGGAGGTTCCTGACACCTTTTCAGATATCCACAATATCTCCATCAGCTTCATAATATACTAAAATTTATTTGCCTTTTTCACTGTGTTGATATTTGCACTGATGTCGAAAAAGCAATGGTGGGTAAAACTGCTTGCATGTTAGCACAAATTAAGGCAGTGGTTTCAATCATTATATTTTTCACCAGACCCATGAGGGAGTGGGAGTGGGGATTTGGTTTCATTTAAGAATATCCTTGTGAAGTAGAAAATATTAATTTTCTTCAATCTCAACCCTTGAGTACAGGTCTTTTTTATATTCCGTGTGACAAATTGGGAAGTTTTTGAAAACACTTCTGCAATTGTTTGATTTGCAAACTGAACTGAGTTTCTTTTTTTTTTCTTGAAAGGCTGGTTATGCTTAAAAGAAAAAAGAATGACCTATAAACAAGCTGGTCATTCAGATTTGAATACCTGATAGTTATTTTTTTGAAAAGAACAAAGTGAGATTGTCACTGCAAGAAAAACAACTGAGAGTTATTTGTTGCCAGAGTTGCTCGTGGGAATTAAATGTAAACAATCTTTCTGAAGGGCACTTTCTCAATATACATTAAAAGCCTTGAAATATACAGCTCTTGCCCTCAGTAATTCAGAAATTTACCTGAGAAAATATTTGCATACATGCAAATATACAGGTACCAGGATACTCATCATAGCACTACTTACATTAGCAAAATATTAGAAACAACCTAAATGTCTAATTGTAAATTGAATAATATATTATTTGATAAAATATTATATAATCACTAAAATAATCAGGTCAAATAATTCTGATATCAGAATTTAATGTGTGTTCTTAAGCAAATAACTACACATTAAAATAGAAAACATATTAAAAAGTGTATGTAATTATAGTAAATGGACACTGATTTATTAATACAAATTGAAATTTCATTTGCCAAATATTTACAGAGTATCCATTAATGTGCAAAGCATCTCTGTGGCTGTGGAGTTAGGTAGAATGTTAACAGATAGATGAAGAAGAAAAATATTCAAGGAGGAAAAAGTTTGTCAAACATGGAATTGGTGATTTGCTCAAAGCACTTCAGTTTGCTCAAAGCAACAGGCATGTTGAGAATATTTATCTTGATACAGTCTTTTTAGGGCCACAAATAATGACTTTCAATTGATCTTACTGTCAATGATGAGCCTGAGAGTTGTAGAGCAAGGTGCTAAGGTGACTGTCTTTAAGAATACAGTAGTCCCCACGGGATGTAAACTACAGCATAGGGAACACAGCCAATGGCACGATGACAGTTACGTGCAGTGTCAGAGGGGGAGTAGACACAAGGGGATTATCACTCTGTGAGGGGTGTAAATGCCCAATCACTATGTTGTTTTGTACACCTGAAATTAATAATAAAATTAAATTAAAAAAAAAGAATACCGTAGTCCCCACTTATCCGCAGGGGATAAGCACCAGGAACCCCAGTGGATGCCTGAAACCACAGAGACTACAGAACCCTATATAAACTATGTTTTTTCCATACATACATACATACTTCTGATAAAGTTTAATTTATACATTAGGCACAGTGAGAAATTAGCAACAATAGCTACACAAAATAGAACAATTATAACAATAGGCTATAATAAAACTTATGTGAATATGGTCTCTCTTTCTTTCAAAATAGCTTATTGTACTATACTCACCTTTCCATTTAATTGAAGCACTTCGTGGCTTTTTGGCATATTCAATGGCCAGCATCACTACTCTTGTGCTTTGGGGTCATTGTTGAGTAAATTAAGGGGGACTCTGACACGAGCTCTGTGATACCACAACAGTCAGTCTGATAATCCAGACCCCTACTAAGCGACAGGCAGGAAACATAAGTATGGTGACACGCCGGATGATTTCACATCCTGGGCTTGATGAAGTGGGACAGCGCAAGATTTCATCACGCTACCCAGAACAACACACAATTTAAGACATGCTTATTTCTGGAATTTTCCATTTAATAATTTTGGACCATAGTTGATCCTGGGAAACAAACCGTGGAAAGTGAAAGAACAAAAGAGGGACTATTGTATTAATCTAGCTGTCATGTTATCTTAAGTTGGTGCTGAAGGTAAAAACATCAGGACAGTATTCAAACAGAGCTAGGGAAGGTGGTGATGAATTGATCTAAGGCAGTGAGAAGAGAGAAAAAGGTGTAATGTTTAAAGACAGCATCATAGGATTTACCCAGTGCCTGGATATGCGGCAATGAGAGAAGCCAAAGGTTACTCAAGTGGCTTCTAGTGCCCATTACCAGAAACAGGAAACGGAGGGGAACAAAAAGGGAAGATGAGTTGATATTATTTGAGGGCACACTGAGTTGGAGTGCCATCAGGTTATCAAACTGTCCATCGGGCATTTGGAAATTAGAGGTCAGGAGTGGGATCAAAACTAGAGCTAGAAATTTGACAATAAAGAGATTACTTAATAGTCTTTGTACAACTCAAATACTAGGCATGAATAAATTCTTTAATATGTAAAGATACAAGAACCTTCACCACAGTTTCTAGGATATAAAGTTGTTTACTTCTATGGTAAGTAAGTCATAAATAAACATCATTGGTCTCACTAAAGCCAAGGGAAATGCAGCAATATGGTAACTAAAATATTGTTTAAACTTGTAAAAAACTTAACAATACAGCAGTTCTTGTGACTTCTCTTGTGACAACCTTTTTAAAATAAGGTCCATATAACCTCACAACACTGAAGAATATAAAATGAACTAGATTTTGTTGGAAATTCTTCTTGTGGAAGAGTATATATAGCACCAAGAGGTTATAAGGCAAATACAAAAGTGTGGCAGACCAGTTTTCAGACAAATATTCCCAAACTTTTCTATTTGGCTTGCTTTTCTAAATAATAACCAATACCAAATTGCAATGGGAATTTGCCCTAAATCAGCAATAAGAACCTTCCAAGGATAACGCTTTCATGACAAATGGGCAAACATGACTTTTCTCCAACCCAGGAAGACCAGTAATAGTAAATGGAATTCTGTTATTCAAGCAGATGCATCTAAGTACATTTAAGTATAAAACAAATTATATTTCTAGTAACCTAGTAAAAAATATAAATCCTAAAATACATGATAGACAAGGCAGGAGGAACAGAAATCAAAATTACATTTGTTAAGAAGACAACGCTAAAAATAACCCAATCTGATTCCGGTATCTCAACTGGTAAAAACCCAGTACATGTTTAGTTATCAAGTAAAATACAAAATAAAGCATATGTGAGACAAGGGAAAATTTCTATTCTCCTCGAGATTGTTGTTTCAAAATAACAACTCTGCCAATGGATAGTAATTAACATATTCTATGCAACTTTTAAATAGTATAAGAACTAATGTTTGTTTTTAGTGAGTATAAGGGGAAAAGTGACTTATTTAAATACGTCTTTTGACATATACTCATACATACTGAATCTCTGCCAGCACTCTAGGAAAAATAAGTCTTCTATTCATTACTCACCTAACTTTCTACATGACATGCAGATTTAATATAGCAAGACAGGCTGATTACAGAACAATCCCCAAACTGGGAAAGACCAAGAGCAAAGAAGCTTAATGACTTTCTTTCCTCTAAGCACCACTGCCTCCCATAAGTTAATCATCATCATTATCAAAATGGATCAAAACTGAGTCAGCAACTGCTGGCAGAGGAGGCAGCAGGCAATTAAGCGGAGACTGCTACACACAGATTTGAAACCATCTCTAAAATTTTAGTAAATTAACTCAAAGGCAAATTAAATGAACAGTTGTTACTTATGAGCATCTTCCCACACTTCAAAATTCAAGCCAACGCATCCGAAATGTACGCAACTATTTTCCTTTCTTCTACAACCGTCACACTGCTCCGTCTAACAGTATCTAACAGATGACTTTCGCATCTTACCTGATCAAAGAGGTCAGTACCATCGGATCCTGCTGCTCTCATTAGTTCGTCTTCTCCACCAGGATGATACTCCATATACGGGCTCACGTTGTAAACAAACCCTATAGCAAAGCAAGGAGATATAATTTCCTAAATGAACTTCTGAAAAAATGTACAAACTAGAAATATAAGTTCCAGTAAATTTTTCCAAATACATCCTATTTATGATGTTGAAGTATTACGAATATAAAGGGTCTGAGATTTCACCACACACGCACGCTAACCAGCTAGCCTGCCAGGATCAGGGGTCTTGGAAGAAAACATGCGACCCCCAGGTCAGAGACAAAGGACAGCTCAGTGCTCACAGCAGTAGCAGCAGCTGGAATATCAGCATGTGCATCAGTTCCCTGCAGCCCAATTCCCACAGAGCCTTTTGAAAAGGGCCAGATAACACCTGTACACTCAATGTGCTGCATGACAGGACAGAAACTCGGCATTTGGGAAACTCAAATCTTTTATAATGGGCAGTGAGGACGCCTGCGCTTTGTTCAAGGGAGACATTATCTTTATTATACTGACCAGTAAGCAAACCTGTCCTTTGCTCTAGAAGGAGACGTTAGTTCTATCATCCAAGGTTGTTCACTATACAAACATCCCTGAAAAAATTATCCAGAACAAAAACAGTGTGCAGGTAGACGGAAGACTGTAGAGAACTGCCTCCCAACACAAAAAAATATTAAGACACTGTATGTCATTTTTAAAAGTTCCCTCTTCTTCTCCCTCTCGTAGTATTTCTATTCCATCCTCGTCTACCACCCTGCTAGAAGAATCTGATGGAAAAGAACTGAGTTCTCATCCACACGTCTGATCATCTCAGCAAAAGCTGATCAATCGTACCTGGGCCACTCAGGTATACTCTGTGAAAGCAAGCGCACGTCTTTTAAGCTTGAAGGTGTCCAAGGAACAAAGATTACTGTTTAGATCTTAATAATTGTTTTATCTTCCCAAGAAACATATTCACATATTTAACTACACTTTTTTAAGAAAAAGGAATAGGGAACGGCAAAGAGAGCCTAGGTCAATGAAGAGCCTTCCCAAGGAAGTGAGTTGCCTTTTAATCCTTTACTTGAAAACTAGGTAAGAGGACAAATCCAGTCCTAAAGTCACCTTAAGAGTGCAATGGAAAGAACTGTTTTGCTTATACCCCGGACTATCTCTCTCTATGTGATGACTCCCATGAATTTATATAACCTCAGATAACTTAAAATGTTCATCCTACATAATAATCTTAGAAGGAAAGAAAAATTGGATTTCAGACCCAAGAAAGTACTGCATGCAGTTCTTCCACCAACTTAATTTTAGAAAATAACCAACCAGTCAGTATTTCTTTATAAAATTGCTCAAAGGCAATTTAGGCAACGAAAAGAATTCACAAAATCTTTCAGCAGTCCTCTAAGTCTGAAAAAAAAACACACCAAAAAAAAAACAAAAAAAAAAACTGGAGGAGTCTCTTTCTTTCTCCTTCCCATACACCTTCCCCACCAAATTTAGAAAGAATTTACCTATTGTTTAATGCTCTAAAATCCACAGACCACAAATGTCAGAGATAATGACTAGGGTCAAAATTATTCCCAATAGGCTTTTTAAAAGAAAACCCCCTTGCAAACAAAAGAATTCCAAACTGTCTCTGCAACCAAACCTCGACTAGAGCTCTAGTCTCTCAAGAACAAGAAATCTGTAACACATGCTCATCTAAACTTGTGATGGAAATTCATGCAGTTCAGCAACCAGCAGAAAGATCAACAGGCAGCTTTAACAGCTATCAATGATCATCATATAAAGCCTGAAATGTACCACATGTATTCTCTGCTTCCTCTCAACCCTTTAGATTAACTGGTATCCTTTCTTAATCTCCCTTTCCTTTCTGATAAGACTAGGATCACTCTGGACCTAAATAACTTCCATCCTTTTCAGATGGACAAAACAAGGAATACTTACAAAATGCCTTACTACGAGGAATTAGGACTGTTAGTGTCTCAGCCTAAGAAACGTTAGATCCACCCATCACACTTAGAAGTGTTAATGATTTGCTGATGAGACTTAAACCCAGCCCCCAAACACAATTTGTGCATTTCCTCCGGTCCAGTGGCTCTTTCTTCTCTTCTCTTCCTCCTGCTTATCTCCTCCCTTTTTTCCTTTTCAAAAACATTTCCTAACAACTAACACTTGAACTTCTGAATGTAGCAGAAGAAAATAAATGCACAGGACCTAACTTTATGCTTTTTCTTCATGCTTTATTGTATTCTATTTATACTACATCTGGCTTTTAGACAGCAATCTCTCATGTGCAACCTTTTCACTTCCTATGAGTTCTTACCACCTGGTTTTTAGAAACTAATTTTGCAACTCTCTAAATATTGCAATGACGTAATTAACTTTTTCCTATAGCTCAAATGGCTTAAGTGTGGTAGATCTGCACAACTGATTGTCCATTAAATATAAATAAATAGTACTTATGGATTCACAGATACAATCTCAATTTGATGCTAGGCTATTAAATTCTGCAAAACCTAAGTCCTAATAATGACATTAAGAACAAAAACAGGCAAGAATAAATTCATGAAACATCAATCATGAATGGTGCTTTTAGACCATTCATATGGGTGACCTTCAGGGGCTGAGGGGGATTCAGGGAGTCTGTCTGTCTGTATCTATCTACCTATGTATCTCCTCCTTTATGCTGATACTTTGTTTTGTTTTGTATTTTAAACTCTAACCAGGAGTAGATATAAGAAAAGGATTGACAGAGTGCAGTTAAGAAGAGCAACTTAATTTCAGTATTCACACACACACATACATAATGTTGTACACCTAAACTTATATAATGTTATTTGTCAATCATATATATCTCAAGTATATATTGTCAAGTATAGGGGAACAAATACTCTAATGTTTAAATACGTCATGTTTAAATGCCCTAGCAATATTCAGGGGTGCATTTTATAGCTGATTCATCCTGGCAGAGCTGCAGTGCAAATGAAAGCACACACTCAGAACAGCTACACTGATATGTCTTTAGGCAATGTACTGGGTCGTGGCTGTTCTAGTATTTTCCACTAAATTATCTCTTTTGTGTTGTATGTCTGGAACTCTGAGCTGTCAAATCTGTTCTCAGAATAAAAATTACCCACTTTAAAAATGACCACTTAATGCTTTGTATTGTCAGATACTAATACTGCCAATTCAATCACAGAATGAGAGTCCTAAGCCTGGGAGAACTGCAAAGGCAATTTCTAGTCTGGTCTCTCGTTCAGAACAGGATGTATCTCTCTCTACAGGATCTATGGACAGACCGTCATCCAGCATCGGCTTGAACAGTACCAGTGTCTAGGAGCTCACTGCTTGTTTAAAAGCTTGCTTCAAGGATCAACATACCTGAAAATTAATGTTGCTGTTTTACAAAGGAAAAACTCTTCTCCACCTTAGCAAATGCTAACTCTAGTTTTTCATGTGTACTTTTTATATTTGTTGTAATTTAAATCCCAACTGCTACTGATAAAAGAACACAGGCATCTTACAATAAAACATTTAAGTTTGTGTGTAAAAATTTTAAAAACCTACACGAAAACGTTTAAAAGAAAAGAAAAATACACCAATTGCCTAACCTAGCTAACAGTGTAGGATTAAATGTAGTCTGAACTTCCTAGAAGCCAAGGCCAAAAGAGACACTAGTAACAGTGGTCTCATTATCTGATCTTAAGAAGTATTAAAAAGGAAACAAACAACAGAAAAAGAGACTCATTAATTCTTTAAAAGGCAGAAACTCCCTTCAAAGAGAGTTTTTGTTACTGATAATGGGAAGAATCGTGGGTCCCTATATAGGGGCCACTGACCATAACAGATGTTACAATTTAACAATATGCAGAAACATTCTTTAGGTAGTATTTCTCCCATCCCCCAGCCTAGGGAACCACTAATGTACTTTCTGCTTCTTTAGACATGCATATTTGGGGTATTTCATATAAATGGATTATATAACACGTGGTCTTTTGAGTCTGCCTTCTTTCACTTAGTGTAATATTTTCAAGGTTCATCCACATTGGCGCAAGTGTCAGCACTTCACTTCTTTATGTGGCTGCATAATATTCCATGTACGGATATGCCCTATTTTGTTTTTTCACTTATCAGTTCATGGACATTTAGATTGTGTCCACCTTTTGGCTATTATAAATACTGCTGCTATGAACATTCATGTACATGATTTTGTGTGGACATACGTTTTTATTTCTTTTGAGTATATACCTAGGAGTGAATTTGTTGGGTCATATAGCAATTTATGTTTAACAGTACAATGTTTAACTTTTTGAGGTACTGCCAGACTGTTTTCCATTCTCAGCAGCAATGTGTGAAGGTTCCAGTTGCAGAGCTCTTTTTTAGTCCAACTCCCCCTTGAGAGGAAACATCTTTTTCCACCTACAGAACCTGAATCATACCACATATCTCAGATAACCGAACTCACAACTGGATTGCAGCATGCTCCAATTTATTCTCAACCCCAGCTCTACATGAGACAGTACAAGGTAAGACTTAAGTGACACTGTGTACCTATTAATCTATCTCCCACAATTGTGGAGAGGCTCCCACAATTTTTCAAGTCAGGTAACCATATATTGGAACCCAAAGAGCCCACCAATTAGGAGTGAACTGCACGTCCATGGTACAGACCACACACTCACTAATAATTTTTCATTTTTTCTTTGTCCTATTTTGTAAGTCAAAGTCTCACAGTATGATCCAGGCATTCTGGAGGGAGCTCAAGACTTTTTGGGTGGTCCAAGACCAAAACTTTTTCATAGTAATAGTAAGATGCTATCTGCTTTTTAAAAAATCTCATTCTTTCACGAGTGTATAAGATTAAATGAAGAAGGTAACATGAGAATACGGTTGTCATCTATTAAGCCTTACATTAAAAATATCTGCCAAAATGTAAAACAATGCCATTTTTCTCACTATTTTTTGTTTTGGAAAATGTAGCTATTTTTCATAAAAATATGTTTTAGGTATGAGAACGTACAGTAAATTTATGTTTTACTTTTAAATTAATTTAAAAATATTCTTTAAATTTCTTAATGCTAATTTTTGAAAGGTAAACATCAATAGACCCATCATAAACAAATGCTCTTTGGGGCCTTGAATAATTTTTAAAAGAGTAAAGAGATCTTAAAACCAAACTGTTTGATAATTCCTGCTATAAATAAAAGCAATACTTTTGTAAGTCGATTTAAAAATAATTTTTGTTTTAAGATTTAACTCCAAAGTCCCACATTATATTCATTCAACAAAGATTTATTGAATGCCTACCATGTATGTACCAAGCATTATGGCACTATACTGCAGTTTTCCTCTTTATTTCATTAATCACCACTGTTCATTTTGTTGGCTGAAAAATCAATGAAGGAAAAAGGTATGTTTACATAATAAAAGAATGGCATAGTTCATTGTATTCAAATGCACAGATCCATTTTTGCAAGTACTGTGACTACTTTGCCATCTTGTGTTCAGTGAAGAAATTGCACATTATTTTCATCATTTTATGTCTACTGACGTTTATCTAGTTCTAATAACTGCTGAGATAGGTTGTTAAAATATGCAACGATTGTACATTTTAATTCTTTCAATTCTATTAATGTTTGCTTCATATATTTTGAAACTTTATCAGGTATAAACAGTCTTCCTAATGAACTGAACCTTTTAACATGAAGTATCTCTTATTCTCTAGTAAGATTCTTTATCTGGTAACATTTTTTTTTTAATCTGACATTAATATAGTCCAACCTTTTTATACTTTATTTAGATAGTGAACTTTTTTCTACACATTTACTTTCAACTTATCTGTGCCGTTAAAGTGTATCTCTCATAGACATCATGATCGGTATTGACACACACACACACACACACACACACACACACACACACACACACAATCTCTTTCAGTTAGAATGACTGGTCCATTTACACTTAAATACAGATGTGGCTGAATTTAGAGCTACCATTTTAGTAGCCTCCCTCCCCAGCCCCAAGTTTTCATTCCCATCCCCCACCCCACAAATTCTCTATTTGTGTCTCTGTTCCTGTTTCCTTGACTTCTTTTGGATTAACCAACTATTTTTTTAGAATTTTATTTTATCGATTGGCTTTTTAGCTGGACTTGCAATACTTCCTAAGTGACTGTTCTAGGGATTACAATATATACCCTTAACTTTAACCAGTTTACTTGAGTTAATATTGTACCCTTTCACATGTAGTATAAGAACCATTTACTACTCTCCATTCCCTATACTTTATGTAACCCCACAGTACAATGTTATAATTTTTGCTTTAAACAGTCATTTAAAAAAAAAAAAACTTTTATTAAATGTATTGGGGTGACATTGGTTAATAAAATTATAGAGGTTTCAAGTGTACAATTCTACAATATATCATCCACGCATTAGAGCTGATGTCTGGCTAGGTCTTATATTAATCATTACCCTTCAATCTGATGAACTTCCTTTAGAATTTGTACAGTAGGTCGGCTGATACTGAATTCTTAGTTTTTGTTACATGAAAAAGTCTTTATTCATCTTCATCCTTAAAGAATTCTATATCATTAAGGACACAGAACTCTAGATTCTGTCTGCTTTTCATAGCTCACCAGTGTTCTTAGACAGTTTATTTAATAATATGTTATCCTGAGTTTATATAGTTGGCATTTGCTGGACTGTCAGTCCAATCAGCTATAACCAAAAGTAGAACCTGCATATTATTTTAGAAAACTAGGTAATAATACCTTCATAACTGCAATGGAAACAGATGGAAAAGAAATTAATAAAAGATAAATAGATTCTGCAATGATTTAAAGTAAATGTGGCCTTGGTATGTAAGAATAGTAACTAGAATGTAGGCTTGTGAGGTGTTGAATAGTAGAGTATTTTAGGACTTTGGAATTAAAAGCATTCATTTGTCTCTCACATTCCTGAAAAGTTTCTAAAATGACTGTAAAAAAATAAATAAGACAAAAAACCACAGAGACACAGAAATCGTAAGAGAAGATGGCAGCAATAAAGTTTTGGAAGACTGAAAGCCAACTAGATAAGCAATTAAATACTTAGCAGAATGAAGAAAGGTGAAATAAAGCCTATGTGTAAGTTGCAGGGTAACCTGTACAAAAGCCAATATGTATAACAGAACCCCCTCCTTCCAAATATATAGAAATCAGAGATTCCAGGTAGTTCTGAAAGTTAGGGTGCAGGAGGGTCTCAAACTCAATACAAGAAGAAGTATGACCCTTAAATCCCCTCCCTCATCCCACACAACCAAATAACAAACCCCTTCTCAACCCTGTAAGAAGTATAGATTTACCTTTAAAGGGTATAAACCAGAGAGATATTACTCTCAGGGACGCAGACACGCTTAGTGGGTAAGGGGTTTAAACTATAAATGAGAAGTAAAGTCTACATGTCAAAACATTAAAAATCCACCTCTGACCATTCATCTGATCAGCCTCCTTTCCGGAAATGGCCCCCAGAACATTTACTTGCAGATGACTAGAGATTCCAGCCCAAGAGAAAAGACTTACATATAGTAGGTTGAGGACCCCCTGCCAGGGCTATCAGTCAATTCATAAAAACAGTTTGCCCACAAACATGAAATTTACATTCAGCTTTCTGGTCCATCACTCTTACAACAAAAGAACAGACATTTGAGGAAAGCCTTTAAATGTAAAATTAGCATCTAAGTAACTCATTAAACTCGGGTGCACAGTTAAAAAAAAAGAAAAAGAAAATAAATGAGACCGGCACTACTTCACAGAAATTAGAAAGGAGCCAGGTAGCAACTGTCCTGAATACAACTGAGAGTTTCTAATGCACTGAACAACTTTGATAATGCCAGTTCAATTTACAAAAGAGCTAAAAGAATCTGGTCTGAATGTCTCAATTTGCACAGGAAAATTTAAATAGAATGTGATAAAGCACTTCAGAAGGTTAACTGGGCATAGATATCAAAGATCATCTTATGTGACATTATTAGTATTAGGAAAAACAGCCCTGACATTTAACTAAAAGGAAATTGACCAGTAAAAGCATTAAAACTTAACCAACATTCTGAGCAATCAGTTACTGCATGTTCCCCTCCCGATGGTAAATTACACAAGACCAGGGGCCATCTTTGCACTGTATTTCCAAGTTCCGCCCCAGAACCTGGTACAGTACATGTCACATAGTAGACCCTCAAGAAATACCGATTAAATAAATGAACGAAGATGGAGAAAAAGTTAAAATCTGTGTTTTCTATGAATGACAACTACAAAGTCACCAAAAAAGCAAAACCTGTATTTCATTCAATTACTAAAAATAAAAACTGTCTCAGAAGGATATCCTGTCTGATTGTTAATTAGCAATGTTAATTAGCACAAGAGAAGAGCTACAAGTTACAGGCACCCCATGATAATTTCTTAATGAATGAATTGTAAATGCATATGTAATCTGGCACTCAAAGTAGTAACACACAAAGGCTAGGCCAGGATTAAATCTAGAGTTGAATATAGAGTTGACAGAAGGTCGTATAGTTAGTTTAATAGTTGCAGCATAAAAGCTTAGAACCAGGCTGCGTCGGTGAAACAGCAGCTCCGTTCGCATTAGCTATGTGTTGGGTAAATCACTTGCCTCTCTGTGTAGGAACTGTTTTCCCTCCCAGCACCCACTCCCCTTCCAGCAACAGGGTCACCTTCTCTTCAGGGAGCCTTATCCTCCGCAGCTCTCAGACACGTGTGCTTCAGTTGGGCCCTAACTAGGCTACAGGAGGAAGCTTGCGACCTAGGTCTAAGTGATTCAATACACCATTTCCCCCTAAGTAGAATTACTGTTACAACAACGTGAACATGATCAAAACTGTGCCAATCAGAGCCAATTCCAAGACTTTTACGTTAGCTATTAGGTAACAAAATAGAAACTGAAAATAAGGAGGTGGAGAGTTACTGGGATCATCTTGTTGCTGTAAAGAGTCCTAAAATGGAGCAATCCCAGGAGGGAAACTAAAAGTGGGAAAGGGATCTGAACCCCTGCATCAGTCCTCCCCCCAAATCAGCTCTACCTGTAACTTTTTAGTCAACTTTTGTTTTCTACTTAAACTAGGTAAGACTAGAGTTTCTGCCAATTACATCCGTGAGTCCCCAGATAGACTTTCTTAATTTCAGTTTCCTCGTTTGGAAAATAAGGATTTTCTAAGCTTCAGTATCTTCGTCTGTGAAGTAGAATACCTACCTCATAGGTTTACTGTGAAAATTAAACACTTGGCCCACAGCACAGATCTGACACTTCATCAACCTGCTAAGATATTTAAAAACAGAAAACACTCCTTATAAAGAATATTGAGCCATACATGTGGTTTCAATTAAAAAAAACTGAAAATTGTATGACTGGGTACTAAATTCAAGTGAGCAAAATTCTCTGGTGAAAAGATAATGGCAACAGCTAAAACATAAATGAGGGTAAAAAATCACAACACTGAATTTGCCACTACCAAGTAATTCAGACATTCACCAGGAATATAATGAGAATTATTGCAAAATATCCCCATACATATATTGACGCCAGTGCTGGAGGAATAAAAGTTTTAAAATAGCCATCTCCCTAAAAACAGTAAGACTAGAAATCAGTGAAACATAAAATAGACAAGCAACAGAAAACATCAGAACCCAAAGTAAATTAAACTGGTAAACTTTTATAAAGACTGATTAATGAAAAAAAGAGGGAAACCAAAAATTAGCAGTATCCGGAATAAAAAGGGACATATCACTACAGAACCTACAGACATTAAAAAGGTAATAAGGGAATGCTGTAAACAACTTTATACCAATCTGGTCAATAACTGAGATGAAATTAACAAACTCACTAAAAAACAACTCAGAAAAACCAACACAAGAACAAATATGAATAACCCTGTATCCTTTTTAAAAACTGAATTCGTAATCCAAATCTTTCCTACAAAGAAAATTTCAAAATGTTGGCTGAACCAGAAAAAATACCTGAGAGTTAGATGAGGCCCTGAGACCACAGTTTTCTTCCTCTGTTGGATTTTTAGTGAATGGAGCAGAAAGAGGAAAGATTTAAAAAAATAAAAGAAGGAAGAGACTGAACGACAATTAATCAGATCAAGACAGTAAAAGGGAAAGAACGCAAAGTCTTGGATGTCAGTAGGACAGAACTAATAAAATCAGAGAATAGACCAGGGGTGTCCAAACTTTTTTCAACGTTTTTCACCAAGGGCCATATGCAGTAAAACACACAAACAGCCAGGCCACTCATTCAAGGTGAAGTACGGGCCAATAAAAAAATGGATCGCGGGCTGCAGTTGGCCCGCGGGCCATAGTTTGGACACCCCTGGAATAGACTATTTGTATCAATGGTGTAGACGGGACAACCTGAAAAATCTGCGGATTAGATTAGAAATGGATGAATAAAGGGAAATATACCCCTAAAAAGAGTTTGGTTTGTATACCTACACAAGCAAGTGATAGCAGAAGAGAGCTGTTCAAAAATCTTCTGTCAAGAAAAAAGTAATGAGGATAATACACAAAAAAGACGGTCTATAGAGTAGTTGAACTAACTGTAATAACAATAGACTATCATTTTGACACATTTTGTATTGCAGTGATAATACATTCTATTATAAATTAAAACAGTTCCAAATTTGACAACCTGTATTGAGAAGAAAATTTTCAGATACAAAAAGTGACTCTGCTGGAAACAATAATGCAGTTTTTCAAAACAGAATTGAAGCAGGGAGCTAAGAAAAACTAGAGAAAAGAACTTACTAGTGGAAAAATCAACTCTCTTCTTGGTGGGTTTGAAACTAACCAAAAAAGTATAAAACTTACTTTATTATTAGAGCAGTATAAATAAAAAAGCCTAAAGAAAAACAGTCAGTTCTTGTTCCTTGCAGCAGTTATGATCTATAAACTCACTGCAAATACCAATCAGTGAGTACTGACTGAATCTTTGCTCTTAGGAGAAAATGCAGTTAGGTTCCTGCAAGCCTCTGGTCATGACGTTTTGTGAACCAATCACTACAAAATCTTGTTTAATGTGTGTTTCTGTTTAAAGATACCTTATTCAATATGCATTGTTGATTCATGAACACTGAACTCACAGCCCTACAACTCATGCCAACAAAGCTCATCTAACATGGGGTTTTCTCCATACGCCTAGTACAGCCTTCTTAGGACAGCACTGCAGCACTACGCTTGGGCGCCATTTTAACCAGCAAAATCACCAACGGACAGTATAAAATGTGAAAAACATGGCACCAAATAGACTGCAAAAAAGACATTTCTTTACAGTATGAACGCTGAAACAAGAGCATCGCCTTGTTCCATCTCAGCTAGGAACAGGCAACACATTTTTTACTGCACTGTACATACCTGCGAATGACAGTGAAAGTGCTGTGAGTATGGCTTTGGGGGTTACGAATAAACTTTAGTGAGTAGACAAATTTGCAAATTAGGAATCCATGAATAATGACAATCAACTGTATTCGCAAAAGCTTAACACTACCGTCGAGTACATTTTTAAAAGGTTTACTGTAAATGAACGTAGAAATCTAGGAAGTTGTAATACAAATATAATAGGGCTACATGCTACATCTTAGAATCAATTTGCTGTATTTTTTAAAAAGTGTTATGAAACATGAAAGTCAGTTTTTTAGGAGTCACAGCAGACCTCTTTAATTTATTAGTATATGACAATCAGCATTAGGAAAAATCAAAGCTTGTTTATTTCTAAGTTATAAATGAAATCCATTAAATCCCATTTGGAGAACTCAATCCACTCAATTTTTAACAATAGGGCCACCAATCTATTGACTGTAATCAGCTACTCCTAAATGCCATTTATTAAAATGGCCTGTTGGTCAGACCCCACTTCTCTTCCCCTTCATTCAGATGAAAGACTGCACCATGCTGCCAAATAATGATTTCAGGACTTAACACATCCTCACCCACACTGACTACGTACTATATTAGAATATACGGCAGAAAAAAACCAAAGCCTGATCTAGGCTCTACAGAACTCTCACAGATGAGGGATTTAGATGTTTGCTCAAAGCTTCACATGTTTGTAAATCACCTTCAGTTTTTGAGAGAGGGAGAAACAGAAATAAGGGAGAAAACCACAAAACCATGAATTAATGGTAAAAATCAACCAAGTTTTTGAAAAAGAAATATCTCCCCACCCATTCCCTTAATGTTCCAATTAACTCCCATTGCATTAAAGGAATTACACATACATAGTTGACAGAAAATGGTGAAAATTAAGTGAACAAATTAGTAACTCCATGTCACCTGCCTTAGAGATTATACCAGGCTGGTGTCCACATTTTACAGTTTATACATTTTATAGTCAGCTGCCAGCCAACTGCTCTTTTAATATCATCATTTTTAGGAATATGATCCCACTCAACACACCTGAACATGAAGTAGAAATATTGCTATATACTTAAAAAAAGAAAACAGTCCCCAAAATATTAGCTGCAAGAACCCACACCAAAGTGTGTCTTTTCTAAGATTTCTTGAACAGAACTCTTGCATCTCCCTCAATCCAATCAGCTAAATTTTGACCTGATCTACACATGGGGCAATTGTTAGAAAATGAAGAAGTTAATACTTACTATACATATATGTGTGCACACACACGATACCATGATACCATGCTTCCCTGTCATATAGCTTTGATTAAAACTTGGGTCCAAACATTATCTGTCACCTTTCAAGCTAAATATGACATATAGTCCCTTTTTAAAAAGGTATCATTAATATTTTAAATTAGAACAGCTAAGAAGAAAAAGTCAATTACATTTAATCATATGGTTTCTTTTACTTTCACTTAGGATCATATTAGAAATTACCAGTAATTTGTTTGTCTCACATTCATCCTACTTTCCACTGCCTTTGTCAACATCCTGGTTCACCTATTGTCACCTGAACTGTAAGGAGCTAAATGCTTTCCTAGTCCCATTTCAATTCACTGTACCCACCACCAGACTGACTCTTCCATGGCACACTCTGATCACACTGTCCCCAATTCAAATATCTCTGACAGCTCACACTGCCGTCTAAATCAAGGATACATTTCTCAACCTGGCTTTCAAGGTCCTCCAGTCTGACCTGACATACCTGTCTAGTCCCCTTCTTTAAAATTCTCCAACAGTTAACCTCATTTCCAGAACATAACTCAAACTTTTCTGTGTCTGTAGCCTTGTTTAGGCCTTTGCCTCCATTTGGATGTACTTCCTCATTTCCTGTTGAAATCCTGTCCACCACTTCAAGGCATATCTCTACCCCAAAAGCATCTCTGATTTTCCTAAGCCACATGTCTCCCTCCCTTCAATCTCTCGCTTTCTTTTTTTTTTTTTTTTTTTTTTTTTTTTAATTCAAATTTTTATTTGTTTACATATAGGTACTGTTTTTTTGTATTACAAAGGACTTTTAGAATTTATTGTTTACCATATTAAGGTACAATAAGTTTTATGTAACAAATAATTATGGAATACAATAACAGATACAAGATACAAGAAATTTTATGTACCAATAACAAATTTACCATATTTATGCACCAGAAAAAAAAAAAAAAAAAAAAACTATGTTTTTTTTTTTTTTTTTTTTTTTTTAATTAATTTTATTGGGGTGACAATTGTTAGTAAATTTACATAGATTTCAGGCGTACAATTCTGTATTACATCGTCTATAAATCCCATTGTGTGTTCACCACCCAGAGTCAGTTCTCCTTCCATCACCATATATTTGATCCCCTTTACCCTCATCACCCACCCCCCACCCCCTTACCCTCTGGTAACCACTAAATTATTGTCTGTGTCTATGAGTTATTGTTTCTCATTTGTTTGTCCTGTTCTTTTTGGTTTATATACCACATATCAGTGAAATCATAGGGTTCTCTGCTTTTTCTGTCTGACTTGTTTCACTTAGCATTATTCTCTCGAGATCCATCCATGTTGTCACAAATGTTCCTACATCATCTTTCCTTAACGCCAAATAGTATTCCATTGTGTATATGTACCACAACTTCTTTATCCATTCATCTATCGAAGGACATTTTGGTTGTTTCCATGTCTTGGCCACCGTAAACAAAGCTGCAATGAACATTGGCGTACACGTGTCTCTATAGAGAGATGCTTTTATATTTTTGGGGTAGATACCCAGGAGAGCGATTGCTGGGTCATATGGTAATTCTATTCGTAATTTCTTGAGGAACCTCCACACTGCCTTCCATAGCGGCTGCACCAGTCTGCATTCCCACCAACAGTGTATGAGAGTTCCTTTTTCTCCACAGCCTCTCCAACACTTGTTACTATTTGTTTTGTTGATGAAAGCCATTCTGACTGGGGTGAGGTGATATCTCATTGTGGTTTTCATTTGCATTTCTCTGATGATTAGCGATGTTGAGCATTTTTTCATATGTCTATTTGCCATTTGTATATCCTCTTTGGAGAAATGTCTCTTCAGGTCCTCTGTCCATTTTTCAATTGGGTTGTTTGTTTTTTTGTTGTTGAGTTTCATGAGTTCCTTGTATATTTTGGATATTAGCCCCTTATCAGAGGAACTGTTTGCGAAAATCTTCTCCCATTCAGTTGGTTGCCTCATTATTTTGTCAATAGTTTCTTTTGCTGTGCAGAAGCTTTTCAGTTTCATATAATCCCATTTGTTTCTTTTAGTTTTTACTTCCATTGCCTTTGGAGTCAAATTCATAAAATGCTCTTTGAATCCAAGGTCCATAAGTTTAGTACCTATGTTTTCTTCAATGCAGTTTATTGTGTCAGGTCTTATGCTTAAGTCTTTGATCCATTTTGAATTAATTTTGGTACATGGTGACAAATGGCAGTCCAGTTTCATTCTTTTGCACGTAGCTATCCAATTCTGCCAGCACCATTTATTGAAGAGGCTGTCTTTCCTCCATTGTATGTTTTTAGCTTCTTTGTCAAAAATTATCTGTCCATATTTATGTGGTTTTATTTCTGGGTTCTCAATTCTATTCCATTGGTCTATGTGTCTGTTTTTCCGCCAATACCAAGCTGTTTTGATTATTGTAGCCCTGTAGTACAAGGAAAAATCAGGGAGTGGGATACCTCTAGTATTGTTCTTTTTTTTTAATATTGCTTTGGCTATTCGGGGTCTTTTGTGGTTCCAAACAAATCTGATGATTTTTTGTTCTGTTTCTTTAAAAAATGCCATTGGGATTTTAATGGGGATTGCATTAAATCTGTATATGGCTTTGGGTAATATGGCCATTTTAACTATGTTGATTCTTCCAATCCATGAGCACGGAATGTCTGTCCATTTCTTTGTGTCTTCTTCAATTTCTTTCAAAAATGTCTTATAGTTTTCAGCATATAAATCCTTCACATCCTTGGTTAAGTTTATTCCTAGGTATTTTATTCTTTTTGCTGCAATTGCAAAAGGAATTGTTTTTTCTATCTCTTTTTCTGAGATTTCATTGTTGGTATATAGGAAAGCAATGGACTTTTGTACGTTGATTTTGTAGCCAGCAACTTTACTGTATTCACTGATTGTTTGTAATAGCTTTTTGGTGGAGTCTTTAGGGTTTTCTATGTATAGCATCATGTCATCTGCAAAGAGTGACAATTTAACTTCTTCATTCCCAATTTGGATGCCTTTTATTTCTTTCTCTTGCTCTGGCGAGGACTTCCAGCACTATGTTGAAAAGCAGAGGTGATAGGGGACAACCTTGTCGTGTTCCTGAACGTAGAGCAAAGGGCTTCAGCTTTTCACCATTAATTATGAGGTTAGCTGAGGGCTTGTCGTATATGGCCTTTATTATGTTGTCTCTCGCTTTCTTTATAGCCTTCTTATGGCACTTCATTCACTTAGACATTACCATATCCTACTAGAGTGGAAACTCCAAGGGCAGGACCTAAACTGATCAGTGTTTCTGGATAAAATAAAATGAGGGAAAAAAAAAGACTCATCCAAAAGTAAACAGAAAAAAAAAAATATATCTTACTTTTGCGAAGGGGGAAAAAAGCCTTATTATTAATAGAGTAGAACAAATCCTCCAAAAGAAACTTTTAAAAAACATATCTTTGAATCAACTATTTTACCAGAAGAGGTGCCATGCATTCAAATCGGTACAGGACATATGTAACTGGAGCAGTGTGTATTACTTTCAAATATAGCAAACCAGTTCCTTATCTTCATCACTACATCAAATGAATAATAAAGTATGACTGTATTCTAATAAACCTCATTTACCTGATATCACTACGACATGAAGCGTTCACATAAGCAAGTTTTCTGGAGAAGTGGCATCCTACTGCAGCAACACAGCTCAGACATTCCTGTAGCCACGGTCAGCTGAGAGATGGTCCTGGGAAGCTGGCCTCCCACTTCACCCAGTCCAGCAGAAAACACTCAGGCAGAGTGGTGAGGTCATTTTGTACAAGTTACTTACACCTGGTGAACAGGTAGGCAGCAGGGAAGGAGGGCAAGGAGGAGATTAAAAACCCTATAAAACTACAAAAGGTGTTTTGCATGGCAGAATCCTCACTCCAGGTTGTTGGTACTAGCCATGGCTTTACTTCCCCGAGAAACTTTGGGGAGTTAAGCAGCTGTTCTTCTGTCATGAAATAAGTTATGTCATAACCTGCTGGAAGATTCCATTCCCTTTGCCACTGATAAAAATCTCACACTCTAATTATGTCTGGTATGGGTTGAATTGTGCACCCCACAATTCGTATGTTGAAATCCTAACCAGCAGTACTTCAGAGTGTGACCTTGTTTGGATATAGGGTCACTGCAGAGATAACCAGATGAGGTCCTACTGGAGTAAAGTAAACCCTTACTCCGATATGACTGGTGTTCTTATAAACACAGGAAATCTGAACACAGACAGGGAGAATGCCACATGAAGATGAAGGCAGAGTTCAGGGTGCTGCTTCTACAAGCCACGCAACTCCAAAGATTGGCACAGAACCACAGATGCCAGATGAAAGGAGTGGCACAGATTCTCCCTCACAGCCCTCAGAAGGGACCAACCCTGCCAGCACCATGATCTCAGACTTTCAGCCTCTAGAAATGAGACAATAAATTTTTGTTGTTTAAGCCACCTAGTTTGTGCTACTTTGTTTGGTCCCCTTAGGAAACTAATTGGTATTTACTGGTGTCTTTCCATGTATCAACTCACCAATCTACTTTATCAAAGATCTACTTTATCTTCAAGCTTCATTACTCTTCCTCCCATTCAAAAAGTTAAAACTCAAATCTAACAATTCTACAAATTTTTGTGATCAAATCACAAATCACCAACCACATACCTCTTTAAGAAACCAAACTTCTTACAAATGGTAAGTACTCCATTCATTCCACAAACGTATACTGATGACCTCTATGTACCAGGTACATAGATATGGTACCAAGGTACCAGGTACATAGGTATGGTGCCAGGTACCAAGGACAGAGCAGTAAGACGGACTTGGTCCTGGCCTCACAAAGGTTACAGTATAATCAAGGTAACTGACAAAAAACCAAAACTATACAATGATAAAATTAAAATTGTGCTACTAGCAATACATGACAGACATATTTAACCATGTCTGGATGCCTCAAGGTCATCGCCATGGAGACCTACTATACAGTTCCATGCCCTTTATTGTTTTGCTCCCCTCCTAGATGCCAGGCTGTTGGATACCATGCAGTCTGCTTTTATCCGCTACCCTTCTATCTCTCTGCTCACTCTCTGTAACCCACCAATTCCTAGTTTGGAGCTTCTATTTTGCTCTGGGCTAGAAATATCAGGTAATTAATATTGCTAAGAAATATATATTAAATAGTAAAAACTGCTGCAAGTAAGAACTGAAGATTTGGCTTTAATACTAACATTCTGATTTACTTCAGATTCTCAGAGACACTTTTCCTGACAGAATTCTGTTACAAGGCACTAAGGTGGAACATTATTTTATGTAAAGAAGGTGTCATGGAATAATTTTACTGTTTTGGTATTAAGTTGGCTGGCAAGCAATTGTTCACTTTCAAAGGGAATATAGTATAGGGATGCTATGTAAACAATTACATAAGGAAGAAATACTGTCCAAACTTGGAATTAAAAAACTTATTGCCCAGTCTAAGGCACATTTTTATTATCTAATTGTGAATCATATCACCAGATTACTGGACCGTGAAGTTATACAGCACTACAATGGGAAGGCCCAGCCAAAATTGTTTGCAGTACACAATAATTGCCACCTACCTCTTATGCATATCCAACAATCATCTTTTTTGTTGTGTTTTTCAAGTTCTTCTTCAGTTACTTCAAATAGTCTGCCTTTTAATCCTGTTAGGTCCTTTCCACTTTTGGTCAGTCGAATCCAATCCATAAGACTTCTGCCCTGTTTTAGAGGTACCTAAAAAAGGAAAATGGGAAGAATGCAACGTGGCTTCTTCAAGTTAGCCGCTCTCCCTTCCCTCCTGCTGCTTGTCTTCAGGCTACTTCATTACTCTTACTCCCATTCAAAAAGCTAAAACTCAAATCTAACAATTCTACAAATCTTCTTAAAGCTGTAGGAGGCTGTCAGAATCATTTTTGCTATATTAGAATTATAAATAAAACATCATTTAAAATACCTGGGCTGTGAGGTAGAGCTTAGAAATTCTGTCACACAGATGTTCAGCATAATGGTACCATAGTATAACAAGAATAGTATTGAATCTGGAGTCAGAAAAGTTTTGGTCTTGGCTCTGTCACTAACATGTTATATAGTCACTTACCAATTGGGACTAACATTTCTTTGCCTTAAAAATCAAGAGATTTGATAGAAGAAAAAATAAACAACTGGCTAAAGTTGATCTCCTGGATTGTCAATATACACAGAACATTAGAAATCACTAGACAGCAACTAATTTTCTAAGATTCCACTGAGAAATAAAGGTTATCAAATAATGGAAAACAATAATGCTGTAAAACTCTAGGAAAGGGTTTGGCAAACTGACCCACACCTGTTTCTGTCCAGCTCTTCGGCTAAGAATCATTTTCACATGTGGTGCTAGTGGTCGTAAAGAGATGAATCCTGAAGTGGCCGTGCGGCCCTCAAAGCCTAAATATTAATTATCTGGCCCTTTGTGGAAAAGTTTGCCTATGCTTGCCTAGAGGATTTAACAACATGATGTTTGGGTTCTTTGTGTCTTTTTTTTTTCCAAAATACATTTTCAAGGCTTTTAGGTAAGAAGTATTAGTATTTTAGCAAGTTACGACAACCTAGTGGACATTTTCAGCCATCCCTATGGAATAGGACTACTGTCTAAACTTGTATAACTAGTTTGTAACAAAGTACCAAAAGGACGTTTAATGTAAAAGCTAGCACATTCAAGGAAGTTTATTGCTACAGACTGAATGTCTGTATCCCCCGAGAATCCATGTTGAAATCCTAACCCCCAATGTGAGAACTTTTGGTAGGTGATTAGGTCACAATGGTAGAGCCTTCATGAACCAGATTTATGTCCTTATAAAAGACATCCCAGAGAGGTCCCTCACCCCTTCTGCCCTGTGAGGACATGGGAAAAGATGGCTATGAACCAGAAATCAGGCCCTCACCAGACATGGAATTAGCCGGTACATTGATCTTAGACTTCCCAGCCTCTAGAACTATGAAAAATAAATTTCTGTTGTTTATCAGCCACCTAATCTATCATATTCTGTTACACCGGTAGTAGCCTGAATGGACTGACATTTATATACCTCACCTTCCTGAATCGTACCTATTTTAGGCATTTATTTACCCCCAAAATAACAAAGTTAACAGGTCTGTGGTGCCTTTCCAATTTTACATTCCTTCCTATCAAGCAGCATCATCCCATTCTAACCATCTAGGTCTTTTGGTCCTAATAAATGAAGTCAAGTGTGAGAATACAACCTTTCCCATCCCAAACTAAAATCACTTGTCTCACTTGTCTGTGTGGATTCCAGAATCCACAGGGTGGGGAAAAGTAATCTTTTGAAAATGCAAATCTAATCATGGGCTCTTCCTACTTTTGTGGCGTACCTTATACTAATGTCTCTCAATTCCCTAGAGTGGTTTACCGAGCTCCAGAATCTGGTCATAGTTTACCACACTAGCTCCATGTTTTAACTTTTGCTCCTTCTCATTACATGATTTAGCTAAATGGGAACAGAGTCCTTGATTGCTGGGAAACACTTGCTCCCCTGCCTCTTCTCCCTGGCAGACATTTCCTCCAGAGGCCTTCTCTGACCCCCAACTCCTTCATGCACATAACACACTATTAAACCACTTACAGCTGCCTGTTTACTGGTCTGTGCAGCTTATTAGACTAAACTTCTTGGGAACCACATCTTCAGCATACGGTAGGTTCTCCACAAATATTTATTTGCTAGTGTTAGTAGAAATAATAATAGCCATCAGATAGGGTGCATACTGTATGGCAGGCACTGTGCCAAGGTTCTTTACACAACAATCCATGAAATTAGAATAAAAGCCTCAGGGCAAGTAACATTTAGTGAGTGCTTACCTCATACTAAGACTGTGCCAAGAGAAACATTATCTCATTTAATCCTATGAACAACCTTATAAAATGGGTACTGTTATTCCCATTTACACCCGAGGAACCAGACTCAAAGAGGTTAAGTGGTGGAGTTGGGAATAGAATCTGGGGATTTCTCACTCAGAAGTCTGTGCTCTTAGCAATTATGATACACAACCTCCCTAACTAGATTCTATTTCTCAGTCTCTACCCATTTCGTATAATCCTGACTCAGCTTCTAACATGTTCAAGATTAGCTTGTTTCACAAAGGAAAAAAAAAGTCTTCGTTTCTCTTTGAATCACACAATAATCTTATTTTGTTCTCTTTTTGGACCCAAAGACATACCTTTGTCATCATCACCTGTGAATCTTTTGTCTTTGCCTCTAAGTTTTCTCCTTTAAATGGATGCTGAGAAAATGACTGGTAATTTTAATGGAAAAGGGAATCTACTCATATTCTAATTCATAGATTCTTTCTCTGGAAAGGCTATGCTATTCAGCCAAACATTTAGCTAATGGAGAGAAACGGCAAAAATCAAGGAAGGGGACAAATGAGTAGATGGCTAGACGACACATGGAGTAAAAAAATGTCACAGCCAGGTTACATCATATCAAGCCTATAGGGTCTAGGGCGTCATTCCTTAACCAGTTCCCTTTTCTGTGAAATGGAGATAACAAATACATCCACTTCATAGGATCATTGCAAAGACTAAATAAGCTAATATATGTAAAGCAATTAAAACACTTAGAACACACTTGGCCTTCAGTCAGCACTGAAGAAACCTCAGCTATATTAGCATTATGGATGGGCTTCCGTTACAGACGTCTGAAAAGCTAATGAGAGCTACGGATCCCTGAACCCATCATTCTTGTCTAGAATCAAACTCCAGGTCTCAGTGGAGGGGAAAAAAAAAGTCGGTGAAGGTCCAAATGATGCTAATAAGATCCAAGAGTCCGGAAATGAAAAAGGTGTGGCCCAAGGAGGTGGAAGTGTCACAAACAAACCAGGATGTGGTTACAGAAGGAGGAAACAACAAACAGCAGCCAGCACCATGCGTGTTGCAACGAACGCAGAAGACAAGTTTACTAAATGCTGCGAACGTGAAATACACTTGTATTCCACCTGTTGCTAACGGGAACCATGGTCAACACAAACGAAAACAGTGCAGTAGCTTCGAAGTCATCAAGTGGCATCAGTAGGAAAGGCAGGTACAAAACACCGAGGAACCAGAAGAAGAAAGAAAGGCCGCGTGCCTCGGAGGGGTGTCCGGACCCCGAAAGGGAAGTTTGGAGACGTTCTCGCTTCGGCAACCTCCCCTCGCTCCTGGCGTCCCCACCCTGGGACGGATGGCTGCCGGTCACTGTCGCCACTGCCCCCCCTTTCCCTTCTGCCGGGGGACCCACGCCGCGCAGAACTGCTTCGGAAAGTGAAGGACGAAGGACCGGAGAGGAGGGTAGGTGGCGGGAAGGCAGCTCAGGCTCAGTCCCTACAACGCAGCAGGCACAGTGCCTGGCCCCACCGGGTGCATCTGCACTGAAGTCGCGGGGAGAAGACGTGGAGAAAAGGGAACGGACGGAAGGGGATCACGGGATGGGAAAGAAAGGGGACCAGGGTGTGCGAGGCGGGTTAGGGGAGCTGGACGTCCCTCTGGAGACCACGGGATCAGAAAGAAGTTGCCAGGTAGGGCAGGCGGGACAGAAGGTTAGAACCGGGCGGGAAGCGGGAGGGGGTCGGCAGGAGAAAACGGGCTGTACTGGAACAGGAAACCCCGGCGGAGGCAGGCGCCGAGTGCGACCGTCAGTGTCACTCGCTTACCTTGCTACGCCCCCCGGAGGCGACGCGCTGCTGCGAGCTGGGGGCCGGGAAGGACTGGGATGGGACGTTCAGCATCCTGGACCCCTGCTCCGGGCCCTGACCGGGGTCCAGCGCCAGACTGAATCGCTAAGCTAGACCCCTCTTCCGTAACACCTCCCGCTCCGGCTCCAGGGCCGGGCAGAGGCCAAGCCCCCAACCCACTTCCGGGGTCGCGAGGGGTAAGGCGCGCCATGACGCAGCACGTCGGGTCCGCGGAGGGCGGGGCCAACGAGGCGGACGGAGCGCAGGCGTGAGGCAGGAGGGCGGAGCCACGGGAAAGTACGCATGCGCCGTTTGTGATCCACCCTGAATTTCAGCACCGAAAGGAGGTGACAGCTATTCCGCGGAAAGATTCAAGAGAGTGAAGCTGTTCGTTAGCCTTGGTGCTGACCGTATCTGAGAAGAAATTCTTCTCCAGTCCTGTTAACCCACAACACAAGTGTTTGTCCATTGTTCAGCACTACCATTACACTAGCACTTAACATATGGAACGAAATAACACTATTAGAGCATTTTGATTTCTCTGAAACTCTCTCCTCTAAAGCACCAGGCTATACAGGAAAGAAAACACTTGAAAAGCCAAGGTGTCAAATGCAAACAGCCACTCCCGTGGGGTGAAAAGAAAACTTCACCATTAAGAACTCTCGCTAATGACTGACATTATGAGTCAAACACGTTAGTCAAGTCTTCTGTTCATTTACCTGATCACGAGTTCTTCCTCCTCATCTAACTTCCTGTCTTCCCTGAAGCAGACAGGGAATTGTACACTGATGCAGCCCACTCCAAATTGCAGTATTGAACAGCTACATTTACCAGGCAGATAGGTTTAGTTTGGATGCCATACAAGTACTTGCACTTGAGTAACCTTATGTAAGGTACTTTAGTATCTCAAAGCCTCATTTTCCCATCTGCACAATAGATTCAGGTTTTAGTAAGGATAAAATGAGATGTCATATGTAAACAACATGATACATTGCCTGATTAACAGTAGGCACTCAGTAAATGGCAGCAGCTCTTCATACTTCCAACATATTAATGAACGAAGTACAAATACTATGCAGGTAAACAACAGTCTCTAATGCTCAAGGTCCAAATTGGGAACCTGGTGAGTTTTTCCTTGGAGGAACACACACATCCTGAGAATAGAATGCAGTGAAGGGAGAGAGTTTCCAGGAAAAAAAATATAGTTCTAATAACTCTCCCTATCCTTCTTCCATTACTAATTTTTCCTGAGTCTGAAACATGGTTTGAACTTGACCTATTTCAATTGTCTTGTCCATAAAGTGCCTGTGTGTTAATGTTTGTAGTTGCTTTTCAATTAGAAGGAAAGTGTGTGAATATATGTAACCATTCAAGTAAGAGATATTTCTTAGCTGGGTAACCATCTCTGACTTTCACCTCTGCCCATTATCATTCTGGAATATTATAGAAACATTTTTTATTTGCAATCGAAATGTTTAGTATGAAAAAAATGCATTTGAGCTAAAAGAAATTCATTACCATAATTTACTGTTACCTTTATGTAATTTGCAAAGCGCTCCAGTTTTCTCTCATCAAAAAATAATGTATTCATCTATAGGTCTACTTAAAAAAAATTAATCACTAAGAATTTATTTCACTTCCCAGAAGAAAATTTTTACATGAGAATATCAGGATCAGGGAACAAGAGAAAAGGAAGATGATTTTGTTGGAGAATGTTTCATATCTGCCAAATTTCTTAGCTCTCCCTTGGACAGAAATAGGAAAATACTATCAAATTCTGACCTTTTGGCACCCATTTTTTAAACCCCATGTAAGTCATACCCATTTAAACATTTTGTTTTAATTCTGGGGATTCTTTAATGTAATTCCATAAGTATTGAACACCCATGCTATTTTACTACTGGGTTAAGGACGACAGAAGAGTATTAAAGTGAGATTTACTTGACTCATCATTCATTAAAAATCCCTAAAATTTAATAGCCTTAACACTGATTCCCATTCTCAGTTACAAGGATTTATTGTTTCTGCCATCTGCTAGCAAATATATAATAATGTGTGATTGGTAACATAAGGTGATTTTCTTCATATCAAATAATATTCATCTGTAACTACAATATCCAATGGATAGCAATAAGAAATAGCAGATGTTACAAGATTCAGTTACTGTCATTCTATGCAAAGTTATAACTAAATATTTGCAAAATTATAACTAAAGAAACGTGTTTTTATGAAGAGATCAAAATTATCTTTTGTTTATCAAATGTTTACAATACAACCAAGACATTTGTAAATGGTATCTATTTTAAATTCCAGTATTGAATTATAGTATAGGGATAAAAAAGGCCCAACTTCCATAGTAATTATGAAATATTCATTTTATTAATAACTTATATACAAATATATTAGTTTAAAATGATTATGATACATTTACACACTAAATTTAAATCCTACAAAGTTTTAATGTCATCAAAAGTAACGAATCAGATTAATTTTCACAGATCAGTTCCTCAATTTCATCTTCACTATCAGAATCTTCATAAAATGAAATTGTGGCTTGAATTGGAAAATTTTTCAGAAGAGCTTCTGCTTCTTGATATAAATAATCATAACACTTTGATTTTGGCCAAAATAGTCTGAAAGAAGCAGACAACATAATACACTTCATTTTTTCATATTCAGAATCCTTATTCTCATGAAATGTTCAAATTTCCAGAGCCCCATACATTTAACAATGGTTTTATGCATTTTGACACAGCCTTAAGATAAAGAGCTTTAAAATGCTATTATCACAGCTTCCATGGAGTCTACTTGCTGAAGTATCAATAACTGGTTGATTACTTTAAAAATCTTTATCCAAGGTGTAAAATGAGTCAAACAAATTCACACTAAACACTGAATGAGCCTAAAATCAATTTTTTGCTTACTTTATTATGCATCATATTTATTCTTTAAAAAATACAGAAGAAGGTTTGTCTTCCAATTTCCAAATTCCTTAGGAATAAAAATTGAGTCTTACCACTACATTAAAAATTCTGATGGTAGGCAACTTTACAAAGACAAAAAAATATTATGCACCTTACACAAAGGCAGAAATTACCTAGTATCTTGCATAAAGCTCACAGATTTAACTCTTAGTTATAGATGTAGCCAAAGTAAGTTTAGGGAAGTACAAAAAGCAATATTTTTAACGTTTGTCTATGGTCTCACAACTTGAAGTACAGAAAGGCTACCTCTGACCTCAAGCTTGGTCAACCATCTCCCTCCCCTTGCCACATCAAATTAAATTTGGAAACACCATACTGAGATTTTGAGAATGACATTGGTTTTATACAAATAATTTTCATGTAAACATGATTACCTCAGAATTTCAAATTTATGAAAAATATTAATCTTGTCATCTGGTCTTCTATTATTTTTCATCCAAGGAAAAGAGGAGGGATAAGGCTGAATCACAAACTATGGTACAGTCATTTCAGTGGAGTAAGTAGCCCCATGTACCCATATAATAGAGTGATTTTAACAAAGAGAGGTATATTGTGTTTAGTATACTCCATTTTAAAAGGCAGAAAGATAGGTAATATAGTTTGTAAATGTTTTTAGCAAAATGGTGAAACATTTTTTTTATAATTTTGCTGTCAAATTAGTAACCATCAATAATTCAGTCATTCAATACATATTTCAGTGCTCTTGTGTGCCAGACATAATTTGTAATTCAAAGATGAATAAATCATGGCGCCTACCTTCAAGAGTTGACAATTGAGTAAAAAGAATCAGAAACCACTATGGCTCAGGATAGAAAATAATAAAAATAAAATAAAGTTAAGAGCAGTACATACATATTGCTACAATAATTCAGAAAGGAAAGGAATTGATTATATAGGATTTTCCTAACATACGTTTACCAAATGTCCCCAAGTCTGTATTTCCACTTAAGATCCTGATGCTGGGTCCCCGATCTATATATGTAGCTCTCAAATGGACATCACTATTTGGATGCCCCACAGGCACATTAAATACCATAAATGGAAAATTGAACTCATTATCTTGCTCCCCAAATCTGTTTTAGCCCTAATTTCCATTCTGTTCGTATAGTATTCAACCTGGTCATCAGCCACAAACTCGGGAGCCATTCTGTCTTTTTTACCTACAATATTCAATACATTATAAGCTTAATCTAGTCTATCACCTAAGAATTCCCCAAATTCACCCAGTCCCATCCCCACTTCCAATGCCTTAGAATGGCTCTTTATCATTCTTCCCTGAGCAATTTCAATAACATCCAATTTCATCTCTTGGTGTTCTAACGAAGCCTATACACCATTCTCTTAGTGATTTTTCTAAAATATACATCTAATGACACCATTTTTCTGGTTAAAACTCTTTGAGTAACCCCCAAAACCACATACAGAATAAAGTCCATGGGTTCCCAATGCCACATACAGGATTAGGACTAAACTCTGTATCAAGGTGTACAAGATCTAGCCTTTGGCTTCCCTGCTGGAATGGCCACAGCTTCACATACCCCAATTCCAGCTCCTTGATGGATACTCCCAGAAGGAGTCATGCTGTTTTCCTATGATACCTCTTTTCCTATCTCTTATCCTATGCTATTACTTAGGCCCCTAAGTAATAGTGTCCTCCCCCACCTACTGTCTACCTGGCTAACTTCAAGACTCAGCCAGGTAACCATAACCTACAATACACACTTCCTGACCCATCCCCACTCCCTCTGGCAGAGTTAGACACTTCATGCCCTGAATGAATATATTTGGAAATCTGACCAAATTGAACTCCATAACAACACTTGCCACTGCAGCTGTGATTATTTTTTCCTGTGTCCTTCCCTAGTGCTAGCACATGGTAGGAAATTAATCAGTATGCTATTTGTAAACACACACATTTTACAAACATCATATAGCTCTTCACCTAACAGCTGTCTGAAGCAGGCAAACTGCAGAATTAACCTTTCACCTGAATAAAAGCTACAAAGAATCCTACAGAAAGGCTGACTTCCTGTGCCTAGAACCCTTATTCTTATGCCAAATAACTTGCGATCCCTTTTATGATCCTTAGTAATCTTTAGAATTTTCATCATATTTCCATTTTCTCTTACATGTCAAGCTCTATTTGCTAGATTTGCTGTGAAACTGCAACTTTGAACACCATTCTTCCTTCCGGTTTGCAAGAAAATAAGAATATACACACGCTGCCTGGTGTGAAGCCAATTTCATTCGGATCCCTTGGCGTAAAAATAAAAAAACTGGTTCTGCACAAAACGTCACAGTTCAAATTTTACTATATCGTCCACTTTCCCTCTAACTTCCCTTAAGCTTTTACTGAGAATGCACTGATTCACAGTTCTTTCAGGTAAGAGCATGAGCTTCTACATTTTTCAATTCAATTAATAAAGGATTTCTGGGACTGGGAGGATAAAGTAAGCTTGAAGATTGATTTTCCAAGACAGAAAAACTGCAGGACCAGCTGCTGAGCTGGGTTGTGCGACGTCCCCGGCTCTTCGCTAGGGCGGGAGGATCAAGAGACCTTTAGTTTGGCCAGTCACTCACCTGACCGGGTGTCTGTATCGGGAAAGCTTTCCAGAGGCTTCGGTCATTCCGGAGCCATTGGGCATCTGGGAACATAAAGAGATGAATCACAGTTATCACTCACCTTCTAGAAATTGGAAACGAGCACGACCAAGTGTTCCTCGCGCCCGCAGGGAACGTGACCCCGGCTCTCAGCAGCCTCGCTCTCGGTCGGATCCGTGTGTTCCAGTTGCGCTGGAGGACACACTCCCCGCATCAGCTCTGACAGGGCCACCGGGGGGCCACCGGCTGGCGCGACCTTAAGCGAGGGGCAGGCCGGGCGCGTGTCCTTCTGGGACCGGTGTCCCCAGCCTTGGATGATCATCTGCGCCCCTCGGAGGCGCTGCCCGCTACGCGCAGCTCACTCACCGCCTCCGCGGCGCGGTGCGGCCCCTCCTCCTCCGGCTCGCCTCGGGCGTCAACCCAAGGTCTCCAGAAGCCTCCGGATCTGCAGGGTGGGGAGCAAAGGCGCGCAGGGGAGACGTGAGCCCAGACCCGGCAGAAGCATTTGCACCCGAGTGCAGGCCCTGGGGGTGTTGGGGGGCGGAGAGCGGAGGGGAGTTGCTGGGGAGGTGCGGTAGGGAGCGGTGGGGTGGGGGAGGTGCAGGGCAGTGGCGAGGAGCGATACCCCGACTCCGTGCCTCCGCGCCGCGTGGGGCGGTCGAGGACCGACGGCAGCAGGCGGCTGCAGCGCGCGCACTCGCGGGCTCCGCTCTCGCAGCGCTCTGCGGTCTCCATGGCGCGGCGGGGCTCGGTGGACCGCCGCGGGCAGCTCGCGGGCTAGCCTGGCCCCTGCCGCCCACCGGCCCCAACCCCGAGCTTATATAGCCCCGCGGCCTGCTGCTTATTGAGAGATGCGTTGCCTGTCCGCCCCTCTCTGCCCGGCTAGCCGCATAAACAAAAAGGCTGCGCGTGAAGGTGCAATGGGCTCAACCCGGGTGTGAACGCGTGTTAACTCCCAAATGGCCCGGGAAAGGGTTTGTCGAGGGAGTGTTAATCGCTCTTCACACATAGCTGCGGGGGTAAAAACAACATTCACCCGAGCAGCCAATTTCCAAGTGAAGAGGTTAGGAGGGGATAAAATTAAGTGATTCTACACGTTTTGTGTATTTCTGCAAAAAGGCCAACTGGCTGGTAATTGCTTGACTCGCCAGTCTCACGGCTTTTTGGCCTTCGACAAATGAAACTGGTTCTGCACCCCTTATTCTAAAAGCTGGGGTTCAGAGTAAAGTAAAAGTAATGGCCTTAACTCCCCTTTCTGGAATGGTACAAGATGGGTGAATGAATGACCTCAAGGAATATCGTTTTGTTGTTGTTTTTTTCTTTTTATTGTATTAACATTCTAGGTTCATACATCTGCCTATTCTTAAGATAATAAAAAGTCCACAAGAGATGAGTAGTAAAACATTGAATGTTCCAGCCACGAAGGTCAGAGACAGGAGTCACGTGATTTATTATATTACCTTCTCATGTCTTTGTGATTTCCCCCAATATCTTATCGGTGGCTCCTGAAAATAAGTCTTGAGTTTCATTTGTAGTTCTGTCGGTACTTGGCATTTTGTCATTCAATGACAATTATAAAATTATTTTGTGGGGTTGAGATATGTGAAGAATGATAATGAAATCTTGAAAAGTTATGATACAGGACAAGTTAGTCAACCTCTTTGTGCCCTGTTTATCTCATTTAAGTTACCCCTGGCTCACTACAGAGATCCACTAATTTGGTGTAAAAAAAAAAAGTGTTGTGCTTTAAAGAAACAATGATATATAAATATCAGGTTTTTTTTCAAAATAATAGAGCTGTTTAAATAATAGAGCTAACTTTCTCTTAAAAGTTATAAATAAAAACCTTGGATGTAAGCTATAGTTGCTGCTATTCATTCAGTGACTGCATAGGAAAATAATCCATTTAATTAATACTTAAGGGCCTATAATGATCTACCCATTAGGAAGGTGAGATATGGTTTGCCTCAGATAATGAAATCCATAACAATAGGTACTTAATGTGTGTCTCAATGTCCTAGAATTACTGTTGAGCTAAATAAAATAAAACTGATGGAATGTTTGTTAACAATGCCTAACACATAGTAGTAAGCTCTCAACAAATTTTCAGATGTTTAAAAAATATAAGCCATTAACAGATGTTAAGCTATCCGATCAAATGGCTTATCATTTCATTGCTGTAAACATCTTTTGAGGTACCTGGAATATGCTAAGTACTGTGCTTTCCAGATATAACAGTGAATAAGATATTTCCCCTATCTACAAGAGGATTATAGTCATCATAATGGCCACATAAGCAAATGTTCTCAAAAAGTGCCATATTCAATAACAAAAGCACATTGTAGGCAGAGAACTGGTATGAGGGAGGGAATAGATATGTCTGTTTGGGACAACCATGAAAGCCTTCTTAGGGTAAATGAAACCTAAATCGAGATTTCTTAGAAGGATCAGTCAAGAAATAGTGTAGTCTCTGTGTATATGGGAGGTGGGCGGTGCAGGAGTGGGAGGAGAAGGCATTGCTGGAGCAGAGATGTGGTTGAGATGATAGAGCGTAGACTACTAAAAGCCTAGTATACTATGGCAAAGCATTTCAGTGAAAGATTTTAAGCAGGTGAGTGGAATGGTTAAAGTTTGTATTTTATAAAAATTATTCTGGAAGCCGTATGGAAGATGGATAGGGTAGGCTGATACTGGAGACAAGATCATTTACAAAGTCACTGCAATAGATAATGAGAAGGTGTATACTAAGGATACAAATGAAAGAATGTATTTGAGGACTACTTAGGGAATAGAATCTACAGAACCAGCTGATCATAAAATGTGAGTGGACATGAAAGTGGAGTCTAAACATGCTCTAGATAATTTGGGTTATGGCTCAAACAAAGACAAAGTAAAAAGGGAATATGAGAGGAAGGGCAGGTGAGATGCTTTTATGTTGTTTTATTCTGTTAATAGTGTAGAGGGAAAAGAATTAATGGATTTGGTTTTTGATCTTGAGTCAGTCAAGTTGAGCTGAGCTATGTGGCAATAACAAATAACTCCAAAATCTCACAGGCTTAAAATAATAGAGATTTATTTCTCACTTATACTGTATGTACATTTTTGGTTGGTGGGAGATCTGTGCCACATTATCTTCACATGAGGATTCAAGCTGATGGAGCCTCTTTCCTCTGAAATGTTGCCAATTGTCAAATCAGGAGGAAGGGAATAAAATCATGAGTGCCAGTTTTTAAAGGTTTCTACTGAGAAGTGACACACATCACCTCCAATATGTTGCATTGGCCAAAACAAGTCATATGACACAACCTAATTTCAAAGGAGCAGGGAAGTATAATTCCATTGTGTATCCAGAAAGAGGAGAAACAGAAATAAACAGCAGATAAGAGTAACCTGCCCATAACCATAACCTGTATTCGGTTAACGTTCCTTCTTGTATGCAAAATGCAGTCACCCAAAGAAAGGAACCCAGATGAGATCTAATAGATTTTAGAGGGCTTACTTAGTAACACATAAGTGGAGAAAATATCCAGGGGACAGCCAGAGAAGGGAGATCTGGAGTTCAGTAGAGAGCTTAGGGCTAAAGATTTTAATGTGGGAGTCATAATAAAAGAAGTGGTAACTAAAACGATAGGAATTTATTGGTTTTCCCAGATAAATTTTATAGCTTGAGAACAGGACCAAGCACAGAGTTCTGGAGAACAATATTTGATTGTAAACTGAGTTTGCAAAAAATAATTAATTAATTAATTAATCTCACTGAAAAGGAATGGTGAAGGTGGTAGAAGGTGCATTGGTGGAGAAGGTGTGATGGAAACGTGAGATGAAAATATTCCAACCAGGAAGGAAAGGTCCAAGGTGTTAAGTGCCACCAAGGGGTCAAACAAGATCAGGACATGAGTTAATTGAATTTGACAAAATTAAGGGGTTTATATGATTTTAAAACAACATCTTGAGTGGGAAAAGAAGATTTTTGCAGTAAGTTCAGATGTATAGGCGAAGAAATAAAAAAAATGAGATGAGACTACTCTTTTGAGAGGAAAAGAGAGAAGGGGAATGCTGGGTAAGTGGTACAGGGGTCTTGGTTTTTGGGTGCAAGAGAGAGGATGAGATGAAGAGAGGAGGCAGGAGAACAAAACCTCTAGATTAAGAAGACTGGATGATGGCTATGGTTCCCTAGGAAGAAGAAAGAAATGAGGTCAGTAGCCCTGGGAAGAGTCTCCTGCATTTGGAGAGTGTGCATCAGTGATGACAGTAATCCATGTCTGGGAACACTGGAGAAACAAATTTAATCAAGGTGACTAGATCTGGGGTGGAGAAGGAGGGGTGTAATGTGATAATGAGACATAAGTCTGAGAGAACATCAGTTGTCTTAAGATTGTGACCAAAAGAATGAATTAATAAAAAGTAAAAAGGGAGACCAGTTAATAAATACATTGTAAGACTGACAAAATTTAGGTAAACTGAGAAATAGAAATATGGATTGTTAGAGCTATAAAATCCTAAATCTTCCATTGATACATTTATTCAATTTATACTACCTATTTATACAGATGTTGAAGCTGATTTCCAGTGTGGACAGACCAATATAACTTATTCATGTTAGATTTTAAGTTTATTTTAGAATTCTATATGAGTCCCACTAATGTATTTAAGATATGTGCTTTGTAAAATTGTGATATAATTGATATACATTATATTAATTTCAGGTATACAACATGATGATTTGATATTTGTATATATTGCAAAATGATCATCACAATAAATCTAGTTAACATCCATGATCAAACATACTTACAAAGTCCTTTTTCTTGTGAAAGAACTTTTAAAATCTACTCTCTCAGTAATTTTCAAATATGCATTACAGTACTATTAACTATAGTCACCAGGCTGTATATTGCATCCGCAGAACTTATTTTATAACTGGAAGTTTGTACCTTTTGACTACCTTCACTCATTTCACTCAGCCCCCAACCCCTGCCTCTCTCTAGCAACCGCCAAACAATTATCTATGAGTTTGTTTATGTCTTTGTTTACATTGTACATATAAATGAGATCATACAGTATTTGCCTTTCTCTGACTTATTTCACTTAGCCCAATGCCTTCAAGTTCTGTACATATTGTCACAAGTGGCAGGATTTCCTTTTTAATGGATGAATAATATTCCATTGTATATTTGACAGACACTTAGGACACTCCCATGATTTGGCTATTGTAAATAATACTGCAGTTAACATGGGAGTGCAAATACCTCTTCAATATCCTGTTTTCTTTTTTTTAATTAAATTTATTGGGGTGACATTGGTTAATAAAATTATATAGGTTTCAAATGCACAATTCTTTAATACATCATCTATATATTGCATTGTATGTTCACTACCAAAACTCAAATCTCCTTCTGTCACCATATATTTTACCACACTCAGCCTTTTCTATCTCCCCCAGCCACATTATCCTCCGGTAATCACTAAACTATTGTCTGTGTCTATGAGTTTTTGCTTGTTTGTTTGTCAATATCATATTTTCATTTCCTTTGGATAAATACCCAGAAGTAGAATTGCTAGATTGTATAGTAGTTTCATTTTTTTGAGTAATGTCCATACTGTTTTCTACAGTGGCTGCACCAATGTACATTCCCACCAACAGTGCCAAGTGTTCTCTTTCCTCTACTTTCTCACCAACACTTCTTGTTTTTTGTCTTTTAAAAAAAAAATTTAATTTTTATTAGTTTTAGCTGTACAAAGCAATGTTCTAGTTAGACATTTACACTCCTCACAAAGTAACACCCCCCAATCTACGACCCCTCTGACATCATATATAGCTGTTACAATACCATTGACCATATTCCCTATGCTGTACTTTACATCCCATCACCACATATATATATATATATATATAGTACTTAATTATAGTTGACATTCAATATTCTACTTCGGCTTCGGTGTATAGTGCAGTGGTCAGGCATCTGCACTGTTTAAGAAGCCATCCTCCGATAAGTCCAAAACCATAGTAGCCATTCTATCACCTTGAAGTAATACCTTATTGAGGTTTTGATTTGCATTTCCCTGTTGATTAGTAATATTGAGCAACTTTTCAGGTACCTATTGCCTATCTGTATGTCTTCTTTGGAAAAATGTCCAAAGGATCTGACAAACAGATCCTCTACCCACTTTTTAATTGGATTGTTTTGGGATTTGTTTTGTTTGCTATTAAGTTGTACCAGTATTAGTTCTCTCTATACTCTGGATATTAACCCCTTATCAAATATATGATTTGCAAATATATTCTCCTATTTGGTAGATTGCCTTTTTATTTTGTTGATGGTTTCCTTGACTGTGCAGAAGCTTTTAGTTTCATGTAGTCCAACTTGTTTATTTTTGTTTTTCTTGTCTTTGCTTTTGGTGTCAAATTCAAAATATCGTTGCCAAGACAAGGCCAAGGAACTTACCGCTTATGTTTTCTTCTAGGAGTTTTATGGTTTCAATTCTTATGTTAAACTCTTTAATCCATTTTGAGTTGACTTTTGTGTATGTTGCAAGACAGTAGTCCAATTTAATTCTTTTGCATGTGGATGTCCAGCTTTTGCAACATCACTTATTGAAGAGGCTATCGTTTCCCCATTGTATATTTTTGGCGCTTTTGTCATAAATTAATTGACCATATATACATGGGTTTACTTCTAGGCTTTCTATTCTGTTCCATTGAACTATGTATCTGTTTTTATGGCAACACTATACTATTTTGATTACTATGTTTTTGTAAAATAAGTTGAAATCAGGGAGCATGATGCTTTCAGCTTTGTTCTTCTTCTCAAGATTATTTTGGCTCCTCTGGGTCTTTTGTGGTTTTGTACAAACTTTAGGATTGTTTTCTCTATTTCTGTGAAAAGTGCCATTGGAATTTTGAAAGGATTGCATTGAATCTGGAGATTGTTTTAGGTAGCATGGACATTTTAGCAATATTAATTCTTCCAATCCATGAGCACAGAATATATTTATATTTATTTGTTTCTTCTTCAATTTATTTTATCAGTATCTTACAGTTTTTAGTGTACAGGTCTTTCACCTCCTTGGTTAAATTTAGTCCTAGGTATTTCATTCTTTTTGATACAATTGTATATAGGATTATTTTCTTAATTTTTCTTTCTGATAATTTACTATTGGCATAGAGAAATGCAGTTGATATTTTTTATGTCCCACAACTTTACTGAATTTGTTTATTAGTTCTAACAGGTTTTCTTTTGGTGGAGTCTTTAAGGTTTTCTACATGTAATACCATGACATCTGCAGAAAGAGACGTTTTACTTCTTTCTTCCCAATCTAGATGACTTTTATTTCTTTTTTTCTTGCTTAATTGCTCTAGCTAGGACTCCCAATACTGTATTGAATAAAAGTGGTGAGAGTGGGCATTCTTATGTTTTTCCTGATCTGAGTCTAAGCTTTAAGCTTTTCACTGATGAGTATGATGTTAGCTTTGGGTTTGTCATATATGGCCTTTATTATGTTGAGGTACATTCCCCACATACCCACTTTTTTGGTAGATTTTTAAATCATAAATGGATGTTGAATTTGTCAAATGCTTTTTCTGTGCTTATTGAGATGATCATATGAATTGTATTCTTTATTTTATTAATGTGGTATATCACATCGCAGATGTTGAACCTTCCCTGCATGCCTGGAATAAATCTCACTTGATCATGGTGTGATCCTTTTAATTACTTTTGAATTTGGTTTACTAATATTTTATTTAAGAATTTTGCATCTATGTTCATCAGGGATTTTGACCTATAGTTTTCTTTTTTGTGTGATATCTTTGTCTGGTTTTGGTATCAGGGTAATAATGGTCTCATAAAATTAGTTTGGAAGTATTCCCTCCTTTTCTATTTTTTGGAACAGTTTGAGAACAACTGGTATTAATTCTTCTTTAAATATTTGGGGAAATTCACTAGTAAACCACCTTAGTCTGTACTTTCGTTTGTTGGGGAAGGGGGGTTTGATTACTGATTTAATCTTCTTACTAGTAATCAGTCTGTTCAGATTTTCTATTTTTTCATAATTCATTCTTTTTTAAAAAACATTTTTTAAATTAGTTTCATGTGTACAAAACAATGTAGCAGTTAGACATTTATCATTTATATCCCTCACACAGTGACAACCCCCCCTCCCCCCATCCACTACCCCTCTGACATTGCACACAGACATTACATTTCCACTGTCTCTATTCCTAATGCTGTACTCCGCTTCTTCTAAATATATATATATATATATATATATATATATATATATATATATATCTTGTAAATATATATATCTTGTAAATATATGTATATCTTGTAAATATTATATATTTACAATTTTATATATATATATATAAAATTGTAGTTGACATTCATTGTTGTTCAACTTCAGCTTCAGGTGTACAGTGCAATGATCAGGCATCTACATCATCCCTGAGGTGGTCTCCCTAATGAGACAAGTGTCCATTTGATACCCTACAAATTCTTTACAACATTATTGATTACATTCCCCAAATTGACTTTCGGATCCCCGTGGCAATCTTGTGGTTACTGACTGTGCTTTCTAATCCCCTCACCTCCTCCTTTATCCCCACCCCCTCCCATCTAGCAACCCTCGGTTTTTCCTCTATGTCTCTGAGACTGTTTCTGATTAGTTCATTCATTTATTCTTTTCTTTAGATTCCACATATAAGTGAGATCATATGGTATTTGTCTTTCTCTGTCTGACTTATTTCACTTAACATAATGTTCTCTAGGTCCATCCATATTGTTGCAAATGGTAAGATTTCATTCTTCTTTATGGTTGCGTAACACTCCATTGTATAAATGTACCACAGTTTCTTAATTCAGTCGTCTACTGATAGGCATTTCAGTTGTTTCCATGTCTTGGCTATTGTGTATAGTGCTGCAATAAACATAGGAGTGCATATATTTTTTTGTGTCATAATTCACTCTTAATAGGTTGTATTTTTCTAGGAATTTATCAATTTCTATAATATGTGGTTCATATAATATATCAACATGCTCTTCCTACCACATTAATGAGGTTGACAAATCTACACAATCTTTTAAGATTAAAAATATCAAGAACTTTATTTAAGAAAGAACTTCCTTTGATTTATCAAACAAGTAATTCTTGACACTTGCTATGTGTCAGGTGCTATTCTAGGAGCTTGGTATATGTCATTGAACAAAACAGACAAAACTCCCTACCTACATGGAGCTTACATTCTAACAGACACCTAAGCCTTCAACTTTCATATTTCACTAAAAGAAAGTATTGTAAATTAACTTTACACATGGTGCATGTGTACGTAACATGCTTTTTTTAAAAAAAATATTTGGATTTTTGCATGACTAGAAGATGAGAGAAAGGAAGTATGCTGTGGAGAAAGGGTACTAGGTGTATAGTCCCTGAGAAGGACGAATGGAAAAAAATCAAGACCACGTAAAAGCAATGTTCATGTGCTTCTCCATTATCCAGAAAATATTAATCAATGAAAAGAAAAATTAGAGCTTGAATGAGATTCCCATTTTGAATGTGACCTGATTTACCCTGTTCTTTTCGATGGACAGGATGACCTCAGCGAGGGTCTGACTTATTCTCCACTCAGAGACTGAGGTGAGAAACAAAAGTGCTAACAAATGAGGGTAACATAATAACTCACAGCTGCTATTGCTAACATGTGCCTTCTGAATAATGCCAGTTTTGCTTGCACAGAAGCAGAGTCAGTCTCAGTCTATACACGTCACCTTTTATCCATGATTTTATGAAAATTATTTAAGGAAAATTGTAATGCATGCCTAATTAGACTCCTTTTTAAAAGACTGTACATACAAAATGTGCTCCTTTCTAGGAAAATAATTCATTTGTGTCTGAATGCCAACAGAGTCTAATTTATTAATATGGTTTGTATTTTATTTCAATTATGTTTTTATGCAGAAAAGTTCTGAAAAATCCAATACAAAACCCTAAACATAACATGTATAAGAGATCTTTTCAGAATGATGGAAATACACTAAAATTGCATTACAGTGATGGTTGCATAACTCTGTAATTTACTAAATGTCATTACTTAATGACATTTAATTTAGTTAAAATTGGTGAATTTTATGGTGGACACAGTATAACTCAAAATAAAAATTTTAAATAATACATTAAATGATTGACTTCTACCGATACTCAGTCTGGACTTGAACTAAACATCATAATCAGAATCAAGCCTATTTTAAATGTTTCTGATTTGTAGATTTTAAAAATCTTGCATCTTTGGCACAAAAAGTGATTGTTATATTTGTTATAAGTTTAGAATTTGTTTTAGGACATATATTTACACTGGTCTCTGGGCAGTTCCAGGTAATTTGACTGAAGGGCAGTCTCCCAAGGCTCCACGTGGGAGCTCAGATTTGTTGTGATCTGAGCAATTTGTTTAGAAAACGCATTTCTAAAACTGTAGCAAAGACCTGGGCCTCCAAACTATTGAGTTCAGTGGCAAACTATCTGTCAGGTCTTTGTCAGTGTGGTCTCCACTACTTCTGATTTGCCAGAATCCAAGAGCTCACACTGAGGCCATTATGAAAGGAGCATTTGCATCACTCTAACTTGAGATTGAGCTAAACAGGAAGCAAGTGCACTCAAGTTGTTAGGAATTTTATTTTGCATTACTGGTAAGTCAAACGCATTAATGTGTTCTAAACTTGAGCTCACTTTAGTGAGCTAAAATACTCTACCCCCACCTCCCCCCACCCCTTACAATTGGGTGGGAATTTCTGTGGTCCACATTTTATGCCAAAAAAAAAAAAAAATCTCACTTGAGACAGTTGATTTAATAGAAGTCTTTTTTCAGTTTGAGGATCAGATTCTTAGAGAAAGGTGGCATTTCCAACTTCAGGCATTTGAGAATCTTCCCAGGTTTAAGATAAAGATAACAGTTGTGGTAAAAGCTGACTTAGAACTGAGCAGAGCTAGCATGTGTTGTTTTAAACCAAGAAGGTGCTCACAGATGGCTCAGAGAGAGATTTAGCAAGTCTGTGCTAATCACACTCATACATGGGAATATCTCCATTGAAAACAGCCAGATTTCGCTGTACTCTTCAAGTAACTTCCTTACTTGGTTAATAACAACAATAGGGAATAATATTTAATGGCCTAAAATAGTCCATGTTTTATATTATCGTAACAGTTGTATGTATATTATTGAAACCATAATGAGAGTTCCTGAGAGGTGGTTCCAATGCAAAGTATATTGAAGATACAAAATATTTGTAGAAGTTTAGATTTAGACAAATAAACTATTGTCAATTTCCTGATGGCTTCATTTCTAGACATTTCTAAACTTCTGTGTTGACACCAAATAGGTTAATTTCTCATACCTAATAAATTATATAAAACAAAAATACAATATACAAAAATGTATCCATTTTATATAAAATAGATTGACCTATATTTTACTATATTTTTACTATGTTTTTACCTATATTTTACTATATTTTACCTATATTTACTACATTTTTACCTATATTTTACTATATTTTACTATGCTTTACCACATCTGACACCTTGTGTTAAATATCCATTAACTACATAATTTTAATATCAAATATTATTAAATATCAATGGTAAAAATATGATATACCAAGATTTAGTTTTAAAATTTGCTTTTAGAATATAATATAAACTAGAGAGATGATTCAGAAAGGAAAACCAGATTCAATGAAATATCTATTGATAAGCCACTATATGCCAGACACTGTATTAAGCTTTGCACATTTAGTATAGAATAAGACCAACATGTTTTACAGCTCTCATAGTGTTTGTATTCTAGTTGGGAAACAAAAAAATAAACCAATGCATAAAGGAGATATGTAAAGATTTGCAAGAGTGTTATAGACAGAATTAGAAAAGTGATTTAATACAAAGTAATTGGAGGATGCCTCTTCTAAACAGGGTGTCAGGGAATGCCTCTGAAGAGATGACATTTAAGCTGAGACTTGAAGGAAAAATGACAGACGACCGTTTCCTAAATGATCTATAAATCATTCCTGCTATAGCCAGACCATATAAAATCATAGCAGAAAATACCTATCTTCCCTGGTTGGCTCATACTACTATGGGGAAACCAGACAGCTGATATGTGGGTTGTTTCTGAGAGGAAAGGACATACTGAATAGTATTTTTCTGTATTTGTGTCTGACTTTTATTAATTACTTAGATTAGAGAATTTCTTGTGCTATCTAATGAAATTTTTATTTTTTAAATATGTAAATGACTCCCAGTTTACTGGGGAGCCAAATTTTAACTGAAAGTATTAAGTTTAAAAGGTGTGATACCATGTCAGCAACAATATGTACATGATAATTTAAGTAAAAAACAAAAACGTAGTTGTATGAATTTGAGTAGAATTGACTTGTTATTGGATGAAATATATGTGGGAGTTTACAGAAGCTAAGAATGAACTATCAATGAAGATTTAGGAAAATGAGACTGTGTATCTTTAATACTGCTAGGCATTCTTCAGGCTCTCAATGATCACTAATTAGTTCAAAGAAAGAAAACAGGCAAGTATGATTTTTATAAAACTTCTCTGAATTTTATCCATTACCCCATAATAGTCTTGGTTACCATGGTAAGATGTTTCAATTGTCATGATTGTGCAAGAACCTACTGATTTCCTATCCCATAGCTATTCCCTACTTCCCCCCATTCTTGCTAAAAGAACCCCAATTTTCTGCAGATGAAGTCAAGTGCTTTTGGAAAAACTAGGTCCTTCCTCAACCACAAAAAAATCATGATTGGTCAATGCCAATCATGGTAACCTCATTCTTCTTGCAAGTGATTGGTTTGAACAGTCATGTTCAATTCTGGACAGTGATATTTGAAAAGGAGTCAGTGTTAGGGTGCATGATGCTTCTGGGAAAAGTCTTTCTTGCCGCCTATAAAGAAAGCGGGGGAGGAAACACACCATTCCTCGATGTTTTACTTCTTGATTTTGTACTTACATTTGATATCAGGATTTTGGGTTAATGAGAGCTTATATGAGTCAAGATCCTAAAATACAAATTGGAAGGGTAAAAAGATCCCTGAACATTTTGGTGCTGATAGGCCTATCAAATAACCATCTGTGGAAACAGCCAACATCAGGACTTATATGGAATACAAATTTTCTTATTTTAATTTTGCCTCTTTTAGGTGAGGTTTAGTTATTTAAGCTATATTTATCTTCACTCAGTGACTGGTTCTATTCTCAGGTATTAATGGTATTCAGTAGACCTACTCTTTTTAATCCAAATGTGCAGTTGATTTGGTATTTCAATATAGATAGGTCAAACTAGTCTTCCTAACAATAGGATGATTTTTCATAATGCCATGTCCATTGTGTAGGTAAATACAAATTATTATGTTTTTTATTATATTATTGATCTTAAATTCTTCATTGTAGAGAAAATGCTATTTAGTAGTTCTCGCCTTTGAAAATTGAAACTTACCAAGCAGAATATTACCTAAGATAGTGGTTCATGAACATTTTAGTCTCAGGACTAAAATGATTGTGTACTCTTAAAAATGACTGTGTGCTCCAATGTTCATTGCAGCTTTATTTACAGTGGTCAAGACATGGAAACAACCAAAATGTCCCTCGATAGATGAATGGATAAAGAAGTTGTGGTATATATACACAATGGAATACTATTTGGCGGTAGGAAAAGATGAAATAGTACCATTTGTGATGACATGGATGGCTCTTGAGATTATAATGCTAAGCAAAATAAGTCAGACAGAAAATAGTAGAGAACCATATGCTTTCACTGATATGTGGTATATAAAACTGAAAACAACAAAAGAACAAGACAAACAAATGAAGGAACAAAAACTCATAGACATAGACAATAGTTTAGGGGTTACCAGAGGGTATGGCGGAGGGGGTCTCTAGAAGAGGGTAAACTGGGTCTAATATACAGTGATGGAAAGAGAACTGACTCTGGGTGGTGAACACGCAATGTGAGATATAGATAATGTATTACAGAATTGTACACCTGAAATCTATGTAACTTTACTAACAATTGTCACCCCAATAAACTTTAATTAAAAAAATGATTGTGATAATTATTCCAAAACAAAACGTTAAAATAAAAATTATTGATTCATAAAGTAGTCTATTCTCTCCTTCATACTCACAGATTCAGTAGCTCTGGGAGTCTGAAGCTATTTGCCTTTGATTATAACACTGGGAATGGTTTGAAATCAAGTTTGCTTTAAGTTTGGAAAGGTGAGATGACAGTGTAAATTGGTCTAGTGGGAATACCCTTAACTACTGAATGCCAAGTGCTTTCATATAACTATTAATATTGTATCATTTCAAATTTATAAGAGGGTTGCAAAGACTTCTATATGCCCTTTACTCAGGTTTACCAATTAAACATTTTGCCTCCTTGGTCTATTGTTCTGTCTGTCTATCTATCTATCTATCTATCTATCTATCTATCTATCTATCTATCTATCATGTACTTAATTTGTCAAATATTTGAGAGCAAGTTGTGGATACCATACACCTTTACCCCTAAGTACTTCAGTGTGTTTATCCTAAAATCATAACTACAGCAAACTAAAAAATTAGGAAATTTTGCATTGATATTATGACTGTTATCTAATCCCCAGTCCATATTCAAATGTCACCAATTAGCCCAATAATGCCTATTTTACTTTTTTTCTTTTCCTGGCTCAGGATCCAATCTAGGATCGTGCATTGAATTTAATTTGAATGTCTCTTTAGTCCCCTTTAATCTGTGATAGCCCCTCAGTCTTTCTTTGTCTTTCATGACCTTAGAATTTTTTAAGAGCATTGACCAATTATTTAGTTGGCTATTCACAATTTAAATGTATCTGATGTTTCCTTATAATAAATTCAGATTACACAAATATGGGAGGAATAACTCAGCAGTAATGTTTTATCTTTTTTCGAGGTGTTTTAAGAGGTGGTACATGATGTGGCTTTGTCCCATTGCTGGTGATATTACTTTAATCACCTGCTTAGGTGCCAGGTTTCCCCATTGTGAAGTTATTTTTCCCTTTGGAATTAATAAGTAGTAATGGAGAGCTATTTTGAGACTTTATAAATACACTATTTTGACCAAATGTTCTCCACTAATCTTGACATTCATTGATCAATTACTATGATGATGGTTTCGAAATTATGATTTTTCTAGCTTTATCATCCCTTTTACATGCATTAATTTGCATTGTAGGCCATAGTATTTTGATTTTAAAAAATCCAGAGATTCTATCATTCAGAATTTTGTTTGATATTTAAGTCTGTGGGCATGGAAAAGAAAAAAGCAATCTGTGGTTTTGTAAAAAAAAAAAAAAAAAAAAAGTCTTAGCTCAGGATTCTATAACAAATTGCTATAGACTGGGTGGCTTATAAACAATAGAAATGTATTTTCTCACAGTTCTGAGAAAATAGAAGTCTGAGATCAGGGTACCAGTATGGTAGAGTTCTAGTGAGAACCTCCTTCTTGGTTGCAAACTGCCATCTTCTTGTGGCTTCACATGAAGGAAAGAGCCAGAGAACTCTCTGGCGCCTCTTTCACAAAGACCCGTTTATATAATGGGCTCTACCCTCATGACCTACACACCTCCCAAACGCCCCACTTCCCAACAGCATCACACTGAGAGTTAAGATTTTAACATATGGGTTTTAAGGGGACACATTCACTCTATAACGCAAAGTTCTTGAAATTCTGTCTCTGAGTACAGTATAATGTTGATGGGTAGTTTTTTTTTTAGAGAAAACTGAGGTAAGTCCTTGGTTTAGGTGTCAGCTTCCTTCAGACTGATGTGTCACCTTACTAGACCTCCATTTATTCCTCTTCTCTGTGCCCTTGAGCATGTATGCTTTTTTACAATTCCCTTACCATCATTTGAGTAGAATTTTAGAAGAGAACTGAGGTAAATGTGTGTATTCAATCCATACTATCTCTAATTATATCATTAAGGGTAAGTTAGACTGAAGCAGAACCAAGAACAATTTCTAGGTCAGTACAATACAAAATCAGAAGTGTACACTCTTATTCTATCAAAGATGTGGAAGCATTTAAAAAATTATTTTAGATAAATAAACTGAGGCACTGGGAAGTTAAGTAACTTGTCTAAGATCACTTAGCGGGTAACCGGCAGAGCTAATGTTTGAAACCAAGCAACTTGACTCCAGAGACTGTGCTCTATAACCACTGTGTTATAAAGAATTAATGACCAGAACTGAACACTGGAAGTACTCAATAGAATGCACAGTATCTGGGTGGCTCGTCTATGAAGAGCAGGTTTCCTGTCCTGGGCTGGAGTTCACGGTCATGGATTCATCCTGTTCCCAGAGCAGAGGATTATCAAGAACAAGGCAGGCCTCTCTCTCAGTCCTAAGAGGGCCTGAAGTTATTACATATTTGTAAATGACATCTAAGAAAGTTTATATTAAAATAGACACATAAATATTAAAAATTTAGAACTTATTCTGCAACTGATTATTTAGTCAGTCTATCTAAAGTTTTTAGAGTGTAAGACGCTTTCTTGTAATTGGTACATTTAATCCCTCCATCATTTCAGTCCAATACCTCACCCATACCTCAGCGGTACCCGTTTATCCTCAGATCCAGAACTTGTCAGGGTTGACCTTTCCATTCTTTAGTTATGGCGGGGAAGGGGTGTTTGCCTGGTCATGGGCTGGGGAAGGGAGTCTCTGACTGCTGCAATTATAGACTTTCAACTAATTCTTCTGTTTTCAGCATCTCCCCACATTCTCATCTTCAAAGGAACTTGGTACCTCTGATTCTTGAGACTTCCCAGGGCTCTGCAGCATGAATCAGCTTTTTACTGGTTGTTGCCTTCTCCCACTGCTGGTTTAGGTGTCAGCTTTCTTCAGACTGATGTGTCAGTTAATAGACCTCCATTTACTCTTCTTTGCCCTTGAGCATGTATGTCTTTTAAACATTCCTTTACGATCATTTAAGTAGGATTTTAGGAGACAACTGAGATAAATGTGTGTATTCAGTCCACAATTTCAGATACATCTTTAATTATATCATTAAAGGCAATTTGGATTGAAGCAGAACCAAGAACAATTTCTAGGTCAGTATAAAATCAGAAGTATATACTCTTATTCTGATAAGACTATTACTGATAAGCTGTTGAGGCAGAAATTAGAGGGATTATTTTTTCTTTTTTAAAAAAATTATTATATTTATAGGTGACATTGGTTAATAAAATTATACAGGTTTCAAGTGTACAATTCTATAATATATCATCTGTATATCACATTGTGTTTACCCCCAGTTAAATCTCCTTCCATCACTGTCTTTGATTCCCTTTAACCTTTTCTACCTCCCCCAACCCCCCTTTCCCTCTGGTAAACCACCATACTGTTGTCTATATCTATGAGTTTTTGTGTGTTTGTCTTGTTCATTTGTTGCTTTTAGTTTTAGAGCTCACATATGAGTGAAATCATGCAGTTCTCGATTTTTTCCATCTGACTTATTTTGCTTAGCATGAAGTTCTCAAGATCCATCCATGTTGTCACACACGGTAGTATTTCATCTTTTCTTATGGCTGAGTAGTGTTCCACTGTATATATGTACCACATTTTCTTTATCCAATTATCTATCGAAGGACATTTCAATTTCCATGTTTCGGCTACTATGAATAATGCTGCAAAGAACATAGGTGTACATATATTTTTATGGATAAATGTTTCCAAAATTTCCAGATAGATACCCAGAAGACGGATTGCTGGGTCATATGTTAATTCTATTCTTAATTTTTTTTGCATTTTTTTTTGTTTTTAAATTTACTGGGGTGACAATTGTTAGTAAAATTACATAGATTTCAGGTGTACAATTCTGTATTACATCATCTATAAATCCCATTGTGTGTTCACCACCCAGAGTCAGTTCTCCTTCCATCATCATATATTTGATCCCTCTTACCCTCATCTCCCACCCTCTACCCCTTTTATCCTCTGGTAACCAGTAAACTATTGTCTGTGTCTATGAGTTTTTGTTTCTCATTTGTTTGTCTTGTTCTTTTGTTGTTTTTGGTTTATATACCACATATTAGTGAAATCATATGGTTCTCTGCTTTTTCTGTCTGACTTATTTCGCTTAGCATTATACTCTCAAGATCCATCCATGTTGTCATAAATATTCCTATACCATCTTTTCTTATCGCTGAATAGTATTCCATTCTGTATATATACCACAACTTCTTTATCCATTCATCTATCAAAGGACATTTTTGTTGTTTCCATGTCTTGGCCACCATAAAGAAAGCAACAATAAACATTGGAGCACACGTGTCTTTATGGATGTTTTCAGATTTTTTTGGGTAGATACCCAGGAGAGGGATTGCTGGGTCATATGGTAATTCTGTTTGTAATTTTTCGAGGAACCTCCACACTGCCTTCCATAACGGCTGCACCAGTCTGCATTCCCACCAACAGTGTATGAGGGTTCCTTTTTCTCCACAGCCTCTCCAACACTTGTTACTATTTGTCTTGTTGATGATAGCCATTCTGACTGGGGTGAGGTGATATCTCATTGTGGTTTTTATTTGCATTTCTCTGATGATTAGTGATGTTGAGCATTTTTTCATATGTGTATTTGCCATTTGTATGTCCTCTTTGGAGAAATATCTCTTCAGATCCTCTGCCCATTTTTCAATTGGGTTGTTTGTTTTTTTGTTGTTGAGTTGCATGAGTTCCTTGTATATTTGGGATATTAGCTCCTTATTGGAGGCACTGTTTGCAAAAATCTTCTCCCATGCAGTTGGTTGCCTCTTTATTTTGTGGATGGTTTCTTTTGCAGTGCAAGAAGCTTTTAAGTTTCATAAAGTCCCTTTCGTTTATTTTAGCTTTTACTTCCATTGCCTTTGGAGTCAAATTCATAAAATGCTCTTTGAACCCAAGGTCCATAAGTTTAGTACCTACGTTTTCTTCTATGCAGTTTATTGTGTCAGGTTTTATGCTTAAGTCTTTGATCCATTTTGAATTAATTTTGGTACATGGTGACAGATAGCAGTCCAGTTTCATTCTTTTGCACGTGGCTATCCAATTCTCCCAGTACCATTTATTGAAGAGGCTGTCTTTCCTCCATTGTATGTTTTTAGCTTCTTTGTCAAAAATTATCTGCCCATATTTATGTGGTTTTATTTCTGGGTTCTCAGTTCTATTCCATTGGCTTATGTGTCTGTTTTTCTGCCAGTACCATGCTGTTTTGATTATTGTAGGATTGTAGTACAAGCTAAAGTCAGGGAGTGTGATACCTCCAGTATTGTTCTTTTTTCTTAAGATTGCTTTGGCTATTCAGGGTCTTTTGTGGTTCCAAACAAATCCGATGATTTTTTGTTCTATTTCTTTAAAAAATGCCATTGGGATTTTGATGGGTATTGCATTAAATCTGTATATTGCTTTGGGTAATATGACCATTTTAACTATGTTGATTCTTCCAATCCATGAGCACGGAATGTCTTTCCATTTCGTTGTGTCTTCTTCAATTTCTTTTAAAAATGTCTTATAGTTTTCAGCATATAGGTCTTTCCTTGGTTAAGTTAACATCCTTGGTTAAGTTTATTCCTCGGTATTTTATTCTTTTTGCTGCAATTGCAAAAGGAATTGTTTTTTGTATTTATTTTTCTGAGATTTCATTGTTAGTATATAGAAATGCAATGGGCTTTTTTACATTGATTTTGTATCCCGCAACTTTATTCATTTATTGTTTCTAATAAATTTTTGGTGGAGTATTCAGAGTTTTCTACATAAAGAGTCATGTATGCTAAAAGTGACAATTTAACATCTTTATTCTCAGTTTGGATGCCTTTTCTTTCTCTTGCCTGATTGCTCTGGCTAGGGCTGCCAGTAACCCTGTTTTTAGTAACATGCTTTAGTAACATGTTTTAGTAAGCATGTTTTTAGTAACATGCTGTTTCCTCTCCACACATTTGTCATTTTTTCCACTTTTTTTTTTTGCAGTTAATTTACAATTTCAAAGCATAGTGGTCATAGAATATGCTTGGTATGATTTCAATCTTCTTAAATTTGTTGAGACTAGTTTTGTGTCCTAACATGTGGTGTGTATGCTTGAGAATGTTCCATGTGCACTAGAGAATAATGTATAATCTTCTGTTTTTGGATGAAAGGCTCTGTTTAATGTTGATTATGTCCACTTGGTCTAATATTTCATTTAAGGCCTATATTTCTTTCTTGATTTTCTGTTGCATTGTCTATCCATAGCTGTCAATGAGTATTTAGGTCCCCTACTATAATTGTGTTTTTGTCAGTTTCTCTCTCTATTTTGATTAGTAATTGCTTTACACATTTTGGGCCTATCTAATCGTATCTGATTGGGGCTATTTATTGATAAGTGTTATGTCTTTTTGATGTATTGTCCCCTGTTATTATAAAATATCCATTTTTGTTTCTTATTATCTTTTTTAGACTTGAAATCTATTTTGTCAGATATGACTACAGCTGATTTTCTCTGGATGCTATTTACTTGAACTATCATTTTCCACCTTTTCACTTTGAGACTATATTTGTCCTTGCAGCTGAGATATGTCTCCTGAAGGCATCATATGGTTTTTGTTTTTTGATCTAATCTGATACTCTGCCTTTTTATTGGTGAGTTCAGTTCATTAACATTTACGGTGATTATTGATGTATGAGTATTTCCTGTAGCCATTTTCCTTTTTCCTGTAGCCATTTTATCTTTTGTTTTCTGGCAGCTCTGTATCTCCATTTTTTTTATTATTACATTTATTGGGGTGACATTAGTTAATAAAATTATATAGCTTTGACGTACATAATTTTGTAATACACAATCTATATATGCATTGTTTTCACCACCCAAAGTCAAATCTCCTTTTGTCATTAGAGCCTAAATCAAAAGCAGCCAAAAATAGTCAAATTCCTTTCTCCAAGAGCATAGAAGGCTCAGTCTTTGAACCTTCCCAGGGGATCAGAAATAACTAAATTCCACCCCTCTAATTCAGCAAAGAAAGGGGTAAAAAAGAACAAAACAGTCAAATTTTCACAGTCACAGTTACTGAATATTTATATTCTGCTAGGAGTGTTTTATGTTCCTTTGCTCTATCCACATTGTCTCCTCCCAATTCAGGTCCTCACCATCTCCAAGCTGGACTCACCCAAAGTCTCTGTCTCTATCTTACAGATATTGTTATCTTCTAACATGAAAATCTGATGAAGTCATTCAACCATGTCAAAACTTGTAATAGTTCTCGATAGTCTTATAAGTATGTTTACACTTAACAGCATGATACCTCTGATGGGCAAAATAATGCACTCCTCGACCCCCACAAAAATTGCGACATCCTAATCCCTAGAACTGTGACTATGTTATGGACTTTGCAGATGTGCTTAAGGATTACTAGATGGGAGATTATCCTGGATTATTTGGGTGGGTCCAACGTAATCACAAGAGTTCTTATAAGAGGGAGAAAAGGGCATATCTGTAGTAGATGTGATGATGGAAGTAAGAGGTTGGAGTGCTATCAGAAAGGGGTCAAGAGCCCAGGAATACAGGTAGCCTCTAGGACCTGGAAGGGGAAATGAATGGCTTCTCCCCTGGAGCCCCAAAAGGAATCAGCCTTGAGATACTTTGATTTTAGCTCCGTAAAGCTGTTTTGGACTTCTGGCCTACAGAATTATAACAGAATCAACCTGAGTTGTTTCCAACCACTAAGTGTGTGACAATTTATTACAGCAGTAAAAGGAAACTAATACAGTTCCCGAGGTTCTTTCCATCCTGGTCCCAGGATTCTTTTCCAACTTCATCTTGAGTCCCTCTCCCATCTATCTCCTCCAACCACAGAAGAATCACTGTTTATCAAACATTTTAAAACCCTGCTTTTGCTATCCCTCTACCACTACTCTCATCCACCCACTAAGTTATTAAACTCCTACTCAGGTCCCAAGGTTCAGCCCAAATTCCCTTTGATCAGGACAGCGTACCCTATTCTTCCTCCTCTCACGACGTTTCCACTTCTTGGAACATACCTAATTGTTTATTTAGGACTTCTCCCTGGGCAGAACATGAACTCCTCTCCAGAAAGATCATTTAAGTACTTCTAGTTATTAAACCAATGCTTAAACTCCATAGATGCTAATAAATATTTACTGAGGAGAATTTAATTTTACACATTTGTCCATGTTAAATGTTTTAGGTGTGAAAAAGGCAATCGATATCAATCAGATGAGGAATTTTATACATGATATGGACTTCCAGTTCTATGCAATGTTAGGAGATCTTCTCACCTATACTATCTTCACCCATTTTAAAATTGTCATAGGAGCAAAAGTAATAATGATACACTGGGTAAAATCATTTACTGGATCTGTATTAAACTTTTAGGTAACAGATAATAGTTATATATTGTTTCTACTACATTTATATCACTTGAAAGTGTATAAGGACTTAAGGACAATATAATATCATAGCAAAGTTTCGTGTAACGAAGTTAACTAATTTTTTGAGTGAACATTTTAAGCAATTAAAAACCTCATATTTTAACAAGTCAATTCCTATTGAAAGAGAAGTTTTTATATAAACATTATGAACGTATATAAGCTCATAACACCAAACATCGGGTTATATTATCGAGACACAGCTACTGAGGAACTGATCTTGAACAAAAATTTCCAAACTTCCAACTTTAAAAACCAGACCCCTAAACATTTATGAAAATACAACTCAGAAGAAAACTGGGGGCTTTTCTAATGCTCTCTTCCCTGGACTGAACAGGGGAGACACAGTAACATGCTACTATGGATAGCCAACCCTTTCAGAATTTGCAGGAAGAGCAAGAAACATTGTTCAATCACAAATGCATCTGCAGTCTCACAATTCTGAGGACAGAGTTAGCAGTGTATTTTCATGAAAATTTTATCACCATCTTACAGATGAGGGAACTGGCGCAAGGAGGTTGAACAACTTAACTGTAGGTCCCACAACCAGTAAATGAGGGTGCTGAGATTTTAGCTCAATCAAGGCCAGTGCTGATGTCTCAACTACAAGGCCATACTGCTTCTGAGGGAGGGCATCGATTGGCTTGCTGCTGCTTCCAAAAGGGGGTCACCATTTTCTAAGGGACTCTCAAAGGGGGGGTCACCATTTTCTATGGGACTCCAAGTAGGGTGGCTTCTAAACACCTCAGTGATCATGAGTGGGCAGAGGTTGAACTGGGCTCACCAGGACAAAGCAGGTGTGAATAGGTGTGAATACTGTTGTCTCTGTTGTTGGCTGAAGCTGTTCCAGGCTGTGAAGGTCTGACTTAAAGATCTAGGGGTTCTGGGCCCTTCAGGAATATTTGTCTGCCTCCAATTCTGACTTTATATATAATCAGAGGTTTCTGTCACCAGATAAATGAGGGGTGTGTGTGGTAATATTCCTTAATGTGAGAAATAATAGACTCCAGACTCTACTCTCCAGGTTTGTCTGCTCCATAATATCAGACTTAATTATTTGAATTTAATTTGTTAAAATATTTATTCAAAGCATAGAATGAATTTTATTAGTGAGGATCCAACTCATTTAAATTCTTAAATAACCATAGTTTCCTCATAAAATAAAACAGGAGATTGTTCCCTTTGAGAAATTCCTCATCTTGACCGGGTTCTTATTCTACACCACATTTCTGGCTCTCTCTTTACTGTTAGTTCCACCTTGATAGTAGAACTAAGGCCTTTTGAATCGACAGCTGAGTGTATACACTGTTCTCTCCTCTTTTATCCCTGACCTGGGAGGAACTAGAGATACTGCTATCATGAAATTAAATACAATAAGTCTGCTTTTTACTCTGCTTTTCCTGAAGATTTAGCTTTGTCTCAGGTTCTATTTTTGGGAAACTTAAACACAGACAAAGGCCAAATGAAACTCCGCAGTGTGTTCAAAGCCATGTCCTCTCTGAGGGCTGGATCTTCGACCCTGAGGGATCACACTGTTACCAGGCTTGGCCTTGTCTCTAGTGGAAGAGGCCTTCTGCATAGGCTGTAAGTGTATCACAATCCTGGGCACTGGGGACCTTGCTTAGCTGTTGGACACTAGTGGATGGTTCTGGTGTCAGATGTAATTGTGGGGATACACAAGAAGCAGGGGTTTGGAAAGACCAATAGACTCGGCCCCAATAGCACTGACTCCATCGAGCCTTTCCTTGTCTCCTCATACCCCAAGCAGGAATAACTCACCTTCTCATTTGTGTCTTCCTCACCCTGGATACTCTTCTGGCCTAGCACTAATCACATATTCTTATAATCATTTGTTCACATCCATCTGTCTTTTTGATAGACAGCAAGCAACCTGAGGGAAAAGATTATGTTTTCTTCATCATGATGTCTCTGCTACCCAGCAAGATACCAGAAACCAAAACTTTGGAGGCACTTAATAAATGTAAAATCAATAAATGAATGGATGAATGAGTAGATTTTGTATGCTCCTCTCACAGAATCTCTAGGAGTAAGATACTGGGACTGATGGGTCTATATAACAGCATCCATCCACAATGCTCACCTGAGACAGATCAGGCAAGTGACTGTGCCAGTTCTACTAGCAGTGTCGTCAGAACATTCAGAGGCAAGAGATTAAATAAGGCTGAGCCTGGCAGCTTCTTCCTACGCTGGCCTCTTGAAGTATTGGACCTCTTAAGCTATTTCCTGGAGGTAGACACTAAGAGCCTACTAGCTGCACAAGCTCTTGAGGCTGTCCTTGGAGCTTCCTAGAATAGGAACAGGGCCAGTCTAGTCTGTAGGCATGGCCAGTGGCAACCTGCTAAATAGCTACAAGCATTAAGCCACCATTTCAGCAGAGGACTGACGGAAGGATGGTGACTCACCCCTCTCCTGCCCTCTAGAGCCATGAATAACTATGCTGATGTTCTCTGATTTCAGAATGGGGATGGGAGAAAGCTGTCAGACATCTTCTGCAGCTTTTCTAGGAATCCTGTGCTAGCATTTCTGAGCATGGAGAATGGAGCCCATCAGAGCACCTTATTATGCCCTGGGCTCTGCTACCTAGTTGGTGAGAACTGTGTTCTCAGCAACAGAAAAAAGCCTTTTCCCTGACAAAAAGGCTTAATGGAAATTAAATACGTATTTGACATTCAGTTTGAGGAAAGGCACACAGGAAAGGCCAGAACCTCTTATTCATGATGACCATAAAAATACATGTATAAGGATGTATACAAAAAAAAAAAATAGTAAAATAAACTAATTAACACAACAAAAATTTCAGAATGCTATAGTTTTTTTTAATGAGTAAGGAATATCTATGAGTACTGACAAGTAAATAAATCTATGATATAGTTTTAAGTGAAAAAACAAATGATCTAATTTATGTTAAAAGAAAAAAACCCCTACAGATGTGTATGTATGACTATCTATGTATTTTGTAGAAGCAACTATCTATAAGACATGCGTAAACACACAGGATCTGTTGGGGAGAAGTGGACAGAAATTGAAAGGTAAGTTTAATATTTTTGTTGTTCATAATTTTATTTTGTTTAAGTTTTTATAATGAGCATCTATTTAAAAACAAAAATAAATTAATTAATTAACAGAAATAGAAAAGTGGGCAAAGGAAATGAACAATTTTTAGAAGAAAATATACAAATTGCCACTTACCAAAATTTTACATGTATATTTTAACTAGTTTTAAAGAAAAGCAAATTAAAGCAACAGTGAGGTGCTATTTTTGGCACATCAAACTGGAAACTATTTTTTTAATGCTAATAAGTAAGTATGGACGATAATGTGATGAGATATCAGGGAGGAACTTCTTTTTAACTGGTGGTGAAGTTTATACCAGAGCACATTCATTCAGAACAGTAAAGGAAAAATATATTACGAATCTTAAAAAAAGTTTTACTTTTATATTTTACTTAACAATTCTAATTCTTGAACCTATCTAAAGAAAATCAGAGCTCTGATAAAATTTATGTATCAAAACACTCATTACTGTATCATTCATAATACAAAAAGTAAAAACAATCTACATGCTCAATAATACTACCGTATTTCCCCAAAAATAAGACCTAGCCAGACAATCAACTCTAATGCATCTTTTGGAGCAAAAATAAATATTAGACCTGGTATTATATTATATTATATTATATTTCATTAAATTACATTACATTATATAAGACCCTGTCTTATCTTATTATTTTATTATAAGACTGGGTCTTATATTGATTTTTGCTCCAAAAGACACATTAGAGGTGATTGTCCGGCTAGGTCTTATTTTAGGGGAAACAAGGTAAAATTGTTAAAGGATAGTATTATGCAGCCATTAAAACTTTTGCGCTCAAAGAATATTTAAAGACGTGTTAAAATCTCATTTTATAATGTTCAGTGAAATCAGGGACAGAAAGTATTTAAGGTATGAATTCAACTTTGTAAGTAAACAAATATCTAGGTATGCATATGCATTCATAAAACATAGACAAGAGACTAAAAAAAATAGACCAAAACAGTACAGTTTGTTATAGCTGGGCTGCAATAATGGGTGGTTTTGATTTCTTTATAATTTTCTACATTTTTTCAACAATGTACTTTTTTTCTAATTAAAATTTATTGGGGTGACAATGGTTAGTAAAACTACACAGGCTTCAAGTGTACAATTCTGTATTACATCGTCTATGTATCACATTGTATGTTTACCACCCAGAATCAGTTTTCCTTCCATCACCATATATTTTATCTTATTTACCCTCATTCACTACCCTTCACCCTTACCCTCTGGTAACCACTAAACTATTGTCTGTGTCTGTGAGTTTTTGTTTCTTTATTTGTTTGTCTTGTTCCTTTGTTGCTTTCAGTTTTATATCCCATATATCAGTGAAATCATATGGTTCTCGACTTTTTCTGATTTATATTGCTTAGCATGATAATCTCAAGATCCATTCATGTTGTCACAAATGGCACTATTTCATCTTTTCTTATGGCAGAATAGTATTCCATTGTGTATATATACCACAACTTCTTTATCCAATCATCTATCGAAGGATACTTTGGTTGCTTCCATGTCTTGGCCACCATAAATAAGTGTTCTTATTTCCCACTTATCAGAAAAAATAGTACATTTAAGCTGAAATAATATCAAAAGTAAAAGAGAAGAAAATCTATAGTTCTTATTGACTAGCATCAAACAGATAAACCATTGGCTAGGTTTTATGGTGTAGTGTTAGTGAAATATGTTTTAGGGCAGGGAAGCTCAACAAGCTAGTAATGTCTACTTGTAATGCTCCATAAACTTTTAAATGTAGAATATATTATATATTTTTGGATTTGGAATTTCAGAGTTCAAATATATATGTAACTGCTTTGAAAGGTCCATAAGTATTTTATAACACCCAGGGAATGCAAATAGACTGAGGTGCACTGTACGTGCTAAATATAGCCAGTCATATATATATATATATAAATCTTGTTATGAACGATCTGTGCTTCCACAGTTCAACTCCATCTCTGGTTAAGCTCTGCATTAAAGCAGGATTTTAAGGCATCTGTATTTTGGATTCCGAGGATAAAAGAGTTCACTTTATCTCACCACACTCTCCAGGAAACAAATGCTCCAGATATCAGGCCTGGCACCAGCAAATGCTCTCCAGTTGTTTCCACTAATGCCTAATCTTTACATAAATGTTACTTTGTTTTGTTTAGTTTTAGTAGAGGAGAGAAGATTCTGGGGGGAAATATTTTTAAAAATCACTTGCCTTAAAAAGTATTTCTTAAAAATATAACCATATACTTTATACATGGAGGATGTTACACAATCACCATCCTTGATAACATTCCTGCCAATTTCCTCACCTTTCCTTGGGAGGCTCAGAGCATAGGAGAAAAGGTATTCAAGTGAATCTTGCTATTTTCTATCCAAAATAGATCTAGCCATGTTGAAATACATTTAAGAAAACAATCGGAACCACAACCAAATTCATTTGGAGACTAGGCAGTCTAGTCCAGATTTGGTAAATATTTATACTTTTCACTTCCTTTAAAGTAAACAAAAAGCCTGGTATTGGCTGGAGATCTGCATCTGCCTGCCAGTGAAAACACCCCACATGGTTCAGGAGATATGTGGCAGGCTGGTGTTACTCACACAGTACCTGGGAAAATACATTGCTCCCACATACCACAGGCAGCAAGCTTGGTCCCGTTAAGGGGATTTGTCAGGATATGTTAAAGTCACTGACGTTAAACCTTTGGTTTCTCTAACTAATGCCAGTGTGTAGTTGACTCTGTTTGCTTCTGATTTACAATGTCATGCTGTATGTTACTTTAATACCATCTCACAGAGTAAAAGATTATTCAGTATTTGAGGTAAAATAGACTGGAGCCTTATTGGCTCAATGTCCATGTGACTTTAGGCATCTTTTTTTTTTTTTTTTTTTTTTTTTTTTTTTTTTTTTTTACCATGGAGGGCTCTTCATTGAAACTACTATATCAAAGGCACTTTGGCAGGAACTCTTATTACCATATGTGCATTATTTATCTTAATTTCCAAATTAGGTAATCAATGGCAGAATCATCTAAAGGGTCATTAACCAAGAGATGTGTAAAGTTGCCAATGCTGTGTGGATGCCTGGGGCATATCCATGTGTGTGGTATGTGTGACATGTCAGTGCACAGACAGTCTTCTATGGGTTGTCAGGTTGGTGAGTCTGTGGGTGCAGAGGGCACTGGCTCTGGGGCATGTGCCGTTCATTCACCTGTCCTACTCCAAAGCTCTTTGAAATCCAGTCTGGACTCTGTTACTGTTGGGTTATGTAAGCCTAATTTCTTCATCTTCTACATTCTGACCACACTCTTCTAGCTAATCAAATGAAATGGCATTTTGTGGTTGAGATTAGATCTCAGTGCAGTTATGACAGGCTACTCCTTTCCCCTTCCTTCCTTCCTTTTTTCCTTCCTTCCTTCCTTCCTTCCTTCCTTCCTTCCTTCCTTCCTTCCTTCCTTCCTTCCTTTCTTCCTTCCTTCCTTCTTTCCTTCTTTCTTTTTCTTTCGTTCAATAATGAGAAACAAAATGAAAATAAAAGTTTCCAATGGCTGCAGTGGCTCCCTCAAGCCTCCTTTTTGAAAACTGAATGCCTCGGGAAACACACTCAACAACTGGCCCACGGACCCAGCTGTGTGTGGCTCTGCCTCTGAACCTGGCCTGACTTACAGGTGAGGTATTTCCAACATGCCTCGATCATAACTGTGCTGTCCTTGGAAGTTTTTCTTAACCTGGGAGGTCTATATTCTCTTCAGAAACCCAAGTCCATCATTTTCCAGGCTCATTTCCCCTGGGTCCAGAGTGTAAAAATTAGTTTGAACCCATTTCTGCCATGACTTTGGACAATTTTCCTAATTTTACTTACAAAGCCTCAGCTTACCTTATGTACAATAATACCAGTCAGTTCTATGGTATGAATTAACTGAGATAAGGTATTGTCATGCTATCACAAAAGCATATAAATGGCCAACAAGCACATGAAAAGGTGCTCGATGTCATTAGTCATTAGGGAGATGCAAATAAAAAGCGCAATAAGATATACTTCACACACCTAGGAATGCTAGAATCAAAAAATGAGAAAATAACAAACGTTGGTGAGGACGTGGGAAGATTAGTACCCTGTTCATACATTGCTGGTGGTAATGTAAAATGGAAACTGTGAAGAACAGTTTGGCAGTTCCTCAATAAATTAAATGTAGGATTACCATATGACCTAGTAATTCCTCTCCTGAATAAATATCCAAAAGAATTGGAAAAGGGTGGCCAAATAAAAACTTGCATATGGATACTCAGAGCAGCACTATTTCCAACAGCCAAAACAAAGAAACAACTCAAATGTCCATCAACTGATGAATGGATAAACAAAGTGTGTTGTGTCTATAGCAATGTAATATTATTCAGCCATAAAATGGAAATGAAGTACTGATATATGCTACAACCTGAATGAAAACTTGAAAATATTCTGATAAGTAAAAGAAGCTAGATCCAAAAAGCTACATGTTATATCAAGCAAGTTATATGAAATAGCCAGAATAGACAAATCCATAGCGACAGAAAGCACATTAGGAGCTGCCAGAGACTGGCAGAAAGAACGAATAGAAAGTGTAATGGATATGGGGTTTCCCTTTTGGAGTGATGATAATGTTCTGCCATTAGATAAGAGGTGATTGTTGCACAACATTGTGAATATACTAAATGTCACGAATTGTAAATTTTACGTTACATGTGTTTTACTATGGTAATATATGTAATTACTTAGTGAGCATTCGATAAACATTAGTTATCATTACTAAATAACTTGGCATTTTTATGTATTCTTAGGATAATATTACCTAACAATTATCATCTAACAATATTATGCAGTGGGTTTTATTACATTATTGTCTACTTGATATACTTCTTGTCTCTCTAACTAAGCTGTACACTCCATCAGATCTGAACAGGACCTCACAACCTCTGCCAAGTTATCCCTGTATACAGACAACTTCCTGTGTGAATTAGTTTGCGAGGTGCTGAATATCTTATCTGCCCAAAGGTGTTTGGCCCATAGGCCCACTTTGAGCTCTGAAATTCCACATGAGAAAGACTTGTTTGTGTGAGGCACTGTGTCACTACTGGAGCCCTGTTGAAATGCAGGTTTATTATGGAGAAGAGTTAATACATTGTAACAACAGACCAGAAAATTTAACACCTTAGCATGAATTAAGCCGGTTGACCAAAAAGGCATCGGAGTAATGGGACATGGTACAGGAGACTTAGTGGGAGATGACTGAGGTGACAGTTTTGCCTGTTCAGGTGAACTTCAGTGAGTAGCTCTGAATCATCAGGGCAGTGGAAGAAAATGACATTCTGGAGGAGGGCAGCTGATGGGGAGGTGAGGAGATCTGAGAGGCAAATTTCACCTATTTGAGATTTTACTAATGTCTTGTGTTATGCCCAAAGCCATTATGTCTACCCAATATATAGTGGGCACAACCACATTGACAATCAAGGTGCTTCTTTTGAATGAAGAGATGCCTTGAATAAGTTTCAAAAGACCCCTTTCCTATACCCTTCTTCTTTATCACCAATATAACTAAAATAATAATAGTAGTTAACATTTATAGGGCTTATGATGGGCTAAATAATTTATGTGATTTTGTCATTCAATCTGCCCTTAATTCTATGAGAAAATTACTACTATTATGCCCAATTTACAAAAGGAAGAAAGAAAGAAAGAAAAGGAAGGAAGGAAGGAAGGAAGGAAGGAAGGAAGGAAGGAAGGAAGGAAGGAAGGAAGAAAGAAAGAAAGAAAGAAAGAAAGAAAGAAAGAAAGAAAGAAAGAAAGAAAGAAAGAAAGAAAGAAAGAAAGAAAGAGAAAGGAAAGGAAAGGAAAAAAGAAAAGGAAAGAAAAAGGAAACTGAAACTTAGAAAGGTTAAGCAACTTGCCCATATCAAAGTTTGGAAGGCAGGGTTTCAACCCTCCAGAATCTCCCCTCTACCCACAACACTGACTCTTCTACTGCCCTCCATCACTCTGGGTGGGAGCATCAGCATGGACTAAATGAGTCAAAATGAGTCAGAGACAACAGTGGGAAAGAATAATCATGAACATTGTGGGCTGTAGCGCCTTTTGGATCATTTCCCTGTCTGCCCCTTCCTGTCACCCCCCCCACCCCACCCCCGCCTGAGCCTGGAAGCTGTAATTGTTAATACCAAGTCAAGATCATCGTAGCTCCTGTGAGCAGAGCATATTAAGTGCTTGTTCCAATCTGGGCTGGCATTTTTCCTTTGAAAACAAAACTAAACAAAAAGTCTTATTGAAATAATGGATAAAATTTACAACACGAATGGATAAAATTTACAACACGTGTTAGTTGTTGGGTGATATTCGTTGCAATGTTTAGTTTGTTTGGAATATCTATAATCTATTTCATTTATTTTGTTTCAACATAGCCACTCATGAGTTACCGTAACACATCGGCTATATCATCTATATTCACTCAATGACTTGTTAGGATAACATTAGGAAGAGAAACTTTGAGCAGTCCAAAACCGGGTGTTGAATATTTCCCAGCTTTGGTAATGACTATTATATAAATTAGGCCAGTTCTCCTTATACCTATGCAGATTTGTTTATTGCATTTATGTGCTTTCAAAGCATCTGAAAGAAAAATAAGGCACTGGATCCAAAATATGTGGGCACAGAGTGTCACATAACCAAATCATCTGGTGATATTTGGAACTTTTCACTATCCACTCCAATATTTGGACAATGTGTACAAATTAATCTGCATATGCATAATTTGGGAATACATAAATAGACCGAGACTATTTTAGTAATCTCTTTTTCTTTTTCTGTATGTTTCTCTCCCATGGCTCAAAAACTCAGTGTGGCTTTTATCTAGAATTGCTGTTATTTCCTTGATCTGTAGAATTTTATTTTCATAGCTGAGGAACTGCAAGGCTATAGCTTTCCATCCAATTAATTATAAAACATTAATCTCTTCCATGCTGCGATGCTCTCCAGAGGCACTGAGCAGGGAATGTATCCGAGTTTAAAATCCAAGAGCGCTGTGACCAGGAGTATCTGTTTCTTTCTTGAGCAGAGGATGGAGTGATTGGGTACACATTACAAACTCAACCATGCACATGTGGCAACGTGTTACTCCAAACACCCAACAGTCCTCCACTCCCCCACACACCCCCTCACTACACACACACACCCACATGCTGGCAAATGGCAAAATCAATGCAACCAGATGGGTGAGAGTCTTGAGAGTAGCTGAGAACATATGATGCAATCGGAGATTTTACTTGATGGAGATGTTAATTACTTTGTGTTCAGATAAATACTATAATATGTGAGGAAAGTAACTATTATTGAGTTGACTCCTGTTTTAGAGCATGGGCTGTCAGGAGGCTGGTATGAGGTAGGTAGGCTCAGCAAGGCTTCCTGAAAAGATAATTAAAGGACTCCCAGCTCAGCTAACCACATAATGTTTACATCAGGCACATTGTAACAAAAAATCTTCTCAAAATTTGTAATTTGGCTTCTGAGCTTCCGCAGAAGTCTATATAAACAGTGCTAAATTTGCATGTCTGTTAGCTCTCAGTGTGCTTTGCTTGTTGAACCTTTCTTACCTTCAAAGTAGCTAGCTGTTTATAAGTCTGAACTAACTGGACCTGAGGTGAGGGCCTAGGGAATGCCTTGAACATTAGTTAAGAATTCAACAATCAAACAATTACTTACTGAGTGCTTTCTATGTTTTTAAGACTGTACTGTACACTCTGGGGAATAAAGATGTTATTTCTCCCTTCAAGGAGTGTATAGTGAAGAGTAAAAATGTAAGAGAGGGGAAGACACTAACCAAGATGCCAAATCAAGAGTAATTTTTCTCTTTTTCCCAATAGAACTCCAATTTTGTTTAGGTAACAATGTGCCCTGCCCCAAGTGATGCATTATCTAAGCCAATCATGGCATCCTTTTTCTCCTTTCCCAGATACTCCTTTTCCTAGCCTCTCAAGCTAGGGATGACACAGTTGCCTTGATACTTCCTTTCACTTTGAAATATATATATGCCTATGTAAGGATGCAATAATACCTGGAGCCACAGCAGTAATCTTGTGATGGTGAGGTATAAAGCACATAAATGTGCTTTTTCAACAAGCAAAATTCAACAAGCTAAGAATGGTGAAAACGAAGGGTGGAAAGACATTTTTGAGTTGTTGATGAAACCTTGGAAGCACACTATAAATCTCCTTAGGGTTTAACCTTCCATGAATATAGCTTTCTATGACATGTAACAGAAGGCTTTCGAAACTGATACAACATATATTCATAAACTAATTATCAATCTAGCAAAAGAGTTCTAAAATTTGTGATGTTGAATACTAGAGAAAGAACAACTAAGACAGAAATATTTATCAAACATGTGCTATGTGCCAGGTATACTGCTTGATGTTATTAGATATACACATTGGGAAAGCACAGCAGACACCACTCTGCTGTAACAGAAAAAGCAGAACTTGAGCCAGGCCCTGAAAAGTGGTTAGAAAAGAGACAGGTAGAAGGTTAAGAAAAGGGATCCTTCTAGGGAAGGAGTGCAATATAAACAAAGGTAAGGTGGTATGGAAGGTCTTGACTTCCACAGGAGACACTGAGGAGGTCATGTAAAAAGGAGAGGTGAAGCATTGGGGAGCAAGGAGAAGGCAAGTAGAGTGGGTGGCAGCTAATTATTGAAGGTCGAGATAGTAAGGTGAAGTAGTTAGGGCTTGATCATCAGGTAATTTGGGAGCCATTGAAGGCCAAAGGAAGAACCATGAAGAAAATAGTTACTAAATTAAATGCAGGATGGAATGGAGGGGATAGATAGACTAGTTAAAAACTGTTATAGAAATAATACTACTACTACAATAGCAATAATTGATGTATATATAACATTTATTAGGTAACATCATTAAGAAAAAGCAGTGAGAAAGCAATTAAGTAGTAATATGTGTCTAAGGGCTTAGACTAGGGTAATGTAGCAGGGAAAAGAAAAAAACCCAGTCAAGTACGCTCTGTAATCTTAGCAGCTCCCTTCCTGCCCCTAAGTGAATTACCAGAAAGAAGCTCATGAAAGTTCCTTTGCCCTCTATCCAGTTGCTTCTAAAATTCTTTCTGGACCTCTCAAACCCGCTTAGTCTATCTTGCAGGTTCTACACAACAAAATCTTCTCCATATTTCTCGTTGGTATTCTCAATCCTTTCCCTTGGATTTGCTTTGAGCTTTCATTGATTCGTGGAAATTTAATCTGAAGTCCCCTGTGCTCTGATCTTGTGGTCATGGCCAATTCCCTTCCCACTCCCACGCCCAGCTTGCCTTGGCTCCTAGAACTCCAGGCCTCCACCTTGACCTTGGAGGAAAAGCAGGCTGAATGAGTATGAGACATTTAAAGGGGAAGGCTTGTTCTCGTTTTTGTTTTTTTGAAGACTTGTTTTTTTGAAGGATTGTTTTGTCGATGAATTACTTTCAGGGGATGAATGAAAGGATAGTGTTGTAAATACTGATATTTTTAGTCTGAAGGGTAGAGTTACCAACCACAGGTGAGATGTGGAAAGGTCAATGATAAGATCAATGTGTATATAAAACGATGTACCTATAACCTAATAGTGTCAGAAGGTATTAGAGATCATTGAGCCAAATCTTCTGATGTTGGGTTTGTGTGGAACATTCAGGCTGAAGGGTCCTGGGAAGTCAGTAGCATAGACTGAAGTAGCCTAAATGAAGTCTGGCGCTCAAGATGCTGATTTGGGAGTCAAAAACATAGTTATGTGAATGAAAAGTGAAGTGAGACACTGGATGGAGCAAACAGATATCAAGGAAAGCACCTTAAGGGCTTAGGGGACAAACCCCCAAATCGGAGACATATAAGAAAAGAGAAACCAAGGAGCCAGACATGGAGACTGAGAACGAATAGATGAGTAGGAGTAGAATCTAGACATCAGTGCCAAAACACTCCAGACGAGGAGAGTTTCAAGGAGTTTTTAGCTGAGTCAAAAGAGAGAGGTCAAAGCTGAATTGAAAAACGATTTTCCTAAAAGGATCTCTAAGCCTTTAGAGTTAGAGCTTACTTTAAAATTTAATGTATTTCCAGATTATGCCCATTGATTTTAGCCATTTAACTACAAAGGACATCTTGGTTGCTTCCAAGTGTTGGCAATTACGAATAAAACTGCTATAAATATCGGTGTGCAGGTTTTTGTGTGGACGTAAATTTTCACCTCCTTTGGGTAAATACCAAGGAGCATGATTGCTGGATCATATGGTAAGAGTGTGTTTAGTTTTATAGAAAACCACCAAACTGTCTTCTAAAGTCATGACACCACTTTGCAATCCATCTGCACTGAAGGAGCGTTCCTGTTGCTCCACATTCTCACCAGCACCTGGTTTTATTAGTGTTCTGGATTTTTGGCCTTTCTAATAGATGTGTGGTGGTGTCTCGTTGTTGTTTTAATCTGCATCTCCCTGCTGACATACGATGTGGAGTATCGTATGCTTATTTGCCTTCTGTATATCTTCTTTGGAGAGGTGTCTGTTAAGGTCTTTGGCCCATTTTTAAAAATTAGGTTGTTTGTTTTCTTACTGTTGAGTTTGTAAGTTCTTTGTATGTTTTGGAATAGTTCTTTATCAAATGTGTCTTTTGCAAATATTTTCTAACTAAGATATAGAACATTTCCATCATCACAGGTAGTTCTAGCAGACAGTGCTGTTCTTTAGATTTCGGGGATTATATTTCCACAGGATAAGAACATGCTACATTTTCCATCTGTAGATCATAATATTTCTACATAATGCCAGAATCATCTGATACTTTTACTATTTTGCACCTGTAATTAAATTTCCACCTAAATGGGTCATTGCTAGAAATAGATAGGGCAATTCTGTACTCTTCCCAGGTGCTTCTGGCAATTATAAATGTCTATAAAGTTGCTATAATCTTTTTGTAATTTTTAAGTCTATATTTAAGGATCTGTATTCCTTATGTATTCATTGAGTCTCGATCTCCATTTTGATATAAAAGGACAACATGAGTGCTCACTGGGAAATGAAGATTTGGCACTCATTCTTTTGTCTGATTTGAATGTCGAAGCATTTTATAGGGACAGCAGGCCCATGTATAAATATAGTCTCTGTCTTAAGTACATACTTAAGAGCCAGTGTCTATTAGACCATAGATGAAAAGACATGTGGTGCAGATCAAATTAACAAAAGCATTAAATAAATAATTGAAATAGCGTCAATTAAATAACCAAGCAAAGTAAATAAATAAACCCTAAATTGGCAGGATGTTCTTAGCAACCCTAAATCTAATCAATGTTTGCTGATTACCAGTGTTCTTGATGCAATTAAAACACAGTAGTGGGCATATAGGTTTTACTCTGAGTAACATTATTTTTTAGAGGAATGCATGCTACTCCAGCAAGAATGATTTAATATAAGGCTTGGATTAAGCAAAGTTGTAATATGCAACATTAGTAATTTTGCTGTATTTTGTTTTTCCATTGTAATTATAATCTATACGTTTATATATTTCAGAACTTTATGATATTTCTTTCCAAAGATATAAAAGAGAAATGCATAAAAAGCCTAGGGATAAATATTTACAAATTTTGTTTTCCCAGTCCTATGCCCTTGCCTTTCTCTTTACACACACACACACACACACACACACACACACACACACACACACACACGTGCTCACACACCCTGGAGTTATAGCTTGCAAGAAAATCTTTCAACAAATCCACTCACAGCATCTTTTCATACTTTCCCTTGCATAGGTCAGAAAAAAAGTGTCAGCATTTCTGTTCTCTTCAGAACTTGATGAGGATTGAATGGTGACTGTGGGAAGATATTTTCCATCCTTCTCTTATCTCCCTATCTTTCAGGATGCTCAGAAAAATAGTACTATGCTTATTTTTCTGTTTAAAATCACCCAGTGTTTCCTGTGAGTCATCATCCTGAGGAGTAATGTGATTCCATCTTATGGCTGAGTAAACACAGAGATCTGATTTCAGGCTAGGGACAAATTTCAAAGTGCAAATATAAATCACATAGTTGATCCTTTTTTTTCCTCCTCTAAGAAATCCTGCCAGACATCCAACAAGAAGGTGAAAATTATACTTCTTACTTGAGCATGTGATTTCCCACTTTTCATCACCTTGTTAAAAGCATGACATTTCTTTCTTGACTGTTTTTTTTCTCCCCATTTGGAGAATATTCATAATTGATTTTTCAAAGTTAAGTAACTTTGATTATTAGTATTTAGATCATGAGTTAGGATGTTTCAGGAAAAAGCACCAGGGTATATTTTAGGGAAACATTTAATTAGAGGAGAGCTGGGGCAAACTCTAAGATACACAGATAAATCTATTTTTCTATCTATGTGGGTGTATGGCTGATAGATGAATAAAAACAGGGTACAAAGGATGCCGGAATGGTCAACATATTCTTTACATCTCTAATCCCATGAGGGTTTATCTTATTACCTAATGTCTTTCATTTCTGAAGAGGAGGATACAATTCATAACCTATTGCCATCATGAAGCAAGAATACTAGACAAATTAGAAGGTGAGTGAGAATGGAAACATGCACAACTTAGAGAAGCGTGGTGTAAGCTAGAGCAGATTTGCTACTCCAATCCCTGCCATCTTCTTGACTGTATGGAATTAGGTCCAGCCCTTAGTTGAACCACTAGCTTTATGAACAAAAGAGAAGCCATTTGGTCTCTCTCTCTTGACTACAAATGTCCTTGCCTCATAAATTAAGGATTTGGAGGCCCACAGAACTAGTGTTTTGTGAATAAAGAAGGATGACCATGAAGCCCAACAATAATAACCATTTTACTTCTAGGACTGGAAGGGAGAGAGACTTCTTAGAGGTCATCTTGATATCCTAGATCAGTGATACACACTCAGTAGATTTAGCTTCTTGCACACATCTCCTTTCTCACTGGGAATGTATTCCACACAACATTGTGTGTTTGATCACAGCAGCTTGAAACAGGATTCTCTCACTGGGCATTTGCTTCTGTGGAGCCCTCACACAAACCAATATGATGAAGGAGTCTGTTTGCAGGATAATATGATCTTATATTTTATTGTTTCCAAGAGTAAATACTGTTTGGATATAAAGATTTATAGAAAAAACAGTATCCTTTAGAGTGGAAGGTGGACTTGCAGCTGCCAGCACCTGCACTTCTCTTGCTATTGGAGCTTACTCTGCCTCCCATATGGCAGGCTTGACAAATGGCAGAATTGTTGCCTGTCAACAGAGCAGCCCTCATTCAGTGACTGAAGCAATGACTGATGGGAGTTGGTGTGTAAAGGCCCCAGCTCCCTCACCCTTCTGAAGTACATGGTCTAAAATGGTTTTCAGGGTTTCCCCAGTGGGATTAGGCTCCACTCATACATGATGACAGCTAGCTTCCTAATGCACCCTGTACTGGCTTCCTTCCTTCCTTGTCTCACTTCCCCTCTTTCCTCAGGTCTTGTCCTTCTCCTCCCAAACAAACTATTGCACTTGAATTCTTATTTCAGAGTCTGCTTCTGTGGGAGGCCAAATGAAGATAGGAAGTTATGAGAAATTTGACTTACCACACATATGAGTTTTATTGGAAAGGAAACCTTTTAAAACGACCTTGTGCCTTGTTCTTAAGCACTTTATAGATACAAATCTCAAATCCTTTCAAAATTTTCTGAGTTGAGGTACAAAAAAAAAAAATCTGTATATTTGAATTTTCTGCAACAGTAGAAAAAAATATTTTCAATGTTTTCTTACCTTTTTATCTTCAATGAGTTAAAATTTAAAATGGATAAATCCATAACTATATTAAGGTTCTTAACTTAGTTGTAACACTGTATGTAATCTGAGATCACTTAGGAGACAGAAGTGATATATACTTAAGTATGTCATTATTTTACATTGATTCTCAGTTATAATTCATTTATGCTCCAGTTTTTATTACTAAACTGAAGTAATTGTAATAGTTACCATCTACTTTTATTGAATTTTAAATTTTATTGATATTTTAATAATACAGCTAATTTATATTATTCTGGTTTTTTATAACAAAATGACTTAAATGCATTAAAATGTACTGTGGTATAATGGCATATAGTAATAAGAATGAAATGTTTTCTTCATTAAGACATGAAATCTAAAATCACATTCTCTGGGTTCAAATCTTGGTTCTGATACTTTCAAACTGCGTAACCTTGGGCAAGTTACTCTCTGTGCCTTAATTTCATTATCTGTAAAATTGGGATAATAATTGTTCCTCACTCATAAGGTTTTTGTGTGGATCACTGAAATCATAACTGTAAAGCGTTTAGAGGTGCCTTGCATACAGTAAGAACTCAGGAAATGGTAGCTATTAACTTTGTCATTACTCCTCAGTTGGGGATATGTGATGTCAGCTTCCAGTTATTTTCAGGAACAGTCTTTTTGCTCAGGGCTGGGTTATCCCCCGAGAAAATGTAAACAGTCATGGATCAGCATGCTTCTGTTCGAGTGTAACTATGTTTCTGTGAGTAAATCAGAGCTTCTCAGTCCTTTCACTTTTTTTCTCCACCATTCATCATAGATTTAAGCAAGAAATGAAAGACAGTCGTTATTACCGAAGTACAACAAGAAGTCTTCCTGAAATTAAACACTTTCCTGAGTCTTAGCAACAGTAGGTTGCTAATGATAAGGGAAGAAAATAGTTAATTTAGTCATCTTCCCCCCTACATCTTCTTGTCTTGTAGCTCAGCAGTGACATGGCAACTGGATAATCATCATCAGACCTCCCCCTCCTTTTCTCCTCCTCCTCTAGCCTCCCTGCTTTGCCATTGTTTTAGACTTGATTACTCATTATGTAATGTGTTGCCTTTCAAACTTGTATCCCTTTTGTGAGTCATCAATTGACTGAATTTGTGTGTTTTTAAATCTCTCATTCTTTGGATGGCAGATGGTAGTTTTTGACATATTCTATCATCTTAATGAGGGGCCAAACAATTGGAATGTTGTGTATGTGTCCTCATGCTCATAAATCTAAGTGGTTTTCTCCTTATTTTCCCATGTATCAAGATTTCCTGGAAATTAATAAGTATTAAGCTTATATAGTCAATTTAAACAAACAAGGTTAAACATAATTTACTCTCTTACAAGAAACAGAAGTATAGAATTTTTCTCAATGTTCTGAAAAAAATCCTTTACTCATTTAACCTGCATGTATTTACTGAGTATCCATTATGTAACCAGCACTGTCTGGGAATTCCAAGAAGAAGGAGAAGGAGAAGGAGGAAGAGGAGGAGGAGGAAGAGGAGGAGAAGAAGGAGACGGAGAAGAGGAGAGGAGAGGAGAGGAGAGGGGAGGAGAGGAGAGGGAGAAGGAGATGTGTGTGGGGGGAGAAGAGACATTTCTAACCCTTCATAAGCGTATAGTTTTTGAGGAGATAATACATAATTGGAGGTCCATAAGCAGAGAGTACAAATAGCATAGTGCACTAACTAAGTCCCTGCCCTCCCTGAGACTTGGATTTAAATAGTAAAAGGGCTCAGTTTTGTGGGCTAATGTCTGAGACTCCACTAAGAAACCACTTTATAAAGTTCTGATTCTGGTATTGAATCCTTGGCAAATGTCAGGAGTCATTACTTCTCCCACATTCCCCTCCTTCCAAAATATATGAATTAGAAATGGAGCAGAAATTCAGAAAAAAGTGAGTAATTGAGTTCTGGAAGACTCTCAGTCAAATCCTTCTGCAGGACCTCAAGTCCATGTCAACTACACAACTGAAAATGCTAACTTAGTTTTGGGTGGTGTGAAGCTTAAAAATACAAAATTAGTATTCAAAGTAAATATTTAATTAGAAGAAAAATCATAGCAAATTACAAATTTTTAAGACACTGATTTAAATATCCAGATGAAAATCATATCCTCTTCATATGACAATTTTGTAATAGCATTTTTCTATATGGGGAAAAGAAAAATAATTCAGATTTTTTTCTAGCACGATTGATTGAATTTCAATTTTTATTATTTCTAGTCTGGGATAGTTTTGTTTTGTTAAGCAATGAGACAGAAGTTTGAGGACTCCAAGAAACTGACGCCATGCTGGTCAATTTCTCTACCATTCCTTTGTTTATTCTATACTTAGAGCAATATTATTCAACATTTTGATATTACTCATATAGATTTTTGGTCCTTTGTTGGTGAAATTATTTTTTCCCATATGACCAAGTGGATCTAAAGCTCTGTTTTTTTGAGGGGTGAGGACATAGAGTTCTAGGTACATCCAGTTTATTTTCTCACAGGGAGGGTTGGTGTTCTCACTGTTTTTTACCTCTTCTGAGACAAAAATGACAGGCCTTACACTACAAACAACTCTGTCCGCACTTGAGGAGGGTTCATGGGTAGGCCCCCTATTCTCTCCCCCCATTCTCTCCCCCAAACTATGATACACTCATGATGCACCCAGGTTTTATTGTTTTGAGGGTGGAGGGTGGATTTGAAGGGAAATAACAGCTACTGAATACCTGCCTACTCACTAAGTGTGACAAGCAGCATTTTCTGATTTCATCCTCATAACAGCCATTCAAATTATATATTATTATACCTATCGTGCAAATGATGGAACAGAGGCTCAGTTTCCAAGACCATTCTGCTAGTAAATGGTAGAGCTGGATTTTAAGGCAGATCTGTCAGATTTCAGAACCTATGCCCTTCCCACTATACTACACAGTTAACTGGAAATGTGGATAACTAGAACCACACTGGAGATTATAAGCACATGATACACTAATAAAATGAAGTGTTGCAGGATAATGATTATATGCAGAAAAACTTCTGTTTCTTTTTTTTCTACTAATTTTACTAATTGATAATTCCCATGTCAATACACAGGTTTCCCATGCCATCTTAAAAGCAGCAGTATATACCTGTAATATTGGAATAGTCAACGTTTGTAACCACATACCATATTGCATTTCATGTACTGGTCTAAAATAAAATATAACACCATCTCATTGATAAAAGCAAGTATATGAATTGCTATTAAGAAACCTCAAAAGGAGGCAATAAATGTGTTAATAAAGTCATAAGGCCTATGTCAAAACTGGAAAACTAGTTGAATATCTTTCATTAAAGCCAATGTTTTGTCCATAGTTAACATGGAACGAGCCAATTTGGACTTCCTGGCTTGTCTCCACTTTTGCTCGGTAGGCATCTGTCAATTCTCTGTGGCAAGATGTCCATTGGCTGATTCCCAGGTCCTTATATAACAGGAAGAAAATAGCTCAAGCAAATGCCTTTCTCAAATGAGAATTTCTGTTGTGTATAAATATATTCCTTCCAAGGGCTTCCATTATAGTAAATGCTTCCACCTCTACAGAGGTGCTTTTAGTACTTCATGAATTTGATATTAGAATATTTTCATGAAAGTAGGTGTAAATATCCTTTTTGGGGTTGTTGAGAATTTATAGAAAAGACAGGTTAAAAATCGATAATTAAATGTTATTGGTTTAGCCAGGTAAAATATCAACCATGATGCCACAATGTGACATTTCTAACCATTTTATTTACAGAGTCTAAACACACCTCTATTGTGATGTGGAAAATGGCCTATGACAGACAAGAATGTTATAGGAGATAATTCTTACTGGATTAAAACCAATTCTTTCCTGAGATGGACTACGTGTGAATTTCTGAGGACCTGAGCCATCTCAGAATATTTTATTTTTCCTGTGCTAATCTATACAGTATCCGTTTTTAGCATGAATTTGTCAAGTTAGGGTAATTTTGAAAGCCTATCAGTTTTTAAAATGATTCATTTCCACCAATATTTTACAAGATAATAACTGGAGTACTGCTCTGAGAAATGATCTAAATATAGGTCTGTCTGTAGCTAATTAAATGCACAAACTTGATCTGGGTGTCTATATGGCAAATTCTTCAAATGTTCTTGGCTTGTGCCTTTATATAGAATAGTGATGCAGATGACTAAAGCTTCTGTAGTAAGCTGAATGTTACATAATTTGACTTTAATACACTTAACCAGCATCAGGGACAGGCACCTTAAAAGTCAAACAACATTTCATTAAGCAAACAATATTTCAATATTTTGATAATCTTTAAAATTTTGTTTTCTGTATATACAAGAAACTAATACAAATTATATCATGCTATGGCAACATACTTGGCTTTGTGTGAATCCAAATATAGTTTTGATAGCGTTGATTTATTTTCTCTTAACTTTGTTCTTGAATTAAATTTTACTTACATTTTGATTATATTGTCTGAATCAACTCTGTAGCTTGATATCAAGCAGTTAACCATAGAGCTCATTTTGTGAACTTAGGGACATTAATAAAACCAAAAAAAAAAAGAACAAGTTTAAAATAGACAGCAAGACTAGCATTACACACTTCTCAGAGTATACTAGGTACTAATAAGTATTATTTTTTAAATGAATGAATGGTGAAATTATGATTCAACTACATCTAGTTGACAATCATGGTAAGCTAAAAGCAAACCAGACAACCAATGGAAATATGTGTATGGAACGGGGATTACTTTGTAGAATAAATTATGTACACATGTTATTTAATTTTGTATCCTTTAACAGTGTTTTTAAACATCGTATCCTGGTGTGGAGGATGGGGTCTGGAGAGGCAGTTACACATAGGAATGTGAGCATTACTCAGGAGGACTGGGGAACTTACTAGCACGGGGAATTTTTTAATACGTAGATCAGTGTTCTCTTTCTGCTCGGATAACGTAGCCCATAGGTTTAACTGTGGACAAAGAGATGGATTTAATCACTTCTCTAGGAATCTTTTACATTGATTCTTACTCCAACTTTGCTGCATTCAGCAGAATGTCTCTTGTATAAATTTTAAGTGAGAAGTGGAAATTGTTACTCAGAAGCCATATACATTTTAGTATGGCTTAATAAAAAACCATAGGCATATCGAGATAGTTAAATCCACATATAAATATTTTTATATTACATATAATATATATTTAATAGGAATAATAACAAAAATGTGGACAATGATTTCCCATGCTATACTGAAGTATATAGTAAGGACTCTGATAAGAGTCTATCTGTATCTCCATTTGCTTATGAAAAACAAACAGTACTTGCAATTAGGCATTCTTTCTTATTATAAGTACCATAAACCCACTATCCACTACTGAGTTCTGGTGATTCAAGAGAATGGAAACATCAAAAACAAATGGGAATGTTCGAAAAACATTCTGCTGTAGACATTATTTGCTTGAATTAATAAGCATTTGATGTTCAATTTTAACACAGTTAAAATGACCTTGTCCTGATGTGAGAACAGTACTTTGATATAAATGTTGAAGTACCCTAAATTTCTCACAGATTTTTGAGGGCCTTGAAAAATAGTCTTTCTTCTTGTGAGCAATGAAATTTCATAGATAACATCAACTCATGAACCAACCAATGAAGAAATATGTGGTCAACCTTCCCCCTTTACAGATGAGAAAGTGGAGGCCCAGACTGTCCATTGGCTCACCCAGTCTCCCAGCTGAATGGACACAAACTGAAATCTCCTACGTCTCATTCCTCTCTGCTTTGCATCATTGCACAGCCTTCTGTCTACACTGGAACAAATACGTGCTATATTAAAGGAGAATGCATAGAAATTTCCCATGCTAGACTGTCTCTGACCCCTGAATTTACTGGCAGAAAATGGCTATTTCCCACAATGGCATGGTATTGCTCCTAAAAGAGTTCTATTTCAGTTTCTCTATTAAATGGTTTGACCTATAAAGAAACAGTTGCAGGTAGTGGCATGTTAGTAGTTATAATGTATATAGTGGCCCAGGAAAACTAATCATAACGTCCAGTACAATTTCATGGAGACAGGCCATACTCTGTAAATTTTTGATGATAATGATGTTTAACATCTATTTGAAATATTCTTGAAGTGAACACAAGCATGGCTATGTTGTATGATCACAGCTTCTCTCCTTCAGACACATGCGTAGGGTAGAAATTTATCTTCTGGGTTGTCTTGGCTGAAGTGCTAATTAGGGGCGATGAAATAAATTGAATATCACCACATCCTTTTCAGATCTATGCTTTTTACTCAAAAAGTTCTCCAGCTTTTTTATCATAAATATTATGTCATAGTATATCTTTAACTAATTTCTGCCTCTCCTTGTCTTGCTCCACCCTCCCAAAAATGGTGGGAGGGAGTTGGAACAGGACTGTTTGTAGTTCAAGTAGACCCCACTAGAGTGCACTAGATGATCCAAAAAGCTAATTTAACAAGATTTTAAAGTAGCAGAATGAAATCATAATCCTAATCATCAAGGAACAATTTCTGAACATTTAAGCAAATATGGGCCTTGGAAAATAGTGGCTCGGAAAATTATTAAGAACAAGACCACAAAATTTACGTTTACTGAATTTGTAACTATTCTGCACCATGTGTTGGCTCCAGGAAATGCGAATATTACACTTTACAAAGGTAAAAGTCATTTTAACATTTCTGTGTCAATAATGAACAAGCAAGGACTACTTTCCTGAATGTGAATGCTGTAGAATATTACACTAAAAGTTTGGTGGGCATCTATTTTATGTTCTGATAGAAAGGTGAGGGGAGGTTACCTATTTCAGGATAAGAGACAGCAAAAGCAAGCACGAGAAACCGTGAGCATTAAAACAGGAATCATGGAGGGCTAAAGCATCTCCAGGAATACAACATTAAAACTCGGTTATGGATCTTGGTGGTTTTAAATGAGAAGATAAATGTGCCTAGAGCCCTTGAGGGAAAAGGTAAGGAAAATGAGAAACCCAACTGCATGGACACTACAGGGAGCGTGAGTGATGGGAGGGGCTCAGGTGGAGCAGAGGCAGTGATGACCCTGGAGCACGTGTCATCCTCTGGGCTCTCAGAAACCTGACGTTGTTCTAAAGGGTAACAACAACAACAACAACAACAACAGAAAGTGGATATTGGGGAACATGCCAGAGCAGGAAAAGGGGGAGATATCTGACATTTGACCTTTTAAAGCAAAACAATGACTAGCTGCTATAAAACCCAACCCAAGAGGTCTTTACACTATTCAGACCTCTATCAAAATCACTGAAATCCTGCTCAGGAGGCAAATCATATCCCTGGAAGCTACTTCTCAGGAAGAAGCAGAGTGTGGTCAAGACTTGGGAGGGAATGATGGTGAATTGGGAGAAATGGCTCCCTGACTACATAATTCTAAGTGCAGAAAACTGCGAATGCTTCCACGAAAAAAATGTTTCTCCAGTTAAGTGGAATTGACAGCTAAATATGCCACATGTTGGGAAAATAAGCAGAATTTATAGAGAATCAAAGTAATTGAAAGGATGACCATGAAAAACACAGGCCAGTCAAGAGGAAGTTGTGCAGATACATCAGCCATATACTCCTCCACACGTTTTAGATCCATTCTTATTTTTAAAATTATCTTTGAGTGGCTGAGCCACAGAATCCATGCACCCAGAAATAATGACAAATCATCACATCTTTGTGCTTATTTGTAAACATGATACAGTATTTCACTGCGAAGGGCTTCAGATCAGCCATGTATATAAGAAATGAATAGTCCAGTGTAACTCCTGTTCAGGCAGCAAGAAAAAGATCATTTAGACAGGAATTTAAGTATTCCAGCAATGTTTAGGAAGATGCTACTAGAACGGACCGAGAGGCTATGGACACCTGCTTGAGCTTTGTAGTCTACTGGGAAAAGCAGCAATTCCATTGCTTTGGGAATTATTGAAAGGTAGGAGGTCTCACGGTCAGGATAGACATTTCCAAGTAAGAAGGGGAGTAAAAAACTCAAGAGGCTTTTGTGGCGGAACATCTGCAGAGAAATCTCACAGTAGTGCGTGTAACCAGAATGAAACTGACATTCAGTGGGCTTCACTGCCCTGAAAAAAACATAACAGTTAGAATCACAGAGTGTTTTGGGGACCTGGCTTGAGCCTATATTTTCACCGAATGATTGCCTTCTAGATACTTAGTGTATGTTTTACCCATAGGAATACAATGATAACAGCAATTTATGAATAATTTAAGTTTAATTGAAATATAAGCAGCAAGAGCTCTGAGACAAGTCGGTAATTGGAGTGGTTTACTTTTATTTAAAAATCAGGAGAGAAACTTCAAAAAATAGTGTTTTGTTCCTAGTAAACACTTCTCCAGTCTTAGTCATTTTGCTTTTGTTTTCTTTGCCCTCCTTGACAATTTCTCAATTAAAATTCTTTATAAACCAGTTGAAGTTAGTATGAAGCTGTTCAAAACATACTTTTAAAAAACTATGTCAGATAATTCAAAATTACTGAATTCAAAGAGCAGTGAGATCATTCTATGAAAGGAAGAAGGGGGCAGAAAAGAACTACTTGAAAATAATTCTGTTAAAGATAACTATGACATATTGTTGCATAAAAAACACCTGCCAATACTATGTATAGTCTAGCCACATTTAAAAAGCGACAGAGTACAGATAGGTTACACATGTACACAGTTTAAAGTACAAAAGAACACACCAAAATTATTTTATATTAACAATACTTATAAACTTATTAATGGTATATTTACAGCTGATTCTTGTTTCTTCTTCTTACTTATTTGCATTTTCCTTATTTTCTATAGTTATTATATACTACTTTGAAATAAGAAAATTATTTAAAAAAACACATTTAAAAGCAAAACTTCTCATTTTCATATAAATGCCCATGGCATGATTCAGTATGTCAGAGTTGATGACACAGAATGGTACTGTTGGATCTGACTGCTGTATTTGGGGAGATTTTTTCCTTCTAGCGAGTCATGGCAGTTTACACAAAGTGAAGTCGGGCAGGCATCTTTCTGGTGGAGCTCGTCACTTTAGGCTCTCTCCTCACCCTCCCAGACCCTCAAGAGCACACCAAATCTGTTTAGAAGAGGTCTGTTGGCCTCAGTACCCCATCTGTGTGATTTATTTTGCACACACCCCACAGTGCAGCCAGGCCTTCCTCCACCTGTGTCTAACTGTCTTGACTCACATCTTGGTTGCCTGTTTCCTTTCTTCATTCTTATCTCTAGCCTTGCCATTTCCATTTCTGCCTTTTATGTGACAACTTAAGTCTTCCTAGGTGGCTTGGCTGAGTCTGACTAGACATTGCACCTGATAGCCCTCTCTTTCTGAAGATCTCTTGAGGGGTCTTTCATGTAGGGAAGGATTTGGGGTGCAGCTCCTGGCCTAGCTGACCTGTTTGAACAGCTTGATTCAGGATTCAAGCAAACACCCGGCACTAGGTAGAGGAAGCCCCAGCTGTAATGAAATTTCTCAGCAGGCTGGTGGAGGTGGCAGAGTCATGGGGAGAGTGCAGGTGTGTAATACCAGGAATCTAGACAGGGTGGTGGTGGTTCCTGGGGAGGTCTGTCCACAGGATCAAGGCTCCAGCTACTAGGTTGCGTTTACAAGACACTGTCCAATCTTTAGGGGAGAGCCAAAAAGAAAAAGGCAGAGCCCTGCTACTCATATCATACAGCTGATGATCTAGGCAGGTAATAATAGAAGGTCTCAGAATAGGGGCCGAGGCAGGGAGGTGCTCAATGTTAAGTACTAAGGACAGGGGAGCTCAAATGCAGGAGCCCTATGCTCAGAGTGCAAATATTATTCATACAAGAGGCCAGCTGCAACTCTAAGACCTGGACAAGAGCTTAGGGATTTAGTACCAAATCTCACCAGAGGGGGACCGAGGCAGATAGCATTGGCTCAGATGCTGGGAGAGGTCAGAGCAATGCCAGGAAGAGGCTGAGCGAATGCGCAAGGAGCCCAGATTGAAACTCTGAGGGGAAAATGGACCAAGAAAAATTAAAGTGGACCAAAATCAGAGAATTCTGGATGCTACTGAGTATTATTCAACCATATTAATTCATTTGACATTAAATTTTAAGTACTCAAGTAACATATAAATATATATTTGTTGTAAAAATTCTAAGTTATTACAGATAAGGTTAAAGTCCCTTTTTTATACCATCCCAACTTGGTCCACTCCCCACCACACGCCAGTGATATCCCAGAGATATCACCGTTACCATCCTTCCTGACTTTGTATGAATTTATATGTGGATTTTTAAGGTCAATTATCCCCAAAGAAGATCTTTCCCAATACTTAGCAATTTAAAAAATGACTAAAAAGAGGTAAGCCTCTTGTACCCATGTTGAATGGCTTTTGATGAGGCTACCTTGATATTACTTTTCCTGGAAAGCGAGCTTGCTGTCTTAGCTATGTGTGCTGGGTCACCAAAGGCAGCCCTCAGTATCTGGGTTATGGCATCAGAGGTAAACAGAGGCCCAAACATAAAGACAAAATAGTATGATTGGAGGTATTTACTATTGATATTAATACCAATTCAAGTAGACACTATTAGAAAAGCCAGATCTTTGTTGAAGTCCTTGCATTTATTTTTTTTGGTGTAATACTGGTTTTATTTTAAATTACAGATAGCAGAATGGCTGTACAATCTCAGTATTTAAAACCTTGGAGATCCAAATCTGCAAACATGAAACAGGTCACTGATGTCATGATGTGATGTCATGTGATCCACACATCCCTCCTTTTTACTCCTGCACCCCACACCCCAACCAAACTAATCTGAGAATTTTTTGCTGTAAAATTTTATCCATTTAGCTTAAGCATTTGGTCCTCATAAAAAAATGTAAATAATTGAGAAGACGAGTTATACAGTAAAGGCTTGTCTATCATGGATAGGTGAGAAGGGAGAGAGAGGATGCTGGGAAAGAAGCAGAAGAGGAAAGAAATGAGCCCACAGTCAGGAAATGGAGCCCCAAAGACAAATTTGACCATAGTCTTGATTGGCCTGGGACCAATACTGCATCTTTAGAATGAGCTTTATATTTCCTGTAATCCCTTTAACAAACAAATGTGCATATAATTCTATTGGCTTCCCTATGGATTTTAAGAGATGGTCTCCAAATAATTTTCTTTCACAAGAAAGTAAAACAGAGGATAATTAGGAAGCAGTGAATAGTTTCTTGCTGTACGCAGACAGTATTACCAGAATTTCCTATTTTATAACACACCCAGGAAAATATGTATACATAAATCTAAGTGAGAATAGGGATATTTTAAGGAGAGAACAATGGGGAATAGGAGAAATGATTTGAAGTTCATATTTTTCATAATTAGCTTCTTAAGAAAAACCAAGGTTTGTGTAAGTAAGCCATGGCAGTTTTTAAAAATTTCAATATGAATTTAATATATATATATACCAATTTATTACCTGTTTACATGTTTGTGTATAACTTAAAGAGATTTAAATTTCTCTGTGAATGTATTACTTCAAATTAGGGAATTACAGCATAATCTTACTCAAATGCAATAAATATTAACAGTCATCATGCCAGGGAAGAGCTTTGCGTGTATATTATCATTATGAAATTCAGAAAGGACATCCAACCTTAAAAAGCATTTAAGGTTATTTTTAACCGAATGTTAATCTTTCAAAGGTACTTGGAAACATCACTATATTTGTAGAATCACTAGTAGTAACTGTCAGATGCAATCTTGGACTTCTTGTGAAGAAAACTGACTCCCCCAAATTCTTATCTTTATTTTAAAATCTAAGTACAGGAATTAGGAAGGAGTGTATTTTTTACATGTTCAAGTGACGGAATTTTACAGGCACAAAAGTACACATTGACTAGTAACTCAAAACAGTTCTCTGGGCTCTTCCCTCAAACCTCTCCCACAAACCTATTTTATACTCCAATACACCTGTGAATATTTTTTCCACAAATCATAGATGCCCTTCCACATACTCTTTAACTTGATAGTGACCGTATTCCTTTAACCAAAGTCCTCAGGTCCCTTAAGAATTAAAATATTAAAAATACTCACAGGACTCATAAAGATCGAGAGTAAGTAGTATGAAGAACCTAACATAGATCCCTGAACTAAGAACCTAATATAAATTTTTAAATCCTTGACTACTACACTGTTGGTTTTTGCTCTATAACAAACCACCTCAACTCTTAATGACTTAACCACAATTTATTTAGCTCATAGTTCAATAATTTGGACTGGGCTCAACTGAGCCATTACACTGCTTTGGGCAGGCTTGACTCATCTCTACTGAGGGTCCCTCACGAGTCTGCAGCTGGTCTGCAGGTCATCTAGAATTTTGCCAGGCATTGACCTGAAATTCATTGACCTGCATTTCCAAGATCCACCCTTTGAAATCTGACTTTAAAAAAATCGAGTGTGAGGGATATAAATGATGAACGTCTAAGTATTACCTTGTCTTGTGCACCTGAAACTAAAAAAATCAAAAACAAAACACACACACATGTGTTAAAGAGGAATACTTTGTGATAAACTCACTCTCTCTTAATATACCCCATTAACCAAGTTTGTGTTGTTGTTGCTTATAGTACTTAGCAGTACCTGCTATTATTCAATGATTTTCTGCATTTGTTTATTGTCTTTCTCCTCCATTAAAATGTGTGTTTCCGGAAAAAAAAAAAAGAAATCCAGATTTCTAGATAATAGTTCCTTTTAACGGTGGCAAGTATTTCTTAGTGTTTTGTTTTTTTTTTTCTCTCAACATAGCGTGGATTTAGGGGGCTGAGATGGGGCCTTGGTGAGCCTCCAGTTTGAGACCTCCAATGTAGTGGCAAGAGAAATACTAAAGGAAGAAGGAATCCCTGGTGGCTTACCAACTCGGCCCTAACCTAATTTAGTTTTACACGTTTGAGTAATATGATGATTGTGTCAGTGAAACACTCTAAAACAGGTAGCGGTACTATGAGAATGCTTATTTAAATTTAAGCTGAAATAAAAACTCTTTGACTCTGCCAAAAAGAAAAAAAAATTGTGGCAATGTTTTTCTATTTGCGGTACCTGAACCCTTTGCCATGAACCACCGAGCTTACCCACAGATTCTCTGTGATCATATCTCTAAGAATCTTAGTGTGTTACATGTCAGTTATATCTCAATAAAGCTGGGGAGAGGGGAGAATCTTGAGTATGATTTGTGTTTACGAGGGCAGACAATTAAGTTCACAAACTCATCCTGGAAAAGTGCTACATACCTCATTGCTGAATATCACTACAGTCACCTTCGAAGTACTCCCCTTGGAAAGCTATGCACTGACACCAGTGCCTAGCCCACCCTTCAAAGCAATTTTGGAACTCTTGTTCTGGAATGGCCATTGGAGTTATCGTCATATTACCTTTGATGTCCTGAATGTCATCAAAATATCTTCCTTTCAATATTTCCTTTATCTTTGGGTAAAGAAAGAAGTCATTGGGGGCCAGATCAGGTGAGTAGGGAGGGTGTTCCAATACAGTTATTTGTTTCCTGGCTAAAAACTCCCTCAGAGACAGTGCTGTGTGAGCTGGTGCAAGAGCCATGAATTGTTGGTGAGAAGTTCAGGTCACTAACTTTTTCACGCAGCCTTTTCAGGGCTTTCAAATAGCAAACTTGGTTAACTGTTTGTCCAATTGGTACAAATTCATAATGAATAAGCCCTCTGGTATCAAAAAAGGTTAGCAAGATCGTTGCAACAAGTTCATGAACTTAATTGTCAGACCTCCTACCTGGAGTTTTAAAGACATTTAAAGAAACAAGTGATTTGAAATGATCGCCTCTCTGAAACTGGTCTTTTGTGCTCTCTTAACTACATTAGTCCCAGTTTTTTTTCATAGAGAAATAAAAAAAAGAGAGCTCAAGAGTTCTGCCTTTTCTCTGCCATCTGTTTTAATATCATACCATCTGCCCCAAGTCTTGACCATATCTCTTTTTTTGTTGTTCTTGCTCTGAAATTAGCTTAAGAAAAAAACCACCTGAAACCCTTTAAAAATTTTTGTTAGCATTTCTAAGACTCAGCACATCCTACCCTTAAGGCTTTCTGATAATTGTTTTCCTAGGTTTATGTCACTGTCACATACTGATGCTTGAAATTTGAGAAATTTAGAAATTTTACATCAGAAGTTGTTCTTGTTGTTGTCTCAGTCTTTTGCAAGATTACAGTGTTAATAATCTAATGTTCTTCATTTACTGTAATGAGGCTCTCTTTAGATGACTAGACTTGTCGGCTTCCGTACTGTCATATCTGCCTCTGGGTGTATGCATGAGTCACCCATCGTCTACAACTAATTGGACATAGTGTGGAATACATAACATCACTTCTGTTTTCTTCCATTTTCTCTCTCCTTCTCCTTTCACCTCAATGCTCTCCAAACTTTCAACTCTTGAAATCATATATTTTCATGTTTCTACCTGCCCTGTGTGTTCCATCGGCTCCATCTGAGCCAAGCATGTCCTTCTACTGCTTGATTTTGGCCTCTGGTGCCACTCTGCTATATTGGGTGATGATAATTATAAAATCATCTTCATAATTCTAGTGCTAATATATCCTAGGCTATAATTATTCTTCCCTCCTCCTATCTTTCCTCCCTCCTCTTTCTCTCTTATCCTTCCTTTATCAAATGTTTATTGAGTGATTGCTAAATGCCAGCTGCACAGGATACATCAGTAAATAAGAACTTATAATCATAGGAGCTTATAGATTTTAATCAAAGATGAAACTTTTGACAGTATTTAAAGTATTTATTTATTTATACAACTTAATAAGTATTATTTATTGAGTTCCTAGCACATACAGAGCAATAGGCTAGGAAATAAAATAATCAAAGTAATGGCATAGTGTGGGGTTGATATACTGAAAGAAAATGGGCTGTGAGGTCGGGTAGGTCTGGATTTAAAACCCAGCTGCAGTACTCTGCTGTTATCCCCAGTCTCCTCATCTAAAAAAAGGGTGATGACCACGCTGTAGGATGGTTAGGAGAGCTAGAGATGTGTGTTTGTGTATGTGTCTATGTAACTATCTAATCTGAATAAGACTGAATATAGTGTCCACAGGATGGACCAACATATAGTGTATGTCTAATCTATTAAAAGGGAAACTCATTAGCTTCCCCAAATTAAAACCTGTCTTTCAACTGGATATTTCCTTTAAAATGATATGCCAGTCTTCTTTCCAATAAATTGAGATATGGGTTTTTCAATCTAATTTTCCACAGGAGGAGTCATCAGGTTTTAATTTTAACGATTGTAACATTGACTACTGTTATGTTATAGATATGTTACAATTACGTTGTTTTAACATAATTTTGTATAGAATACTTTTTATTTTTGAAAGTATTGAATGATGTGTTGTTCTTTTTACTTCATGGACAAGAATCATATATAGGAGAAAATGGTTCAAATGCACTATTGATTTAAAGTTTTAAAGCTCTCTCAGAATCTTTATTAAAATCCTACCACATGAATCAGTGTGGGCAAAAAAAATCTTTCTGCGTTATATTTTTTAAATTGGCACAAAACAGCATGTTACCCTACACCCTCTCATTTTTTCTTCACTGTGCTTCATAAATGAGCCTTTTACTAATGAAATAAGTACATTTAAAGCAAAATGATTTGTCAGATGATATCATGGCTAGTGTCTTTCCTGGGGAAGAAGTGAAGAAACAGCGATGAACTCAATATGCCCACAGCCTCCTAAAACTTCCAAATTTATGCAAAGATCATATGTTGGAGACATGCCATTTGAAGGTCACTTAAAAGGAGGAGTCAGAGTCCTCCTGCCCATAGAAATCAGTTTGTCCCCTTCAGGAAAGCCATGGCAGAACTTCAGAGACTTCATAGTCTCATAAATGTTGGTGTCATTGTTATAAGAGATTAGATAAGATACTTCTTGGTGAGTATATCTAGATAGTATGCACAGTGGGCAGCATACAAACCCTGGAAAATGACTGCCTATGTTCAAATCACAGATCAGCTGTTGAACAGATATGCAGTCCTGAACAAGTTACTTAACATCTCCGGCAACAGTTTCCTCCTCTGTAAGATGGTGATAACTGTATATACTATAGATTATTAAAAGGATCCTAACAGTCATAAAGTGTTTTACAGGAGTGCACGGCATAGAAGGCGTTTAATAAAATCAGACATTATTAGTATCAAACATACTCAACAGAGTAGGCAAACCGTTAGCACATGTAGTGCTACATCCCGTACCAAGAGCACACTCTTCTGTTGAACTCAAGACACACATAGGCACTGAATCCTTCTAACAGAATCCTTCTGAACAGAGCCCCAACCAGCCACTCCCATTTGACTCAGATGAAAAGTACATCACAAGGAACGGACAGTGCTAGAAATAGTACTTACTCCAGAGCACACCCTAAAATTGCATTAAGAAAATAGTATGCACAGGCATTTGAGGTGGTTTTCCTGGTGTGGGAGGTGAGTTGTCTGGCGGAAAGAGGGAAGGCAGGATCTGACACACAGAGCTTCCATTTCAGTGGGAGATTCACGTGCATACGTTTAAACTTTGACAGTGATCATGTCACATGCCTTCCCTGGATCAGACTGCAACTGGTTTTCCACAGAGATTTTGTCTGTGAAATTATCCCCTGTGCTTTACATCCTTCATCTCACTTCCTTTCACTAAGATTATTTTAAATCAGATGTGAAAAACGAGGCACTAGGCTTTGTACCCAGGGCCTGAAAGAAGGCAAGACAGAGCTCGTGAGAATTAGGCAGTAGACATAAGATTTTAGAGGCACAGATTGGTTAAATACATCCATCAGCTGAAGTTCCTTTAGCATTTACTTTGTATCAGTAACAGGGCTATCTATGCATGAGTGATGGAGAAATGAATGTGATATGGTTCTTATCTTTAAGAAGACCAAACTTTTAATAGATGACAAAGATACATAGGCAAATAATTATAAAAAATTCTAATAAAAACATGATAGGTTTGGTGTTAGCTGAATTTTCAAATAAATACAAGCCCAAATAGAAAGGATAATTAAATTCACAGCTCAGTGTAAGTGGTCAGTGGCAGGGTGGAGAATAGAATTAAGTGCTCTGCTTCCAGCCCATTGTCCTTACCTCAACAACAACTTAATACTAATTTAATACCTTAGATTTACATTTACACTACCTTATGCTGCAAGCACAAATCACTCTCCCATAAATTAGCTCACTTTTCATAAAACAACCGTGCCCTGCTTCTGGTTTGGTTAGCTAAATCGTGGGTATCTTCACACACTCCTGGGGTATCTGCTGCAGTAAAGGCATCCACACTCTCATTGTCAGTGATAAGGAGAAGCGTTAGGAGACTCAGGAGTGTCTGGAAGAAGAACTTCTAAATTTTAAGAATGGCCAACTGATATACAATTTCTGCCACCTAAAGATTTTTCAAAACTATTTGCATGCCTGGTGTAAATCCCTATAGCTAAGTGTGAAGAAGACAAACGATGGTCATGAATAAAAGTTCAGGGATTCGCCTGATAGTTCAGCAACATAAGGGACTGTGACACAAGGAAAGAACATTATAATGTTTCATCATAAATGACAAAAGAAATTTTTACATTTAGCATGGAATTTTTGAGATGTGATATACTTTCACCAATGTCAGTATTAACTGAAATAGAAGCAAAAAATAGTTAGAGGGGGAGAAATCAATACAGTGCTTGCTTGGGCTACTGCATATTAAGTATTGGTTCTAAAATCTAAGTTATTTCTAAAGAGGAGTTGTCAGTGGAAAAGTTAGAATCAGTATAGCTGTTTGAGAACTGAGCAAGGGAAAGAAATGTCATGCAGGTAAATTCAAAACATTGTTTAAAAGTTTGAGGTAGGGAGCCATCAGTCTTGCTTTTCGATAGAAATCTAAAATCATCTTAACAAAGTTGTCAAACCTCTTTATCACAAGGTGGAGAGTAAATCAATGAACTGAGTGATAGGAAAGAAACAATCAAACACATTCTTTAACTCAAAGGAAGAGTCATCTTAGGAAACGGACACATTGGAAAGCTCAGGTAAGGAGAGTATTTATTATTTTCTTGTCTCTTGTGAAGATGCATTCTATTTGTGAAAACTGATTTATATACTGACAAAAATATTGTTGTTCTTCTCCATGACCACAAACAACTATAGTTTTATTTTGTTCTTCCTCTCACAGCACTAACCATTTTGACATGGTATATACTACATACTAAATGGAACATAATGCACAAATCTAATCATCACTCAAGACAATAAATACTACCTTCACGGTTGTGGTTTGGAAGAAACCACAAAACAGCATGTCATAAAATATTCAGCATATTTCCTCGCTTCTCTTTGTCAGAAACGGAGTACTCCATTGGAGTGTACTCAGACTGTCAAGTTGGTACGTTTTTCCTAATAACACACCTGTTCTTTAAATAGAGCGGCTTCTATTTAAGGAGAAACCAAACTGAAGTTATATCCTGCTATATTCCTTGTTTTTGAGTTGTGTTACAGTGGATTGCTACTAGGAGCAAATTGTACCAAGTCCAAGAAAGTATGAGTTGATGCAATAACTATTTTTGGTTAAATTAGTGATTCATATTACTCAAAATTTTAATTGGTAAAAGCATAAGTCTGCAAATATTCTCCCATTTCATTTTTGAGGCCAACACTGTTTTCTGTGAACTCAGAATTCTTTATTTATGGAGTCAGGAGAACTGGGTTCTAGTCTCAGGTTTGCTGCTAATTAGATGACACCCTGGTCAGGTCACTGTGTTCACTGTCACTCACTTTCCTAACCTGTAAAGTGAGGTGTTTTATGAGAGGGTTCTTAAGATCTTTCCTACTAAAAATGTTCTCACTTTGTTCATGAAATTGTACTATAACACATTCTTTCAGCATTTCTCTGACCGCATAAACAATAATTAAATATCGATAAGTTAGAGATAGTTTCAGGTCTTGTAGGACATGGAAATCATGATTTGGGATTGGGTCTGGATCAAAATTATTTAGAGACCTCTATCAGTTTCAGGAGAAAATATATTTTAACTAGATTCAAAGACTACATTGATGTTAAAACAATGAAATATTACTTGGCCATAAAAAAAGATGAAATACTGCCATTTGCAACAACATGGATGGATCTTGAGATTTTCATGCTAAGAGAAATAAATTAGACAGAAAAAGTTGAGAATCATACAACTTTACTCATATGTGGGATATAATGCTGAAAGCAACAAATGAACAAGACAAACAAAGAAACAAAAACTCATAGACACAGACAACAGTTTAGTGGTTACCAGAGGGTAGAAGAGGGAAAAGGGGGTCAAATATATGGTGATGGAAGGAAAACTGACTCTGAGTGGTGAACACACAATGCAGTATATAGATGATGTATTATAGAATTGTACACTTGAAACCTATATAACTTTACTAACCAATGTCAACCCAATAAATTTAATAATAATAATTTTTTTTAAAAAAGAAAACATTAGGTCACGATTTGGTTTGTCAAGTATTTGAATTCCATCTAGTCCTGTGGAGGTTTTCTAGTGAAGAGTCTCTAAATGTTAATTTTCTTGTCGTTAAAATCAGCAGAACTACTATGCATATTGAAAAATTGCTTTTCTAAAACCTCTCAGGACCTTTCTTCAGATTTCCTCTGTTAGACCTAGGGGAGGAACAAACAGTTTTGGAAGTTAAGGCCTTCAAAATGGAGCAAAGGGGAGAGACTGCTGATGGTGACAGTGCCACTCTCCTTGAATTGGTTATAACGTGTAATAGAAACAATGTACTATGTCCTGTGCTTATTGAATATTCAATAAAGCTCTCTAATCATTTTTTGAAGGAATAAACTTTATTTTTTAGAGCAATTTTGGATTCACAGAAAAATTGAGTGAAAAGTACAGAGTTCCCATATACCCTCTGCCCCTCCAACTACTAACACCCCCCACCAGAGTAGTACATGTGTTACATTTGATAAACCTACACTGACACCTCATTATCACCCAAAGTCCACAGTTTACATTAGAATTCATTCTTGGTATTGTGTGGTCTATGAGTTTTGACAAATGTATAATGACACATATCCACCATTGTAGTATTGTACAGAATAATTTCACTGCCCTAAAAATCCCGTTCTCTGCATGTTTATCGCTCACTCACCACTAACCTTTAACAACCACTAATCTTTTTACTGACTCCATAGTTTTGCCTTTTCCAGAATGTCATGTAGTTGGAATAATACTGTATATAGACTTTTTTTGAATGGCTTCATTCATTTAGTAATATGCATTTAAGTTTCTTCTATGTCTTTTCATGGCTTGATAGCTCACTTCTTCTTATTGGTGAATAATATTTCATTGCTTGGGTGTATCATAGTTTATCTGTTCACCTACTGAAGGATACCTTAGTTGCTTCCAAGTTTTGGCAATTATGAATAAAGTTGCTATAAATATCCATGTGCAGATTTTTGTGTATATATAAGATTTCAGTTCATCTGAATAAATACCAAGGAGTGCAATTGTTGGATCTTATGATAAGAGTATATTTAGTTTTGTAAGAAACTGCCGAACTGTCTTCCAAAATGGCTGAACCATTTTACAATCTCACCAGCAAAAAAGGAGAGTTCCTGTTGCTCCACATCCTCACCAGCATTTAGTGTTTTCAATAATTTGGATTTTGGCCATTTTAATATATGTGTAGTGGTATCTCATTGTTGTTTTAATTTGCAATTCCCTAATGACATATGATATTGAACATCTTTTCATCTGCTTAATTGCCATCTATATATCTTCTTTGGTGAGGTGTTTGTTCAAGTGTTTTGATCATTTTTTAATCAGGTTGTTTATTTTCTTATTGTTGAGATTTAACTGTTCTTTGTATATTTTGGATAACAGGTCTTTATCAGATGTGTCTTTTGCAAATATTTCCTCCCTATCTAAGGATATTCTTCTTATTCTCTTCACATTGTTTTTCACAGAGCAGAAGTTTTTAATTTTAATGAGTTCCAGCTTATCAATTATTTTTTCATGGATTGTACCTTTGTTATTGTATCTAAAAAGCCATACACAAGAACATCTGGGTTTTCTCCTAGTTATCTTCCAGGATTTTTATAGTTTTGCATTTTATGTTTAGGTCGATCGTCTATTTTGAATTAATTTTTGTGAAGGATGTAAGGTCAGTGTCGGTACTCATTTTTTTGCATGCAGTGTCCAGTTGTTCCAGCACCATTTGTTGAAAAGATCATCTTTGCTACATTGTATTGTCTTTTTCTTCTTTTCAAAGGTCAGTTGACTATATTTATGTGGGACTATTTCTGCCTCTTTCTTCTGTTCTATTTATCTATTTGTGTACTATTTTGCCAATACCATAGTATCTTGATTATTATATTTTTATAATAAGTCTTGAATTTGGAAACAGTCCGTCAGCTTTGCTCTTCTTTTTCAATATTGAGTTGGCTATTCTGGGTCTTTTGCCTCTCCATATAAACCTTAGAATCAGTTTGGTGATAATCACAAGATAACTTGTTGGGATTTTGATTGAATGGTATTTAATTTACAGATTAAGTTGGGGAAAAACTGACAGCTTGACAATATTGAATCTTCCTTTCCATGAACATGGAATAATTATCCATTTATTTAGTTCTTCTTTGTATCTGTCATCAGTTTTGTAGTTTTCCTCTTATAGATCTTGTACATTTTTATTAGTTTTATAATCATCAATTCAATTTTGGGGGTTCTAAAGTAAATGGTAATGTATTTTTAATTTCAAATTCCATTTGTTCATTGCTGGTTATAGCAAACAGTATTTATATATTAACATTGTATCCTGCAATCTAGCTATAATCACTTATTAGTTCCAGGAGTTTTTTAGTTTTCTTTCTTTCTTTCTTTCTTTCTTTCTTTCTTTCTTTCTTTCTTTCTTTCTTTCTTTCTTTCTTTCTTTCTTTCTCTCTCTCTCTCTCTCTCTCTCTCTCTCTCTCTCTCTCTCTCTCTCTCTCTCTCTCTCTTGTTAATTCTTCTAGATTTTCTACATAGATGACCATGTTATCTGCAAACAAAGCTAGTTTTATTTCTTCCTTTCAAATCCCTATACCTTTTACTTCATTTTCTTGTCATAATGCGTTAGCTAGTCCTTCTAGTAAAATGTTGAGAAGTAGTGGTAAAACATCCTTCCTTTGTTCCTGATCTTAGCAGGTAAGATTTGCATGTCTCACCATTAAGTATGATGTTAGCTGTTGTTTTTCTGGTAGATTTTCTTTATGAAGTTAAGAAAGTTCCCCTCTATTCTTAGTTTACTGAAAAATTTTATTGTGAATAGGTGTTGGATTTTGTTAGATGCTTTTTCTGCATCTAATGATATGATTGTGTGATTTTTTTCTTCTTTACCCTGTTAATGTGGTGGGTTATATGAACTGGCTTCTGAATGTTGAACCAGCCTTACATACCAAACCAAGTGGTGTGTGTGTGTGTATATATATATATATATAAATGTATAAATGTATACAAAAATATAAATGTATATAAAAATATAAATGTACATAAATGTATATAAATTACATTTATATATATATATAAAATTCAGCAATAAGAAAGGACATTCTGCCATTTGCAACAATACAGATGGAACTTGAGGGCATTATGTCAAGTGAAATAAGCAAAACAAGAAAAGACAAATATTGTATGATCTTACTTATATGTGGAATCTAAAAAAAAAAAGGAAAGGAAAGTCAAAGTCACAGAAACAAAGAGTAGAAAAGTGGTTGCCAGGGGATGGGTAGGGGATGGGATAGGAAAGGTTGGTAAAAGGGCACAATGTTTCAGCTATAAGATGAATAAGGTCTAACATAAAACATGGTGATTCTAGTTGATAACACTGTAGTGTATAATTGAAATTTGCTAATAGACTAGAACTTCAATGTTCTTACCAAAAATACACAAAAAAGATAAATATGTGAGGTGATGGACATGTTAATTAACTAATGGTGGGAATCCTTTCACAAAGTATATGTATGTATATCCCATCATCACTATGTACATTTTAAATATCTTGCCATTTTGTTTGTCAATTATACTTCAATAAAGCTGAAAAAAATATGGAATTCCCCCCAAAATTCATTAGATTTTTACACAGCATACTTGTTATTCTAGTCAGCAGTTTTCTAGCTTTGTTTTTCATAAGGGAAGAATTCAAGAATTAAATGTGAGTCCTCCTCTCATTTAACAAGTCAAAAACCACCCTTCTTGGAAATTTTGTTCCTCTCCAAACAAATATGCTTTGGGGATTTTTTTCTTTCCCAAGATAATCTTTTCATGACAACTATCACATAGCTAATGAATTTTTGCTAACACCTAACATTTTATCATAGATTTTCAATTATTTCCTAAAAGTTTATTAAAATAGTCATGCTTCCAACTATAAGCAAATTATCATTTCTCTCTATCACTGTTTTTTGAATCTCATATAATTGTATTAATTTCATTTACCAACTAGTATTTTGAGAGTGCTTGTAAGACATTCTTTCAAGATAATTCTATTAATAAATCCACACAGTAGTAAATAAGAGTTCTACTTCGTGGCATCACAAGTCATAATGTCAATTTTGCAACAATAAAATAATCATTCAGATACGGAATTAGAAAATCTTTGCCTTATAAATTTTCTCTTCAAATATTTATATTTGATTTTTGCATCTCTTAAAAATATGCAGTAATCAATTTCCTAAAGCTAAAAGTATTTCTTGACTGCATTTATTTTTTGCTATTGAAGTTTTGCTTTTATAAATTACATTTGAAGTTCAATAGAGTATTTAAATTTTTAACTTCCTTAATTAATCTCATCATTTTAGCACCAGGAATTTACAGCATTCCTTCGGACCTCTGCTCATTTGTACATAATTCACAAAGGCAATGCAACAGAGCAGTGGCCAGAGTGAGCCCTCAGGAGGGAGGAGATGATGGGTATCAAGCCCCTAGGGTCTAGGCTAGTGGTAGGAGAAATGGTTTCCTTGTTCCTTTCTGGCATGGACTAAATACTGAAGCAAGCAGAGAAACCTAGGGAAAAGGGAAGTTGATAGTCTAAAACAAAAAAAAAGACTTATTTACTTTTTTCCTTTCTTTCCCTCCTACAATTCTCCTCACCAATTCCAGTGTGTAGGTGTTTTTCTCACAACACCAAGCAATTCTTCAACACTAGCTGGGTGTCCTACAATTCAACTCAATCCTGACACTACTTACCTGGAAATAGCCTCAGACGCCAGCGTCAGATCCCACAGGTGAAGGGCTCAGTCCCACAAGACTGCTTCCTCCCCTGACACTTCAGATGCCAATCATCACGAGACCCGTGCTTCTGACCTACCCGCTAGATCAGATTTCAAACAACCCCTTCCCGAAGTTTGATTAATTTGCTAGTGTGTCAAACAGAACTCAAAAAAACATTTTACTTACTAGATCACGGGTTTATTATAACAGGATATAACTCAGAAGCAGCCAGATGGAAGAGATACATGGGGTAAGGTATGGGGAAGGGGCATGGAGATTCAGCCACTCTCCTCACATCTCCACATGTTCACCCATCTAGTAACCCCACCCTTTGGAGTTTTTATGGAGGTTTCATTATATAGGCATGAATGGCCATAGGTGATTGATTCAACTTGCAGTCCCACTCCCCTCCCCAAAGGTCAGGGGTGTGATTGAAAATATCAACCCAACATGGTTGGTTCTCCTGACAACCAGTCATAATCCTAAGGTGTGGTCCAAAAGTCACATAATTAACATAACACAAGATACCTTAGGACATTTCTAGAGTTTTAGGAGCTCTGTGCCAGAAACTGGACAAAACCAAGTATAATCATAAATCACAATGTCATACCTCCTTTTCTCTCCTCTCCTCTCTCCCTGCTTCGGTTTTAATTAAAGAAACATAAATTCATTCAGATTAGTTCCCATAAAGATTGAATGTTAGAATACAGAGAACCCACCCCAGAGTGGGATTGTGATAGGAACCACAGAAGACTGACTCTCTCTCTGTCTCTCTCTCATTGTATGACTTTTCTCTTATGACATCTGTTTTTCTTTGTGCACCTGCTCTATTTACATCTGTTAACTGACTTCTCATTATTATAATTCCTGCTTCCACCATACCTGTGTCTTGACTCTGCATCATACTATCATCCTCTTCCTAGTTTACTCAATTTCTCATTCTCCAATGCTGAAGCCCCAAGAAATGAATCTGATTGGCTCAGTTCATCTTTACAAACCAGAGCATTGATAGTCCTAATCTACTGGATTAGGATTACATGGTGCAGAAGGGGCTATGAGCAAGGCAGGCAATCATCAACACTCTAGCATGGTCTCCTAGCTTTCTCTCTTTATTTTTTTCAAATAGTTACTCTTCTAAGCAATAGGGTTTTAAAGACTCAGTCCCTGCTTTCAAAAAGCTAGTGGTCGAGAAGAAGTGTAAAGCACTCTAGCAACAGCTATTAGGTCCTGTCATAACTGCTATAATAAAGGCTGCTAAAGAAGCACTCAGAAAGAGCTTCAAAAGGAGAGCTTGCCAGGAGGTTCCTTAAGAAGGTGATACTTGAGCTAAGTCTAAAGGAATGAGTAGGAGTCCCCCAGGTGATGGGAGTGGGAGGTTGGTGAAGTGGAAGAACACAGGGGATTCCTGGCAGAGAAAGCCATTGGTGCAAAAGCACAGTGGTCAGGGACACAGGGTAAACTCCTGGGGCTGAAAGTGGTTTGGTAGTGCTGGGTGCCTGGTGAGAGAGAGACTAAGCGGTAGTCAGGACCTAGATCATAAAGCATATGTAGGAGTAGGGAAGATAATGAAACCACTGAAGAATTTTTAATAAGGCTGTAATACAATCAGATTTGCATTTTATACAGATGTCTCTGGTAGCAATGTTGGCAGTGGATTGGGCAGATGCTACTGGAGGCTGGAAAACAAGGTAGGTCACTCTAGGCCTCAAGGTAGGAAATATGTACGGACCAGAATTAAAGCATGCCACTGGAGTGAAGAAGAACAGATGGATTTGAGAATCCTTAAGAAAATAGAATACACACACACACACACACACACACACACTAACCTAAAAGAAAAAGGGAGTCAGGGGTCTGGTAGCTTTACCTCCTTAAATACTCTCCAAACCCACCCCTTAACAGAGGTCCTAGTGGAAACCCCAGTTCTTTCTTCCGTGTCTTACCATGGGTGTGTGCAATGTATGAGAAGAAGCAGGGAGGGGCTAAGGTTCCTCTTTAGCATCTAGGGAGAACTGTTTTAAGAACTTTCCAACTCCCTTTACAAAACCTTATCCATTTTCATTCCTCAATTCAGTTTCCATCTGATTTCTCTGGCTCCTAGACCCTTATTCCATGCTCTATTTTGCTTTCTTGGCTGCTCTGCTCTCCCATCCTCACTTAACTGATATTGGCCGGAAATTCCCCACTCATCTATTCAGTCAATATTTACTAATTTCCTGCTATGGTCAGAGAGGAGAGAGTGATCAAAGAGCAATTTCTCCATGACATCACAACAACTTACTATAGCTCCAGAGCCAGGTGGGAATGTGTGAATGCACTGGGGTTAGCAATAAAATAACCATCCAGGGAGGCTTTAATAAACTCAGTGTGCACACCAAGTTTTACTGTATCTATCTCACTTTGTAGAAACCAGAGGAGAGTTGATATAGGTTTCCAGATTTTATTGTTTATGGTCAATAGCAAGGGTTAGGGACAAACATAATTTTGGACTGCTTCTTTTGGAGGCCCCTCTGGCCTATTTTACCTTCATGATCTCTTAGCTCTGCTTTCACTCGCCAGTGTGTCAGCAATAAATAAAGTGACTGTTTAGGGCTGAGAACATATAACTTCCTCAGAATCATGAGAGGTTACCATCCCCACCCCAGAAAAAATGGTTACTGTATTCAAGCGTCACTTGATCTTTAGCCATAATGACTCCCTGCCAACAGATTTATGGTCTCCAACATGATAGCAAGGACAAGAGGGGGCGGAGAGAGAGAGAGGAGAGAGAGAGAGAGAGAGAGAGAGAAATATGAATTGGGAGAGGATCCTTGTATAGAGTTTTATACTAGAACGGCTAACCTGAAATCAAGCCACATCTCTCTGTCTCATAAAGCACCTCACATCAAAAAGCAGAGCAACATATTTCTGGTTCATTTCTGGAAGGGAAGCAAAGTTGTGTGTGATTTCAGGTCAACCAATGAGGAAGGCACAGGAGGACGAACCATGGCAGAGCACACCAGCGTCTGCTTCACAGTGACTGGCAAGCAGGGCAGGCAGTGTATCAGTACATCTAATGTCTGATGAAACACTTCAAGGTGCCACTGAAGTACAGTTGGGAATAATTTAACATGGTTGCTAACAGCTGGGAAACATGATACCTGACAAAATATTCCTGAGGGTGATATCAAGGCCAGGGCTTTTGTGTTTAGACTGACGTCATACAAAGGCTACAAAGACAAAGCTTTAAATCTTGCCCAAGACACTGACATGGGGTTACACAGGGGATTCTTGTAGCCAACCAAATTGGACTCCTCTAGAAGTTAGGTAAACCATCTCTGTCTCGGCTGCTATGTCAGGGCAATATAAAGTGGCCAAGGACAGTCACAAAACAGTTTGCTGCAGTTTCACTTAGGTTGCCCGCTGCCTCCAATCCCCAGAAGACGAGATGTTTCCCCTGAAGAGACCATGACCTTGAGGCATGATCCCTCTGGCTCTCCCATGGTCCTGTTCCCCACTTGTTCAGCCAGCTGTACAGAATACACAAACATTTTACTACACTTAGGGCAGGTGATTAAAGCTACATGAACTTGTAGCAACACATTCCTTTGACATAAGTTGACACCTGATGGCATTTTATGGCAATTTTGGAGGCCCTCTCCTAATATGCTTCTACTTCCATCTTCCTTGCAAACCAGAGCTATTTTTCTCAGCTTCCTTGGTTAATGAGAAAGTGAAATTCCTTCTCTTTGAGCTATAGGTTCACCTCTGGTTCCAGGTCATATCCACTTAATTGCTTGAATCCACTTGAATTGTCACTTAATTTACTTGTAAAATTATCCCCAATTACATGTCTGTGGGTCAGAAATTCAAAGCTACCCATGCTATCACCACTTCTTATTCTAAAACCTTCTCTAAAAGATCCAAAGTATTTTTCAAAATTTACCAATGATTCTTTCCACCACCTAGGGTTTTCTCCATTCCCAGGGAGCCCCCTCTCCAAGGCCAACATCTGGTCTGTACTTCCTCCTCAACAACATGTAAAGCATCGCCACAGCACCTCTCCTGATTGCCCATATTATTGTGTTACTGTCTAGTCTTCCTTTGATTTTGTTGAGAGATGGGAGTTTATTTTGCACCATTGTAGTTAAAGCTGTATTGGCAGGATGGATGGGAGTCAGGGAGGTCCAAGCCACTGAAGTATAAGCATAGAAGGTCAAAGCTGTCAGAGAGAGACACAGAGAGGGGGGTGAGAAAGAGAGAGAGAGAGAGAGAGAGAGAGAGAGAGAGAGAGAGAATCTCCTTTGTAAAAAATCCCCACATGCTGCAGTGGTTAATGCTTTCTAGTCACCTAATACAGTGTTAAGTTAATGAAGGCAGTCATTTTCTTTTTCTTCCTATAGAATATGGTGATTATATTTTTCACAAACCTGGACAACCTACCTATTTTATTAGCCAATATTCCCCTATAGTCATCTCTGTCTGAAACAAAACTCTCACTGTTCAACAGAGCCATGTCATTTCTTTTGTTTCAGCACAATGCTTATTTTACCAATAACCAATGGCCTATTAGTGAAGGCACAGTTTTAGAAATCTAACAAATAAGCAAATGCATCCTTAGATCACAGACACAACTCTCCTATCTTGTTTTGTACAAAAACGGAAGTACTTATCACACCTATATACTATTTTTTGTTCCTGTTTTTTTTATCCACTTAAATGCATTTTCTGGAGAAGTGACACATGATTCCTAGTTTTTAAAACCTTAACTAGAATTTCCATCTTGGGCATTAATGTGAATACCTTCTGAAAATCTATGATGATATTCAAGTCCTCTTTCATGCTTTAAAATAGCTTTATAACTGAGCAAATAAGAAAAAAAAAAGAGGTATGCAGGCTAGAGAATATCTAGAAGGCTGTAACAGTAACCCAGTAGAACTTTTATTCGGGAAACTGCACAGATAGCATCCCTAGTGGATTCTTCCCAACAATTAAGGAAGAAATAATAGAAATCTTACACAAACTCTTTGAGAGCATAGAGAAACAGAAAACATTTCTCAACTTCTTTATCATGCCAGCATAACCCAGACAACAAAAACTGAAAGGGACATTATAAGAAAAGTTATAGCCCAATCAATCTCATGAACATGGATGCAAGAAATCTTTTAAATAAATGGTTTGAGATCCATATAAAAAAAAATGAACCTTGACTTGTAACTCACACTTACTCAAAATGGATTGTAGATCTAAATGTAAAAGCATTGCGAATAATAAAGCTAGGAGCAGAAAACAGGGAATCGTCCCAGAAAGACTGTCGAACTTAACAAACTGACACAAAAGAGCATGTTCTACCTTTTACAAAGTTCAAAGAAAGACAAAACTAATTTATGATGATAGTTTTAAAAAAAAAAAAAAACACTCCCAAATGATTTTAATGTTTATCTAGGTTTGAGAACCACTAATATAAAGAGGAGGTAACCAAGGTCCCAGGAACGGAGGTGATTTGGCCACATTCTCTTGACGTCTACCTTTGTTTTAATTGTGCGAACAATACTGCCTCTGCTGTTTGGGAAATAACGATTTCACCAGTACTTGATTACATGTGCTATAGTTGGATTCCCAAATCTTAAGCTATTTATACAGTCCCCCAAAACCCACTCGATGTAGATTCCATAGACTGCGTGAGAGATCACTTTTATTTGAGTGAGTCAACATTTCTGTCTTTTTCCAAGAAAAATTTCTTAGACAATTTCTATTACTTTTAAATGGCATGTGTGTAAGAATGTCCATAAAGAAACAGGAAGGAGGTAATATATATTTCTCTCAAATGTCATTTTACATCTCTACCTGATACTAGTTAAACCAATGTTCTGATATTCCCCAGTGTTCACATTCTAATTTTTTGGCTTGAACTTTCTCTTCATTTTAAAAATCATTCAGAAAGATTATGAAAAGACTCAGGGAAAGGCAATTTTCTCTCCCCTTCAGGAGAACGAGAAACATAGTTTTTGGTCCATTACAAAATGCTTATGAAGAACAAATCTGGAGGCATCAAGCTCCCTGATTTCAAACTATATTATAAAGACATAGTAATCAAAACAGTATGGTACTGGCATAAAAACAGATGCATAGATCAGTGAGGTAGGATAGAAAGCCGAGAAATAAATCCATGTGTACATGGTCAATTAATTTATGACAAAGGAGCCAAGAATATATGATGGGGAAAGGATGGTCTCTTTAATAAATAGTGTTGGGAAAACTGGAGAGCTACATGCAAAAGAATGAAACTGGACCACTATGTTACACCACACACAAAAATTAACTCAAAATGGATTAAAGACTTGAATGTTAGACCTGAAACCATAAAACTTCTAGAAGAAAATATAGGGAGGTAAGCTCCTTGGCAAAGTCTTGGTGATCATTATTTGGATTTGACACCGAAAGCAAAGGTAGCAAGTGCAAAAAAAAAAAAAAAAAAAAAAAAAAAAGCAACAAGTGGGATGACATCAAACTAAAGTTTTTGCACAGCAAAGGATATCATATATCTAATAAGGAGTTAATATTAAGAATACATAAAGAACTCATACAACTCGATGGTAAACAAACAAACAGACGAAAACCCAACATTCTCATTTTTTATGTGGGCAATAGATTTGAAAAGACATTTTTTCAAAGAAGACATACAGATGGACAACAGGTACTTGAAAAGGTGCTCAACATCACTAACCATCAGGGAAATGCAAATCAAAACCATGATGGGATATCACCTAAAGGTGATAGAATGGCTATTACCAAAAACACAAAAAATAAAAAGTGTTACGTTGGCGAGGATGTGGAGAAAAGGGAACCCTGAGCACTGTTGGTGAGAATGTAAATTGGTGCAGCCATTATGGAAAACTGTATGGAAGATCCTCAAAACAATTAAACATAAAATTCATATGATCCAGCCATTCCGCTTCTGGGTATTTAGACAAAGAAAATGAAACACTGATTCGAAAAGATATATGCACCCCTATATGCATTGCAGCATTTTTTCACAATAGCTAAGGTACGAGAACAACTGAAGTGTCCATCAAAGGATGAATGGATAAAGAAAATGTGACACACACCACATACACACACACACACACCAAGGAGGAGGAGTAACACGGATGGACCTTACAGAAATTATGCTATGTGAAGTAAGTCAGACAGAGAAGACAAATATAGTATGATCTTTCTTACATGTGGAATATAAAAACAAACAAACAAACAAAATTTAGCTTATAGATACAGAGAACAGATTGGTGGTTATGTGAGGGATGTGTAAAGGGGGTCAAAAGATACAGATTTCAGATTATAAAATAAATAAGTCATGAGGATGTAATGCACTAATGACAACTATAGTTAATAACACAGTATTACAGATTTAAAAGTTGCTAAGAGAGATCTTAAAAGTTCTCATCACAAGAAAAAATTTGTAACTATGTGTGGTGACTGATATTAACTAGACTTATTGTGGTGATCAGTTAGTAATGTATATAAATATCAAACGATTGTGTTGTACATCTGAAACTAATGTTATATGTCAATTATGCCTCAATAAAAAAATCTTATTCTGTTCATTCAGAGCCTTAATTCTACATGAGAAGTGAAAAAGGCAGAAAAATGCTCATATTTTCTGCTTTTGGTATGAACAATGTGGAATACACTCAAATCAATAAAATTCAAGAGTGTCACCAATATAAACAAAAGAGATGTATTATCACTTTGCACATCTAGTAATTAGCAATCATGACAAATAGCTCTATGAAGGAAAATCAATTGACACATTTCTGTGTGAAAAAGATTGGAATATTCACAGCTGAAATTCACAAATGTAGAGACAGATGACACCCAGAAAACCCAAAAGAAAAGTAAGATAGTAAGAAAGACTAGTAAGGAGAGTGACTAACAATAATAAGCCTTATTGCAACAAGTTATATTGGTGCAGATAACCCTTCGCCTTTTTGTTTTTTCTTTTCTGAAATCTTTATTCTTTTCTAAACTCCTTGCTCTCCTTCTCCTCATCCTCCTTCTTTTTTGGCTTCCAGAGTGTTGTCACCTATACAACATGCTCAGTGGGACTAGAAATATAGTTCCTTATTAGTTTATCTGAATCCCAACTAATTTTCTTACCAGGGAGAATACTGGTTCTCAACCTGTAGCTTTTCTTTTATATTAAGTACATCAATGGTACTAAGCCATAGCTATCCCATGCCATATTCTTTAGAGTTTACTATTTCCTCTTACTTCTCAACATGCCTGATACATCACACCCATGTAATTGTGACTTCCTTTCCGCATGTATAACATCCTGATTCACAGCCAGAACCAGGGGCTCTCTACACTTCACCCACCCCCAGTACTGCAGTCCACATTGCCAGCTGGGTGGCACGTGATCCAGCTCCAAAGCCCCATCTTATTACCTGTGTGCTAGTACCACTTCTCGTACTGTCTCAGGTTGGCTTCTCTGGGTGTGGAAATCAACACATGTGTAAGGGAGGGGCAGTGGCAGGTTGGGCACAGGGAAATGTCAAACTGTGGCACAGAATGACAAGGCCTCGGCCAATCTGCTGTATGCTAGAGCACATGCCATTGTTCATGATCGTGGTGCCACACTGGACCCTTAATTCCTGCCACCATCAGTTACTGGATGTGGCCTCTGGGAAGGGGCTGTCTGCAGCTGAGCAAACGCAGAAGGTGCTGACAGCTGGTGCTTCAAGTCCTTCCTGGAAGGGGGTTGATTTCTGCCACAGAGATCTATGAGGCCAGAATGCAGATTAGGTCAGGTCTGAAAATGATCCCAATCCTCCAAGATGACCCCAGATGCCACTTGAAAGACTATAGGTTTTATTCAGGCCTGATCTCAATTTGCAGCCCAGAATGGGGGCCCAACTTCCCCATGTACTTTGGAAAATACTTCCAAATCTCACTGACCTAAATACTTGGTGCACTATAAGGTCACTAAGAGGGTTTTTTAAAAAATGTGCTTTTAAAAGAGATTACTGTTAGATTTTCAAGAAAGAATGCATATGAAAAAAGATTTTGGAGGAAAACGGTGTAACTCTAACTAAAAGTGATTTAATATCATCAGGGGCAAAGGATTGGGGGAGAAAAGAATTCACAGCCTTTAACAGATGTGTGTTCGACCTTAGGTCCTGCTTTAGATGTTAATTTCTGAGCTTATGAGCTTCAGTCAGGTTCTAGGGGTCTAGGGACCATTTTCCAAAAAAAATCTATAGCCTTTTCCTATCTCCCTAAACCACCCAGACCAGGATTCCATAAATCTGAAATTTAAACTCCATTCTAGGAAAAAATAAAAAAACAACAACGAAACTCCATTCTTGGCACTGGAAAGCTTTAATCATTAAATTCAGTAGACATTTAAAAATTCCTAATTTGGGGGCATTAATTCCTTTCTTTCTTGAGAGTTTTCTTTGTTCTGCCTCACCATAAAACTGAGCTCCATGTTACCACTAAGCTTTCTCTGCTTGAAACAACTGCTATTAACCAGCAGAGCAGCTTAAAACAGAAAAAGGTCCACTAGGCAGAGAGCATGGATGTTACCTCGACAAACGACACACCCAAAGGGCACACTGGGCAGGCACCAGAATCCTGCTTAAGCGACTCCTGCTCTGTAGGGTCAGCCCCTGCACAACATCTCTACTGTAGTCATGACCAGTCCTTACAACCAATCAGCCTGAGGATCAATCTCTCTCATTAATGTGCAAACAGCAACCGAGGCTCAACTACAACAGGAAGGCACACACAACCCACACAAGTGACCAAGTGACACACCTGGAGCACCCAGCTCAGGTGAGTAGGGAGACTGTGCCACTGGGCCCCACAGGACACCTATTACATAAGGCCACTCTACTAAGACTAGGAGACATAACAGCTCTACCTAATACATAGAAACAAACACAGAGAGGCAGCCAAAATGGGGAGACAAAGAAACATGCCCCAAATAAAAGAACAAAGCTCCAGAAAAAGAACTAAACAAAATGGAGATAGCAATCTGGCAGATGCAGAGTTCAACCGACTGGTTATAAGGATGCTCAATGATCTCAGTGAGAACTTCAACAAAGAGATTGGAAACAAACGAAAAAATGAGATAAAAAACATAAAAAAGAACCAGTTAGAAATGAAGAATACAACAACTGAAAATAAAGAAGACATTAGAGGGATTCAAGCAGAGGGTCAAATCAGTGATTTGGAAGATAAGGTAGAAGAAAACACCCGGTCAGAACAGCAAAACTAAAAAAGAATCCTAAAAAATGAAGATAGTGTAAAGGCCCTCTGGGACAGCATCCAGCGTACCAACATCCACATCATAGGGGTATCAGAAGAAGAGAACAAGAAATTGAAAACCTATTTGAAGGAATAATAAGGGAATCCTTCCTTAGCCTGGCAAAGGAAATAGACATACAAGCCCAGGAAGTGCAGAGAGTCCCAAACAAGACGAACCCAAAGAGGCATACATGAAGACACATCATAACTAAACTGCCAAAGGTTAAAGACAAAGAGAGAATCTTAAAAGCAGCAAGAGAAAAGCAGCTAGTTACCTACAAGGGCGCTCCCATAAGATTTTCAGCTGATTTCTCAAAAAAAGATTTTCAGGCCAGAGGGACTGGAACAATATATTCAAAGTGATGCAAACCAAACACCTACAACCAAGATTACTCTACCCAGCAAAGCTATCATTCAGAATCAAAGGATAAATAAAGAGCTTTCCAAACAAACAAAAAAAAGCTAAAGGAGTTCATGACCACCAAACCAGTATTACACGAAATGTTAAAGGGGTTTTTTTATGGAGAAGAAGAAGAAGGAAAAAAACCCCTCAAAAATATGAATAAAAAAATGGCAACTACATCTCTATCAACAATTACTTTAAACGTAAAAGGATTAAATAGTGTATGAAAACACACAGGGTGGCTGAGTAGATAAGAAAACGAGACCCTTTCATATGCTGCTTATAAGAGACTCACTTCAGATTGAAGAACACACACAGACTTAAAGCAAAGGGATGAAACAAGATAATTTATGAAAATGGAAACAAACAAACAAGTTGGGGTTAGCAATACTTACACCAGACAAAATAAACTTTAAAACAAAGACTATAACAAGAAATAGAGAAGGACTCATTAATCCCACATCTTGGTATTTATTAAAAAAAACCCAAAACACTGCTTCAAAAAGACATTTGCTTCCATATGTTCATTGAAGCATTATTTACAATAGCCAAGCTATGGAGGCAGCCTGGGTGGGCATCAATGAATGAATGGATAAGGAAAAGGTGATATATATATATATATATATATATATATATATATATATGCATATATACATATATATACACATATATATACATATATACACATATATAAATACATACATATATATGTAAATGGATTAAATAGTGTATGAAATATATAATGAAATATGTATATAAATAAAATGAAATATTATATATATATATATAAAATAAAGTATATACATAATGAAATATTACTCAGCCATAAAAAAGAATGAAATCTTGCCTTCTGCAACAACATGGGTGGACCTAGAGGGTTCTGTGCTAAGTGGAGTATGTCAAACAGAGAAAGACAGATGTAATGTGATTTAGTTTACATGTGAAATCTAAAGAAAAAAAATAAATGAACAAACAAAACGAAAACAAACTCATAGATACAGATAATATTTTGATGGTTGCCAGATGAGAATGGGATTGGGAAGATGGTGAAGGGATTGAGAAATTCAAATTTGAAGTTACAAAATAGTTACAGAGATATAAATTACCGTATAGGGAATATAGTCAAAACTATTGTAATAACTATATTGGGGGGAATCACTTCATAAATTATATAAATATATAACCACTATCCTGTACACCTGAGACAAATATAAAATAATTTTGAATGTCAAGTATAATTTAAAAATTTTTAAATAATACAAAAAAAAATTTTAAGTACAAATTGTTACAAAATAGTCATGGGGATGTAAAGTATAGCATAAAGAATATAGTCAGTAATATTATAATAACTATGGTGCCAGGTGCATAGTAGATTTATCAGGGTGATTATTTCTTAAGTTATATAAATGTCTAATCATTATGTTGTACACTTGAAATTAATAAAATATTGTATGTCAACTGTAAACGAAAAATTAAAAATTAAAAAAGAAAACAATGCTCATGCTTTAAAATTCAAATAAATGCAAAAAAATCATACTGTATTTATAGTTGGGTATGCTGATTTATTTTAAATCGACAAAGCATATTATCACGGCATTAGTTGGTATATAATCAAAACTTCATATAATCATACTCTATAATAAGCTCTTTTTATAATCATAATATTAATAATTGCATAATTTTTTATTGGGTACCATAATTTATTTAGTCATTCTTTCATTTGTGGACACTTAATCTGTTAACAATTTTTACTTTTCAAATAAAGAGGAGAAAATGATCATTGCAATAAAATTTTATTCGTACTTTGGCAAAGAAGCATTATGAAATCCTTGATACAGACTGCCAGACTGAATACTAACTCTTTACAAAGACTTCCCATCTCATCAGAAACGCACCAACCTTTAAAGTATTTACTAATTTGATTACGGAAAATCAAATATCATTATATAAATACAAAATAAAATTTTATATTTTATTTCTCCTGTGAATAATTAATTTTTCCAATGCTCATTTATCTACTAAAGTTCCTGGCACTTTTCTCATTGATTTATATGTGATATTTATAGTTACTATATATATTGTTTTTGTTTTAATCTATGTTGCAAATGTTTTTTAATTAGACATTTTAATGTACAGGTTTTTTTAAGAAAAATATTTATATAGCCAAATCTATCGTTTGCTTACTAAATTTATATCTAGGCTTAGAAAATATTCTCTTACTCAGAGATACGTTATTTATTTCTATTTTTGTCTATGTTCTGTCTTTACTTTTAGATTCAACTGTTTAGTCCATTTGGAATTGGTTGTGGTATATAATATGAGATGAGAATATAAAGGAATTTTTTCAAATTATGAGCCAACATTTCAATACAGTTTATTGAATCTTTTTCTTTTCTACTCAGTTATTATACCACACACAATAATTCTATTGTCTGTTTCTGGGCTATCTATTCTTTTTTTTTTTTTTTAATTTATTTATTAGTTTCAGGTGTACAAGACAAGGTAATACTTAGACGTTCATCATTTATATCCCTCACACTGTGAACCCCCAGGGCTATCCATTCTTGAGTGGGCAACAATGTTTTTATTATTGTAGCTCTATGGTATACTCACATACATGATTGACAACTCTTTTCTTGCTGTTTTCCTATATATTTTCAAGGTTTTGGTTTTCTAATTGTTAATTTCTAATATTCTATTATGGTGAGACATTTTTATATGTATTGCACAGATAGTTTTGGAATATCCTGGAATTCCTTCTTGCCTTGTACAGTGCCAGTTTTTGTAAATGTTCAATGTGGGCTTGAAAAAAATGTGAATTCTCTGATTGGAAGGCACAGGGTTATATACATACCCATTAAATCAAGCTTTTTATTTCATTGGTAAGATCTTCCATATACTTACTAATTTTATATCTACTTGATCTATGAATTTTTGAACGCTGTGTAAAATCACTCATTATGATTGTGGACTTGTCAAATTTGCTTATTATTTTCTTGGTTTCAAATTACTGTTTTTCAACATATTTTGCCTTTTTCCTTTGGTAGTTTTAACAATTTCTTTTTCTTTAATATTCTGTAGTTTCACCATGATACCTCTTACTTTGAATTTATTTATTCTGCTTGATATTCACAGTGTACTTTTGTTATGAGAACTCATATATCTTTTTGAAGTTCAGCTATTATTTCTTCAAATATTATTTTTCTTCCATTCCCTTCTTCTGGAACTTCTATTACACATGTGTTAAGCTGCTATATCTATTCTGCAAGTCTCAACTGTTCTTTCATATATTTTATCTCTTTATCACTCTGAACTAACTCTTCAGCACCATCTTTTAATTTATTAATTCTCTCTTTATCTTAGTCCAATCTATGGTATATTCTATTTCAGTTTTTAATTTTAATGCATATTTTATTTTTTATAATTTTTAAATATTAAGTTCTTTATGTCCAATTTTTTTACTTTTACTTTTTATATTGTATTTTCTTGTTAATCTGATTCCTTCATTTAGCTCTTTTAGCATTGTACATATATTTATTTTAAAGTTTTGTCCAACTGTTCTATAATATTGTAATCTGAGATCAATCCATTTCGCATTGTTGATTCTGTTAGATGGCCTTGTGAGATTAAATTTCTTCACACATTGTAAAAGTTTGGTCATGTATCTGAAATTAAATCTCTTCATGTATGGTAGAATTTTGTTTTTAGGCTCAATTTGAATGCAAAAGTTTGGTTTTTGTCTTGTTTTTTTCTCACTCTCTGCTTTTCACTATTTACTTAATTTTGTATTACATTTTATTTAGAATTTCTGTATGTTTGAAATGGATGGGATGGGGAAATAGGTCCTCATCAGTTAATTTTGTCATAGGTCTTTATCTCTGTTAATTTTAGTGTAAATTCCTCCAAATGTCACTGAGATTGTGTTTAGATATGTTAAAACTTTAATTTAATTTGGGAAGAATTGATATTCTATTTAGACTTCCCAACCAGGAACATCAACTATGTGAATTTCCATTTAATCAAGTCAGTTTTTCTTACCTCTTAATAAACTTTCATATTCTAATGCTTTCTGGAGTAGTTAAAACCATAGTACTCAAAATAGGGTTATTGATTAATATTACTAACTCAAAATTCCTGGAATGTAGCCAGGATGCAAGAACATTCAGACTTGATGTGATACTTCTCCTTAATCCCTACAAGGTTTCTTCTATCAATGTCACTCTTGATTTGTTTCTTGCCATCAAAGGATGCCATGAGCAGTGCTTCAGGCTCTGTAAGGACATCTCCTTGGACTAGTTTCCTAGTCATTTGTTTCCTCTTTTAAGGACAATGTCAAGGCCCAAGGCCAGAAACACATGGCATGGCCATCAGCCAAGAACAGAACTGGCCTATAGGGTAGAGCAGCAGCAGTTGTTAATGGAAGGCATGTGTGGGTGTGTGCTTGTGTGTATTTGTGCATGCTAAGGACACCTGCTCATAAATCTTTGGAAGAAGGAATATTTTCTCATAATTGTCAAGCTCTACTGCCTCTGCCTTGCACCTCGCATTTTGTTGATTACAAAGTATCTGAATGCTAATTATCTGCTGGTGCGGGTGGGAGGGGAGGGGGGGAGGGAAAAAGATTACAGCAATCTAATAAATAAGTGTCATTATGTTCATACTTCTTTTTTTAAAATTTATTGGGGGTGACAATTTGTAGTAAAGTTACATAGATTTCAGGTGTACAATTCTGTATTACATCATCTATAAATCCCGTTGTGTGTTCACCACCCAAAGTCAGTTCTCCTTCCATCACCATATATTTGATCCCCTTACCCTAATCTACCATCCCCCACCCCCCTTACCCTCTGGTCACCACTAAACTATTGTCTGTGTCTATGAGTTTTTGTTTCTCATTTGTTTGTCTTGTTCTTTTGTCGTTTTTGGTTTATATACCACATATTAGTGAAATTATATGGTTCTCTGCTTTTTCTGTCTAACTTATTTCGCTTAGCATCATACTCTCAAGATCCATCCATGTTGTCACAAACGTTCCTATATCATCTTTTTTTACCGCCGAATAGTATTTCATTGTGTATATATGCCACAACTTCTTTATTCATTCATACTTCATTTAAAGTCGACTTTTTATTCAGAAATGGGAGCTTTGTAATGTTTTGGCGTACCAATATGTTATACTCTTTAACCTACTTAACTCTTTTCATTGTAATTTACTTAATGTCATGTCTGCTATCTTCAAAAGAAATGTCACTCGGCCTACCACTCATCAAGGCAAAATTTAAGATATAAACAATTTGTTTTGAAGTTTTCCAAACCAAGAAAAAAGTTCACAAAATGTAATAACTTCTGAACTTTTTCTCAAAATGACAAGTTACGTGTATCTATATGTGATACATATATACATACGTATATAATTTTTTTCAAAATAAATATCCTGAAGTTTAGACTGAATCAAAGTTTCAAGATCTATAAAACTCCTGATGAAAACAACAACAACAACAACCAAAACAAGATCTCATTAGACAGGAAGAACAAAGCCAACTTGTCTTGAAATGAAATATGTGCTACATGGGTCATCTCTTTTGGAGTCACAAAATCAATTTGCCACAGAATAAAGTAGTTTCAAGTAAGCATTTTAAATTAAACTAATTTACTACAGCACCCATTTACTCTGATGAAATAACTAAACACAGTATTTATAGACACTTAAGAACTTTAAAAATATATACCAACAATTACACTTAAAATTCCACATTAAAAGAAAAATTCTAAAACATAATAAAGTGAGTTATTATAAGAAGGAACTTCTGAAATGTTAGTCGTTCCTCACTGATTACACTGTGCAAAAAACACTTCAGGGGTCATGAAAAGACAAACCAAAAGAGATTCAGAACATTCCTCTGGCTGAATTATGTCCTTGTAGTTTGCCACAAATCATTCAATTAAAATAAACAGCCTTAAGGAATTATAATAATAATCTGAGTCTTTGAATCTATTTATACTGAATGCTTATAATGAATTCTATCCTATGAACACCACTGAAGTAGGAAACAATAAATATCCTATTATATTGGAAAATTTTGAGACTAGGTTTTGATAATCGATCACAGAAAAATCCTAGTTCAGAAATCAGCTTTCCAAGAATAAAAAAAAAAAATCCACTTTGAAATGTCTTACGTATACCTTTCATTCTCAAAGACCAGAAACCATGTGAGTCCATAGCTATTTCTCTAGGTTCTGCACTGTTCCTTCAACATTCCTTCTGAGGATTTAAGTGGATTTAATTTTAACTGGAATGAAATTTAATAAAACTGTTCTTCATTGCAAAAAATCAGTGATTGGAATAGTTACTGTAACTCAAGCTTTCAGCTTCTCATCCAACTTTTCATTACTAGAGGATTTAATAGTAGCACCTTTTCCAAGCCATCCTCTTAGTCCTTAAATATCGACTCTCTTCACCTGTCATTCTAACATCTTAACCAGCCCTTTCTTATTCCTAATCATAGAGGCCCAGTTAATCATAAGCATGATACAGAAGAGAAGTAACAAGTAGGTTCTACAGGTTCAGGAAAGCATGCCAAGTTGTGAATTTCCTAAGAGGACAATTTGAGTTATTGACTTTCAGTATTGGGATAGATGTTAGACACTTAGTCCAAATTCTTACCTCCTCTGTAATATTCCCAGATGGTATACAGCATCTAGCTAAACCAATTTAATTCCAAGGAATTCATCACCGTTCATGATAGAGCATTTTATTTTGAATAATACTAATGTGACTATTTAAAAGGACTCCTATATTTAAATAAAGAATGTCTATTCTGTTTTCTCCAAGAAAGCACTTAACATTTTTTAACACAACTGTATATCTACCTACCTCCCTGTTGCCTTCCGCTTTCCAAGTTAAGCATTGACACATTCTTCAGTTTCATTCCTTCACCCTTTCTTATCTTATAAGTTTGCTTATATCCCTCTTAAAATGTGGCTTCCAGAAAAAAATAAGTTTCAGATGTCATCTGATCAATGACAACTGAGATACGGCTGTCACCTCCCTATGTACGTATAAATCCTGTTCTTGTGGTTTTGCTCCATAATATGGAATTTGCTTTTTGACAAGTGTCATCAAATTGTTATTTCATTTTGAATGTACAGTGAATTAAACTCCCGGGGTCTTTTTATCTGCTGTCAAGCCAGTCTCTATAATCCAATATATACCTTTTTGGACATGTATGAAGAAATTTTTATTGTTTTCTTTTGCACTAAAATTAACTAACAAAAAAAGAATAAAAAAATACTTAAATACCCACAATTCTACCAATATAAGTCGGTCAATTCAACTATTTAAATTTTCCCCTTAAGTCTTTCCTATATGCTAGTAGTAATCATATCTTAGATACTATTTAGCAATTGTTATTTCATTTCACATTATGTCATAAGTACGTTTCTACATGGATTCCAACATTTTCATTTTTTAAAAATCTGCAAAATTTTCCATTAAGTTGATATACTACAGTTTCATTAAGCACTTCCAGTTTTTATTATTATAAATAACTCTACTTAGTTCCTTGGAATAAAATCCCAGGGTTACAAGGTTAAAAGGACACCTTTATGAATCTACAGCTGTATTTCCAAACTGTTTCCCAAATGGAAGGAGATGCTTGTGCTAGGTTTTCCCTAACTCTCCAGGAATGACCATTCAAGAATATCTGTTTTTCTCAGATTATAGGATGGGTTTAACTTCTTAATGTTAGAAAATGAAGTACAGTTATTATTCTTTTCTACTTTATGACAAATTTTCTAGCAAATGCTATGCAAGTATCTTTTATAACATGGCCTCAGCTTACCTTTTCTGGATCATTTACTCCTGCCCTCCTCATTTTCTCCAGGTAGAGTTAATACCTTCTATGTCTTCCAATAGTCCTTTGTTTCTGTGCATGAGTAAGAGAGCGTGAGTAAGATATACAATTCATCATTGTATCATTGTTTCATAATTGTCATCTACGTGTTTGTCTCTCACCTAGACTGTGAGGTTTTCAAAGGAAGGATGAGGTCTTTATTTTTGTTACCAGTAACTACTAGTGTATCTAACATAAAGAATAAGTGTTTTATGAAGAAATAGAGAAAGATACTCATTCCATCTTGTCTACAACGATAGTACCATTATTCCATCTTGTCTACAATGATATTAGCATTTTAATGGTACCTGGTTATTTTTTAAAGATGTGTTAAACATTATTCTTAATGTTGAATATTTTTTCATGCTTATTCAAGATTGAATCATCTGTTGTGTGATTGTGCTGTTTGCCCATTTATATGTTGGGATAAGTTTCTATATTTCCCTAATCAATCTGAATGTTCATTTTCAGTTAGCAAATGCTTATATAGCATTTATTATTTGCCAGGTATTGCTCTAAGAGCTTTACAATTATTAACTCATTTAATCTTTGCAAAATCCCTCGTGCTATCAGAGGCACAGAGAAATTAAGAAGCGTGTCCAAAGTCACACAGTTAGTAAGTGGTAGAGCCAGGATACGAACTTAGGGACTTCAGGGTCCATGCCGCTAACCCCTATTTTATGCTATTCCTATTTATATTTTCAAATTAATGTTCTGTAATATTTTCTATAATCAATCATCTAGTTTATGGTTGTGCTTTTTATTTTAGCTACTTTGTTTTCAGTTGTATTAACACTTTGGAAATGATTTCAGTGTCCAGGAAAATCCAGACCAAAACTAAGTTATGATCCACAAAGCCCTTCTCCTTCAAATAGGTTGGTTGTTTTCAATGTTGATTTGCCCACTCTGGCTTCTGGCACCATGAAGTGGACCCCAGGCATCCTCACACCCACTGACTCCTTCCCCCACCCCCTCACGTGCAATCCTGACTGTGGAAATTTTTTTTTTTTTTTCGGAGTGTAATTTACTGTGTTTCATTTTGTGAGACCCAAGATTCACTTACCTGACTTTCTCCAAAGCTTTTGTCACACCCCACTGCTGGGGATTGGCTGCTCCTCTGGCCGGCTGTCCTACTCGCCTCAGTTAGGTCACCTGGACACTACTAGGCAGATGGTGCCTTCCACTGAGAAACTCCCACTGCCTTGCTCCTACTATCACACAGAACCCTTTGCAACAATAACAAGTTTCCTTTGAGACTGAGCCAACCTCAAAGCCCTTCAAAGCACCTTTGGGTGTCATGATCTTAAACTGTCATTTACGACCACAGAGACTATGGCATTCCTTAGAGTGCTATGCGGATGCCGACCCTCCAAAGTATTGATTTACAATCCTATACCCCGTTCTGTGTCCTCTGCCATTGCTTGGCTCACTCAATTCCCATTGGCCACAGCCCCTCTGTAGGGATTCCAGCCTGCCTGGCTGCATTAAGAGACTCTGTTGGTCTTTTTCTTCATGTTTTGTTCTCTTACATCAAAGGTTAGGAAATTGTCAAACACTGAAAGACATTGGGACTGGAAGGCAGGTGTCATGCTCTTCCTCCAAAATTTAATCTCGTGAATTTTGACCTATTATTAATCCACGTTTCATCACTTTTCTGAATATGAATTCTGTTTCTCTATACATTCACATCAGCAAACTTATCATCTAAAAGTTGATAAAAATAAATGCCTCTTGCATTGTCATCAAACGTGCTGGCTTCATACATGACTGCTTACATATACTCAGGGCCTCCTGTCTCATAGCAACACCTAAGGATACACACAGCTGTACTGTAACCTGGTTCGCATGTCCCTCTCTGATCCATTATATTTTCATTACATACTTTCAAAAATGCTGTCCAGAAATCCAGGTAGATTGTTTATATAGATTTGCCTGATAAAACAATGTCTTTGCGTTAAGAAAGGAAAAGATGTCCCTGGGGATTTTGTGAAGTGTGTTTCATATATTTTTTAATCTTTCCATATTCAGAAGTTGTAAAATTGACATGGGATACCCCTAAACGACTACGGACCTTCATTCCATCTTAATAGTCTCTGTCAGTTTCAGAGGTAAGGCTATCTACTACTAAGGTCCCTAGTTTTATAGTTTCACAAGATTCCTTAAGTCTGGTAAATTTTTGAGAAGAACCATAAATATTTAAGAAGGTTAAATTGACTGTTACTTTATTTGGCTCATCAGATATTTCTTGATCACCAGATTTGCATTAAAATAGCTTTCCAATATGTATTAAAAGTAGGCAGATTATTTATTTAAAGTCATCAAGATATTATAGGATTTATTTTGAGAAGAATACAACGGAGACTCCTTTTATATAAAAAGTAATTGTCACTTTCTTAATTAAGATATTTCAGTTGTTTATGAAGATAAATCTCTTTCCACTTTATCCCAGATGACTTCTGTCTTCCTATGAAAGACTCTTGCCACTTCTAGTCCATTATTTCATCGATTTCAGGTGAAACTGTACATTTCCAGGTACAATTAACTAACAGTTCAGTGATCTGATCACTTAGAGAATTCGACTTCTGCCTCAGACATTATTTTGCATTACAAAATAAATTTTCAATGGCTCAGCTATAAGAAAGTAGGTTCACAGCCAGGGTATTAAAATTTGCAATTCAAGTCCTGAAGTGATTGCATGTCATAAATTCCACCCTGACCCACGTTAACCCTAGCAACAGAGCAAGCATAATAGACATGAAAACCTTTCACCTCCCCTATGAAATTCTTGACATTTTCCCATTGTTATGGGGATTTTCTTAGCTGAATGCACACACACAAAACTTCAAATTAGTATTTTCCCTTAGCAAGCTCTCATGATATTTTTCTCTCATTTTCCAGAGCTAGAATCTTTAGTTTAACCCCTCACCATTCAGAAAACAGAATCTAATACAGATTTCTATTTTTAGGCCTATGTGTTTCTAGGGCAATGTTTATCCTATTCATCCTGACTTTCAGTAATCTCTCATTCCAGAGAACAAGACTGAAAAAAATGAACATCTTGTAATTAGAAAATTCACGAACTACCCCACTGAATACTAGAAAGCATAAAAATTAGAAAGCTAGCACTGGTTTTAGTTCCTTAAATGCAGCTTTTTCTCAGTGACTCACGGGCAACACCAAGTGAACAACTGGTTCCTGGTATGAAAGGTACCCTGTTACTTTAACTTGTCATTAAGAGTAACAGGTTAAAAACCTACTCTTCAGTTTGTGTTTTTGTGTAGTGTGGAATCTTGGCCATTTCCCCTCAAAATAAACGAGCAACATATAACTGTTCCTACAGTCACACACGTTTGAGTTCAGTCTAGTAATGCTTATAAATGGGCAATTAACACCTTTGCGATTAGCTAAAGAGCCTGTTTCATTGTGATGTTAATCATCTATTTTTTATCATTATTAATTTTATTTTAATGTAGGCATAAAGGAAAGCAATAACACGAGAATTTGTAGTTAGAAAGATATTTGTGGACACTTTAGAAAACATTAATGGTTTCATTTGCTTGTATTACAGACTGAAGAATGCAATGGAAAATGTTTAATCCCCACATTGTAGTGACAGGTAAATTTTGCCCTGTGGCAATACAAATAACTGAATAAAACAAATTCACCCTTTGCTGTGTGCTAACAGAATTACCACTGGTCATACACCATAATTAGTAACACTTCACACTCTCAGGAATCTTGGAGTGTAGAAAGCAAGTGGAAAAAAGAATATTATCTAATGCAACAACAATTCAAATGTGTGTGTGATAAAATGGTCA